>NC_141691.1:1408861373-1410061373 GCF_964263255.1 Lissotriton vulgaris | reverse complement strand
CTTCCCGGACTACACTCAGGCGGTCCAGAAGGACAGGGCATCGTTCCTAGTGGTGAAGAAGGAGCTCCGGGAGGAAGGCATCCAATATTCCTTGCTCTATCCGGCCAAGCTACGGATCATACTGGACGAAACTACGCACTTTTTCCAGACCCCAGACGAAGTTTGGCAATGGCTGGAGTCGTATAGAGCGGGGACGGACAGATCACATAAAAGTAGGCGAGATCAGCCTAAGCAACCCCGGATCAGACAATCGCAATGCATCAGGTCCCGCAACAGGCGCCAGCGGGAGAAACGGCTCAAATGGCTGCGTAAAAGAGAGATGCGCTCGCAGCGACGGCGGCCATCACGGGGTCGCAACAGAACAGTGACCGGGTGGAAACGGACTCGGGCGGAGAAGGCAGCAGGACGGGAGAAGACCTTTCAGAGGCGGAAAGTTCGAAGGGGCCGGTGGTGACCCCCCAGACCTCTGATGGAATATTTTGCGGTTGAGACTGTGTTGGGACTTGCTCGAGACCTAATGGTAGGGCTATATCCTGTTAGAGATGAGTGGGTTGCCGGGGGGGGGCTGAGCGCGCAGTAGGGGATGAGGGCGCGGGGTGCGGGCTCCGCTAGCTGGGGTCGGCGATAACTCACCCCCCTTGGGCCCTTAAGGCCTGCTGTGGTGGAGACCACAGGGTAGGAATATGGGTAGTTGGTTCGAGGTTTGGATTGGGGCTGACATTGGGTTTGTAGGCTCTGTCCTGGGGAGTGGGGTTTGGGGTGTTTTCTTGTTCAGGGTGTGTTCTGGGGGGGCAACTGCTTTGGGAAGGTTGTGAACTTTTGTTATTTGGATCGGACTGCTTGATGTTGGTATGGGGACATTACCTAACCTGAAATGCCAGACGTGGAATGTCCGGGGGCTGTGAACTATGGTTAAACGCCACAAAGTACACACATACCTGGTGCGAAGGGGTGTACAGATTGCTATGCTGCAAGAAACCCATTTGACTAAAAAAGAGTGCGCTGCGTTGCAAAAAAGATGGCGGGGCCAGGTGTTCGGCACCACTTACTCAGCGTATGCCAGGGGGGTGCTGATTTGGGTGAGGGCGGGGATACCGTTCCAGGTGCTGAATCAAGTGGTGGACCCTGATGGCAGGTTCGTGGCAGTGGAGGGGAGGTTGTATGGAAGGGATGTGGTTCTCTGCTGTGTGTATGCGCCAAATACTGATCAGGCTCGATATTTTGATGGCCTCTCTGGGTCCTTGGCTTCTTTCCTGGCGGGCCGGATAGTGTTGGGGGGGGACTTCAACTCGATTACGGATGTGGCTCTGGACAGGTCCCATCCCCCCCTAGTAGACTCCCCGGTGCGCAAGTTGGCCATGCACAGGAAGGATTGGCAGGACAGATGGGGGTTGCTGGATGTATGGCGGGAGCAGCACAGAGACACCAGGGATTATTCCTTTTATTCTGCTCTCCACGCTCTGCATGTGAGGATAGATTCGGTGCTCTGTAGTGGGTCCCTAGCCCCATTGATTTCTCACACGGAGTACTTGGCCAGAACCATTTCAGATCATAACCCCCTATTGGTACACATCCAGTGGCAGCGGGAGCGCTCGGCGATACCAACATGGCGGCTTCGGCCAGAGACGCTGGAGGACTCAGTATTCAATGACGCTGTCCAGCAGGGTATCGGCCGTTACTTTGATGAGAATGAGGGCACGGCCACGAGTCGGTCCACTGAATTGGATGCAATGAAAGTGGTGGTGAGAGGGGTGTGTCTGGGTAGGTTTTCGAATGCTCGCACGACTGTGTTGAATGCACTTATGAAAGCGGAAGAGACTTTGAGAGATTTGGAGCGCCGCAGGCCGGCCAGCCCGGACTTACAGACCCAGTTGTTGGAAGCGAAGGAAGTGGTCGCCACCGAGACGGAACGGTTGAGGTGTTACGACTACAGGCAGTACACCATTAGAGCGCATGCAGAACGGGACAGGGTGGGCACACTCTTGGCCAGACTTGCTAACCCGGAACTTAGGGGTTGCCCGATCATTAGCATTAGCAACGCGCAGGGGGAGATGGTGTATTCCCAGGCGGCGGTGTTGGAGTGCTTTCGGGTGTACTATCAGGAATTGTATCAGAGTCAGTTGGGAGTGGAGGTCCAGGACATAGCGGAGTACCTAGGGGCGAGGCAGCTTCCGGTCCTAGATGAAGAGGACGCGAAGGAGTTGGGTGGCCCGATCACGCTCACTGAAATACGGGTGGCTATTAAACATATGGCTCGTAATAAAACGCCCGGGGTGGACGGGTTACCAATAGAATTTTATCAGCAGTATGTCGACAGTTTGGACCCCAGGCTCTTGGTGGTGTACACGGAAGCTTTTGAGACAGGCAGCTTGCCTGGGTCCATGCGTGAGGCCTTGATTGTCCCGCTCCTGAAGCCTGGCAGGGATGCAACGGACGTGAGGTCCTATCGCCCGCTGTCCATGTTGACGGTGGATTACAAGATCCTGAGCCGGATATTGGCCACCAGACTGGCCCCACACATGACGGGCCTGGTGCATAGGGATCAGGCTGGGTTTATCCCCACGAGGAGCACGGCGCTGAATATTCGCCGCCTGGTGGGGATAATGGACGCCATCTTGGATGGGGACGGGGCCCGAGCGGTCCTGTCCGTGGACATCGAGAAGGCCTTTGACAGCTTGGAATGGACCTTCCTGGATGGAGTGCTGGAGAGGTTTGGCATGGGTGAGGGGTTCCGCCGGTGGACGAAGGTCTTATATGCCTCGGCGACGGCGCGGGTGCGTTTGGGTGGACTGGTGTCTGCATCATACCCGGTGGGTAGGGGCTCGAGACAGGGGTGCTCCCTTTCCCCCTTACTGTTTGCTCTGGCGATGGAACCCTTGGCGGTCCATGCGAGGTCGGGTGACAAGTATGCGGGAATAACCAGCGGCGGGCAGCAACATCACATATCGCTGTATGCAGACGACCTACTTCTGTATCTCGATGATGCGGCGCGGGCCCTGGGAGGAGCGATGGACCTATTGTCGGAATTTGGCCGGCTGTCGGGACTTAAGGTCAACTGGGCGAAGACCTGTGTGTTCCCGCTGAGAGCGGACTCGCCCAGCCCTGCTCATGACTTGGGGGTGCTCTGGGAGCCATCCTGCTTCACTTATCTGGGAGTCCGCATCTACCACGCGACCGCGGACCTATTGGAGGGCAACATCGGTCGGTGCGTTCGGGCGCTGAGGGGCAGCATGGCCTTCTGGTCGACCCTTCCGCTGACGGTCCTGGGTAGGATAGCTCTTTTAAAAATGGTGGCGCTCCCCCGCTTCCTGTATTACTTCCGGACGTTGCCTATCTGGATCCCTCAGGGGATCTTTAGAGATCTGAGAACGATAATTATTGGGTTCCTATGGGGGCATGGCCGCCGTAGAGTGGCGCTGAGCACGCTGCTTCGCCCCAAGGTCGAGGGGGGCATGGCTGTACCCGACTTTCAGCTATATTATTTAGCGGCGCAATTGCAGGTCCTCACGCAGAACGTGGCCAGGGTGTTTAGGGGGCCGGAGGCGGACCGAGAGCAGGGGATACAACGCCATGTGTTGTCCTACATCGTCATGCAGCAGAGACTTGAGTTGCGGGGCCTTACTATGGAGGAACGGACACTCAGGCTGTGCTGGCAGAGGAGCCTTAGGAGAGCAAAGGCGACACGGCCTTATGCGCCAGAGATCCCGATCGGTATGCTGACGGCCTTGCCGCACGGGGGTGACTGGTCCCCATTGCTGGATTGGGAGGAGGTGGGCTTGCAGGTAGTAGGAGATCTGTATATCGATGGGGCCCTGGTACCCTTTGAGGTGCTTCGGGAACAGTTCGGGCTGCCGGATGGGGGGTTTCTCCTACACGCGGCGGTGGTGGCGGCTATACAGAAGCACTGGAAAGGGGGGCTCATGGAACCCACCACGACTATGGCATGCCAGTATGTGGTGATGGCAGCGGGCACGTTCAAGGCTGTGACATGCCTCCATAATAGGATGCTGAACGAGGGGCTGGAACCGCTCCAGGGGCTCAAGACTAAATGGGAGGAAAGTGTGGGCAGACCCATTCCGGACACGGCGTGGAGTCACATCTTGCGGCGCACGTGGAAGGGCACGAGAAATGCGCGCTTCCAGCAAGTGCATTTCTATGTGCTCCATAGGGCCTACCTGACCCCCGAAAGAATACGGCGGTATTTCCAGATACAGGACGCTCGGTGCCCGCGGTGTTCGTCTCTAGGCGCAGACATGGATCATTTGCTCTGGGGGTGCTCGCATTTGGAGGCCTACTGGGCAGAGGTGGGGGACCTCTTAAACGATGTGACCGACAGGGAAGTGGAATTTGACATGGCGGCATGCTTGCTGCTCTGGTTCCCGCACACCAAACACACCAAGGTGACGAGCACGTTTATTGATCTGGGTCTGATACTGGCGCAAAGAGAAATAACATGGCATTGGAAGTCCAAGGGCGGGCCGTCACTGCGGAGATGGAAGAATGAATTGCTGCGGTGGTCTGAATGCGAGAGTGTGCTCCGGATGAAGCAGGCTGTCAAGCTTGGTAATGAGAAGGCTTTGGATGCAGCGCGAGCGTGGGAGTTGGTGGTGCAGGCTTTGCGTGATTCTTTGGTGGAGGATGAGGACTGAGGGAATAGGACCAGTGGACACTGCGGGGCGAACGAACACAGAGTTGTCATTGACACTGTAGTGGATCCATCCAACACATCAGCACGAAGCACACACCATTAGCAGTTGCCGGGGTGGGGACATAGGGGGGTTGTTCAGTGGGAGTTTGGGGTGGGTCGGCAGCCGAGAAGCTGGTTGTCTGCAAGGGCGACTTCGAGTTAAGTAGGCCAGTTAGGCACCACGCGGAGCTAGAAATGGTGGGGGGGTGCGGCCAGACATGATGGGCTCTACAGCGCTCGGGGTGGGCCCTGGAACGGATAGTAGCACTGATCACGTAAGCGGAATGGCTGACGAAGGTATTGTTGAGGGTGGGGGGGGGTAAAATGCAGATACATACAACGATCTTTCGACCATGGTCCCTATGGGACGCTCACCGTGATGTTTTCCTACTAAGTAGAGTATTATGCCGCCCGGCCTCCGGGATGCGAGCTGAATGGCTGTGTATGATATACGTGTTACTGTTGATCGGGGCGGATGTCACGAGTGGACTGGTTGACTACTTGTATTCTGTGGTTTCTAACTCTGCAATAAAAACAAATTTAAAAAGAAAATAAAATGACTATGAAGATAGAATATCACTATACGCAGACAATATAGTACTCTATCTGATAAAACCCTATAGATCTATCCACGTAGTCCTTGATATTTTTACCAATTTTGGAAAATACTCCGGTTATGCTATCAATTGGAGCAAATCAATATTGTATGTCCTGCATGGCAATGTCCCATGTCTTCCAAAAGATTGTGCATTACGAGTTGTTGAGGACGGCTTTCGATATTTGGGCATCTTTGTAACGCCTGATCCGACCCTTTTTTATGATCACACCTAGTGCCTGTGTTGACGAGACTGCGAGCAGATGTCCAACATTGGAGGTCCCTCCCATTATCACTGATTGGACGTGCAGCCCTTTTTAAAATGCTTGCTTTTTGCCACGGTTTTTATATATTTTACAAAACTGCCCACATAGAGTTCCAGATGCCTACTTTACAGCGGTAGAGGGTAAGGTGCGCACTTTGTTATGGGATGGCAAGGCCCCGAGGATAGCGCTACTAAAATTAATGAAGAGGTGGTACGATGGAGGTATCGCATTGCCCGACATACGACTATATTACTGGGCCTCGCAAGTAGCTATAGTAAACAGATGAAGGTATGCCCCGCCGGATGACCCGGCATGTGCTCTTGATAGGTATCAGATGGGCAGAGCTGGCTACCTTGGGGTGCTATTTACTGGCTCACGAAGAACGCAGATCATAGAGCCCGCAAAACACACACTGCAGATATGGAGATTAGCTAACTCCAGACTGGGTTGGACGGGTAGACTTACCAGAATAACGCCGTTGTGGTACTCAGAGAGGCTAAGTATGCTCTGTCAACATCTGGGATTCGACAAGTGGGACATGATTGGTATTTCGACCGTAGGGGACCTGATTAAGAAGGGTAAGATACTTCTGTTTGAAGAGTTGCAGAAGACATACCGCCTAGCGCCAACCGAAATCTTCCGCTATTTGCAAATAAGACATGCTTTGATGGCGGCTTTCCCTAGCTGTGATGACATACTGGAGTCCTCTCCGCTAGAGGATCGTCTATTAAATGGACAATTACACACTAAAGTGATCTCCCTCACGTACAGGAAGCTTAGTAATAACTTACTAGACACACTTAGACAACTGAAGGAGAAATGGGAGGGTGATTAGGGGGTCATTGAGGATGAGGAATGGAGGCAGGCGCTGATGTCTTCCAGGGAGGCTGCCATCACACTTAGGTACAGCCTTATTCAACTTCGTGTTTTTCATAGATCATATATGACTGAAATCACTCTGGCAAGGATAGGTACCAGAACTGATGATCACTGCTTTAAGGGCTGTGGGCAACCTGCCACCTTCTACCACATGGAAAACTGGTGGGGTCAAATCACAACACATATGCACTCTGCCCTTGGGAAGGGGATTACCTTGACTCCGAGGCTGGCCCTGCTCAACATCTGGGAGGCGACAGATCTAACTGAAGTAAAACAGCAATTAGTGATGTTGGGCTTTAAACTATTCAAATGGGAGATCGCCAGGGGATGGGGTTGAGTCAGACCACCGGAAGTGGCAGTGTGGAATAAGGAAAGGGATAAATGTATGATAGCCGAGAAGGAAGTATTTATCGCTAGGGGGTGCCCGAAGAAATGGGATAGGAAGTGGTCAAAATGGAATCTGTACAAAGGAGATATTTGTGTGCCACCAATTGTAGAGTTAGAACTAAGGAGGACTGGGAATGGAACACAAATTATGTAAAGTATACCTTTGCTAAACTTGATTCATGTATGTCAACAATATGATGTGATGTAATGGGATTATCAGCACATGAGTTAAATGTCTGTCATTTTTGTTAAATCAATAAAAATACATAAAAAAAATATTTAAGGGAATTCAAAATGCTAGCCTGTTAGAAATGGGGGTCTCTAGTTGACAGAGGTAGGTACCTTTGTCCAAAAAGAGACACTTGCTTCTAGTCAGGGAAAGGGGATACACTCATATAACAACCCCTGATCACCCCCTTGGTAGCTTGGCATGAGCAGACAGGTTTATCTCAGAGGCAGTGTGTAAAGCATTTTTGAATACATACAGTAACACAGTGAAATCACTACAAATGGACACCACACCATTTTAGAAAAAAGAGTAATCTTTATCTAAACCCAGAACAAGACCAAACGACAAAAATCCACAATACAGTATCAAAACTATTCTTAAAAATAGGTTATTCACTTAAATCAAGTTCATAGCAACAAATAACTCCAACTAGAGTTATTACGGTGTTGTGACAGATGAAAATCCCAAAGTACGGCGCTGACCATGAGGTGCGCTGCGTCGGGCCAAGAGTCGAGCAAACCCATAAAGAACTATACCTGGAACTAGTGAGAGCAAAGACTTCGCACGGCTTTGGGGAGGTGATGCTTCGTTGGCGCCTGCGGTGTTGGTTCCTTCCGACCCCAGGAGAGCTGATGCCTGTTCCTACTGCAGCGCAGGGGAGGTGAGACTTCTGTTCCTTATTATGTCGGGGAGGTGACGTTACAAATGGCGGCTCAGCATCAGTTCCTTATGACGGTGCGATGTTGATGGATTGGTGAGTCACCCACTTCGAGAATCGGTTCTGCGTTGATGAAGCACCAGCGTCGATTAAGTCTGGGGCTGCGGTGCGAGTCGGGACGGTGTGTCGTGAACGTTATGAGCGGTGTCTGCGGCTCCAGTGCAGGCAGCGGCCTCGATGACGGCTTCGGAGTCGATGTGGCACAGCGTCAGCAGGCGTCGGGCCTTCGGTGCAAGTCGGGCGGTGCGTTGAGCACTTCCCAAGCTGCGCCCACAGCTTTGATGCAGGTTACGGCATCGCTCGCCGGGGTTGATGTTGCAATTTCCTTCTGTAGCAGCTGAAACAGAAGTTCCAAATGCAGAGAGACAGAAGAGATGAAGTCTTTGTGTTCCTGAGACTGCAGAACAGGAGGCAAGGTCAGTTTCACTGCCTTGGAGATCTTCTTCTTCAAGCAGGTGGCAAAGCAAACAGCAAAGTCATTTTCCTCTTTCCTTGGCAACAAGTAGCCACTGCAGGCCAACCCCCACACAGCTAACAGCACAGGGGCAGTATTCCTCCTCAGCTTACCTGGCTCTTTTCCTTGGCAAAGGTTTCTCTTGATTTCCCAGAAGTGATCTAAAAGTATGGGGTCTGGGTCCCTATACTTATTCCACATAATCATGTGTTCTCTGAAGGCAGAGAGTGTCTGTACTCAGCCAAAATGAGTTCTGTCCTCACTGGTGCATCTTTCTGGCAGGAGGTGGAGACAGCATTGTTGAAGGCACACATGGCCCATTCAGGTGAAAAGGAAATCTCCTCCCCCAACTCTAAATGCAGCCCAGGTCTATTCAGCTCAGCCATGACTCATCAGACGTCTGGAGCTACTGCCCTTCTCTAGCCACTGTCATCCAAAAGACAGACATGCAATACAAAAATCTAGCAGAGGTACACTGGATGGTTAGGCAAGAAAATACCTACTTTCTAAAAGTGGTATTTTGAAACAAGGAATGTAAGACTCACCCTCACTAAAAGATGTATTTTAACATTTTGAATTCAGGCATACTAAACTTTATATTCCTATCTTGTTCCATGAGTCAGTTATGTTTATGAGATGTTATAAACAAACTCCCTATTCTGGCCTATGGGCACAGACAGCATTGCAATAGTGAAAAACTGAATTGGCTGTATTTCAGTATCAGGACATGCCATACACATCATGGCATGTCCTACCTTTCACATGGAATGCACCCTTCCCACAGGGGTACCTTGGGCCTCCCTTAGGGGTGAATAATATTTAGAAAAGGGAAGGTTTAGGGACTGGCAAGTTTGTGCACTGGTCAAGTCGACATGGCAGTCCCAGACTGCACACAGGCTCTGCAATGGCAGGCCTGAGTCACATTTTACAATCTGTTCCTGTGGGTGACACAATCAGTACTTCAAGGCCACCAGCAGCATTTGATTTACAGGCCCTGGACACACATAGTGCACTGTACAAGGGTCTGACAAGTAAACCGAATACGCCAATATTGGAATCACTAATCCATCTCAATACTTTTCAATGGGAGCACTTGCACTTTGGCAATGAATAGCAGTGGCAAAGTGCCCAAAAGATCTAGACTAGATAAAATGGAGTCCAACACACAGCAAAACACAGGAGGTAAAGGACAAAAATGGAAGGGAGCCCCATGCTAATGGTGCCAGGTCCAACATAGTCTGTGAGAGGAGTAGGCCTCATAGGGGTGACAATTGTAATAGTCTGTTTGTCACTACCAGGACATGTCTGACATAAAAGAGCACAAGTACTTTAGCACTGGTTAGCAGTGGTAAAGTGCTCAGAGCCCTAAAGCCAACAAAAAAGGTCAAAAAAAGGAAGAGGAAGGCAACAAAACATTTGGGGATAACCCTGCACGAGGGGCCAGGTCCAACACGTGATAGGGAGTATTTTTTCTCTATAATAGTATCCAAAGGATTGTGTTTGTAAAGGGTGGGTCAGGGGTCTTGGAAGTGCACATTCTCAACTGTAGATTACAGTTCAAGTCCTCGAGAGTCAAAATATCAACCTAAATCCCTTCTTTGTTACCATTCAGTGGCCACCAGTTCCAGGTGGTAGTTTTTGAGTGGAGAAACTATCTAGGTTTTATATTATTGCATGTGTTACAGGTTGTTACCATTTTTCAGTGCACTTGACCTAAAAACGCTCAGATTCAAATGATGCACACCTTCTAAAATTTCCATAAAAGACTTTCCAAATTCTGGTGTGGCTGACAGAAAATAAGTATCAATTGACAAAGTTTCCAATGATCAGCTTGCCTGTACCCTGAAGTTTGTGTGTTTTTAGTGAAATAACTTTTATGAGCTATATCTTGTAAATTGTGAGTGGAACTGGTCCTGAGAGACGAGGCAGCACGCCCTGCAACCTATGAACTTTGCCTTTTTTCCCTACTGACGATTGAGGAATCATGAAACACGTGTCTAGGGATACAAATTGAAACTAATAATACAGCACTGGCTATGAACACTTTGAAATGAATTGAGCGAGAAATAATGAACTACATGAACCATCATGCTTGAGGTAATTACGTTGGGACGTGTCTGGTGCGCTCCCACCCCTTGAACTGTTTAAATTTTGTGAGCTGACGAGCTCGGGAGCCTGCACCTTCATGCTGTGAGTGGAACTTGTCCTGAGAGATGAGGCAGCACGCCCTGCAACCTATGAACTTTGCCTTTTTTTCCCTACTGACGATTGAGGAATCATGAAACACGTGTCTAGGGATACGAATTGAAACTAATAATACAGCACTGGCTATGAACACTTTGAAATGAATTGAGCGAGAAATAATGAACTACATGAACCATCATGCTTGAGGTAATTACGTTGGGACGTGTCTGGTGCGCTCCCACCCCTTGAACTTGTAAATTGTGAGCCCTAGTTAAATCTTTACCGTGGCAGGGGTACCAACAGATCAAAAGACATGGGCCCTGGAGGTCAGGGTGACAATGAAGATCAGTGAACAGTTTTCAAGGGTTGCAGGGCCCACTTAACAAATTTGAACATGGTCAACCATTTCTGGATTAGTGTGGTCTCACCCAGTGACCTCCAAAATTTTCTCAGGCTACAGGATAGAAATTAGGGAATCTTGAGGTTCCTGGAGGCAACTAGGAACTCACAAATTTCCCTCTTGCAGTGGTGGGGTCAAGGAAATATCAGTCTTGCAAAATATTTATGCCAGTGATACAGTTACCCCTTGACCAATGGAGGGGTGTTGTGGTTTCCTCCCCCTGCACAGCAATGGGTGACCTGTATTCTTTGAAAGTGCATAACTCGTGACTGCTCTCAAAGCACTTCAAAACTGTTGAACTCCTTCATCTTTAGGATGTAATTAATGCAACATTTCTTGCTAAACACAAACCACTTCTTATTTCAAGGTAATCCAGCAGGACCTCTGTCTATTAAGATCATTGTCCTGGACTTCATTTGAGTGTGGTGTGGGCTAGCTCTCCACCTAGACTATGTCCTTGCTACTAAGTTGCCCTCAGCTATACTGATAGACAGCTCCTTCATTGGCCATGAGGGATCCTGAAACAAAGTACTGATCAACCTGGCCAGTATTTACCCTCCATGTTTATCAGTTATCTCTCTTGCTTCATTCAAAATATTCAAAATAGGTTGCAGGAGTTCCAATACGATGCTGCACAGCCAGTGCATGATCAAGTCATGCAAGGGCCATGAACAAAAGGTTATAATGTGAAACCAGACAATGTAGCAGGCGGTACGATACTGGTCGGACAGGCATTCTGGAGCCTCTCCGACCGGCATCGTAATTAGGCCCTTAGTGATATAACATTAATGGCAGCACCCCACTCTAAAACTTGTTCCAGCACAACCAGGAACAACTCAAGAACTCAAGATACATGATGAGCTGAATGCAGTTCACTGACATAGAAAGAGGCAACAATTGCACCTGAAAGTGTGCAACTAAAGATCTCAAAATGCACTCCTAACTTTAAAACAGAGAGTAAGTGGTGGTTACTGAGACAATGACAAATGCCACAGTTCTGAATCTGGCATAGTTATGAAAGCCTGCAACTTTTCACATCACTCTCCACCCTTATTTATGAGTAGTAAATTGGTCTGTGAGGCTTTTTGTTACCAAGAAATAAATCTCACCTTGCTAGTAGCTAAAATAATTAGCATCTCCAACCTCTTTCGCCCTATATTGATTGTATTCCCACTGTGCATACACTAGTGGCTAACTAACCTGGAGCGGTAAGGTTGCTGTGGCTGCTGCACTTAAAAAAAATAGAAAAATAGCATCCTTTTGCTGTTTTAATGTTTTAATGTGATCCTCGTGTCATTTTACTCACTTGCTTATCTCGCTGCATACCTTTACTTTCTGCCTATTACTGATTCTTTTTTTACTTTTCACCGATACTGTGCCCCTTACCCAAAGAGATCCGGTTGCCCGGCCCTGTTCCGCAGCGGCTAGTGCCTTTTGTGCAGAGGGGATGTTCTAACCCTTCATCCTTTCCTCCTCACTTCCGGTGTTGGCAGGTAATTCCAGGTGGTGCGCAGGCTAGTTTAAAAGGCGAACAAAAGGCAAGCTTGTGTGCGCCCCCGTCCGTGCCTGCCCGTTTTCACCCAGGAGCAGAGTCCATCATGATATACTCCAGGAAGGAACTACCTACCCTAAGTAAGGCAGACAGATACTCTCCCTGCCCCATATTAGATATACAAAGGGAGCCCAGGCGATGCCACCACTGTAAAATGCAACTGAGCTTTACCAAGGTCAGAAACAAAGTTGCTCCCCACCCAGTAAAAACAATTACAACAAGGAGCCAAAAAGGTGGTCCAGGGCATGCTTATCAATGCACGGTCCCTACCTTCAATTCAATTCAATCTTGCTTTATTTCGATTTTGGTTGCAAATCATAAAAGCATACAGAAATAAACATACATATATACAGAAAAATATACATTTAAATAATCGTGCATAAATACAATTTAATAAGAGTACAATATTTATAGGTTAAAATATAAGAGGATAAACAACCAGCAGAATGAATACGTTTAAAAATGTTGCATTGCTTATTGTAGTATTAAATTTAGATTTCAGGACTGACTGTTGTGCAAAAGACAGTCTAAATTCATGCGATGTCGTACAAGACACTTAAGAAAACTGACCACTATAAATACCAACTGCTCACCCTGTAGCAGCTGTAAAAAGAGCAAAGGCGGGCGACATTTTCTAAAACCAGTGTGCCTTAAAAAAGGAATAAGCCATTTTTTCCTGAGTTCACGATAAAATTTGCAGAAAAGAATGGTGTGCAAGGTAGATTGAGAAGAGGTATCATCACAAGGACAATGCGTAAGCTCTTTGGCCCAATTATTTCTAGTAGGAAATGCAACCATTCTGTGACAGAAGTTCATCCTAAACCTTACCAGGAGATAACGCTCGTAGCTCGTGGTGTTGTAGGTAAGGTACGTCTGTATGGTGGGTACCGATTGTATCAGCAAGCTGTGAATGACAGAAGGTTTAGTGACCTCGCTCATCAGTCTTAAGTCCTCAAGATGAGGGATACATTTCTTTTTTAGGACCTTCCTCGATACCTCACTAATTAAGGAGGGGTTATGATAATATTGGTCCCACCCCAAATCATGAAAAAACCTTGCAATATACCGCAACCACCTAGAGTTATTAGCGTTATCCATGGCTAGGCAGTCGGAAAGAATAGATTGAGTAAAGGTTGCTTTATCTGAAGTCCAAATCCTACGCCATAGTAACAGAGGTTGAGATTTTAGCTAAGTCCATCACATACGCGAGACCCAACTCAGTGTGACAAGCAAATGTACCCAGGTACTGCGAGAAGGAACCTCAAAAAAGAGTTTTCTACCCTCTGGATACTGTCCGCAGCCACAAAGCCCCAAAGACCAGCACCATACAAAGCCACAGATAGGAATTTAGCTTTGTAGATCATAATGATTTCAGGGGGAGCTCTCTTTCCCAACTTCCTGGCAAAATTAACCAAGGCTGCTGTAGTTCTTAAAAAAACCAGTTTGCGTGTTTCCACATCTGGTTTCCAGGAAAGTTTATGATCTATTGTTATGCCCAAATAGGAGTATTTATGTGTTGTTGCTATATTTTCCTTATTGAGGTAGATGCCCCTCATTTTATTTTTATGACCTGAACCTGCCCTCATAATAAAGGTTTTGCTGATGTTTATTTTAGATTCTTTTGAAGTTCAAGGGGGGTACGAGCTAATATAACGGCGTCATCAGAATAAAGGAGTGCGGGAATTGGATGGTTGTTTACCATTGGGATATCCTGGCACGCCTTCAGCATCTCTCTTTCCAGCCCATTTGTGTATAGTGTGAAGAGAAAGGGCGCCAGGATACACCCTTGCCTCGCCCCTTTTTCTACTGGGAACTCTGCCGTCAGCTCCCCCCCCACCCCATAGCGCACTTTTGCCGTGGCATTTGAGTACAGTTCTCTCAGAAATTTTACTTCATTCAATGGTGCCCCCAAGTCCATCAGTAATGACCAAAGTTTGGAATGAGAGACACAATCAAATGCGGACGATAAATCCACATAGACCATGTACAGGTCTCCTCCTTTGATGGAAACATACTTGTCAATCAGGAGTGAGAGGTTGAAGGCCTGTTCAATGGTCCCCAAGCCCTGGCGAAACCCGTACTGTAGGTCTGAGATGATTCTGCCATCCTCTGCCCAATCTTGCAGTAGTTCTAAAATGACTCGACCAGCCACCTTGCCGAGGGAGTCTAAGAGAGAGATTGGGCGATAGCAGGTAACCGACCCCCGATCCCCTTTTTCAAAAATGGGGATTAGCACGGACCTCGTCCAAGATTCCAATAAACCAACATTGCAAGTTGCGTTCAGGACTCTAGTTAGAAGGGGGGGTCCAGAGGTCCATTTGGGCTTTAAACAAGTTGATAGGAACACCATCTGGACCCGGTGCCTTCCCATTTTTACTAGCTTTCACGGCCTGTGCAATTTGCTTCGATGTGAATTGTAAATCAATGGGATAGGGGTTAACTGAGTCATCCCAAAGGATGGGATCCTTGGTGTTTAGGTCCTGGGGATTAAGAGGCTCCGGACTGAGAGAAAAAATCCTAGAAAAATGAAGGACCCAATCCTTCTCCTCTATTGCTACCTCTAACTTTGGGGGATTAGTATTATCGGTTAAAAAGGGAGACTTGATCACTTGCCAGAAAGCAGTTGAATTTTTATAAGTACAACTTTCGTGCAGTTGGTCCCATAGTTGGTTTTTTAGTTATTTTTCCTTGTTTTCAATGCAGAGTTGTATAGCTTCCTTAAATTTATTACCTCTTGTGGGATCCTAACCGACTTCCTCAAAGCAGTTTTTAAGTTGGAATAGGCAACCGTACAGTCATGGTTAAACCAGCCCTTTTTCTGTTTGGATTTGTGTTTTAATTCAACCCACAAAGCCTCATTGATCACTTTAATGATTATCTCAAAATTGGCAATACTTTCTAAGTCTGTTGCGTCTAAAGCAAGACATTTTGTGAGGGAAGAGAAGTCCCCTACTACCACTAACTTTGTTATTTCTATAGGGTCTACTTTCCCCCATTTCAACGCATATCATTAATCTATTTAAAGCCATGTTATTTTGTGCTAAGATGGAACTAAAGCCACTCGTTGGCTTGTGGGACAATGACATAGAAATACTGATAAGGCAATGATCACTTAGTGCACTTGTGTGTGCGGTAAACACTACATCTATAGTCCTTTCTCCATTTGAGACTAAAATGTAGTCTATGACTGTTTGATGTCCCCTCCCATGAAATGTGGGGGCAAGTGACAAATCTGCCTTGTTCAGGTTGTTTGCTAGGACTAAGTCTAGCTCAAACAGTGTTTCATTAAGAAGGTTACCTAGGGTGAAGTGCCTGAAGTGGGTAATGGGATTTCTAAATTCATCTCGGATACCACAGGTGTCATTTCTACCAAAAAGGCATGGTCCCAGATTAAAATCCCCCCCCCCCCAGATAATTACCTCCTCCTTGGTTGCCTTCCTTATTTGAGTTAATAATTCAGAGCGGATCATGGAACATTCAATGCCTCAGCGTCAGGCAAATTATTATAGTAATTGACTATGAGGAAGCTCTCCCTGTTGTTGAGGCGTAACCTAAGAATCTGAAAGTTAGTGTCTAATTTTATGGGAACTACTTCCATTGTGTTAAGGAGGTTTGCAACATAGATTGTTAAGCCTCCTTTCACTCTGCCTGAGGTGGATGGTTGGGCAGGTGAAAAATATGTTTTAAAACCCTCCATGTGTATTGCATCACGTGACCAGGTCTCCTGTAGTGCTATAATGTCGAATTTAGGAATAAAAACCGTCCATTCGTCATTAGTCACTTTGGAGCGTTGCCCTGCCATGTTCCAGAATAAAACTGTGATACGTGGTTTTTTTTCAACCCCTTTATATCCCTCATTATCTAGTGGCAGTCTAATAACGGGTTTAAAATTTAAATCCTGTTCAGCGATAAGAACTGAGCAAGGTTGATTCTTGCCCGCGGACTTGGCCACGGTATCAGTCGCTATGTCCCATAGACAAGGTTGTTTTGGATGCGGGACATATGAGTTACCATTGGGAGATGATTCTGTGGTCGTGGAAGACACCTTTTGTAACCTGTGAGCAGCAACATTTGCTGTGCCCCCAGAGTGGAGTCAATCGACTCCCTCCAAGCCCGATAAGGCCGCATAACGGTTGTAAACCGGAATAGAACGATCAACCTGGTGGTGAAAAAATAACCTGGAGTAGCCTTCCTGATTTTGAAATGTAGGCCTAAAGCAATCATTCTGATGTTGAAATGGGGGCCCAGTGTGATTGCTCTGAGATTGAAACAGGGGCCTAAAGTTGGTTACAGGGGCCATTAGTCCTCTGGGATAAAAGTAAGTCAAATCATGTGCAGTGATTACGTTACTGCTATTTTGGGGAAACCAATTTATGATATGTCTAACTGCTCTGTCATCTCTGAAATTTATTATTATAATATCACCCTTTATATCCTTTATTCTGTGTCCCAACCAGGGAAGACACCTGACATGTAGGATTTCGCCATTTATATTTGGTGGTAATGGGCGATTCTGTCTGAGCCAAAATATAACTTTGTTTCTCAGTTGGTAGTGATCTTCTAAACTACCCTCCTCTAAAGGTGGCACTCCGGTAAGAACCACCACATACGGAACTGCTTCCGGAGGCAGTTCTACTATATGTTTCTTAGATGGATTTGCCCTTGCAACATTTTCATGGCCATTCTGTTTTGGGGGATTTAATTTTGGAACATTTTGTGGGAGATTAGGTTTTCCACCTATTTGAGCCTCCTTACCTTTATTTTTGGTGTTTGACCCTGTTGTTTTGGGAGGGATTGATTTCGGCGGTTTTGTCTTAGCTAGGTTGGTAGATTTTGTTACTTTTTGAGCGATGGTATTTGGGGCTAAAACAGAAATTGGGGGCACTGGTGTGGACTTTAATATGTCCTTAGAGCCCCTTATTTGCTCGATAGCTTGTTCCAAATTTCCCAGTTGTTGGGCTATTCTTTTTAGCCTCTCTACTAATGGCAATATAAGTAATCTAACTAGCTGTTCCATACTGCCCAGTAGATCACTGGTGGATGAGTCTTTTATTGGGACATGTGGTGGAATGACTACTACAGGTGTTAAGGGTGCGTTAGGTGAGGAGCTTTTAGAGTTCCCAAAATGGGTATGAATAATATTCTTGTTTTTCTGTGGGCCAATCCCCCTCTTTCTCCTTTTTTTGAGGGTGGGCCTTGGGCTTGAAGGGTTTTGAGAATTTTCTTAAATTTTTGGACAGACTTTACTTGTGGTAACGGAGTATCCAGGAGAACTTCCACCTCCGGAATCAAGTTACAAAAGGAGGCTGAGACACTTATGATCGAGTCATTAGTTTCAGCTAATGAAGGGGATCTATCCTGCAAAAGTAGTGGGATACTATCACTAAGGGATACCTCATAGTCCTCCTTTTCGCAATATGTGCTCGGAACGGGTGAGATAACTAACTGTAAAGGGCCCAGAGACGAACGCTTGTTCTTAATAAGTTCCACAGAGCGGCGTTTCTCGGCCCGTCGCTCTGCAAGTGAGATTTCCTTGTAAGTTTCTGTGGTGACCCTGATGTCATAATTGTCAAGTGTGCCTCGATTGGCTCCTCCCACCAATAGAGACTTATCTTTGGGAAGAGACGACGTCATGATAGTTACTAGTCACTATGGGAGCCTAGTTTAAACACACTAAAACACTATAAGTGGTCACAGACGGGCCGCTAAGTATACATTTATGACGGAAGACCAAGTAGAGTACTTTAATTGAGTCTGCTTACTCGAAAGTTATAGTAGGAATCCATGTCATGTATTGAACGTCAATGAAAAAAGGGGGGCCCAGCCCAGCCTCCTCCGGCCTCTGAGGGCCACAGAGGGCCCGCCCTGTGCCCTGGCTTCGCCCGGCGTCCCGCGAGGTGGGTCTTACGATGATTTTATGCGCCTCCTGGCACGGTTTGACGAAGCGCGGGGCGCATGGGCTGCTGGGAGTTGTGGTCCGCAGCCTGCTCTCCACTCGGCGGCCTCGCAACAGTGGTGACAGAAAGTAGCGAGGCAGCGGGAGGCAGGGAGTTGGCTCAGGTTTGTAATCCAGCAAGGGTTCAAAGCTCACGGGTGGCAGGTCAGTTGCACACAGTCCCTCCCAAAACACAATACAGAATTCGCAGAGATGCTGGGCTCATATAAGCTCGACCTGGCATTTGTTACCGAAACATGGGTGGATGAATCCTCTGACCCCAAGCTGGCCCTTGCAATCCCAGTAGGATATTCTCTTCTTAGAGCTGACCAAACAGACAAGTGTGGGGGGGATTAGCAATTATTTGTAGAAACAATTTGTTTCAGGATCCACAGCGGGAAGCTCCCCAGACTGTGAAACACTATCCTTTTGGATTATACTAAGTAAAAACTTTACATTTAAGGGCCTTCTTTTATATAGGCCTCCAAGGGAAAGAACTATCTTTATGAATGCCTTTAGACTTTTTTTAGAATCTAGTATACCTGTTCTCAGGACACCCCCGCGCCGCACGGCCACCAGCTGTGTGTGTGCCCCTCGCCCCTCGCTGCTGCTCGCAGCCTCGTTGTGCTGTTTCCCTTGCCGCCCTAGCTGCCTGCCTCACTGTTCCCTGCCTCAGCACCTCCGCCGTATTTTCGTAGTACATTGTGGTTCTGTTGTTTTTTCATTGCCTCTTGTATTATCTCTGCTGGTGTCCCCCTGTGCCTGTGTGCATTTTTATTGCCTTTTGTATTAGCTTTACTGTTGTCCCCATGTGCCTTGCCCGCCCCGCTCCCCGCTTCCTGCCGCCGTTCACGCGGCCATGCCCCCTTTTGTTTTGTGTCCTCCCCGCTCCCGCCTCCCAGCTGCTCCTCCCTCCCACTTGTCCATAAATGGCGACCGCACAGGGCAGGTGAGTGTGACATGTTCTCAGTACACCCCCGCACCGCACGGCCACCAGCTGTGTGTGTGCCCCTCGCCCCTCGCTGCTGTTCGCAGCCTCGTTGTGCTGTCTGCCTTGCCGCCCTAGCTGCCTGCCTCGCTGTTCCCTGCCCCAGCACCTCCGCCGTATTTTGTAGTATATTGTGGTTCTGTTGTTTTTTCATTGCCTCTAGTATTATCTTTGCTGTTGTCCCCCTGTGCCTGTGTGCATTTTTATTGCCTTTTGTATTAGCTTTACTGTTGTCCCCCTGTGCCTTGCCCGCCCCGCTCCCTGCTTCCCGCTGCCGTTCACGTGGCCACGCCCCCTTTTGTTTTGTGTCCTCCCCGCTCCTGCCTCCAAGCTGCTCCTCCCTCCCACTTAGCCATAAATGGCGACCGTGCGAACGCGCAGCAGGAGCGCCGATTGTGCGCCGAAGGCGCGCCAAAGGCAAGCCCGTCTGTGCCCGCCCGCGCCTGGACTGCGCCTAGTGCCAGGACCCCTGGCCCCCACTGATGCAAGACGACCCGACAGTCCTACGACGCCGCGGCCCTCATCACACTCAATGCCGGCCGGAACCCCACCTGCTGCCGGGCCGCCCCGAAACGCATTCACGGACCCTTCACCTGCACAACCTGCAAGTTCACCTGCCTCCGAACCTGCACCCCGCCCGCCAAGCCAAACTCCAGCAGCGACCTCAAGTGCATCCTGCTCAGCACCCGCTCCGTCCACAGACACGCCGTGGAACTCTGGAACCTCCTCGACACAACATCACCAGACATCGCCTTCCTCACTGAAACATGGATGAACGCCTCCTCAGCCCCCGACATCGCCATCGCCATCCCAGATGGATACAAGATCATCAGGAGGGACCACGTCAACCAGACCGCAGGAGGCATTGCCATCGTCAACAAGAACACCATCCGCATCACGACCGACGCCGACGACACCTTCGCCACCGCCGAGCACCTCCACTTCCAGATTCACACCGACCCAAAGACGACCCTCAGAGGCACCCTCATCTACAGACCCCCGGGACCACGCACACAATTCAGCGAAGACATCACGGCCTTCATCAGCCCAAACGCCCTCCCCTCCGCCGACTACATCCTCCTAAGGGACCTCAACTTCCACCTGGAGAACAACAAGGACCGCAACACCGTCACCCTGCTAGACAACCTCGCCAACCTCGGACTCAAGCAACTGGTCAACACCCCCACCCACTACGCCGGCCACACGCTTGATCCCGTCTTCTCATCCAGCAAGCACATCACCTTCAGCCACTTCACCGGACTCCACTGGACCGACCACAGCTGCGTCCACTTCAGCTTCAGAAATACCACAACCCACCACCACCCGCAACAGGTTCCTCACAGGAGCTGGAGCAAGATCACCGCCGACCAGCTCACCACCTCCCTCAGCCAGAACCCACCTGCCAGCACATCGGACCCCAACGAAGCAGCCCGCAACTTCATGCAGTGGCTGACCGCCTGCGCCGACGACCTCGCATCACTGAAGAACCTTCCCAGCAGACCCAAAAGCAAGAAGGCCCCCTGGTTCACCAACGAACTCAAGGACTCCAAGAAGACCTGCGCACCCTCGAGAAAGCCTGGCTCCTCGACCAGACCACTGACAACATGACCGCCCTCAAACACGCCACCCGGAAGCACCACCAGCTCATCCGCACCACCAAGAAGAAATCACTGAAGGAGCGACTGGACACCAACGCCCACGACAGCAAGGAACTCTTCAGCATCGTCAAGGAGTTCCCCAACCCCAGCACCGGCAACAACGACATCACCCCTTCGCAAGATCTCTGCGACTCCCTCACCTCGTTCTTCCACCGCAAGATTGCCGACATCCACAACAGTTTCGGCGCACCATCCATGCACCCAACCGTCGAACCAATGCACCCCACCGCCACCCTCCGCACCTGGACCACGGTGACCACCGAAGACACAGCCCGCACGATGAACACCATCCACTCCGGTTCTCCAACTGACCCCTGCCCCCACCACGTCTTCAACAAGGCCGACTCCACCATCGCACCCCAACTCCGGGACGTCATCAACCCCTCCTTCAACACTGCCACCTACCCGGAGAGCTGGAAGCATGCCGAGCTCAGCGCCCTACTGAATAAACCAACAGCGGACCCCACCGACCTCAAAAACTTCCACCCCATCTCGCTCCTCCATTATCCTGCCAAAGTCATCAAGAAGATCGCCAACAGACAGCTTACCGCCTTCCTTGAGACAAACGGATCCCTCGACCCCTCGCAGTCCGGTTTCAGAGCCAACCACAGCACTGAGACCGCCCTCATCGCAGCCACCGACGACATCCGAGCCCTGCTCGACAATGGGGAAACAGCGGCACTCATCCTCCTGGACCTCTCCGCAGCATTCAACACTGTCTGCCACCGCACCCTAGTCCAACGCCTCAGCAACACAGGCATCATAGAGAAGGCACTGAAGTGGCTCATCTCGTTCCTCGCCGGAAGAACACAGAGAGTCCGCCTCCCCCGTTTCGATCCAAGGCCACCGAAGTCATCTGCTGCGTCCCACAAGGATCATCACTCAGCCCCACCCTCTTCAACGTCTACATGAGACCTCTCGCTGCCATCGCACGCGAACACAACCTCATCATAATCTCCTACGCCAACGACACCCAGCTGATCCTCTCCCTCACCAGAGAACCCGACACCGCCAGAACCAGCCTTCACGAAGCGATGAAAGACGTCTCCGAGTGGATGAAGAACAGCCGCCTGAAATTGAACTCAGACAAGACGGAAGTCCTCATCCTGGGACCATCACCCTCCGCCTGGGATGACTCCTGGTGGCCCCAGCCGTGGGCACCGCCCCCAAGCCAACAGATCACACACGCAACCTGGGCTTCATCCTGGACTCCTCCCTCTCGATGACCAGACAAGTCAACGCTGTCTCCTCATCATGCTTTCACACCCTTCGCATGCTTCGCAAGATCTTCCGATGGATCCCAACCGAAACCAGGAAGACGGTTACCCAGGCCCTCGTCACCAGCCGCCTGGACTACGGAAACACCCTCTACGCCGGAACCACAGCCAAGCTACAGAAAAGACTCCAACGCATCCAGAACGCCTCCGCCCGACTCATCCTGGACATCCCCCGACGCAGCCACATCTCCGGCCACCTGAGGGACCTGCACTGGCTCCCCATCAACAAGAGGATCACGTTCAGGCTCCTCACCCACGCACACAAGTCTCTCCACGACTTGGGCCCCAAGTACCTCAATGACCGCCTGACCTTCTACACACCCACCCGCCAGCTACGGTCTACTAGCCTCGCCCTCGCCGCCGTACCACGCATCCGAAGAGCCACCGCCGGAGGCAGATTCTTCTCCTACCTGGCGGCCAAGACATGGAACTCCCTCCCCATCCACCTTTGGCTGACCCAGGACCACCTCGCCTTCAGGAGACAACTCAAGACCTGGCTGTTCGAGCTGTAGTGGACCCCTTCCCCCAAGCGCCTTGAGACCCTTCCGGGTGAGTAGCGCGCTATACAAGTGTTATGATTGATTGATTGATTGATTATCAACACATCCGATTTCATAATATTAGGAGATTTTAAATATTATTTAGCAAAACTGGAGGACCATGACAAAATCTCACTAGTTGATACCATGGCTAGTTTCTCCCTGACACAGATTGTCGAGCATGATACACATGTCGCAGAGCACACCATAGATGGCGTATTAACATCAAATCCATCCTTTAAGGTCTCTAAAGTGCTGCCTGTTCCATGGTCAAACCACAAAGCTATAATGTTTACACTTAGTACAGATCAGCACATCTTGAGACCTCATAGCCCTCTGGTCTCAGTCAAAGGTCGGGATTTGGGGAATATCAACCCTGTACTTTACAATAGTCCCTATCCTGCATAAAGCCAGACTTTACCACTGACTCTAATACTGCAGCCCACAGGATTAAAGCCACAGTCGACACTTACGCCCCGGTGAAGTCATTTCTTTCCAGGCAGAAAAATCCATCAGAACCATGGTTCTCTGACAAACTAAGAGCACAAAAACAAGTCTGTAGATGGATAGCACAAAAAGAAGTCCATAGAAGGATAGCAAGGCAGTGGAGAGCAAAATACAACCTTATAGAAAAAGCAACATATGTACAAGCATTGGCAGCTCAAAGAAATTGATATTGGAAGAAAAAAGTAAATAATTTTAATTAAAAATCTTACATGCAAGAAACTCTAGCAAGGAGCTCTTTTCAACGGTTAAAAGCCTAGCTAAACTACCAGAACCACCTTAGATGGAAAGCAATTTTGCAACTTACTGGCACAGTCTTTTAGGGATAAATTAGAGACCGTGTATAAATCCTTTAGGGACTACTTTGATGCCATTTCTGGGTACACCATAGCAGTCACATATCCTGTCCCATCCAATCTGCTTACTTCTTTCTCCCCCCTACCATAGAACAGATCACTCAGGAAGGTAAAAACATTCAAATCAGGGCTCCTTCGGACCCATGTCGCCCTAAAATACTGCACCTGACTAGGTTTAGTATTCAACAAGGTCATTCACTGAGGCACCTTCCCTGATGACTGGAAAGTATCATCAATCCTTCCCATTTAAAAAAAAACAATCTCGATCCAGCAGACCCTAGCAGCTATCGACCCATCTCCAGACTACCGTTCCTGCTTAAGGTTTTAGAAAAAATATTAAACGCGCAGCTCACTGCATTCATCTCTTCCATGGACCTCCTAGATCCTTCACAATACAGGTTTTGGGAGGGGCATGGAACTGAGACAGCGCTGTTCATGGCGATAGAAGAATTAGGAGCAATTCTGGACATGAGGGGGGAAGGACACCCTGATTTTGCTAGATCTATTCGCAGCCTTTGACACAGTAAACCACAAAATATTATCCAACAGGTTAACTGAGCTAGGGATCAGAGGCACTGCTCTTAAGCTGCTGACATCATTTCTCTCCAATAGGACTCTTTCAGTAGAGACCACAGATTTTTCATCCGAGTACTTTAATCTCCCCTGTGGTGTGCCACAGGGCTTGTCCCTGAGCTCCATACTTTGTAATCTATATGTTACCCCACTGTCATTAGACATTTTGGCTTCTCAGTGGTATTATACGCCGACGACACCCAGTTAGTGGTGTCTGTTTCAAGCAACATTGAAGAGACTGTCAATCGTATTAATAGCTGCATGACGCAGGTAAACCTATGGATGTGGTCTAACTGCCTAAAATAGAATGGCGGAAAGACAGAAGTTCTGTTGCTTGGTTCTGACACATCCCTCTGGTCACTCAGATGGTGCCCCCCCAGCTTGGGCGACTTTCCAATTCCAGTACCAAAGGTTAAACATCTAGGGTTCATTTTTGATGACAAACTAACTTTAAAAAAACAGATCAGTACCCTCACTTCATCTATTTTTTATCCTAAAAATAATCAGGAAAATTTGCTCTTTTATCCCGCCAGATTCCCTAAAAACACTGGTTACAGCATTAGCATTGTCCAGACTGGACTATGGTAATGCTTTGCCCATGGGTATCCAGTCACAGCATCTACAGCGTTTGCAGCATCTTCAAAATGCGGCAGCTAGATTACTGTTTCCTACTGTCTAAAAGCCCTGCACTGGCTTCCAGTGGACAAGAGGATCAAGTTTATAACTGTCAGGAATTCTAGGCAAAATAAATGCATATTAGCGTGAGCCACCACTAATAATTACAGAGGAAATCAAATAAGTGACTGACGTTTCCATCGGGATCTAAAAAGCCAGTCCTGGACAGAACTGGTTAGAGAGTATACCCTAAAGATGGCTTGCAGCCCTTTGGTTAGCGCTTCAGCCTATTTTCAGTAGCTCGAGGCTCTAAGCACAACTGAGGCTCGTGTTTGCCGTCAGCTGTGTGCACTTCACCAAGAACGTTACAGTTGTAACAGTGTTTGGTAGAACGTCCGTGTAGTTTTCAGAGCAGTTAGGCAATAACGAATTCCAATGGTAATAAATTATTTAACTATGCATCGGGTGGCAGTTTTTGCAGTGAGGGGAAGCTTCCCTTCGTTGTCTAGACATTCCAGAGTTTCCAGTCAAGTTTCCTGAATACCTTTGTCAGTCCAGCTTACAGTCAGTCAGGCAAGTGCCTCACAGAGGAAGACTCTTGTTTACCCTTAGTGGGATACTCCTGATGTTATTATTATTTCATGAACCAAATCCTTTGTCACAGCTTATTTAGAAGGAACAGTAAAAAGGATATTTAGTGAGCTAATGAGTTTAAAACCTTGCAGGCCTTAACTTATTGTTCCGCTCCTGTAGAGTCCCATAAAAAGTCTGTCCTGAAAAAGAAAAGAAAGAAAATTAGATCTACAAACAAGAAACAAAAAGTAAATAGTTTTAGCCATCAATAATAAATAGAGTGAGAAAAATCAATGAGTACATTCTAAGCATATGCTTATCTCCACAGATTTGCTATGCATAATTAACTACAGAGAGAAGCAAATTTAAGAACAACATTAATAGAAGAGGGGCAATAGCCTGGCCTCCTTTGGATACATTATTTAGAGGGTTAACTGAATAAAATAAATATAAGGTTATACTTAGACTGCAATAAACTGTGTGTTTTGTGTTACAGTGTCAAAAGCTGAGAACAGCAAGAGGAACAGCTAGACGTAGCAGTTATTTAAGACACCAGATATAGAAGATGCGGCAGTCTCTTCTCTGTCCCATACCCCTTCTCCTCCCTGAAACATTCTTCATACAACCCTAGATATAGGTGGGTGCATGGAGGAAGGTTCTGGGAGGTGTTGGAAACAGTCGCAATTCTGCTTCTGAAACTGGGATACTTCAAGTAAGAATTCTGACAAAATCCCAATGCCTAGCATTCAAAGCACTGCACGATGCCCGGCCTCAATTCTTGAAGACACATCTGAACTGGTACATGCCTTCCAGAAGTCTAAGATCTGCACATAGTAAACTTCTACAGATGCCTAGGTTCAAGAAAGTTTGCTGGGGTGGAAGGAGCGTTCTTTCTGTTAGAGACAGTCAAGACATGGAGCTTGCTCCCCGTCAACATAAACAATAGCCCTACGCTGGGATCTTTCAGGAAAGCACTAAAAACTTGGTTCTTCTCTAACTAACATTTCAACAACAGATTTTTTTTTACAGAGTTTTATATAGCGCAAACTTAAACTGGGGATATCAGAGCTCTTTACACTCGCACAAGTTATGTTACATGAGGACACATTCATTTTTGTTAGGCAAAGGGAGATTGAGTGACTTCCCCAGAATCACAGGATGTTACATGTCCTTGCCAAGACTCAAACCCTGTTTCCCCAGATTTGAGGTCATCCTCCCGATCCGTCAGGCCAACTCCTCTCCACAGTCAAACAGGCTCCTTACTGGACTCTCTCGTATCAGCGCCTCGATGCCCTTGGGCATTCGTGCGCTTTATAAATGCACATATCAAATCAAATCAAACTTAACACCTCAGTTGCCTACAGCGCAGGCCCCTGTTCCTCTTGATCACTGATAATAAAATAAAACACACCCATGTAAGACAGATTGTCATCTCCCATCCTCCCCTTTCTACTGTGTGGCTGATTTAACTTAAATATATACATCTGCAACTATGTACATTCTGTGACAAACGCCTGTGTCTGAATGGACAATGAGGACACACTGTATTTTAAAAGCAAAACAAATAACAAAACTGCTTTAATGGATAACACATAACATAGTTAATTGAAATCAGTTCTTCAAAGAAATATAGTTATTCACTAAACAAACAGACTAATCACATTTCCAGGCCTCCTTTGTGTGTCATTATAAGTTTCATCTTGCTAATCTATCAGATGACTGAAAATAGTTCTTGGATGATTTGTGCTTGCCAGCCAATAGAGCTGCATTGGTAGCTGAAGAATAAATTATCTTTTGAATGGACGACATTGTCCCCACCTGAAGATTATGCCCGGAGAAAGAATGTTCAAGGCAAGGATATAACCTTTATTGTTCAAGTTCAAGGGTTTTAAAATTACGTAGTGGTATTGATTTTTTTTAATCAATTATCTCAATTTCTCCACAATTGCTACTG
The DNA here is from genome assembly GCF_964263255.1 of Lissotriton vulgaris. Classification (NCBI taxonomy): domain Eukaryota; kingdom Metazoa; phylum Chordata; class Amphibia; order Caudata; family Salamandridae; genus Lissotriton; species Lissotriton vulgaris. The sequence continues at coordinate 1,410,034,050 of NC_141691.1, read as the reverse complement.
TAAAAGGCATATGATGTCATAGTCATATTGTATCATCAGATCCATGACCCGTTGAGATTAGCTGTTAGGACATGGCCTGCCGATAGCGCAGCGCTGACTCCTGGAATCACAGGTTGTGTTTAATACCAGCCAGATCACGCGGTTGTAACTCTTGATTTGCTGCCTATTTTAATATTTTAAATGGTTTTAACTGTTCTTATCTGATTGGGCTCGAGGGATTTCTAGGTTTCCCTTACTTCCAGACTCCCTGCAGATTAGGGGCGCTGCTGATTGGAAGGATAGGAGGCAGGGAACGGGCCTGTGATTGGGCCGGATGCCTAAGTAATTGCATTTAATAGAGGTTTGCCGCGACCACGCAGCCGACGTGCTAAAGGCGCGTCTAAGACAAGCCCGTCTGCGCCCATCCACGCTTGGATCGTGCTCAGGGCCAGCCCCCTGTATCTGAAACACCAGACACGATTAGATGCTCGCCAAGCGTGCTTAGAAGCTTGGATCCAGAGGGAGGGAAAGCCTGTTGCCTGAGGTTTTCACTCAGTACGAGGCTGGGAAAGCTGGCTGATTCATGCACTCGCTGTCTTTGTCCGCTACCTGAGATTCTGTCACACTCTAGCAATGTTCCTTCTCCTCTCAGGGAGGTGGAGGGCCTTCCAAAGTCATGCGCAGTGGCCACCCCCCCGAAATGCCTTTTGCTAACCGCCAGTTCTTTGGTTAAACACAGCCTGGAGTGTAGTCTATTGCTGGAGCACCACCAAATCATGATGGCATTTATTACGGAGGCATGGACTGATAACACCTGAGGCCCTGATATTGTGAAGGCCCGGCCGGCCAACTTTATTTGCTATACGTTGAACCGTCCAGCCAGAAGGGGGGAGGACTTGCTGTTATTTATCATGATAGCCTTGAGCCCTGTTTTTCCATGGCCTCCAATAATACCTGTGAAGCATTGTCCATCAGTGTCCGCCTCTCCCCCATAACACCTTCAAAGCTATGTTAATCTATCATCCTCCAGGACCCAGAGGCTCGTTTCTTGATTCACTTGGTGACCTGTTAGAAGATGGGTTATGTGTAAATTCTTTCACTATTATGGGAGATTATGATTTCTATCTGGAAGATTCCTTGGATACGGATACAGAACGATTTACGGATATTATGGGAGGAGGTGGGCTTGACCAAACGGTGGTAGGTCTGTCACATATAGCCGGCCATACGTTAGACGGCATTTTCTCAAACAATCCCAGTTTGGATTTGCTGGAGATTTTACCACTCCTGTGGTCAGATTTTGCAGCTATTATTTTCATGCTCTCCCAAGGATGTCAAGGTCTAGCTACGCCTATACACAGGGAAAAAATGTCTGTCCAGGCATGGAAAAATGTAAATGGGGTAGAGATGGCGAACTTCCTGACATTGAACATTTATAGCTTTCCTGCGAATGTAGATATGGCAGAGGAGATGTACTCACGGTGGATTGACAGCGCATGTGACAAATTTGCACTGATAAAACTTTTCACCCCCAAGCGAGGCTTGAGAGGATCTAGAAGAAGACAATAAAGAAAAGTATAAAGGGAGCCTCTGTATATATAAGAAACTGATATCGGAGGCAAAAAAAGGTTACTTCGTGGAGCAGATACAGAAGGCCAACTCATCCTCTAGAGAATCGTTCAGGACCATCACAAAGTTGACTATCCCTACTTAGCCCAGCTCGAATAGTAGCCCGACCTTTGTTTGAGTCACTTGCTTCCTTCTTTAGGAATAAGGTGGAAGGTGTTTTTTCCTCCTCCAATGCCAAAGGAGACGGGGGAGTAGCAATTAGCACCAAATTAAAGCTGAGGGTGCCATCGGACAGATTAGAGCGTTTTATGCCCTTACAGTCTACGGAGGTCTTACACTTACTGCGCACGGCTCGGTCGGGATCTCCCAATGAACCTTGCCCGGTTGCGGTACTTAAGATCTGATCTGAGGTTATTGCATCCACTCTTACAACCATGTGCAATATGATTATGGACATGGGTGAGTATCCCAAGAGATGGAAAACCCAATCTGGATGGAAATGAACCTAACAGTTATAGACCAATTTCACGACTGCCGCTCACGGCCAAAATACTAGAGAAGGCTATTAACCAGCAACTTAGCACCTTCCTTCAGAGGACTAACGCACTAGACTCCACGCAGTTTGGGATTCGTGCAGGGCATAATACGGAGCTGGCTCTTATTAAGGCCACTGAGGAGGTTAGAGCGGCTGTGGACCAGGGAGGGGGAGCTGTTATGATTCTGTTGGACCACTCGGCAGCCTTCGACACGGTCAATCATGGGGTGCTGATTGACCGGTGGTCAGGGCTGGGGTGGAGGGCTCGGCCTAGAGCCTTCTGAATTCCTTTCTGGCTGACAGAATACAGACAGTTGAGCTGGAGTTGGATACATCTGAGCTGTTTGCCCTCCCTTGCGGGGTTCCGCAAGAGTCCAACGCTCTTCAATATCTATGTCAGCCCACTGGTGGCCGTGATAAGATCTTTTGAGCTCCAATTTACATTGTATGCAGATGATACACAAATTGTGTTATCCATACAACAAGAGTCCCAAGTGGGTATGGCAGCAAGATGCCATGATTGTCTGAAAAACGTGGCCGGCTGGATGGCCTCCAATTGCCTTAAATGAAACGCTGAGAAAACCGAGGTCATCATGTTTGGGAACAATTCCAACATATGTACTCCCAATATGTGGCCTGAGGCCTTGGGAGAGTTGCCAGACCTGACAGGGAAAGCAAAAAATCTGGGTGTTATTGTGGATCAAAATTTTGACTTTGGGGATCAGGTCAGTGGAGTTGTCTCTTCCTGTTTCCATATCCTTAGGATATTAAGAAAAATAAAATATTTCCTGCCAGCAGATGGATTCAGGACAGCAGTCACTGCACTCATTTTGTCGCGTTTGGACTAGTGCAATAACATGTACCTGAACTTGAAGAAAAAGCACCGATACAGGCTGCAGTTGGTTCAAAACGCGGCAGCGAGACTGCTGACAGGAACCCCCAGATTCACCTCTGTACGAGAGGATCTCAGACAACTCCACTGGCTGCCTGTACCAAAACGTGATCAATTCAAAACCTTATGCACTGTTTTTAAAGCTTTGATGGGCAGTGGCCCAGAGTTTTTACGTAAATGTTTCAAGTGGTATGTTCCGGCAATGAGCGCACCGCTCGGCCAAGGGCAGACTAGTGGGGGTGCCACGAATAAAAAAGGTCAGGTAGGAAGCAGCTTTTGCTTTTGTGCAGCAAAAACCTGGAACAGCTTGCCGGGGCATCTCAGGAATGCTTCAGAGCTCCTTCCTTTCAGAAAGGGGCTCAAGACCTGGTTATTCATGGAGTAGATCCCCATCTTTTTCCTTCAGGAGCCAGCAGACAGCGCCAGGACGCACTTGGGCATAAGCGCGCTTTACAAGCTCCTAAATAAATAAATGTTTCTGTCAATATCATCAAGTGTGAGTATAAAGCCATGATTAAGTCAGCAATCTCCGTTTTATACTTGTCAGTGGACCTGCAGTTGTGGAGTAGGCATGATAAACAGTTTAGGAGATCAGCTTATATGGAAATACATTAGGGGCAGTTATACAAAATTTTCTCTAGGTCACCTATGTGTGTGGATGTCTGCTTCTGAAGAGCCCCTCTCATAGGCTTAGAAAGGAAGTTAAGCCTGGGGTTCTCATTGAATTAAGTTAAGGTTTATTCAGACACAAGATCATCAATTTTGTCGGAAGTGTGAATGGCATCATGTTCTAGGGTGTCTGACCTGTTTGAAGATCGGCATATCTCCTTTTTTTATAATTTTGTTTTATTGCTTTTAAATTTAAATACAGACATAAGTTATGGCTAAGCAAAAGGTTACACATGTCCCAACAACAATGCTAAGAGTCCAAAATAAAATTAGGGGCAAAAGAAGGAAGAAACGGATCAGGCAGGGCAAACTAAAACCTGGAAGAAGAAGCAAAGCAAAACAAAAGATTTCATCCAATACATTCCGTAATTGGGCCCCAAATTTTTCGGCTCATAACACATCTTCTGCGTCCTTTCAGTTGATATACAGATGATTCCATATTGTAAATCGCCAATAAACGGACCCTCCAGTTAACAAATGTAGGAGGGGTCAGGACTGATCCATTGGGAGTTAATAACCCCTCTTAGAATGGACATACTTATGAACAGTAGACGTTCTTCAACTTTGTTTCTCCCTAATGACCTTTGTGTTTGGTCGACCCCCAAAATTACAGTGATCTGGACTAAAAATAATTCAATGTCTTGAATGTGTTTGAACAGTTTGGGGCAGAAAAAGAACATATGAATTGTGTCGGCTGCCAGCATGCTACATCTGCTAAACGAATTCCCCCGTCTACTAGACCATCTTGAGATTTTCCCAGGAGTATAATATAAGTCAAAAACTGACATATAATGCTGTGCCCTGAGACCACCAGTTATTAAAGTCTGGTTGGAAAAGTTCAAGGGAGGCCACTTAGTCTCTACCCTCCTGTCTGAATTTTCTATCCCACCTCTCATTATGTGTGATTAGGTTGCCGGGTAGCCCAGAAATTAGTGTTAAATTAAACCAATCCAAGAATCCTTTCTATAAGCCCCACTAAAGGAATTTTTACAAACTTGTCCTCTCCTGATGTACCTATTTGAGCAAGTAACTTCTAATTTGTAAGAACTTGAAGAAATGCCAGGTAGGGAGCCCATATTTAGCTTGAAGGTCGCAAAAGGTAACAACTTGGCCTTCTGCGAAAAAGTCGCCCGATACATTAAATCCTAGGGTGCTCCACCTGATAGTAATCAGGTCCTAAAAATTTGGGGGGAGCAAGCCATGTGACAGTAAAGGAGTATGAGCATTAATATTTGATATGCCAAAGCGGCGACAGGCTTTTTTCCAAACAGTAGGCAGATTGAATTACTTTAAATGTAACTTTTTTATAATAGCTTGGTTCGATATTTTTGACTAGACAATCACGAGTGTCTTCCCCGAGTAAAACTACAAAGATTGTGGGTCTAGAATATATTGGCGGACATTAGAAGCACCGACCGATCAGAACCCCCGTCCGAGCGCACGAGAGTCCAAAGACGAAGGTTATGGGAAGCCTGCCCCACGTGAACCTATATCTGGCGGATGCACTGATATCAATACGCTAAGTGTTTATATAATAAAATATTCCCATCCAGCACATGTGCCGGCGTCACTACATCAAGTGCATATTTACTACAAAGAAACTGATCACGACATTTGACATTTTTTGCGGGAATACGATCAGAAAAATAGGATGTTGCCCTGAAAGATTGCAAATAATAATCGTCGGATATCTGAGGTTATATCACTTTTTCTATTTATATAAAATGTACGAATGACGGTCACCTGACGAAGGCCGAAACGCGCGTAGTTCCATTCAACCGCATTGCCTTCACCAATTATTCCAACGACTGAATATCTCGTATATCACTGGGTTAATTTGTTTTTGAAATTGTGGTTATGTAATTTTTCTGTTTTCACTTATTGTCTTTGTACGTCTTTAGTTGTAAATAACCAATTTCTTGCTTGTGTTTGAACATTATGTATTATATATAAATGTTTTTTAAGTGTGAAAAATGAAATAAATAAGTAAATGAAATTTAAACAAAGGATAAAAATAACAAAAAAAATATACTATAATCAAAATAAAAAGATTGAAGAATTTTTGTATAACTCGCTGTTTCAGCACACATTTATTTCAATGTTGTGGAGGGTCTATCACCTTGTTTAGATTCTGATCTAGGGATTATCTATGCCCTTGGAGTTTGCTACACTTTTTCTCTACCTAGAATATATTGGCACCACTGCCTTAGCACCCACCAATAGTATTCCCATATGCTGTAATAGTGCAGCCCAGTGATAAAACAAAAGGGAAGGTAAACCCCTGCCACCCCTTGCTCTAGGAAGAATCAGCCATTTGGCCACTCTTCTAGCTTTGTGATAGCCCCACAAAAATCTTATACAGGCCCTTTCTGTACTAGAAATACAATGCGCTGAAAATTCTATGGGGATAGTCCTAAATAGGTTGGGAAATGTAGGAAATATGGACATTTTGATAACATTCGAGCAGCCATGAAGTGAAAGGTGGAGGTGGTCTAGCCTTTCTAGAGTCTGGTTCACGTCTTTGATAACAGGAGACATGTTAATTTCAGGTATCTGCTCTACAGATGGGGTGATCTTCACCCCTAAATAGGTAGCAACCAGGGTTGTTGGAAGCTTTTCCGGCTTTGAGAAATCTGAATGTAAGACTTGGGTTTTGTCAACATTCAGCCCGCATATCTCCGAAGTAATTTGGTAATCTGTGAGTAGTACATCAATATCTTTGAGGAACAGAAACAGAATCACTTTTTGGGTGTGAAGTGGGTAGTGGTGTTTAGCTATGGTGGAAGGAATACAAATTATACGTTTTAGAGACTCATATCTCTAAGATATTTAGCTTGACGGGGGTCAAGCTATGGTGCTAGGAATTTCAACTTTCAATTCCAGAGAGTCTTCCTGAAGTCATTGCAGTTTGGCAACAGACCACTACCTCTCATGTGAAATTCATCTTTTGTAGCTCAAAAATCGAATAAAATAGTTTTAGCAGTAACCCTTCTCAGAGGCAAGGCGGTTTTTGGAAGGGCGTCTCTGGCACCTTCCTAAGAATGCTTTATTATGGTCTCTGTCTAAATGCATCTGGCAAAGTACAACCTCAAGTGGCTTGATCTAGTATTAAGTCGAAATATTTTCCTCAAACACCTCTTGGAGTCACCAGTACAGGAGGCAAATAAGAAGTAGAGGTGGATGTCTCTACTGTACTTGTTGGTAGCAGTTGTTATCCATCTTTAAACTGCCCCTCCTTCCAACATAGGATTCTTGAGATCTGCTCTGTTTAAGGACAGCTATATAGACAATGATCACCAACTATGTTCCTGTTGTATTTCCCCTCCTAATAAAAAAAGGTAGTGGTTCATTTAAGTAACTGGACCTAAAATATAACGAGGAACCCAAAAGGCATCATCCCTGCCTGCAGCTACAGCCAGAAACATATGCTACTATCTTTGAGGGTCATGCAGATGGGGTTGAACAGGTCTAACCCATCGTGGAAAGTCCAATGGCGGTTCATCTTACTCATCACAAGGAGCTCCAGTTCTGCAATTTAGGGCCCTCCAGAATGAAAGTTGCCAAACACAAAAAGTATAAGCAATCTCTCATGGACAAATGTCTAAAGGTGGGATGTTACATGTGCATTGATGATATGGACCAGGGCTCATATCAGGGTGGGGCTTTCTGGTGCTGTGCAGACCTGAACATCTGTTTTATGTGCCTTTAGGTCACAAAATGAATTCATTTAACCTGGCATTTCTCTGAGTGAGTGTTTCTTTTAGTTTCAGCAATTACAGCTTGGAAATAGTGAGCAAGGTTTGCATCTCTCTGTGTCTGAGCTGTGATGTGTAAAATGAAGCACTAACTCTGGGACATATTGGGATACATCAATTCACTTTATACCCTACTGCATAAAACTGACATGCAGCTATCTGATGTGCTAGAAAACCCCATCACAATATGGCGGAATTTGTTTTTATTTCAAAGAAGAATCATCACATCAGTAATAAGTACTGAATTTCCCAGTAGATCCATAAGTCAGTGAGTCATTGGGTCAGGGGAGCGATACATTATATTAACAGTGACAGAAGCATGCTCTTAATAAAATATTATTTATTCCACCACCTCAAGTCAAAAGGGTATTGTAATTGAAGAAGCTTTGAATCTGACAGGTGGTTATCAGTGACCAGATTTGTGACAGAACCAACATAAAGCTACAACTCTGTGACAAAAATAAGATTCTAAAGCTGGTCAATGATCATCGTGTAACGTTGCCATTTGTGTCATGGTATGAACTGGTCATCCAGTGACAGAAGTGAAGAGAATTGAGAGGGTGACAGAATATGGGAATCAGTCAGACATCAAATGATGTATTACAAACATATTAGGTAGATGAAATCAGGGGTTATATTTATGAGGAGGTTTGCATTGCGTTTGCGCCGCACAACCCTTAAGTAATATTTATGAATCCTCGCAAAGCCACTTTGCAAGGCACTGAGTGGCCTCATAAATCTGGAGCAACTCAACACAGCACAAATCAATGTGTTTTATTACTATGCCCTTGGAAGGCATTCCACAGGCATTGCAAGGGTGTTCCCATGCAACTCCCATGGTTTGTGATGCATTCCTAGATTTACTAGAACTGGTAAACCTGGGAATGCACCAAAAAGTTACACCTTCCCAGAAGAGGAGTAACAAGGAGACATATTTGTTCTCCTTGTTTCTTCAACTTTCTATATGTGCTGCATTCTGCAGCAAACATGGATAGGGAAAATGCCTTCCAGGATTGTTTTTGTGCAGGAAGGTGCCTAAAAACAATTCTAGATGCAACACAAGTACCTTTGCGACATGGTGGAAGAGTGCCTATGTTTGTGCTAGAATGCCAAAATGGTGTCAGCACAGGGTAAAGAACAGGGATGTGTCACATTGCCTTAAATACTACACATTCCAGCCCTTTCCCTATTATGCAGGGCAGCGCAGCCAGGTGACTTAGTACACTGCACAACTTTCTCATGAATGAACCCCCAGTTCCAGGAGTGATGGTGTATCAAAGCTTGTTCTGTTTTCAAGGCCATGATGGTTGTCAAGATGTATCTAAGGCAAGGCTTTCTTCTCTCTAGCTGGACAGCATGCTGCATGACTGGTGTAAACTGGTTGACGTTGATGTGCCTTGTGTACACTAATGCTGTGGACAGATTTATATCCAGCACATATGCCAGTAAAAATTTGACTGCAGAAGATGCAGGGTTAAGCAATGACCCTGTATAGGTGTCCAGACACCCTGATTTGCTCAGCAGAAGAAATAATTGAAAACGATCAGGATCCATTAATTAAATAAAGGGATGAAAAGTTGCGATGCCAGGAAAGAATAGAACCTAACAAGAAATAAAAGAGTGGTGAAGAGATTTTGGACAGAATATTTAAATGAAAAGCTTCACAAAAGTGGAACCTAGGAATTACTGCCCCTGCAAATGCAACCTACAAGGACCTTAAGCAGATGTCCTTCCAGGTGGCTCCTTGGAAATTGGCATAAAAAGATGGATACACAGATTAGATGCAGGGGGAAACACTGATTTCAGAAAGAAGTCCAAGCAGCCTTCCCCATTGTCAATGCGCAGAGTTACAAGGAAACACACTGAAAAATTAGGATCAATAAGATAAAAGAAATAAATAAAAAGAATGGGAGTGGGGGTCATGCATCACCTATGTTTACAAAGAACATAATAGGGTATAGAAGAAAATTTGAAACAAATGAACAAAAAACGCCACTTTTCAATTTGAATACCAGTGCGCCCATAGATGCTGCTTGTGGGGTATTTACAAGCAGGTTATGCATTTATCTTTGGCAAATTTGTTTGTAACAATACTTGTATGATCATTTGGCTCTGGAGTCTCTGGTCTACTCTGAGGGAATAGTATAAACCTGAACTAACACTTATAACCAAGTCCTGGAGCCTGGAAAATCAGTCATAGTAGAGTACAATGATTCTCTGTGATTCTTTTCACCAACAGATGTATTGCGTACAGTCGGTCAGTCTGAATTAATCTCACTACTGGCACTAGTAACCTTCTGCATAAGTGGATATACTGAAAGAGTCCAGTGACTGGCGGCTGCTGATTGGCACCACCACTTGGAAGGCCAGACGTCTACCGTAGTGTGGCATCCGGGTAGGCACCCAAGACATCATGGCAGACATGGACACTGGAGCGACCATCAATCTAATGGCTTCCATACTACACCAAACTCTAGATCCACCACCAGTGCTACTTCCGTCAACCATCACAGTGTTTGCATATGGACAGGATACCCCTTTAAGGATCAGAGGGAAATTCAAGACTTCAATATCACATGGAGTTCGGTCCATCACCACCAATGTATTCATGTCAGAGGACAGACAGGGCATGCTACTAGGATGCAGGGCGGCTGAAGACTTAGGAGTGGTGTCCTTCGCCTTTGGCATCCATCAGGAATCAATCCAACAGCTACTGATGGAGTTAGCTGAGGTATTCAAGGGAATTGGAAGATTCAGAGGAAAAGAGGTGCACCTTCACATCGACAACACGGTCCAACCTGTAGCCCTGAGACACCGCAGAATAGCATTCCACCTGTGACCATTGGTTGAAGAGGATTTCAAGAAACTCGAAAATGCCGGGATAATAGAGAAGGTGACAGGTCCCACCCCATGGGTTTCGCCAGTTGTGGTCATGCGGAAACCCAAACAGCCTGGTGTGGTGCGGATCTGTGTGGACATGCGGCTTCCCAATGCCACCATCAAGCGAGAACGTCATATAACCCCTACCATCGATGACCTTATAGGTGAAATGGCGGGTGAAAGTCTGTTCTCCAAGTTGGATTTGCGATCAGGCTACCATCAATTAGTATTAGACGAGGCCTCCTGAAATATCACCACATTCTCGACGCATCTAGGGCTCAGGAGATACACCCGCCTGAGTTTTGGAATTTCCAGTGCGGCGGGAGTCTTTCAAAATGTAATACAGGAGCTCATTGCAGATATCCCGGGGTGATAAATGTCAGTGATGACATCATGATACATGCGAGGACCATACCAGAGCATAACAGCCGTTTGACACAGGTACTACGGAGGCTGCGAGATGCGGGACTCACCCTGCATCGGGAAAAGTGTGAATTTTTAAAGCCAAAGATACAGTTCTTCGAATACACCTTTTCCATCGAGGGGGTGAACCCTGATCCAGAGAAGGTGAAGGACATCAAAAAAGCTGCACCCTCCACCACCGTCACGGAAGTCCGAAGCTTCCTCTGGATGGTGAATTATTGTGGAAGGTTCATGCGGGACCTGGCCAACTTGATGCTACCACTGAGGGAGCTCACCAAAGATGCCATGCCTTGGAAATGGGGCCCGGAGCAAGCTAAAGCATTTCAAGACACCACCCTGGCATTCTTCGATCCAAGTAAGCTGACACTAGTGGCTGTGGATGCTGGTCCCGTGGGACTGGGAGCGGTGCTGATGCAGCGAGCAGAAGAGAATTGGGCCCCACTGGCTTTTGCCAGCCGGTCCCTGACTGAAACGGAGCAGAGATACTCCCAGATTGAGAAAGAGGTGATAGCAATACACTGGGGGTGCCGTCACTTTCACCTAAACGTGTATGGAAAACCCTTCATTGTAGCCACTGACCACAAGCCACTTGTTGCTTTATTCTCAGGGACCTCCACTAAGCCTCCGCCGCGCATCGAGAAATGGATGCTGCAGCTACAAAATTATAATTGCAGGGTGGAATACCAACCTGGGTCTCGCAACCCTGCAGATTATCTATCACGACACCCGCGAGCAACTACCCAGGAAGAGATGGAAGATGCGGCCGACACAGAAGAATACGTAAGGTGCGTCACCGCCCAGTCCTGTCCCCTGCCAATATCCATGGAACACCTCGCAGAAGCCACCAGGAAGGTTGACTGCCTTTGAAGGGCCGGAGCTGCCGTAGAAAGTGGAAACTGGCACAACGCTACAGAGGAATGGAAGATCCTGACTCTGGGCGCACAGGGCATTATGGACAGCCTGTACCATGTGCGAGAGGAGCTGAATGAGGACAACACTGGATGCCTGCTAGGAGGACACTGGCTGGTGATACCCTCATCTCTGACGGATCAGGTCGCTCAACTGGCTCATGTAGGCCATCAAGGCATGGTCAAGACCAAATCTCGCCTTCGGACCAAGGTATGGTTTCCTTTGATGGACGACCTTGTTGAAGCACTAGTTTGGTGCTGCGCAGCATGTCAAGTGGCAGGAGAGCCTCCTAGACCATCCCCGATCTTGGTAGAACCCAGGCCCAAGTCTCCCTGGGCGTGCGTCAGCCTTGATTTTGGCAGCCTTCCAGATGGCCGTCACACAATGGTGGCAATTGACGATCACTCCAAATATCCGGAGGTGGAGATCATATCCACAACCAGTGCTACTGCAGTCATCCCGAAATTGGAGAAGATCATGGCGGCGCATGGGTTGATGCGAGAACTGAAGACAGATAACAGCCCTCCGTTTCTTGGCCAAGAGCTAGCCAACTATCTAAGTGCACTAGGTATCCGACATCGAATTACTCCAAGATGGCCACAAGCGAATGGTGAAGCTGAAAGATTTATGCGGACTCTTAACAAAGTAATTCGGATTGCCCATGACAAGGGGAAATCTAATGAACTGGCTGTATTCCTGTCTTATGGAACTATCGTCAGACACCCAATACCACCACGGGTGTCGCTCCAGGACATCTTCTCATGGGCCGTGTAGTCATGGACTCCATACCTCACCATCCACAGTGGCGACCCGCATCTCCCAATGAGTGTCAGGTTGAAGCCAGGCGCCAGAGAACACATGCGCAAGTCAGCCAACGGAGACGGGCCCAAGGGCCCCAGATTGCCCAAGGTGATGTAGTATTGCTGAAGAACCGGATCACCAGTGGAAAGTTCCGACTCCCCTATGAGCCCGACCCTTGGACAGGGGTCAATGTCAAAGGCACCAGGGTCATCGCCACCAGAGGTAGGGAAACTGTGACCTGCAATGTATCTCACTTCAAGAAGTACCAACTTGGTGGGGTCAACGCAACACCCCTGTGGCAACAGAAGATCCTTGTTCCCCGGTCCGAGAAAGTGCCAGCCCTAGGAATCTAATGGACATGTCCTTTCCCACTGAGAATCCGGAATCCCCTGATGGGGCGCCCAGCCAGAGTGACAGAGTGGAGAGTGAAGGTGTCGACAGCAGTGGACGTGGTCTGGAACCAGCGACTGAGGAAGTGTCATCCGAAGCAAGTGTCGGTGAGACCCAGAGCCGGGGGATGTCCCAATACCGGTTACGACGGAATCCGGTGCCCTCCAGTCGCCTGAGAGACTACTTCACGTAAGACTGTTCCTATATGTATATGTTGTGTCCCAGCTGAGAAGAATTGAACGTGACAGACTATAGTGGATACCAAAAGAGACTTTTTCTTTGTTTAATGATTGTTTTCATGTTTGTTGGGGAGGAATGTTGTGTTCTAGTCAGTGGAGCAACCGGCTTGACACGTCATGCCCATGTGACCCGTTGTGAATAAATAGGATCTACGCACGCACGTACGCCAGTTAGGCAACGGGGTGGAAGACCAGTTGAGCAAGCACAAAGTGTCCCTGTCATTATTGTAAGGCCTTTACTATTAGCCCCCAGTGCCCCGTAATCATCACCCCCCTGTAGCGCCCACACCCTGCACGACATCACAGGCACAATTAATATGGCACCCCTAAGTTGATAAGTGTATCCAAGCATACCATTTATACGTCCGTCACTTTTACACACTGCACCATGAGCACTTATGTGAACTAACTACCATGTTCTGAAGCCACAATGTTACAATAAAAAGGATTATATTTTGAGTGGCCTTTGTGTACATCTGTTGTGTTTTGTTATATAGTGGGATTAATTCTGACAGGTTGAATCTTCACAAAAGTACCTGTCAGTCAAAAGCATCCCACATACCATTGTACTCTGAGCAGAAGGAAAGCTCAAGCTAATGTGCCCTTCCAATGCCAAATAAACACAATTTTGTAGGTGAAAATCTTGCTGAGTAAATGAGTTACTTATTACTGACATATGGATTTGTCTGCCAACTCGTTTTAGGTTACACAATCAAGTGACTCTAATACATTGAACAGCAATAACATATGTTCCATCCAACGATTCATCATACAAATCAGATCTATTATATTTATTGTTGTGCCTTTTATTTGGCCCTCTTTTGTTTTGATGGGAAGTTTGTTTAGTATTTAACTTCCCAGTTAGTAGGATAGATGTATCCCACAACTAATAAGCATTATCTAATCATTTTCCTTTCATTTTTAGTCAGAGTCTTCAATTTACCTTTGGGTTACTATAACAACCAGCATCAATCTTCCCTCATAGTTTTAGTTCTGCCACAGGAGCTTGGAATATAAAATGTTTTATTTGTAGTACCTGCTGCCAATGCTTTGTTCTTTGATAGCTTTGTGTATAACAGATGTTGGTGTTACCCAACTTCCTGGCAATCATTTTTTCCGGCTCAGATATAAAGTTTGAAGTCACATGCATATTTCAGGGGTGGTGTTACTGTGGCAATTAGGGACATCAAAATTCCAAGATAATCTGAAATTAGAAGAGATGTTTAATACAGTATAAAACACAGTGTTTTAAAAAGATAAGTAGGTATTCTTAATTAACTTAAAGAATGCTGTAAGAAGTTGGATTATTATTTTGGTTGTGTGACTGCTCTCCTCATGATATAATTACAAGACTCGTCAGGGTGAGCCCTTAAAGTCACGCAATTAACCTGAGCTCCCCCCCGATAGATATGGCACAGAGCAGACACACTTTATTTGGTTTAATGTGTAAAAAATGTATGTAGTACAAAAATAGCAATAAAGTCAAAACACCAAGCAATAACATCACAGAGCAAGAAAATCTAATAACCAACAACATCAAAATGACAAAAATCCAAAAGGAGGAACCGGAGATATGAAATTTTTCACTTGTAAATGGCAATAGGACAAAGCACCAATGATAGTTATTGATCAGAGTGGACTGGTCAGAGTGGTCCGGCCCTAGGCGCAATTTAAAGTCGACGTCAATGAGTTTTTGGTTTGATACAACAAGCAGACTGGCCCGGTAAAAATCTGGATGTCAAAAGTCAGAAAACGTTTTTGTGTCCCAATACAGAAAGGTACTTTGTCAATTTTCCGAAGAAAAACTTTGAAACTTCTTCTAATATACCAAAAAATACAGAAGTTCACCTCAAAGACCTCCCCAGGACCAAGAAGAGGGCATTTAGAGACTCTCAGGGGTATATTCACAAGAAGGTGTGATAACTACTGCAAGAGTAGCGTAACGTAACTTTGAACAATGCATCTTATCGCAGGAAAATAACCCTGTGCCAATGTGGAATTCACAAAGCGGTGGTAACATGCGATAGACACCAGATAACGCTGCAAATGTCTGCGTGAAAATCAACACCACGGCGCTAAAATGCAATACACAAATGCAAAAAAACATACGATGAGGCCAAACCCGGTACAAAAAGTAGCGAAAATTTGCCACAGGCCTGCAAATCCCACGCGTCCGGCGGGACAATGCATCATAAAAACCACAGAAAAAAACACCAAAGCACGAAGCAACATGGATGCACCCTGACCCAGCGCAGAGGCCAACTCGAACACCACACCCCCCACTGACCAGCAGTAAGGAACAATGGGGTTGGAAAAGGCAAAGGAGAAGAGGAAGAGGAAGATGGGGTGCAGACCACAGGAAAACAAGACCATCGTCACAGAGGTGACAGAACACTACCAGCAATTGACCCACTAGCAGACAATCCGGATTGCACTCGGAATGCCGAGGAGGCAGTCCAGCACCAGCGGGGGAGCTGGAGGAAACTCAGGCCACAGTCATCAGTGTGGAGACGGTGCAAGGAGCAGGGAGTATGGACACAGCTTGAGAGGACCTGACACAACATCATCAGGGTGTGCAATGAACAGGACAGGAGGAGAAGGGCACAATGGCATATATGCACAACAAGGCATAGCACAATGCACACCCACAAACACCCAGAATCATGTCTCAGATCCCCTTGGCACACTGCAGCACACACATAGCAGGAAAATCGCACCCACATTGACGACAACATGGATAATGCGCATAGCTGTCACAGAAGAACAGAGGACACAACTGGCTCCGACCATGCACAGAAACAAGCCCACTACATATGACAGAGCCGGAAACAGTGAAATGGAAATGTACACGTACAACCTCACATCGGTCACGCAGTCCAAATTTACACTGTCCCGCAGAAGAATACAGCACCCCCCAAAGAATCACAATGAACAATGCCATACAGCCTGCATGCAAACCAACACAATACACCAACATATATGTCAACACAAAGTCAACACGCACCTCCCCTTCACATCACAGAGGGGCACACAACACATTCAGCAGAGCACACAACACATCAGTGATGCTGGAGAGGACCACCAGACTGTTGACACCGACCCCCTACAACAGCCCATGGATATCTCATGCAACCCCCAACCAGGACCCGGCCAGCCAAGCTACTCAAATGGGTACACCGAGCCTGCAACAGACCACACAGCAGGAAGCACCCGCAAGCACAGCTGGCTCACAACACTTCACCCACCCTCACTTGGCACCTCAATGCCACGTGTCAAGACATCAAAAGGGTGGCCCAACAGGTGTGGGTGGGGGCCAAACCCATGGAATGCGAACCAGGACACATACGTAGGGGTTTATCACCCTTCAGGGCCCGCCCACACCCCACTAAGGAGATGTACACTGCCATAGAGACACATGCAGATGCATATTCAAAGCACAGAGCCCCACCTAGGGGCGCTCAAATAGCAGTCACACACCCATGTTGGCTGTGCGTACGACGATGTTGACCACTCCCCTCACAAATTGAGTGGGTGACGACAAAGCTACATGTCCAAGCTCCAACCCGCTGCCTGTGGTGACATGTCTCCATCCGATATACACAGCACAATGTAATGTCGTAGGGCCCAGGGCCCACATGCATACTACAAGACCACAGGGACACACGCAGATATCAAGTTGAACTGGCTACGGGCACATGCGCCTGGCCCCTTTATTGTCAGGGCCACATGTACAGTGACTCCTGTACTGGATGTGTGTGTTGGGTGAGTCTAAGCCATTCCGCACGGAATGTCTGGTGCTTGCAACCCCTTGGACGTTGGACACCAGTGCAACTGAAACAGCAGGAAGCACCCGCAAGCACAGCTGGCTCACAACACTTCACCCACCCACACTTGGCACCTCAATGCCACGTGTCAAGACATCAAAAGGGTTGCCCAACAGGTGTGGGTGGGGGCCAAACCCATGGAATGCGAACCAGGACACATACGTAGGGGTTTATCACCCTTCAGGGCCCGCCCACACCCCACTAAGGAGATGTACACTGCCATAGAGACACATGCAGATGCATATTCAAAGCACAGAGCCCCACCTAGGGGCGCTCAAATAGCAGTCACACACCCATGTTGGCTGTGCGTACGACGATGTTGACCACTCCCCTCACAAATTGAGTGGGTGACGACAAAGCTACATGTCCAAGCTCCAACCCGCTGCCTGTGGTGACATGTCTCCATCCGATATACACAGCACAATGTAATGTCGTAGGGCCCAGGGCCCACATGCATACTACAAGACCACAGGGACACACGCAGATATCAAGTTGAACTGGCTACGGGCACATGCGCCTGGCCCCTTTATTGTCAGGGCCACATGTACAGTGACTCCTGTACTGGATGTGTGTGTTGGGTGAGTCTAAGCCATTCCACACGGAATGTCTGGTGCTTGCAACCCCTTGGACGTTGGACACCAGTGCAACTGAAACAGCAGGAAGCACCCGCAAGCACAGCTGGCTCACAACACTTCACCCACCCACACTTGGCACCTCAATGCCACGTGTCAAGACATCAAAAGGGTTGCCCAACAGGTGTGGGTGGGGCCAAACCCATGGAATGCGAACCAGGACACATACGTAGGGGTTTATCACCCTTCAGGGCCCACCCACACCCCACTAAGGAGATGTACACTGCCATAGAGACACATGCAGATGCATATTCAAAGCACAGAGCCCCACCTAGGGGCGCTCAAATAGCAGTCACACACCCATGTTGGCTGTGCGTACGACGATGTTGACCGCCCCCCTCACAAATTGAGTGGGTGACGACAAAGCTACATGTCCAAGCTCCAACCCGCTGCCTGTGGTGACATGTCTCCATCCGATATACACAGCACAATGTAATGTCGTAGGGCCCAGGGCCCACATGCATACTACAAGACCACAGGGACACACGCAGATATCAAGTTGAACTGGCTACGGGCACATGCGCCTGGCCCCTTTATTGTCAGGGCCACATGTACAGTGACTCCTGTACTGGATGTGTGTGTTGGGTGAGTCTAAGTCATTCCGCACGGAATGTCTGGTGCTTGCAACCCCTTGGACGTTGGACACCAGTGCAACTGAAACAGAAAACACATGCAATACAACTGCTGAGTACCATGGAGTGAGCCAGTGAAAGTCCAGAGGACAGTCAACATGCAAACAGAAGTGCCCCTGAGTTCCAGTGCACTTGGCTCTGGACACTAGATATGAGCGCGCCCATGTGAATAAAAAGTCTCAGATTGTGTATCCTTCGATATATTCCTGATGTAGATGCAGTGGGGTGTGTTAGTGTTAGACCTGCATCATCTTCCCCATCTGTCAGGACTACTGTGTCAACTCTGGCAGATGGCGGTTGGAGGTGGTCCTTGCGATGGTGGCGTGTGCCTCCTGCGTTGATGCGTCGTCTAGGCCGGTCTGGACTCGCTTTGATCTGTGAGCCCTGGTGGGACGCATTCTGGCCTGGAGTCTGCGTACTGCACAAGGCCACAGAGAAATGGCGTTTGTAGGAAGGTGGATTCTGACTAAATGGTTGCCCCCACTTTTTTCCTGGCGTTTTGATGGTTTTTAACTTAGTTTGGATGGGATCCTGCCAGCATATCTGCTTTCCTCTCTAAGATGATTTGGTTACTGGGATACCCTTATGAGTCCTAGTATATGGTACCTTAGGTACCAAGGGCATAGGTACCCCAGAGGCCTACCAGGAGCTGGAGCATGCATTATGCCACCCCTGGGAAGCCGTTCAAAATGACACCACAGGTGTGCAACTGCAGCCTGTGTAAGGTGGTGTATGCACCCCTTACTTAAATATAGGTTCCCTATATCTACCTTATATCATACACATATATACATATCAGTCACCCCATGACAGGCCTTATCAATCCTGAAGGCAGGGTGCTGGGTTTTGTATAAGAGGGTGCCCATGCATGAGCAGGGCCCCTATGCAGCCTTTGGAATATATGCTCTGGGGCTGTTCTGTGATACAGCCAGATCATATACTCGTAAGTGCATTATAACCACAAGATAAATGCTAACTTTGGAATGGCTGCAAGGAAACATGTCATGTTTGGTGTCAAACACTTTGGAATCCTGCCCGCCCCCCGCCATTTCTGGTGCCAGGGGTAGGATTCCACTATTCTAGAGGGAGAGATATGTACACACAGTTATGCCGGGTACCAGTTTAAAAGAGCCCTGGCATCAAAAAATGGATGCTGCAGCCACAGACACAAGTCTGGCTTCATGCTGCTGGATGAAACTCCAGCAGGGGAGGACTGGACAATAGGTTTCCTGTCACAGGGAGGAGTCACCACCTCCCAGACAGGCTTTAGTGTATTTGGGCTGGGTGGGTGCATTCCAGGAGTGCTTTGAAGTCTGCACTGGGGGCACATTTGGTGTCCCTGTGCATAGCCCAGTTCAAACCGGTTGCAGGGGCTACCAGCCCCTGCTCTGGCATGAAACTGGACAAAGGAAATTGGTGTAGCCACCGCTCTTTCCAAACCCTCCCATAGTTGGGTCCCCAGAGTATGTCCAACCCCTTCCTTGGCTATAAGATAGGAACCTTTGACTACAGGACTTTATATTACACCTGGATGAAACTCTGATACTGAATCCTGGAACTTCGATGATCTGCACAATGCTGGATGTCTGAAGAATCTCCTTTGGAGTAAAGAAGTTACTCCCCTGCTTGGCAGGCACCAAAGATGCATCTGACTGGTTTGCATCTCTGAAGCTCCCGCCAGACTCTGAAGTATTTGCAACACAGGCAGTGGGGTTCCAGGCCTCCCCAGGGCTGCACTGAGTCCCCAGCAAAGCTGAGACCCGCAGCCCTCATGGGTACCATGGAACCGGAACCCGTGGACACCATGCACATTTGCAAGTTCATCAGCTTCTCGACGTTCCTTGAGGCTGTGCATTGAGTTACTCATAGCCCAGACCCACAGCACCTTTTCCACCGAAGATTGCTGGCCTACACTCCACAAGTGTTCTGTGAGCCGGCCCTTTGTGTTTTCGCTTGAGGTACCTTCATGATTCCCGGTCCGTTGACTGGTGGGTCCCTGAAAAGGCAACTTTGACTTTCCTTGAGCTTCTATGGTTGCTCTATACGTGCCCTGGCTGTCCCCCACTTGGTGAGTCCCTCGGACCTTGCTAGTCCACACCGAAGCATTTCTTCACTTTCTGGGTGGGTTGCTGTTGCCAAGGCTTGTTAGGTCTAATCCGGTCACCAATGCTGCAGCACTTGACATCCTTTGTGGGACAGCTTGAATCCAGCTCCTGGTTGTCATCAACACCTCCTGGTCCTCATGGCTGAAGAGTCAAGCTTCACCTCTTCAACCTGAAAACACAAGACATTGGGGGGCATTATTCTTTCATGCCCCTGGTCAACGGCAAGTGAGCCAGACTCTGTCCCCTCTGCTTTCAGGTTCTTCTCAACTTTGATCCAGTTTTGGATCACACCAGACACTTTCCACTTCGACGGCAGCAGCAATTTGCAGCAGATCGCCATTGAAATCAACGACGAGTCTCGACACCAAAAGACACCTATGTACCCAGCTTCCATGGGTGAGGTAACTCGAGTACTCTAGTGCTCCTGAGGGTGTTGGCCCTAGAACACTGTAAGTCTAAAGGGGTGTGCTTAAAGTCCTCTCCTAAGTGTCCTTAATCCTTAAATTTCCAACTGCGTCTTTCTCCATAGAAGCTAAAGGCATCTCGCGGCTGTGTTCTCACAATGCACGTGTCCTCCGTGGGTCCCATGTGTCACTACCTTGGGTGGTTCCTTTTGGTCCCAGCGATTTTACAGGCTCTAGGCCTTGTGTCAAGTCGTGGTTCTTATACCACTTTCTTAATATATGGTTTGGTTCCCCCCTGGGGACCAGTGTATATTGTGCTATTTACTGAAGTTCTATTGCATTAAAAGTGTGTACTTTGCTCTGTAATCTCATAAAGGGATTACTAGAGAATGTTTAGAAATAAATCCATATATATTATATACATACCATGTGTGGTTCTCTTTTCATTTAGTCATTCAAGAGGTTATAATCTGGTAAACCAATCTGCTTAACACTCCTTCAAGACTTAGCCTGAAGGCTGCTCTCCATAGCTACCACTAGGATAACTTTCAATAAAGGTTGTCTTTAAACCTATCATCAATAAGGGTTGTTTGGACTTGGGCAAGGTGCCCACTAGAATAGTGCACAGCATATGCCAGGCCAACTTCTCACAGCGTTGATGACCCCAAGGCCTACGCTTCAGGGCCCATCCAATGTCTCCGGAGAAGGGGTCATGGACTTTACCAGCACAGAGTTAGTGGCCCCGGATGCACTGCGGCCGGCAGAGCCTCCCAGCCACCGGACCGTGACTTGCGGTGCAGTCAGATGGGCCATGCGACCAGAGCAGGTCACCACCAGTGTCCGAGGTGTATGTTGCAGAGGGTTTCAGGAGACAGTGGAAGGTGTCCTCCAGGGCAAGACACTGAAAGCTTTGATTTTATTGGGAAGCAGCAAATGGAGGAGTGGAATGCAACAGCCTCATTGCCACCACCAGTTCGGGATCAGCTGCATGAGGATGAAAACTGCACCTTAGTCCATAGACTCAGACGCCGCCAAAGTTAGCCAGTGAATGCCCATGAATGTCAAGAAACAGACTTAGTGGCACAGGTCGCTAAGAGGGGATGCATACTGCGATGATGCAGGTACACTGATATGAACTCCACCATTGCTGAATCATGACTCTGTGACCTACTGGACCGCAGTGTAGGCCGGAGGCAGTGGTCAGCAGTGGCACACAGCCACGTGTCGTTGGCTCGTGATGTACAACGTGAGTAACACCAGGGCAGTTGTTGGTAGTGTATGAACACCTCCATAATGATGATCATTTTTTCTCCACTTAGATGCAAGGCATCAACCTTGTACGCCTCTCCTTGCGTGCAATGATATGTAATCTGCCTTTCCATACTAGATGTTCTGTTCCAATTCTGTGACCTACACAAGCACAGCCTAGGTCGAGAGCAGTGTAGTCCGGAGGCAGTGGTCAGCACAGGCCATTCACCTAGTGTCGCCGGCATAAGTATGTGGCCCCATCGGCCTGTATAGTTCAGGTTCAGTGGCACCATATGTTCGGTCACCTCCGTAACTGTGACACGTCTTTCGTCCGGACTAAGCTGCATCTTCCTCTTACTCCTCACCGTGCGACCACTGTTGTGGACTCTGCCATTCGTGAATCGTGAATAGGTGCTAGATGTGAGACCTACTGGTCCGAGGGTAGTCTTGGTCTCTCATCCACGTGCCACCGGCTGGCGTTGAACACGGTTTGTGGCAGCATGTGTCGCCGGCTGGCGTTGAACAGGGTTTGTGGCTGCCCATGTTGCCAGCTGGCATTGAACAGGGTTAGTGCCACCACGTGTTGCAAGATGCCCACATGAAACTATGCCTCATGGATCAAAGAGAGTCTGGTGCTGTGGCCGCTGGCCCAGAGTTGAGGTCACTGCCATTCAGGTGCTAGGACACAGGTTCACATATGGGACTGTTAGAATTGGGGGTCTCTGGTTGGCACAGGTATGTACTTGTGACAAGTAGGGACCCTCTCCTCTAAGTCAGGGCAAGGGACTTACTCTCAGAAATAACCCCTACTCACCCTCTAGGCGGCGTGGCGTGAGCAGACCAGGCTAAACTCCAGAGCACATACGGTTAAGCATTTAGTATAACACACATAATAAATTATCAACCCACCACACAGAGACACCAAGCTGATTGTTTTGTAAAAAGATATAGGCTTTATTTAAAACTCTCAAGCAGGCTTTAAATGCAGGTTTTACAATTCCAGTTACTCTCAATGTGCCACTGTTCTTAATATCACAATGTTCAGTCTCTTTAAAAAGGTTTGAATACCTCTCAAAACAACTTCACTGTTCTTCAGGCACTGTTCAATGCTTAAAAATGGGTACAAAGTTCTCAAACTGGCTTCACCGGGTTGCAGGCAATATCTAACGCTTGGATGCGCTGTTCGTTGAGGCCTGAACGCCTCTTAGTGCTTCTGTGCGCCATGTACGATTACCGGGACAGGAGCCTACTGAATCTCACGCATCCCGCGTGAGACGCATACTCCGTAGGTCAGGTGAACCAAGGGTACGAGTTGTACCAGGCTTGTGCGGCTCGTATTGCGGTGCGCTCCCAATACACACACCGCGCGGACATTGCAGTCCGGAGCGTGGCCTACGGTCTCAACGTACTCAGGGCAAGGTCGAGGCAAAGAGGCGGTGCGAGTCGTGAGACTCGCACGGCACGCAGTTCAGGGCTCAAGAGGCACAAAGGGCGCTGCGAGCCGTAGGCTTAAATACAACTCGCACCGTTACAGCGTACAGTACCTTTTGCTGTCTTGGTAGTTCGGGGCGAACCAGCAGGCGTAGAGGGGACTTTCCACTTCGCGGTGCGGTCTTCCTTCGTGGCAGCAATTGCTCGATGACCCAGTAGTTTCTGCTTCTCAGAGGGCAGCGATGGGTTGTTGGGCGGCTCTTGACCTCGGCGTCCGTCTCGATCTTGAAGAGGGAGGGGCGGCGGCTTGAGGTGAATCCAGCGACGGTGCGCTGTCAACAGGGTGTCGTCCTGGAGAGGCGAGTTCAGGTGCAGCCAGTCCTTACAGTGTGATCTACGGCTCGGGGGCCACGGACTCACGTTGCTTGGACCGGACGGTCCGTTCTTGCGGTCCGAGCTTCAGTTCGAGGTTGCAGCAGTTCGCGGTGCTCAGGCCAGGCGGGGCAGGCCTTTATGATGCTAGTTGCGGCACAGTCGTGCAGAGGTCACGTTGCTCGGCGGGATGGGGCACACAGGCTCTCGGAGTGCGGGACAGATTCCAAGTCGCACTCTGGTCTCCGGAGTCAGCGCTGAAGGGGGAAATAACACCAGCTTCCTTCTTCAAAGGAGGGGGTTGCACCCAATGTTCCTGGGGCGCAGTTACGGGGCAAGTTCACAAGCAAGTCCTTGGAGATTGTTTACGATGCACAAGTGAATTAAAAAGTCTTTCAGTCTTTCCTTCCTCTCTCCTTCTTGCAGCAAGGTACCCACAACAGGCCAGTCTCTCATGATTAGAGACAGTAGTCCTCCATGCAGCTTTCCCAGGTCCGTCTCTTCAGGCAGAGTTTCTTCTTGGCGTCAACAGGATCTGATTTCTTAGGAGCAGGGTTCCTACTTTCATACCCCAAATCCTTTGTTCTTTCAGGCCAGTCGGGCCTTTGCCTAATCCAGTCAGCCTCTGAGCACTTTGTTTTGCGGACTCTGGTTTCTCCTTTCAGTTAGCAGGGCAGGGACATCAGACGCTCCGCAGGAGGTGGAGCCAGCATTCTGGTGACAAGTACAGTCAGGAGCACTCTGTTGACAGTCTTCCCTCTTCCTGGACCAGGCGCAGGGCACAGTCATCAGTCGCTCCCTAGGGGACGGAGCCAGCATTGTGGTGGCAGAGAACAGCCCTATTCAGAGTCAAGGGGCACTCCCCCCACCCATCCTGGTGTAATCTCTCTTTTCCCCACCTGTCAACCCCAGCCTGTCCCCTGGAATTCCCCAGCCCTGTCACACACAGAAACCAGACAGCAGATACACATCAGAGCAGAGGCGGGCTGAAATGGTTAGGCAAGCAAATACTACCTTTCTAAAAGTAGTATTTGCAAACACAGGATATTAAAATAAACTTAACTAAAAGAAGTATTTTATTATTCTGAGTTCAGGCATATCAAACATGACTTTCTACCATGCTCTCTAAGTCTGTTGGGATTATAGAGTGTAATAATTCCAGCAGCCCATTCTGACCTATGGAGAGTAGGTAGCCTTTCAATAGTGAAAAACGAAAATGGCTGTAATTCACTATTAGGACATGCCACACACATCACGGCATGTCCTACCTTATGCTACAATGCAGCCTGCCCTTGGGCCTACCATAGGGGTGACTAATATGAAGTAAAGGGAAGGTTTAGGGACTGGCAAGCAGGTGTACTTGCGCAGTTAGCATGACAGTACCAGACTGCACACAGGTCTTGCAATGGTAGACCTTAGGCACATTTTACTAGGCCGCTTCTGTGGGTGGCACAACCAGTGCTGCAGGCCCACCAGCCTCATTTGTATTTACAAGCCCTGGCACTCCTGGTGCACTTTACTGGGGACTGACAGTAAACCAAATAGGCCAATCCTGGAAATCAATCACATATACATTTTATACAGGGAGAGCATATGCACTTTAGCACTGGTCAGCAGTGGTAAAGTGCCTAGAGTCATTATTCCAACAAAAACAGGTCAGAGAGAATATTGGAGGAAGGCAAAAAGTTCAGGGATGACCCTGCCAAGAGGGCCAAGTCCAACAGGGACCCACTGGGCAGCAGAGGATGCCGGTAGAATATGTCAACGTGGAAGTAGTAATGTGGGCCAGGTTCATGGGGACAGCGGTGGTCTGAAAGGCTGTCCGGGTCGCGGAACTAGGGTGTGGAACTTACACTGGCATGTGGTGGGCCCTCCTTGACACACGCCGGTGTCGGCTGCTGATCAGTGTGGCCTTGCTGTGTAGGGGTGGGGTGGGAGGTGCCATCCTGGCAGAGACTTTTGGCTTTCCGGATGAGGACCACGCCCAGGGCTACATAGTTTTATTCACACCCCTACGCGGCCTGGCATATACAGGCTCATCCTACTCTGCTCACGCTTACAGGGGGCGTAACAGGCATAACAGGCAACTATTCCGCAAGGACCCCCACCGCTGGAGTGATATTGTTGCGTCCACTGTCCACTACACTCCATACACCCCAGGTGTATGTCGCTGTGGTTATGGCTGTGTTCTTCATACTGCGGTCTGTATAGCACTTCGCCACCACTCTTTGCATTGTGTACTTTCCCAATCATGGTTCTACTGCATCCTTCACACATACCTGGTTGCCTCCTCTCCCCACATTCGTCAATTGTGTGGCTGAGGTTCCATGCCGTTGATTGGTCATGTTCACTGCTTGCTCAGGTTACCACTGAAAGTTGTTCTATCGTGTCTGCTGGGTGGGCATGTAGTTGTGCATGTTGGTTGTGAACTTGTGACGTGTGCATTGACAGAGTTGTGGATTGCATTTTAGTGGAGTTGAGGAGAGTCGGGTGTCAATTGGGAACTTCCCAAGGGCTGTGCATTTCCCTGGGATGGCTGGTTGCTGATGGAATGTCGGAAGGTGAAGATTTCATGCACACTGGATGTGTATTTGGAGGTGACATTGGTGTAGGTCCTTTGGTGTTCTGATGCTGCCTGCACATTGATGTGTGATGTGTGCTTCCTGTGGCGCTAATTGTGTGCTGTATCACCAGGGGGCACAGGTGGGACATGTGCAGTGGATTGCCCCAAACATGTGCGTGCATCCCCCTATGGCATATGGTCCTTGCTTGGTCTCCAGCAGTTCCTGCGCATTGTGTTGGACATATGGGGCCTAGGGTTGAGTGTGATGGTGATGTCCAGGACAGATCTGGGGGACTTGAATGTGGCTGGCTGTGAGACTCCGCCGACTCTGGCGGGTGTTGGTTGGGGTGTGACAGGTGCCAACAGGTGCAGCACAACCAGCAGCTTGGTGTGGGGTGGGATGTTGGTTGTTTGTTCTGTTGGTACCGTTGGCCTGTTGGGCAATGATGGCCAGGATGTGTAGGATGGGTGCCCCATTCAGCCTGTAGTGGACAGTGACATTGTCAGACGTGCCTATGAGGAAGGTGCATTTCCAGGGGGGCCACTGTCTTTGTCTGTGCTGCCTCTGTGGTGGTACGGGGGGAGGTGTGCCTGGTGGGTGTTGTGGCCCCCTTGGGTGTCAGGGCTGCATGTTCACTTGCTTCATGGCATCTGTTGCCCTTTCCATGAAGCCCTGGAATGGGCTCCCTATTGTGGTGCAGGCTGCTGTGCGACTTTACTCCAGGTCAGAGCAGGTGTACATTTTCTGCTGCTAACGTGCCTTATCGCTTGTTTTGTGTTCTTATCGCCAATCTGTCTGGTCGTTGGGAATGTTGAGGTGTGGTGTTGTCATGGCTTTGTGCAGGGGAACGCCGACTCTGCATCTCATAAGCGATAGTTGCGGGGGTCCTCTGTGGCAATGTTTTTTGCGGCTTCTATCGCGGGGAAACTGGTGCTGGGGGCTGTTATCACCAGCTTGTGAGTGGTGGGGTAAATTTATCATGACTTTGGCTGCGATAAAGTGCCATTAATTTGGCAATAGCTCCTTGTGAATATGCCCCTCAAGGTATCAGATTCAGGCCAACAGCAGTCGAGTTCATGTACAGTTACCACTATCCAGCTGGGCACTTTGAGTAAAGAGCCACTTGAATCTTGTTCTGCCCTGGAGCTATCCAAGAATTCAGCTAACTGACCCTTGGAATCCACTTCTTTGTCCTGGGTGCAAGATGGAGCAAGTCAGTTCTTCAAGGCTCCTTTCAGGTCATAGACCGCAGTATAGTTCTCTTCTGCTCTTCTGCAGGCACAAAAGGTGTTCTGATGGATTTACTTGGGGTGCAAAACCTATTCCTGTCATTAGCTAGTGGAGGAGGATGACTTCTAGGCACCCCTAATCAGTGGGGTAAAAGTACCATTGTGCCCCTGGGGCACTGTATGCAATAAGGCTCCAGGGGCCTCATTTATGAAAAGTGTCACATCGCTGCGTGAAAACAGCGATGCGTCACTTTTCACTGCGCACTCCTTGCGACACCAATGATGCGTCATATTTAATGTATGACGCATCATGTCGCAAGGACTTACAGATACGTCAGTATTTCTGACGTATCTGTAAGCGCAAAAGTGACACATTGCTGGAGTGTGTCACAAAAGTGACGCAACTCCAGCAATGCGTCCTTTCACATGGGGAAAGCCCCATGTGAAAGGGCTTGCGTCAGTCTTACGCCTGCTGTGAGGCAGGTGCAAGATTTTGACGCAACAGCATCCTAAAAGTGACGCAGTGAAATCTCATAGATTTCACTACGTCATTATTACGAGGCTTTTTGCGGGGGAACGCCCCCTCTGCATACATTATACCTGACGCAGGTATAATGTGGCGCAGGGGTTTAAAAAGTGACGCATCTACCTAGATGCGTCACTTTTTAAATATGGCGCAACAAGGTGCACTTTTTACACCGCTGGTGCATCACAAAAAGTGACGCACCGGCGGCACAAAACTGACGCAAGGCCTCATAAATAGGGGCCCAGATGTATTGCACACATTCAGTCAGTCTGAATTAATCTCACTACTGGCACTAGTAAACTCCCTACACAAGTGGATGCAAGTAGATACACTACAACAGTCGAGTGACGAGTGGCTACTGATTTTTCACACAGCTGTGCATTAAACTGTGTAAGGTTAATGAGTACTGAGGTTTTGTGATAAATCTGGAAGACAGATGACAGCATCTATATGGAAAACTGGTAGCTGATTTATTGGAAAAATTGTTATACAGATGGCACAAGTCCTGATTCGACCTATGTATTAAATACATATGGTCGAAACATTGACAACACTCATTGACTTTGGAAAACCTTCGGATGGAAGAAAAGATTTGGAGAAGGACGTTTATGTGGCTCAATTAATATGGCACTCCTAAATTGATAAGTGTATCCAATCATACCATGTATACGCCCGTCACTTTTACACATTGCTCCATAAGCACTTATGTGGAATGACTATCGTGTTCTGAAGCCACAATATTACAATAGATTTTTTTTTATTTTGAGTAGCCTTTGTGTACGTCTGTTGTGTTTATTTAAATAGTGGGATTAATTCGGACAGGTTGAATCTTCACAAATGTACCTGTTGGTCAAAAGTCCCCACAAACCATTGTATGCTGAGCAGAAGGAAAGCACAAGCTAATGTGCCCTTCCAATGCCATATAAATACAATTTTGTAGGTGACACTCTTGCTCAGTAAATGAGTTACGTATTACTGACATATGGATTTGTTTGCCAACTCGTTTTAGGTTGCAAAATCCAGTGACTCCAATTCACTGAACAGCAATAACATATGTTCCATCCAACGATTCATTCTAAACATCAAAACTATTATATATTCTTTTGTGAATTTTAGTTGGCCCTCTTTTGTTTTGATGGGAAGTTTGTTTAGTGTTTAACTTCCCAGTTAGTAGGATACATGTATCCCACAACTAATAAGCATTATCTTAACATTTTCTTTTTGGGTTTTCATCACTATTTTTTTATTTTTAGTTAGAGGCTTCAAATTACTTTTTGGGTTACTATAACAAGCAGCATCAATCTTCCCTCATAGGTTCAGTTCTGCCACACGAGCTTGGAATATAAAATATTTTATTAGTAGTACCTGCTGCCAATGCTTTGTCTTCGATAGCACTGTGTATAATAGATGTTGGTATTACCCAAATTCCTGACACTCATTTTTTCCTGCTCGGATGTAAAGTTGAATTCACATGCATACTTCAGGGAGGTGTAACCCTTTCAGTTACCGTGGCAATTAGGGAAATCAAACACCAGTTTGGATTGGCTCATGTCTGTGTCCTTCAAAAACCATAGCATGCAATTGGCTTATGGTTGGTGCATACCCAACTTTTTTCTGCAAGTTAATTCCCTTGAAGTATTGCCTCTGGAAAGAGCAGGCTGTGCATGCTGCTTGTGTGCCTGTATCTACTTGTTTAATTATGTTTTTCTTTAGAGGACTATTACTGTAGTATGCGGCACGCAGGGCCGTGCTCCCTAACGCAAGGCAGGTCAGGATATTTAGTGTCCCGCTTGTGGTTCATGAAGGTTTCTGCAGCCGGGTGCCAGACCGCGACCTTGGCGCTCATGCAGCACTGCGCGTGGGTGTGTCTGTTTGGGCCACACTTCAGTTTCTTGGGGTTGGCCTGCTGGTATCTGCCTGAGCAGTGGTGTCACTTCTGCTGCTTGCAGGCATCACTTGGTGCCTGTACACTGGGCCTCCGGGGCTAAGTTTGCTGCTGGATCCCCGCCAAAACCCTGTGTGCAAACGGCGGTGAAATGGAAACAGAAAGAGAAGGTATTCACTATTCCAGAGTACCTATTTGCTACTGAAACGCACAGGTACTCAGTGCATGCTGATGTAAGCACTGGTTGGTGGGACAAATGGATGTTCAGTTAGGTGGGACACAAAGCTTTTGCAGCTGTTACAGTGTAAGATCAAAGAGTTCATGAGTGGTAATTAGGAATAGGGCCACCAAGGGGCATATGTAGGTAATTTCCATTTAGTGATTCCCAAATAACGATTTTTGGAGAATAGCAAAATGGAATGTAGGTAATAATTCGCAATTTTTTTGCGAATCTCTAACATTCCTTAATTGTGATTAGCAAATTGCGAATCGCAATTGGGGAATGAGTGTTCCATTCATTCCTATGGGCTAAGAGACCCATAGAAATGAATGGGGATACATTCTCAAATTTCGATTTTCTATGAGAAAATCGCAATTTGAGAATCGCAATTCCAAGGGTGCCAGGGTGTCCAAAGGACACCTGTTGCACCCCTGGAATGTGCCTCGAAGTACATGTGCGCCATATGGCAATTAGAATTTTTTGAAAAATTGCATTTTTAAAGGAAATAGCAAAATGCCATCTACTTGGAGTAGGTGGTATTTTGAGATTCCTTAAGCCACAATCGCATTTCAAAATTCACTCCTACATAGCATTTAAGGAATCGCAAAATTGTGATTCCTTAAATGCTTGAGCGAAATAAGGAAACACAATTTTTGCGATTCCTTATTTTACTAATATGCACCTACATACCAAAGCACCATTTGCGATTCGCAAACGCCTACCTACATATGTCCCCGAGTTGCATTTGAGATCTTGTGTGGTGTATGGAGTAGTGAGGTGTTGCATGTTACCTTATGTCACATAAACTGTTTGTATAACGTTTGTCAGACCACTAACTATCCTAATTCTCTAAAGAATTAAAGGCACAGTTCTGTTCTGACCACACTAGGTAAAAGCTTTTTCATCTGAATTTAATGACACATGTCCAAAGATTGGCAGAGACATCAGCTCTGTGTATAAAATGTCGCCCTCTGCTGTGGATGTAATGAGTGTATGCCTGATTCTTGATAGGTATCCCAGAATGACGGTGCTGTCGAAAGCTGGGATGTATAAAGCTCACCTGCGGGTAAGAAGAGGGGTCAGTCACTGGTTTTATGTGACGTCACAATCCAAGTCCTGCATCACATCCTACTGACCTAGCAATATATTTCTTAGAATGAGAAACGCATTTGTTGGGCGGGTGGGGCAGATAGTGTGCAGATCAGCATGACAGTGAACACGACACTCCTTTCAACATATGCCAGGCTAGAGGCTCCCAGCTAGTTTTTTTTAAATTACAGATGTTTAAGTTTGATAAGTAATTTTCTAATGAGTGGAATATATTAATTCAAGTAGATCGGAGCTGGAGATTTTCACTTGGCACGTGACTTTGCGTGAGGTCTTAAATGTGTCACTGGTTGTCTTTAACGTCTGACTACATTGCATTTTACTCTGTTCTGCAAACCATTGTATTAACTTGAATGCTTGGCAAGTCTTGGAGTTTGCTGCTGGTTTTTCCGTTTTTTGACACAGTTCATGTGCTTGAATTGCCTTGCTTGGTTGGCCAGTACTTTATTCTATTCCTTTCTTTTCAGAGAGCTCCCAAGCATGAGCCGCTTTGGTCTGACACCTCGACTGTGTTATCCTATTCAACAGACACAGTATGCAATGCTGGGGGCAATGCCTACAGTGTTCCTGATTGGCTACCAATGCAAGAACGTGTTAACTGCTAAAGATTCCAGGGTGGTGAACAGTCCAGTTACAGTAAAGATTGCGCCAACTGATAGCAATATTGCCCACAATCCCATGTAAGTGTATAGTGTCTATTTGCTATTTTTTTGCAGACAAGTGGACAGATTCAATAAGCAATAATATTTTTTAGCTGAAGCAGATATCCTTGCATTGAAAGTGAAAGTTTTGACTGAAGTGACTCACTCAAAACTTGTTCAGTCGTCTACATATTTGGCTTCATGCATGCATCGTGAACTGCACGTAAAGAGGCATCGTTTTAGCTGTGCTTGCTCCTACTGATGTCTTGTAGACTTTAACATTAAATCTAAAAGTTGGTGGTACCAATGGTAATCTTTTGTTGGGATGTCTTGCATTTTGTTTAAAGCTGTTGTGCAACTCAAAGCTTGTTTTCTAAATTGAGTTAATTTACAGCATTTTTTTGCAATTTCTTCTTATAATCCGTTTTCCATTTATTGATACTCTAAAAGTGAATTGTGTTATACAGTTGGGAGCAAGGAAGTGTCCCTGCCAGAAATGTAAAATTAGTATTCTCACTTAATTATTGTGTTTTTTCCTTTATGTGTGACAGTCCAACTCAGTGCGGCAAGCAAAGAACATTTTGGATTAAGCATTTGCAATGCAATAGGTCTCGCATTTGAGAGTTTGAGCTATTGGCATTGTAAATGACAATGCCTTTTATTTGTGTGTTGGTTTTGAAAACAGATAAAGAAAAGGCATGCCAATAGCTTAAACTCTCACAAATGCGAGACCTAATGCATTGCAAATGTTTGTATGTGTATGTACTTTGTGGGCTCTAGAGATCAGCCCTAGGACTTGCCTGCTTCTGCTTAGAGACTTTTTTTCTGTTCAACTGCCTCTATTTACCTGTCTTGATAGAAAATGACCAGCAGAGGTCCGCAACATACCAGATTCACTTTAGCATTCTCTAGATTCCAGTCCATAAAAATCGTCTCCCAGGAGCACCCGTAGACAATAATATTTTTTGTATTTTCAGTGATATGACCACCGAAGGTCCTGGTTTTATATTAAAAACAGAGCTTTGGACTATGCCATTTCCCGTTGAAAGGCAATATTTCTCTCCATGTGTTACCTTACCTGGTGTGTCACGCAGTTTGATGCTTACTTTCACTCTATGTTAAAGAACAGTAGATGTTTCAGCACCCAGGCTAATGTGCTGCATAGCTAAATACATATAAGGTCCCAAATGCGAGACCGATTGCATTGCAAATATTGTTCTATTTAACTGTTGGCTTTGTGTAACAGATGTTTCTGATAGATTTTTTTATCATTTCTAAATAGACGTTCTTTCCTTTAATATCTTGGTAAAACTGGCAATACTATAAAAATGGCATTTGGTACTGTGGTGTGAGAGATCACTTTAAGTGTAGATATGTTCGTGTTAATGTTTGTAATGGTGTCTATTTGTACGTGCCAAATAAAAAAGCAAGTTCGATCGGCTTTCTGAAGTTGAACTAGCCGTAAAACTGTATTTTCCTTTCTGGATAAGTGTGCTTTTCAAAATGCACAGTAGATGGCAGTGTTGGTAAGGGTTTTAAATACATCTACCAATTTATGCTTCTAAATGTTTACTTTTTAAAACTATAACTATAATGCTATGAAGTGGGAACATCATACCATAGATAGGAAATAAGACCTGCGCACTTTTGCAATTATTTGTGAATACATGTGCAGACGATTTACATTTACAATTGTTACATTACAAGTTCATGCGCTTTCAATGTTACATTTAAAATGTTTATTTGTATCTAAAAATATCTAATAAGATAGACAATGAAAACCTTAGTTCATGAAAAATAAAGCCCCAAAACGCTAAACCTGTATTCTGTGTCATCATATTTTGTTCTCATGTGTATCCTATTGATGGCAATGTTAGACTAACACCTAGTTATTAAATGATTTGCTGTAGTTTGTACCTCGATAACTGTGCTCATGTTTTCCTGCCCTGTAATTTTCAGATTATGTTATGTGGCACCTACTAAGGGTATGGATCTTTCTTACAAAAAAATGAAGGCCCAGATTTACAAACCTGTGACACAACGCTGAGCAGCACCCAACGTTGCTGTGCTGCATTGTGGGACAGGGAGAGAGCACGAGACTGATATATCTACACAGATATTGCACTGCCATGCTCTCTCCCTCTCCAGCACAATCAGGCTGCTGAGTGTCACACACACACTTTTGCACTATTGTTCAATGGTGTCAGCGTGAGTCTTGCAAAGGGTTTGTACTGGAAGGGCAGCCTTGCAGTATACAATACTATGCTCAGACTAACTTTATACCTTTTCCCACTTTGGATGTGTGCTGCACAGTGAAATGTGGGATTATTTAGGAACAATAAAGACATTTCTCCTTTTTAATGCATGCTTTCAAGTGGCATTAATTCTTGGTGCAAAACTCTGTCTACTATTTTTATGAGGCAAGGTTTTGCATCAAACACCATTGGTGGTCGCACGTGTGCACCCATGTACCACCTCCTTGACAAAGAGTAACGCAAATCAGTGCTTTATGCTGGTTTGTGTTACTTGTTCCTACAAAGCATTTAAACATTTTTTTTTCAAGTTGGCTTGTGAATACCAGAAAGGATTTTTCATCGGGGCTGTGTTAAAAAACATAACGTAAACCTGAAGCAAAAAATGTGTACATCTGGGCACAAATATACTAGATGCCAAGACCACATAACCTCTTTCATGAATGTAAGTTGTCATTGTGCCTATATATTTCAAGCACATCTTTATTATTAATGTCTCACCTCGTACAGAGTGAAATTATGTGATACCTAAACAGACAGTGAAAATTCAAGCAGCATTTACACAAATATGATGATTCTCTTCTCTATGTATCACAGAAACCGATCACAACATTTTTTGCTCCTCTTTTAAATCAAGTTTCATAGCTCATAGACTAGGCCAGGGTGGCCATCAAAAGGCTGTAAAGTTATAACATGCAAATACAAATACAAAAATGATAAAAGAGTGTCTCGACTTAAGTATGACAAAGAAGATATCATATATAAAGTGACATGAGGACACTATGTTACATTGATCAGTGATTCTAGAATCAATACAGGGGTACAAGTAGCATTTATTTTTAATATATTGGGAATACATAGATTAAACATATAATCATATGATTTAAGGTTACATTGGATCTACATACTCATTTCTGGTGCCAGTTTGCATGCTGTGCACCAGTGTTTCTCACAATGGTAATTAGTTCAAAGCCACATTATAATATTGTCTGGTACAAAAACGTCTATTACGTCAAGTGCTTTATTGGGTATATATAAAGCAATCATAATTTGTATGCTGGAATGTAAATGCATGACTTAACATCATAAACAGTACATTCAGGGCCAGATTTTCAAAAGAGACATGCAATGCAGCGCAGCACCCAAAGAGGCTGTGCTGCATTGCGTGACAGCAGGGAGGGAGCAGGAGGGCACCATATCTAAAGAGATATGGCTCTCTTCTCACCTCTCCCTTGGGCTGGTGCTGATTTCAGCTGATGTGCCCCAGGCACACACCTTAGTGCCATAGCTGTGGAAATCTTCAAAGCACATGATCCTGTATCAAAGGATCAGTGAATATTCTACTGGCTATTCACATAATCTTATATAAAATGTGTTAATATCTACTCTGCAAGACAAAGCAGTTAAGATTGCTGTTGGGATTTTTTTTATTGTGGGTGGGGGTAGAGCAGAAGGAGTCCTTTGAACTGATTCAGAAGGAGATTTTACATGCTACATTACCTCCTCGTCCCGTCTCCCCGTCCCATTCCTTACAAGTGAGCAGCTAGTCTGCTCCACAGAAACCCTTAGCCTAGCTGAGCGGGTTTGCACTTCCCCCAAGATGGCGTCACCATCACGTGATGATATAGGGGGAAGTGCAGCAACGTAACATCCTGTTCTTTTTTTTCTGTACCGAGTGCCTGATGCCTGGCTGTGCTGGTCGGAGTTTGCTTCGTGTAAGTAAGTTCCTTGATTTTTTTTTTTATTTGTGCTTTCGGCGGCCTGCTTTAGCGGCCGCCCATTAATTCTTACTGTATGTTCCCTCCCCCCCCCCCCGCGCTGCCTGGATTTTTGTGCCGGCGGTCTGCTTTTGAGTATGGGGTTCACGTTAGCGGCAGTTTCCGAATGTCTCACTTGCCTTGGTGCTGGGCCTGCTTCAGCGGCCGTTCCTGGGTGTTTCTCGTTTCCGGCTGTGCCCTGCTTTAGCGGGCAGGGGTTTCTGAGTGTTGAGGTTGCGGCGCACTTGTTTTACTGTGCATTTGGGGGCGAATTGGGCTGCTGGCTGGGCTTTTTATGCCGGCCCCCTTTTTCCTGCTCACGCAGGAGTTCGGGTCCTTGGGACTTCGTGTCCTTTATATGGGGTCCTTCCTGGCTGTTTGTTTGTCCTTGGTTCTGCCTGGTTTGGTGTTTTGGACTCAGCTGGTTGCTGACATGGATTCTGAGGCTTCTTCCTCTGCTGCCCCTCTTGATGCCCTGCACCTCATTATTAATGTGGCTGTGGCTGCTGCTTTCCTGGCTAGGGACGCGGCTCGGCCTCCTCCCAAGGTGCCTCGTGGTTCATTAGATCCGCAGGCTGCTCCTGGGGAGGAGTTTGGTCCTGATGAGGGTGTGCGTGGTCGCTTTGTTCAGTGTGCTGAGCTCGTTGAACTGTTCACCCATGTGAGGTCCAATTTGGGATTTTCTCCTCCTGCGGCTGCTGTTTTGGAAGATGACTTCTTTACGCAGTATGTCCAGCCTGCTCCTGACTCTTTTCCTTTGCACGGGGTGGTGCGCAATGTGCTGTCTCACGAATGGAAGGAGGTGGACAAGTCTGCTTTTCCTCGTTTCCTGTCCAGGTGTTACCCTCTTGAGGGTTTTGCTGCTGAGTTTCCTCAGGCTGTGAAAGTTGACAATTTGATGGCTGGCCTTTCCTCTCAAGGTTTGGTCATTTCAGATGACGCCCTTCCTGCGGACACTGTGGATAAGCGGGTTGAAGGGGCGGTGAAGTGTTCCTATGCTGCTTCTAATTTTTCTGTCCGTGCGACTGCCTATTCTAACTATATGGTTCAGTCGCTCCTTAAGTATTTCCAGTCCTTGTCCATTCTGCTGCAGGACGGCAAGGATGCCACTCCCCTTTTGTCTTTGATGGAGTTACAGGTGCGGTACCTATCGGATCTTTCCTTCGACAATTTGGGGGTGGCGGTGGCTGCTTCTGGTGCTTCTATCCCTGCCCGTCGTCATATTTGGATGCGTTCCTGGAAGGCGGAGTCTTCTCAGAAGTCGGTCCTCCTTAAGTTGCCCTTTCATGGTTCCAAGGTGTTCAGTCCTCAGCTGGAGGATATGGTCAAACAATCTGCGGAGTACCGCAAGCTGGTGACTCCGGTCCGCCCTTCTTCTCGGGGACGTGGGTTTGGATACCGTCACGCTTTTGGGCCTCCTGCCCGTGGAGCTTCTCAACCCTTTCGTGGCAGGGGTCATGGCCGGGGGGCCCCTGGAAGTGCCAAGCCCCGGGCCGCTGCCAGTGTTGCCACCTCCGCTTCCTCCTCTTCCCGACTTTCTGCCTTTGCCAGTTGGTGGTCGCCTCCAGTCCATCCGCTCCCAGTGGTTGTTGGGCCGGATGCCTGGGCGGTTCAGACTGATTCAGAGGGTTGCCAGATAGAGTTTTCATCTCCTCCTCCTCCGGGTTTTGTTCGGGCTCCCCTGCCCCGTCTTCCTCTGCGAAGGGAGGCTTTGCTGGCGGGTGTGCGGCTTCTGTTGGAGAAAAGGGCAATTGTGGTGGTTCCTCCTCTGGAATGGGGTAAAGGTGTCACGGTTTGCTTCTCCTCGGGATCAGGGTGATGCTGAAAGGGGTCCACCTCCTGATTTCCCCACACTCTGACTGTAACATAAACACAGAGCGTAGACGTAATCAAGCGAGGGATAAATCAGGGAAGGGTAAGGGAAGGAACAGCAACGGAAGGGATAGCTGAAACGACAAGAAGAAAGAATTATCACATCAATTCTGACTACTCTCATTCAATTCTCGCTAATGAAACAATACATATCACATGAATCAGGAGTTGACCTCTGCCTCTCTATACAATAGATACTTCTCTATACATGAGTGCTTCCTGTAAGAAAACCACCGATTACTGTTTGTTCAACAACACATCAGTATACCTCAGTGGACATTCATGCAACACACATACCCTTATTTCGCTTCCCTTGAAAGTATAACAACTCTCTCCAGTAACCCAGCGGGGGATGTTTTGATAATGCAAAACCTCAGTTCCAAACACTGGAGAAGAAGAATTCAGTATAGTCTTTGCAAACGATACCAGTTCATCCAAGGACAAAAATAGAACACAAAATAGTATTCCTAGCTGGGCCCAACTAAATACGGAACACTAACAAAAATAGGAAATAACGAATGCAACCTCCTCCGAGGCTTACCAGCTTATCGTAGACTTTAGACTGAACTTTTCAGTGTTTTTGTTGCGAGCGTTTTCTCGCACTCATACCAGGGGTTTGCCACGGATCAAGCCGATTCCTTCCTCTCGGCAGCCACTCGCGGGAAGAAACAAAGTACAAAATAAAACCCAGAAGCAGGTTACCTTTCTTTAGCCACAAGTATCCAAATCCAAACGTTCTCCAGATATAGCACCAAAACCGGAGACCTTCCCTCGCGGCAGCCGCACGCGATCGGGTGAGTCGTCAGGACACGGAGACGCCTTCTCTTGTCCGCGGTCTCCAAACTAGGCTTCTCCGCCGAGACTCACTTTTCTTTACTCACGGCAGCCGCACGCGGAAAGAAAGGACGAAAAGAAGCACCTTTCCCAAAGTCTTTAGCTAACAAAATCCTCAGGCCGAGTCACCTGGCCCGCTCTCCCTGACCGCCCCGCCCAGCTGAAGCACCTTAAAAGACTCTGCCTCCCATAGTGTGTGGGGACGCCACAAATCACCTGACTTTGCCGTTTGCTGTTCGAGGAGGAAGGAAGGACCGCTACCACTCGCGGAACCCGCTTCGCGGGTCCCGCTTCGCCGCTGCCATCACCGGACCTACAGGTAGCTGCTGGGTGTGTGAGCGTGAGACAGGGCTGCGAGCGTAGGAACCGGGACTCGCTTTCCCAGGAGTCCCGGTAATCCTCAGGCCGTGTCACCTGGCCCGCTCTCCCTGACCGCCCCGCCCACCCAACACCTGACAATAACACATATAAAGCTGTGATCAACGCTGCGCGGGAGCGCGCGGGAGCGCCCGGGGCTAAGCCCGGGCAAAGGGCGGGCCCTCTGTGGCCCTCAGAGGCCAGAGGAGACTGGGCTGGGCCACAGATCTTGGCTAGGCGTTCTGAACTCCCTCCCGCCATTTCATTTGGTACTCCCGGGTTATGTCCTGCCGTGAAACAAGAAGCATGGCCGCCGCTGGAGCTAAAAAACTCACTGGGACACTGGATGATTTTATCACCCGCACACACGCACTTATCGACGAAGGGATAATTCTCATGGACAGGAGAGTTTCTCAAGACCTGGCCATGGCCAAGCGTTCTTCCCTTGGCCTCATTGCTGAGGCTCAGACACCGAAAATGGATTCCCGGCGAGAAGCACAGGTGTTAGTACATCATTCTGGTCCTAATAAGGACTTGGATGCCCTTAATCTCGCCCAGGATCTGGAGGCTTCACCTAACTTAGACATACTGACTGAGAGTGGAACGCAAAGAAGTGAAATAAATGTTAGTAACCCTACAGCCAATCTAATAGAAAGAGCGCGGGTAGAAGGGGCAATCCCTAAACAAAAACGCAAAACTAACAACTTAACGGCTGTGAAAGGGAAGAAGGCTATTACTTTATCTAATCCTTGTATTGTTGAAAAACCCTCAGACAGTCTACCTATCCCCACAGAAGGCCCACCTCCTAATAACCCTGGCCTACTGCTGAGTCTCCCAGATGATACCGTAATTGACCAAAGTCTGGAAGAAATTTTGCAACTCAGCGGCCCCACAGGTAATTCAATAATAACACCCCCATTGGAGGAGCCGGGTTCTACCTCAAATAATACAATAATTTGGAATATGTTAAAAGCTTTACTAGAACCTATAGAGGCAAGACTACGCTGTCTGGAAACGGTTTTAAAAAATATACACAAGGACATAAGTGCTCCCAGCTTTACCCTAAATAAAAAGTCTATTCAGGCTACTAATTTACCTAAACCCACAAAGACTACAATGGTTCCTAATAAAGCGCCGGAGACCAACAACACGACGACTAAGAAACCCAGTAGTGCCTCAAACCAAGTAGGACCTAAAACTAAACCCCCTGTTGTAGAGCAGATTAAAAAAACAGATACTAATCTGATCTCATCTAAAAATAATACCATCCCACAGTCCACACCCAGCGACAGTTTATCCCAGGCGCCTAAACTCGATATAGAGGATAAGGGTAAGGTTAGGAATCGTAGAAATATTCACCTTCCCCCAGATGCCGCACCTTATGTGGTTATCCTTACCGGAGTTACAGAACTCCGGTCGCCAGAAGAAGAATCATACCAGGCACTTAAAAATAAAGTCTGCCACTGGCTAGCGAACAATTATCCTCTCCCAACAAACATATCAGCTGATATCCTAATGATAGAGAGGGCTCCCTGGGTAGGACGAAATAAGAAAAATTTGCAGGGGGACTGTGTGGTGGTAACTTTTGAAAATCCAGAGGCAGTAGATTTTATTTGTAACAGCAGGGCCCCAAGATATCAGGCGAGCAGGGTTACTGCCAGACCTCTCTCGTATTTTTATCTTCCCCACAATCAAGCGGATAATCGCTGGAGTTGGTTTAAAGGCTCTCACGATAGGATTTCAAGACAAAGGCCTAACTTCCCCTGGGATATTCAACCCCCAGTGAGGGAGGAGGGCTGGGATGGGGGGTGGAATTTGGTGGGGACTAGGGGAGGTAGACCACGTCAAGGTGGTCCCCCGCTTGGCCCCCAACTCATCCACCCCTTTTTCTATCAACAACCTCAAAATGGCCCTTCCAATCCCCTGTACTTCCCTATCGCAAACCGCTTTGAGTGCCTTTCCAACACAGATTGGGTGGATTGACATACTCAGGGTTCGCCAGGGGAATATGGTGCTTGTCTAAATCTAACACGTCCCTGTAAGGATGTCTCCATAGTGGCACCTATAACAGCTAATTTATCCCCCATACCCGGAACTAGCCTGACGACGAGAGAGAGCCGGGGCGCGGGTACACCGAATGCCCCTAACACAGACTTAGCACTTTGTAAAGTCCTTTCTTTGAACGTGGCAGGATTAAATGCGAAGGCTTTAGACCCAATATGGCAAAGTTTTATTGAACAACATCATATTATAGGGCTCCAAGAAACGTGGGACACAACACAAACTTTTTCCCTGGATGGTTTTTGCAGCTTTTCCACTCCGGCAGTCCCAGGCATAAGAGGAAGAGCAAAGGGTGGTTTACTCATCTTGTGTTCCCTGGATTTAGTAGGGGTTTTCAAAAAAATAGATACCGCTTTAACAAATGCCCTTGCGGTAGAATGGACTCTCCCTAACTCAAAGATTGTTCTGTTGATTAACTTTTATAACTCAAAGGAGTCCGTCATTGTAAATGAACATTTAATTTCTTTGTTACATTTTTTGTCAGCCTATAGGAGTGATTGCACCACCCCCTCGGAATTGGTTATTCTGGGGGATTTTAACATACACCCTTGTGAGGGAGGTTGTTTAAATGATAGATACGGGGGGATATCACCCGAAGCTATTCCCCATTTTGAACACACTGCAGAGGGCGAGTACCTAGAGTTCCTTCTAGCGAACCTAAATCTCTTCGAATTCGATCAGGGCATTAGCGAGCTGAGAGCCCCAACTTTTGTTGGAAGAGATGCCAATACAGTTATAGATTATATTTTTGTTTCAAATGGGGTCTTGGCAAAGGTACATGAGTACAGCGTAGTTGACCTTATCTCATCGGATCATCATCCTGTTCTCTTGTCC
Organism: Lissotriton vulgaris; assembly: GCF_964263255.1. Classification (NCBI taxonomy): domain Eukaryota; kingdom Metazoa; phylum Chordata; class Amphibia; order Caudata; family Salamandridae; genus Lissotriton; species Lissotriton vulgaris. The sequence goes on along the minus strand of NC_141691.1, from coordinate 1,409,992,222 downwards.
TTGGATTTAGATTGCTTTCGCATTGGCAGTTCGCCAAGCATGGCAGCCACAAAGGATTTGAAATCTAAAGAGCAGGGCAGGCGCCTGAAATGGGAGATGATCGTCCCAGAGGATTTCTTTCATGCAATTGCCCAAGAGACGGAGGACAGCATGGCAGTATGCTTGGACCCAACTGCAGAGGGCCCTAGGGTCTTGATAGCCTTCGAAGACATCTGCTCCAGGATTAGTAAGAACTTGGAACGAAGGTCGGTTGGGCAAGGGAATATAAAGACCCATAAATGGTTCAACAAGGAATGTTCGAGGGTTCATAGTGCTCTGATGAAAGCCATCAAACAAAAACCCAGAGATAAGTCCTTAGTGGCCAAATTAAGGAGGGAATATAAAACCATAACCCAAAATCGTAAAAGTCAAATTAAGGAGGAAGCATGGAATAGCCTACTATCTGTGGAAGTCCTGAGAGACAGCAAAAAGTTTTGGGCCATTGTAAATCAGCCCTTTTTTTCCGACAATGGGCAAACGGATTTAGACTGTGTCATAGAAGATAACAGATGGCTAGCCCATTTTGGCAAAATCTATGAGTCTACAGCCCCTGCCTCAATTGACAAAACCCACGACCATACCAATCTGGTCATGGATTTTAACACCATGGAAGTTGAAAGGGCGATTAGAGAGACCAACAAACATAAGGCCCCGGGCCCTGATGGGGTACCAGCAGACCTCTATATACAGTACCCACAATTCTGGTCCAAAATTCTATCTAACGTTTTCAATGCTATCCCGACAGCTGGCTTCCCATCCTCCTGGTCTACCTCCATAATTGTGCCTATAATCAAGAAAGGGAACAGGGCGGACCCGGCCTGCTACAGACCAATCTCCTTGCTGGACTCTGCCGTTAAGATCTTAGGCAGAGTCATTTTGCACAGAATGGAGGATTGGCTGGAGGAGAGCGGGATCCTTTCAGACCTGCAGTACGGGTTCAGGGCACACAGAGGGACAATTGATCAATGCCTGAACCTTCATTTAATCATTAGTAAATACACTGTGGTGAAGGGGGGGTTTCTTTATTTGGGATTCATGGACCTATCCTCGGCGTTGATTTGGTTAATCGTGCAAAATTATGGACCATCTTACACAACTCAGGATTGGACACTACTTTGGTTAGTTTTTTACATGACCTTCACTCTAATTTGTTTGCGACGGTTAGGGCATCAAGGGACGATAGGTGTACAGCAAAGTTTAGATCAGGGAGAAGGGTCAGACAAGGGTGCATCCTGGCCCCTCTACTCTTTACACTGTACATCAACGCCTTGGGGAAATTTCTGAATTCAGCCACCTTGGATATTCCGCGTATGGGGGGCCTACCTGTTCCGGTCCTCCTATACGCGGATGACGCTGTTCTCATAGCGCGGACTGGCATAGGGCTTCAAAAACTTTTGGACCATTTCGGCCAGTTCATGGAAGCGCTTGATTTAAAAATTAATACCGTCAAGTCCCATGTTATGGTCGTTGGCTCGCGAAAGAAAAATATGAAGATCAGATCTTTCAGCTCCAACAATTCACCAATTTCAAGGGTGCCCTCCTTTTGCTATCTGGGTGTCACTTTTGACGAGAGAGGAACCTGGAAGCCACAAATGAAACTCAAGTAAAATGGAGTAATTAGATCAACAACAGCACTCCTGAGCTTCTCAAAAAAATTGGGCTCGAAACCTATGGAAGCAATGACCAGGATTTATAGAGCCAAATGCTTGGCAATTGCTTCCTATGGGGCAGATATTTGGGGCTATGTCCCAGTCTCAGGCGTACAAATTGCCGAAAATAACTTCATACGGGCTCTGTTGACTCTCCCGAAATCATCCCCCACACATTCAACGCATAATGAACTAGGTATGGGGTACGTTACTGATCTTCTAAAAATGTCCCCAGTACTTTGCTGGATTAAAACCTGGACCAATGAAGAAATCAGCCTCAATCACTGCATCCTTAAGGATTGTATATCTCTTGACAAAGCTCATACTATCCCATGGCTGGCATATGTTAGAGCGGCATGTGCGAGGCTAGGGCGTCCGGAAATGTACTCTCTTCCGCAACATCTCAAAAAAGAGGATGCAAAGTGGGTGAAGCAACATTTTCGATCTTTGTTGGAATGCGAAAGAGAATCGGCTGAAATCAGTAAACCTACAGTCAGATTACTTTTTCAACTCTCCACCACTACTGAGATGGAACCCTACTTAAAATATGTCACAAAGCCCTACCATCGATTTCTGCTCATAAGGTTTAGATTTAATTTGATCCATCTCATCCTTGGTACGCATACAGATTGGGGTACCCCAGAAAATTTTCCCCCTTGTACATGCGACTGTTTCTCAACACAGGATACTCTGCATTTGGTTATGCTGTGCGAGCACTATCTGGTCCAGCGAAAAAAAATTCTTGTGCCCATTTTAAAACCTTTAAATTTCGTTCAGGTACGGCCAGCATTACTATATTTACAGATGTTGAACTCAGTGCCAGTCGCTTATGGCGTAGCCTGTTTTTTAGTAGCTGCCACCAGACAGAAAAAAGTAAGAACTGCCGCATTATTAACTCATGAAAATTGATTGTTAGTATATACTCTGGTGAGATTTATATGCTGTTATCCTTAGGTGTTCCCTGTATCTACCAAATCCCTTCTTATTAACGTCCCCTTTCCTTTGTTTTAAGTAGGAATGCAATCATTTCTCTCTACTTATTTAATTGTCTTTTAAAAATATTTTTCTCTGTATCATGTACTGCTTTTATGGTTTTAATCAACCGAATAAAGTTTTTTGACTGACTGACTGAGTGCTTCCTGTAAGAAAACCACTGATTACTGTTTGTTCAAAAACACATCAGTATACCTCAATGGACATTCATGCAATACTTCGTTTCAGAATCAGACAACGCATATACACGACAGGTAGGTATCTTGGCACCCTCCACCAAATCAATACGACAATCATAGTCGCGATGAGGTGGGAGTCTCCCAGCCTCCACTTCACTGAACACAGCTCGATACCGTTGATACTCTATAGGTAATGCAACCTCTTTTTCTCTTCTGCGGTAGCCACCTGAAAAACTTGTGCTAAGGATAACGTGTGTGCTGCACTGTCCTTCCGTAAACATTGGGACACACAGAGCTCTGATGTAAACTGAATGGTCTTTAACTTCCAGTCCATTGACGGATTGTGTTGCCACAACCAGGGCATCCCTAGAATGATTTCGTATTGTGGAGCCTCTATCATATTCAGCACAATGTATTCTACATGATCCCAAGGCTGTCCACAAAGAGACAATTCTAGCACCTCTGTATGCTCCACTATGGGACCTGACTTCAGCGGAGTACCGTCCACTGCCAAAACCAACTCAGGTTTGTGAGTGGGCACTTTCTTAAGTCCCAACCTCTTCACCAAACCGTAGTCAATGAAATTCCCAGTAGCACCAGAATCTACCATAGTGCTCACAGGAAACTGTTGTTGTCCTGAGCCTAGAAACAAGGACAATACTACATGCGACACAGACTCCGCACTATCAACCACCCCCAAAGAAGGCATCCTCCACTCCTTAGCGGGTGTTGGCATACTCTCAGAGCCCTCACTTACATCCTGACTTTCATATTTGCCTTCAGCTACCACAGCCACCACCTTCTTAGCAGGGAAATACGAACTCCTTTTGTGAGGTTTCATAGTACCGTCCCGCACGTAGTGCCCTTTTTTACCGCAATAAGCCTTGGGCTCGTCTGCTTTCTCTTTCTGCTTTGGTTAAAGGAGGACGAACTGCCCCTATTTCCATAGCTTCAGGTCCTGATTCTTTCTTTAGGGGGGCTCTCCACCTCATAACCACCCCAGGTCGACCACCCCGCCTACGCTCGCCTCCCCTCTCAGAGAGACGATGGTCCAACCGCAACGTAAGATTAATCAACCCTAAACAACTAGTGGGTTGGGGGTCAATTTGTGCCAGGACGTCCTTCATTTCCTCATTCAATCCCTGATAGTAAAGCGCCATCCTCTTCTCTTCCGGCCAAGCAGTTTCCCCTACTAATCTATTGAACGTAGTCATATATGATACCAGATCTTTTCTCCCTTGACGTAGACCCAGTAAATTGCGGTCTGCACTAAGGGTAGTAGCCCGCCTATCAAACACCCTCTCGAATTCCCTTCGGAAGGCCACCCAATCCGTTAACAAGGGATCGTCTTTGTGTACTAAGGGGACCGCCCAATTCGCTGCATCTCCCGTTAAGTATGAGATAGCAAAAGCCACTCTAGAGTGATTAGTGGGGAAGGAAGCTGGCCTACACGAAAAGTGTAAAGTGATCTGGGTTAAGAACATCTGTATTTTAAGAGGGTCCCCTGCATACCTCTCTGGGCTGGCCAATGGGATCGGCGGGGGCACCGTAACTTGTATCTGTGGAGCTCCCACCGAAGCATCAAAAGGGTTACGGGTTTGTCTGTCCAACCTTTCTTTAAGGGCAGCTGTTTCGGCACGAGAATTGACTAGTTCCTGCTGTACAACCAACAACGCCTGCATCACCTCTTCTAAAGTGGTCATCCTTCAGCACCCCCTGACCGGGAGAAGTATTTTTCCTGGGTAAGTGATTCTGTCACGGTTTGCTTCTCCTCGGGATCAGGGTGATGCTGAAAGGGGTCCACCTCCTTATTTCCCCACACTCTGACTGTAACATAAACACAGATCGTAGAGGTAATCAAGCGAGGGATAAATCAGGGAAGGGTAAGGGAAGGAACAGCAATGGAAGGGATAGCTGAAACGACAAGAAGAAAGAAATATCACATCAATTCTGACTACTCTCATTCAATTCTCGCTAATGAAACGATACATACCACATGAATCAGGAGGTGACCTCTACCTCTCTATACAATAGATACTTCTCTATACATGAGTGCTTCCTGTAAGAAAACCACTGATTACTGTTTGTTCAACAACACATCAGTATACCTCAATGGACATTCATGCAACACACATACCCTTATTTCGCTTCCCTTGAAAGTATAACAACTCTCTCCAGTAACCCAGCGGGGGATGTTTTGATAATGCAAAACCTCAGTTCCAAACACTGGAGAAGAAGAATTCAGTATAGTCTTTGCAAACGATACCAGTTCATCCAAGGACAAAAATAGAACACAAAATAGTATTCCTAGCTGGGCCCAACTAAATACGGAACACTAACAAAAATAGGAAATAACGAATGCAACCTCCTCCGAGGCTTACCAGCTTATCGTAGACTTTAGACTGAACTTTTCAGTGTTTTTGTTGCGAGCGTTTTCTCGCACTCATACCAGGGGTTTGCCACGGATCAAGCCGATTCCTTCCTCTCGGCAGCCACTCGCGGGAAGAAACAAAGTACAAAATAAAACCCAGAAGCAGGTTACCTTTCTTTAGCCACAAGTATCCAAATCCAAACGTTCTCCAGATATAGCACCAAAACCGGAGACCTTCCCTCGCGGCAGCCGCACACGATCGGGTGAGTCGTCAGGACACGGAGACGCCTTCTCTTGTCCGCGGTCTCCAAACTAGGCTTCTCCGCCGAGACTCACTTTTCTTTACTCACGGCAGCCGCACGCGGAAAGAAAGGACGAAAAGAAGCACCTTTCCCAAAGTCTTTAGCTAACGAAATCTTCTTGCATCAGAGAAGCCTACGAATACACAGGCTTCTGTTCTTTGATCCTGAACAGCAGTTCCCAAACACGGAACTCGACACCAACACAAACAGGTTCCAAAGAGTAATCACTTACAAGGCCCCCTGGTGGATGCCGGGGATATATAGATTCAGTTCTGCCCCCTCCTTAGCATTCTGGGATATGTAGTTCGGCAGGCGCAAATAGGCAAACCATGACAAAAGGTTGCTATTCGATCCTCTTTCTGGTCTCCAAGAAGGACACTTCGGATCTTCGTCCTGTTTTGGATCTGATGCGGGTCAATCGCTTCGTCCTCCATCGTCCATTCAAAATGGTGACTCTCCAGTCCATCCTGCCTCTGGTCCTTCCGGGAGGCTTCCTGGCATTCCTGGATCTGATGGATGCGTATCTGCACGTTCCTGTCCATCTGGCAGACCAGCGTTTTCTCTGGTTTGCTCTGGGTGCCCTTCACTATCAGTTCCGGGTGCTCCCGTTCGGCCTTTCCTCGGCGCCCAGAGTGTTCACCAAGCTCCTGGCCCCTCTGGTGGGTATTCTTCATTCCAGGGGGCTGCAGGTTTTTCCATATCTGGCTGACTGTTTGATTGTCTCTCCTTCTTTTTCTCAGGCTAAGTCGGATGTGGATCAGGTGTGTCTTCTCCTGGGTATATTTGGGTTCCTCATCAACCACAGGAAGTCCTCCTTGGTGCCCTCCCAGTCCCTGAAGTTTCTGGGGGCTCTCTTCCGCATGGACCTGGGCATGGTGTTCCTCTCCCAGGAGCGCCAGTTGACTTTGTTTCATCGCCTTTCCTGGCTTCTGTCCCAGTCCCGGGTGTCTACCCATCTCTGGTTGCGTAGTCATGGGGAGATGGCGTCCACTTTGCATCTCGTTCCTAGGGCCAGGCTGCATCTATACCCCCTGTTGCATCATGTCCTGTCGCGCTGGGATCCTGCCTCCTTGGACTACGAGACTCTGATCCCTGTCACTCCGGGGATTCGGGCGGATCTCCAGTGGTGGTTGTTCCCTCTGTCTCTTTCCCGGGGGTTCGATCTCCTTCCTCCTCGGTCTGTGGTCGTGTTGTCCACGGATGCCAATGCTTTGGGGTGGGGTGCCGTTCTGGGTGCCTTCAAAGCTCAGGGTCGGTGGTCCAGTTTCGAGTCCTTCCAGTCCTTGAACTGGAAGGAGTTGAGGGCGGTTTGGTTGGCTCTTCTTTGGTTCGCTCCTCTCCTTCGGGGTCGGGCGGTCTCTGTGCAGACCGACAATCAGGTGGTTCGTGCTTATGTGAATCACCAAGGGGGCATGTGTCATGCTCTGTTTCTCCTGTCCCGGAAGATAGGACTTTGGTCCGAGTCGAATCTCTTGTCTCTGACGGCGGTCTATCTTCCGGGGAAGGAGAACGGGCCTGCGGATTCTTTGAGCAGGGTGTTCCCCTCCTCTGTGTCCCTCTGTCTGTCCCCGGATCTGTTCAATCTGATTGTCATCAGGTTCTTAAATTGAAAGAAGAGAGAATTGTACTTTTTATATATGCTTTTACTGTGTGATTTTGCTATGTTTTTAACAAGAATAATACATTTGAAATAAGTTTTTTATATATATGTTTCTGTTATATTTTGTTTAGCGTAAATGTCCAAAATCAAAATGTGGGCTTGATTAGTGAAGAAACTTACCAAGGGAAAGCTTTACTTTACTGTCATCAGGTTCTGCCTTCCTTGGCTGGATCTTTTTGCCTCAGAGGATTCTGCCCTTCTTCCTCTGTTTTGCAGCATGATTCCCTCTCCGTTGGCGTGGGCCACCAATGCTTTCTCGATTCCATGGTCGATGGGTCTGCTATTTGCCTTCCCTCCATTTGCCTTAATTCTGAGGGTCCTCCGGAAAATTCGGTTGGATCGGGCGGAGGTTCCCCTGGTGGTTCCGGAATGGTCTCTGCAGTATTGGTTCCCCCTTCTGCTGACCTTTTCTGTTTGCCCTCCTTGGAGGTTTCCCCGGTCTCCCTCCCCCCTGCGGATTCCTCTTCTCGGGATTGCCTCCCTGGGACGCCACCGGCTGGGGGTTTGGCACTTGAAAGGTTGAGTTTGCTGGGTCTGGGTTGCTCGGTGGAGGTTGCCCATTTTCTCCAGCTTTCTCGGCGTCCTTCCACCTTGAAGTCGTATGCCCGTCACTGGAAGAATTTCTCCTCCTGGTGTCATGGAAGGGGTCTCTCTTCTGCCTCCTGTGATGCCGTGAGGGTGTTGGACTTCTTGTGGGATAGTTTCGTCTTGGGGCTTGCGGTTTCTTCCCTGCGGGCGCAATGGGCTGCCATTCTTGCTTTTCGGGGTTCCTCTGTTTCCTCTGTTTCCCCATTGGTGGCTCACCTTCTGAGGAGTTTCTTGATTCAGCGTCCTGTCTCTCGTTCTCCTGAGCCTCCTTGGGATCTTCCCTTGGTTCTGCGGGCTTTGACGGGTCCTCCTTTCGAACCTTTGGACTCCGTGGCCCTGAAATTCCTTTCTTCTAAGGTTATTTTCCTGTCGGCCATTACTTCTGGGCGGAGGGTTGGTGAAATTGGGGCTCTGATGGCTTCTCCCCCCTTTTTGCGCTTTTGCGCTGACAAGGTCATTCTCCGTCCGAGTCAGTTCTTTCTTCCTAATGTGGTGTCTTCTTTTCAATGTCAGGAGGATATTGTTCTCCCGGTGTTTTTTCCGGCTCCTGCCTCTCCTGCGGAGGTGCTCCTCCATTTGTTGGATGTGTTGAGGGCTCTACGCATCTACTTGGAGAGTACGGCTAGTTTCTGTAAGGTTGATTCCTTTTTTGTCACCTATGGCCTCTCGGGGCTGGGGCTCCGGCCTTCTTTGTCCACCTTGTCTCATTGGGTCAGGGGTGCTGTGGTTTCTGCTTACGATTCTGCCCGCTGTCCTCTGCCTTCTTCTGTTCAGGGTCGGTCTACTAGGAGCGTTTTGTCCTCCTGAGCCATGTTCAAGGGGGCCTACTTGAGGGACATTTGCAATGCTGCCACATGGGCTTCTCCCCATACTTTCGTTTCCCATTATCATCTTCAGTTTGGGATGGCGGCCTCTGCTGCCTTTGGGGGCTCATGTCCTGTCTGCTGTACATGATTTGTGATATGTACTGTTTTCTGTTGATTAAAATGGACCTGTTTTTTCTCACACAGTTTGGTCTGGTTTTTTTTTACAATCACCGTGTGCTTGGGTATGGGCTCACTTGTAAGGAATGGGACGGGGAGAGAGGATGAGGAGGTAATGCCCGGTTACTCACCGGTAATATCCATTACTCCGAGTCCTGGTCTCCCCGTCCCATTCCTGAGCCCTTCCCTCCCTCCCTGGTTTGGGTTTTCTTTGGGTGATTGTCTGTTTTTCGTTCTGGTTTCTTTGGTATTCTCAGGATGTTACGTTGCTGCACTTCCCCCTTTATTGTCACGTGATGGTGACGCCATCTTGGGGGAAGTGCAAACAGCTCAGCTAGGCTAAGGGTTTCTGTGGAGCAGACTAGCTGTTCACTTGTAAGGAATGGGACGGGGAGACCAGGACTCGGAGTAATGGATATTACCGGTGAGTAACCGGGCATGTTTAAAATTATTTGTGGGGGGAAACAGTGCATGGGTGCTGTTGACACAAGCAATGGTAGATTGAGAACAGTACTCCTCCAATATGATGCGTATAAGGAATGAGTTGTTGCATATGGTTAAAGACCACCAATGGAGTCAGAGAAAAAGTATTCAGTATTAGAGAAAGCTTACGATCATGCAGCATTTTCTATATGTTTTTAAGGAGGGAAAAGTTTATTCTCTGCATGTATCACAAACTACTAGTGAACATCTCCTCGAGGAGTGTAAAGCAATTGATTGGCGAGACTGGCTGTGCAACTTCAGGCTTCTAAATTGGATATGGAGTACATACTAGGGAAAATTAACCATAAGGCGGCTTGCATGTCACATCTACTGTGTTCAGTTCCACAGTCTATTAATAGTGATGATGAAGGTGAGGTAGTTTTTGTAGTAAGCCATATGAAAATATGAGCTCCTTAACTGGTTTGCACAGAAAAGTAGTGAATGCATGCAGTGGAGGAGTCTCTAACATTTGAAGTTGGCTCGAAGAAGGGAAGTTAGAAATTGAGCTGAAGTTCATGGTCACAGTTTGTTTTTCTAGTGAGCAAAGTTGGACAAAAAAATTGAACATTGGAAAAGGGCGATGTCAATTCGGTGGTAGTAGCCATAACTGAACCAGACCTACTGAGGTGAAGTCAGTACTTGCTGATTTTCATGAATGGTCATAGCGAAATCTTGGTATGGGCATTCCTGGTTTGTTGCATGCTTTCTCCCCAAAAGAAAAGTGAAAAAAGTAAAGTCTCTTCCTACCTACCACTATCTCCGTTTCATCCCGTCACGCCTCAGATATTCCCACTATTACCCATTACCTTGAACCACTTTCGTCACCGACCCTTGTTTAACCGCTTTGGTAGTTTTCCTTATCCGCACTAACCACACTTTCCTATGCACATTCCTTGGTGAGGCTTTATTTTTTTCACTTTTCTTTTATCCCGCTGAAGGGTGCATGAGGTTCACTCGCAGAGACACATATGTAACCAGTATTGTGTCTGAATTATTTTAATACTGCGTGTATTGATTTGGATTTTTTACACTCTTTGTTGCAGTGCTCCTTGAGAAAGGACACCTTTGTCCGAAATGCATTGGAGCTACTTCCAGTTTCTGATGGATTAAAATTGATGGTCTGTCGACTCATATGAAAGCAATATGAAATATATGAATGGAAAACTTTAATTAAACTTCGAAACCTTCAACTATTGGAACTTTATTTGAACTACTTTCGGGAATCACTGTGTTGTCTTACCACACACAGCACCACACAAGTGTGCCCACCACAGGGATGCGCCTACACCACAGTAGCGCACTCAACCCCTTAATCCTCTAGGATGTACTAGTGAACAGTTACGCCACCTGTAGGAGCACCTTAAATTGATTAACTTGCCTACCCTTTCAACTAACTCCTTCAAACACCAACGCTGTGCGCCACGCCCAATTACCTTAGTCTGCATTGTGCACGCAATGACACTGAGGTGGCTGAGTGTGGACCACATCCGGAAAGGAGCAGGTCACACTCTGAAACATCCATATGCACCCCTTGCGTCAACAATTCATCTGTGGATAAACCATACCCAAGAGTCCAAAATACAAACAAGAGCCAAAATCAGCCAAGTATACAACATCTCAGCACCGTAGCAGCACAGAAGTCAAAGGCACACCACTTCAAAGGGATAAGGGGCAGCAAAATCACAGCTGCAGGAGCGAATCTCCCACAATGCAGCACACACACATAAAAATAACAGCACATCCACTTTGACGACAATATGGTACAAAGTGCAACACTTTCACCACAGAACAGAGGACACAACTGGATCCCCTTGTGCATAGAAACTGGCCAATCACATCTGGCATAGTAGGAAATAGTGATGTAGTTCAAATGTCCACTGTCCCGCATCAAATAGTCAGCTCCTGCCAAACAGTCACAATGTACATTGTCATGAGTCTGCATGTAAACTTGAACAATGCGTCAATATACATGTCAACACAATGTTAAAATAAATCTCCAATTCACATTGTAGAGGGACAATCAACACATCCTGCTAAGCAGACCAGACAACTCATCAGTGATGATGAAGAGGACCTCCACACCTTCGACACCGATGTCCTACAACAGTTCATGGGCATCTTAAGCAACCCATCTCCAGGAGCAGGGCAGCCCAGCTACATTGAGGAGACCCCACCCCCTGCACAGACCACACAGCAGGAAGAACCCGTCACCACTGCTGGCTCCCAGCACCTCGCTGAACCACACATCGCATTCCAAGGCCAGGTATTAGACTGCCAGAAGGAGGTAGCAGGACAGGTGTGGGTGGGGTTCGACGGCATGGCAGCTGAACTAGATCACATATGTGGGTGTCTAAATCCCATCAGGGACCACTTGCACTCCCCAACAGACACCCACACTGCTACAGAGAAACGCACATTTGCACATTTCCAGTGCTGAACCACTCCCAGAGCCCCAGGATAATCATTCACACCCCTACGCTGGACTTGTGTACGTCTTCCCAGACCCCTCCTCTTACGTATTGAGTGGAGGACGACAAAGCTATATGTCCAAAGTCTCACACACTGCCTGAGGTGACATGGTTGCATCCGTTGTACACAGCACAATGTAATGTGGTAGGGCCAGGGCCCCCATGCATACATTTTGATGACCACACGGACGCACCAAGATAGTTTGTGACACTAGCTACTGGCAAGTGCGCCCGGCCCCTTAAGTGCCAGGGTCACATATACAGTGACACCTGTGCTGGATGGGTGTGGGGTGAGTGTAAGCCAGCCCTCATGAAGTGGTTGGTGCTGGCAACAACTTGAACAGTGATCACTATTAAAGTGGAAACAGAAAACACCAACATAACACAAACAACTGTGAAGCATCATTGTGGTAGCCGTAGCAAGTACAGAGGTCACCCAATATGCAATCAGAAGGGTCCATGAGTCGCAGTGCACGAAGGTAGGGGCACCTGAGCTGAACGTGCTCATGTGAAGAAATTGTCTAGATTGTGTCCCTTTGGGATATTCCTGATGCAGCTGCAGTTGGGTGTGTTACAGCTGCCTCATCATCCTCATCATCGTCCCAGGTCTTCCCCACTGCCTGAGGTGATATTGTGCGTGAGCTGTCCACAGCACAAAACTCAATCAGAAAGGGTCCATTAGTTGTGGTGCACTGAGTTAGTGGCACCTAAAGAGCTGAGCAGGTTATCACGCTGCTGATGGTATCCATGACAGGTGTGAGCCATTCTGATAGAATGGCTGTAAGACTCTTTCGACCCTGGCAATTGTTGGTTGGAGGTGGTCCTGGTGGCGGTGGCGTGTGCATCCTGGGGTGATGCGTCGTCCGGGTAGGTCAGAACTCAATTTGATGTGTGAGCCCTGGTGGACCGCAGTTGATGCCAGAGGCAGCTGTCAGCGCAGGGCCACAGCCACATGGCATTGATGACCCCCAGAGATACCAGGGTATGATGGACGGAGCACTTGAACAAATCAAACACTCACCCCTAGTAAACTGATCTGGGTTTAATCCATCATCATTCTTTAGCTCACTCCACCACCCTAGTTCAGACTGGCCATATGCAAATCAGTCTGACCCTGTGCCTCATGGGAACAGTCCAACCCAAACTGCCAAGCCATGTTTTCCCTGGACCGGAAACAAGCATCCTATGACCAGTTTCGGGTTCATAACCCTCATCAGCCAGGCTATCTTGAATCCAGTGGTAGAGTGAGCAAGAAACCCACGTCTGGGCATACCCTGCCAAATTAGGGAAAACAAAGCGATACCAGAAGGGATGATGGATGGAGCGCTTGAGCAAATCAAACACTCACCCCCAGTCAACTGATCTGGGTTTAATCCATCATCATTCTTTAGCTTACTCCACCATCCTAGTTCAGACATGGCCATATGCAAATCAGTCTGACTCTGTGCCTCATGGGAACAGTCCAGCCCGAACTGCCAAGTCATGTCTTCCCTGGACCGGAAACAAACATACGGAGGCTGGTTTCGGGTTCATAACCCTCATCAGTCAGGCTTTCTTGAATCCAGTGGCAGAGTGAGCAAGGGACCCACGCCAGGGTATACCCTGCTAACTTAGGGTGAACAAAGCGATACCAAAGGGGATGATTGACGGAGCGCTTGACCAAATCAAACACTCACCCCCAGTCAACTGATCTGGGTTTAATCCATCATCATTCTTTAGCTCACTCCACCACCCTAGTTCAGACATGGCCATATGCAAATCAGTCTGACCCTGTGCCTCATGAGAACAGTCCAGCCCGAACTGTCAAGCCATGTCTTCCCTGGACCAGAAATAAGCATCCTGGGACCGATTTCGGGTGCATAACCCTCATTAGCCAGGCTATCTTGAATCCAGTGGCAGAGTGAGCAAGGGACCTACTTATGGGCATACCCTGCCAACTTAGGGCGAACAAAGCGATACCAAAGGGGATGATGGACTGAGCTCTTTAGCAAATCAAACACTCACCCCCAGTCAACTGATCTGGGTTTAATCCATCATCTTTCTTTAGCTCACTCAACCACCACCCTAGTTCAGACATGGCCATATGCAAATCAGTCTGACCCTGTGCCTCATGGGAACAGACCAGCCTGAGCTGCTAAGCCTTGTCTTCTCTCGACTGGAAACAAGCATCCTGGGACCAGTTTGAGGTTCATAACCCTCATCAGCCAGGCTATCTTGAATCCAGTGGCAGAGTGAGCAAGGGACCCACGTCTGGGCATACCCTGCCAAAACAGGTCAAACAAACTGATACCAAAGGGGATGATGGATGGAGCACTTGAGCAAATCAAACACTCAGGGTCAAGACTGATTTGCATATGGCTGGGTTTAAACTGGACTGGCATGGTGAGCACACAAATGAAGGATTTAGGCCCAGATCTCTGTACTGGGGTGATTGTATGACATTGTTCTGCATTCTGTCCATCAGCTGTTGTTTTTGCATTGATGACCCCCAGGCCATCAACCCAGAGGCCATCCAATATTCAACCAGACCGGGCCCATGACCTGAGCTGCACAGAGTAAGTGACCCTGGATGCATTGCACCCGGCACAGGCACACCACCCTAGGACGGTGACTTGCGGTGCACTGGGGTAGGGCCACAAGAGCTGAGCGGGTCCTCGTCGATGTCCAAGGTGAATGTCGCAGAGTATTTTGGGGAGAGTGGAAGGTGTATCTCTAGGGCATGATGAAGAGGACAGCACTAAGCAGACACAGGCAATATGGATGAGATGAATGCTCCAGACTCATTCTTAACACCAGGTTAGTATCAGCTACATGATGATGAAGACAACCCCCAGGCCATATACTCAGACGCCATCAAAGCTCAATCAGAGGGTGTCCATGAATTTTGGGGCACAGAGTTAGTGGCACCAGAGCTGCAAGGGGATGCAGTCTGCGATGAGGCCTGTACAATGATGAAAACTCTGCCATAAATAAATCAAGGCTCAGTTCCAAATGTGTGACCTACTTGACCACAGTGTAGGCTGAAGGCAATAGTTAGCAAGGACCACAGACATGTGCCGTTGGAATGCTATGCACAGAGTTGGTGGCACCAGATCGAAGGGTGTATAGTGATATACATGCTGCCATTGACATATGAACTCGTCCATCATGATATCAAGACTCAGTTCCAAATGTGTGACCTACTAGACCGCAGTGTAGGCCGGAGGCCGAGGTGGAGTTCGTCAACGAAAAAGGAATGCTGGTGGCCTGTGTTGCGGAACCCAGCGATGGTCTGAGGAGGCTGCTAAGGACGTGGGCCTCGGGCTTGGAGCTTGCACCAGCACGTAGTAGGTCCTGTTTGAGACACGCCGGTGTCGGCAGGTGAGCAGTGAGGCCTGGGTGCGCAGTGGCAGCCAAGACGGGTCTGGGGACCAGCCACCTGGGGTGCACCAGGCGCACATGTTCACAGGCAACACCGCTCACGACATCAGCCTTGTGGTGTGGTGAGAGGTCCCGCCCTGGCTGACACGTTGGCTATTCCAGAAGAGAACCACGCCCAGGGCTACGTGCTTCCTATTCACGCCCCTACGCTAGCCTGGCGTACGCCAGGCCAGCCCACTCCACTCACGCTTACAGGGGGGGGGGGGCGTACCAAGCTACATTTCTGCGATCTTCCCCACTGGCTGATTTAACATGGTTGCGCCCACTGTTCACTACACTCTAAACACCAAGAGTGTATGTCAACATAGATATGTATGTGGTCTGCATTCTGCAGTCTGTCCAGCACATCCATGCCACACTTGGCACTGTGTACATTCTCATTCATGGGTCACTTGCCTCCTTCGCGCATGCCTGGCTCCCACCTCTCCCCACAATATGCTATTGTGTGGCTGAGGTGCAATACCGTTGATGGCTTATGTACATGGCTAGCTCAAGTTACCACAGTAAGTGGTGCTGTTGTGTCTGGTAGATGGGCAAGTTGTTTGGCATGTTGTATGTGAGTTTGTGACATGTGCATTCCCAGAGTTGTGAGTTGCATGATTGTGAAGTTGAGGTGTGTGGTGTGTTTATTTGGTACTTACCAACGAGCAATGCATTTCCGTAGGTGCCAGCCTCAAAGCACTGGTTGATGATGGACTGTCGGAAGATGAAGGAATCATGCTCACTGCCTGGGTACTTGGTGAGGACATTGTTGAAGAGTCCCTGGTGGTCCACTATTATCTGCACATTATTGGAATGTGTGTGCTTTCTGTTGCAGTAATTGTGTCCAATGTCGGCAGGCGGCACAAGTAGGACATGTGTGCAGTCGATTGCCCCCAACACATGTGGGAAGCCAGCTATGGCGTAGAAGCCTTGCTTGGTCTCCAGCTGTTCCTGCACAGTGTGGGAGAAGTGAAGATGCTGGGGTATCAAGCTGATGATGGCATCCAAGACAGGTGTGAGGAATTTTGACAGGGCTGGCTGTGAGACTCCTCCGACTCTGGCAGTTGTTGGTTGGAAGGTACCAGAGGCCAGCAGGTGCAGCACAGCCAGCAGCTTTGTCTGCAGAGATATGTTGGTTGTCCGCTGTGTTGGTGACGTCAACCTGTGGGCAATGGTCATCATGATGTAGAGGATGGTTGTCCATTTAAGCCTGTAGTGGGCAATGACATTCTCTGGTGTTAAGTCTGTGAGGCTGGTGTATTTTCTGAAGGTCCGCTGTCTTTGTCTGTGCTGCCTCTGTGGTAGTGTAGGGGGAGGGGGTCCGGGGGGGGTGGCGGTGGTGGGTGTTGCTGCCCTCTTGGGTGTCTGAGCTGCATGATCAGTAGATCCATGACATCTGTTGTTCTTCAGGTGTGGCTCTGGGCTGGGCTCCCTTTCATGGTGCAGGTTGTCATCCGAATTAACACCAGGTAGGAGCAGGTGTTAAATCCTTGCTGCTAACATGCATGATTGCATGTTTTGTGATCTTATCGCCGATCTGGCTGGTCGTTGAGAATGGTGTGAAGTGGTGTTGTTGTGGCTTTTTGCAAGGGATCGCCTACTCTGTATCTCATTAGCGTTAGTTGCTGGTGTCATCTGTGGAGATATTTTTTGCGGCTGCTATTGCAGGGAAACTGGTGATATTGGCTGTTAGCATCAGCTTGTGAATAGGGCAAAACATTTATCGCCACTTTGGCTGTGATAAAGTGCTGATAACTCTGCGATAATTCCTTGAGAATATGCCCCTTGGAGTCTTGTTTATGACCATGTTTGATGTACGTACTAGGTTATTTTTTTTCTTTGCATGTACCTTTCATAGGCAAGGTTTGCAGTGGCTCCTAAACTCCAGGCTCATGTAGCCAGACATTTTCCTTTGTTCTTAGCTACCTTCTTCTCCATGTCCTTGCCCCAATAATTTCTAAGTTAGTTAGTTAGTTTATATATGTGTGAGAAGGTTGATTATTATGTTTTTTTTCAACAAGTTTTAAATATGTTTGTGCATAACTCATGTAATTCTGTGTAGTGTAATCATTATCAAAAAATTAAGTGAGATTATGCTGAATTACACAGAAGCAGTCCGTACAGGTGGGGCGATTTCGACAGACGACGGAATAAGAATTATTTTGTTATTTAAGGTTCCCTATTCAGTCGTTTGTTGATTTCCCCATTCCCGCCCCACCGCCCCCAACACACTTACCTGCACGGACCGCCGCTAGAATTGAATGAGAAAAGTAATTCTGCAATTAGCGCTATTTTCTTAGTACCAAAATGCCCCTTCACGTCCAAAATGGATGCAATGATTCAGTTTGCACTAAGAAATAGTGCTAAATGTAACAGATCATGGGTAGCAGGGCAAGCAGATGTACGGGCTAACTAAACTGGAACTTGAGGTAGGATTTTCTCCCTATTTACTCCCGGCATTTACCACTAGCTTCTTAGAGCAAAATGCATCCCAGATCCAAAATGGACCTGAGGATGCATTTTGCTCTTCGAAAATTGCACTGAATGGAACAAAACATAAACAGCAGCATGGGCAGCTGCACATGCTCCCTAAATTTGCTCTTGCAGTAGGATTTTTTCAGAGCCAAATTACTCTCAATTACCTAAGCACGCCTAATTGCATCATTAATTATAGTTCCGCATTAAAGAGTAAAACAGAATTGCCAATACTGCTCCAATTACTCCGGAAAATTTATAATTACTCCCAGTTCTACTTTAAAAGAATTTTGTGGTTCATATTTGCCTTGGTCTGTTTGATGTTTGGGGCATTTTTAAAGCTTATTTTCTTATCTTACTTTCCTGATTTACTAGTGGTGTGAAATGGCCTAGGACAGTCCCATGGTTTGACCAAGATGCATTTCCGGTTTCTATACATTTTTCTTCAATCCTTTCCATGGAATGCTACTGAATTTGTTTTTTGGGGGGATGCTCCAGGCAGAATAAGGTAGCATGTCATTTGGTCTCCATGTCTTTTTTTTTAATGGCCATGTGAGCAACCACAATTTTGTAGTGCCTGTGTGTGTTTGTGAGTGTCATAGGTGGCAATTTTGTGTTTGTCCTCCAGTCCGTGCCATCTTTTTTACTGGCCATGTAGATGGCAGTGATTTTGTCTATGTGCTCCGTGCCTTCTTTACTTGCTGGCAATGCAGAGACAGCCTTCTGTCTTTCTTGAGTGCAAGCAATGAGGCTTTTTTATGCAAGTTCCCTCCACTTTTGCCTCATTTGGACTATTAGAGGCTGCTTTTTCTACTTTCAGAGTACACGCAGGCCTGCTGACCAGATCTCAGTGCCAGTGCTTTGACCCATTACAAAAGAAATGTCGAACTGGCTGTACCCAATTAGCAAGGACTGACTTTTCCTTAAAGTCCCTGGTATATGGTACCCAGGGCAGGTAAAGCAGAGTGCCCACATAGGGCTGCAGCACTATGTGTGCCACCCTAAGTGTGGGAAAGGACAAAATAGCTCCCAGCATGCCATAGCAGACTGGAAGGGCAGTGTGTACACTGCCAGTTTGACTTTGCCATTAAAACCAATGGCAATACCACCACATCCCAGAACATTATATGTAAGTCTCACCTAAGGAAGGCTTCTAGAGTTCTATGGCAAGGAGTTTTATTTTTTAGGTTAGACATATATTTTTCATATGTCTTAACAGCCAAACTACATTGTCATTTTTGATGTGCATAAAGTTAGTAGCTCCATTGGTTACTACAGGGTTTCCTTCTTGCCACCCCAACCCTGTTAACTACTGATTGTTACTACTTAACTGGGACATGTGAAGTATTTAATTAATAGTGACATTAAATGTAATTTAATGGTCAGGTTGACATATATGTCCCTTTTAAAATGTGAAGAAAAATTAAAAAAAAAATTAAATAATTGCCAGTTTTGTGTCAGGCTAGTCCAATGGCCCCACACAGGCTTAAGTACACATATAGAGTTCTGCCCACCTGGAGAGATAATCAACCTGTGATTGTGTAGAGGGTGATACTGAGGAGGTGCAGATCCCCTCTTTAGAACCTGCAGGAGTTACTAAGTTCCACCAACACCACTTGCTTTACTCCAAAAACCTGCAGGAACCACCCCCTCTGGAGCAGTCATAGCATGCCCTAGCAATAGGCCAATTAAAACAAATAGCCACACTTCAAGTTCTTTGGTTTTTGACACAATAAAATGGCTTTCCTCTCCAGTCGGGACTTCATTACACTCATGCCACATAAGGAACATAACGCAGAATGCTCAATGTGCGACAGAAACACTTTGTTGTAGTGCATGAGGTGGAAACTACAATACGAGTGGCCAATCAGAAAAATGAATATAGAATTATGTGGGATGAGCATGTGAAAAGATAGCTGCTGATGAGAGGAAAGAATAATTGATGGAAGGAGTTGGTTGGGAAGAACAAAAGGATGTTGATGTGATGTAAAGCAGCCCAATGACTTTCTCTAATTCTCTGCTGTCTTCACTCTCAGCAACCTCAGAATGGCACAAGGGACAGAGAAATAGTCATCTCAAAAGCACCACAACAGCCTACCCATGCCTGTAGGTCACAAGTGGAGGCATCACAAAGAAAATGGTCATAGCAAGCAACCAGCTGTAAAGCCTATGTTCACCAGTCTCTGTACCAGCAAACCCATGATAAAGTTAATTTATTCAGTGTCAAGCTGCCCAGAATGTAAGCAGCTTCCCTCCTCCCTTTTCCTTTGTTGGAAATAAAGGGTTTCCGAAATTTGTGGAGAGCCTCTGTCCACAATGGAAGGCTCCCAGCCACATCAATTTTTCCACCGTTTCTCTGCCAGCGCTGCAACAGTCTATCAACCACACGACAGACATGTGGACATGTTATCAAGTAACAGATTGAATTTGCATCAGTGCTTTCTGGATCTCCTTCAAGGGAGTAGAACAAAGGTTAGACACTGGTCTCTTAGCTGATAATGCCTCTTGAGGCAGTCAGCAGCATTAAGCAGTTGAAAATTTTGCCATGGAGAAATCACATTAAGCCACACACATATTTGACAAATTTAATTCCCAAAGTCTGCAAATGGTCTAACGCAGCGGTCACAGCATTAGATTAAATGCCACTCTCAATTGCAGTAATAGTTTCAAAGCCATGGCTGTTAGAGGATAGTTCAGAGTCCTGAATTTAGCACATTGCATACACATAATTGTGCAGGAGTTCAGGCCCGGACTGGCCGTTGAGGGCAACGGGCAATCCCCCGGTGGGCCGCATGGTTGGGGGCCGGTTTTGGGCCCCTGGGGCCGTTTTGTTACAGGGCCGTTATGCTGCAAAAACGGCCCTGTAACAAAAACGGCCGAAAACCGGCCCTGTCACAGAGCGCGGTCCCACCTCTCCCCCCTCCCCTCTCCTCACAGAGGGGGGTAGGGGGGCCGGCCGAGCACTTTGCCAGGGCCAGTTTTGTTTCCCAGTCGGCCCTGCAGGAGTTCCTCAAAAAAGAAGTAGTCAACAACATACTGGTCTTCTCTCCAAATTTGCATTAGGGCGGGATTCTCCAAACTCTGCCTGCTTACCTTCACTTTTTGCTGTATTCTTTTTGTCAGCCTTGGGATTCTGAGCACTTTACCAGTGCTAACGAGTGCTAAAAGTGCATGTGCTTCTCCCCTAAACATGGTTTCATTGACATATCCACAATTTGCATATTTAATTTATCTGTAGATCCTACTACCTTTGACCAGGGCACGTCATTTAAATACTACAAGTGAACCTGAAACACTGATTGTTCAACCCACACAAGTAGCCCTTTAAACATGTATCAGGTTGGCAACTGCAGAGCCAAATTACTAAATTTTGGATACATCTAATGTAGGCCTTCGGTAACCCCAGGCCGGGTGCAATGTAGGTAAAATATAGAGCATATACTTTTAAGTTTTACATGTCCTGGTAGTGAAAAACATCTAAATTATTTTTTCTCTACTGTGCGGCCCACTCCTCTCATAGGTGAACATTGGGAATGCCTTATTGCACTTTTAAGCTGTAATTCTTGTCAAAGGGTCTGATGGCTCATTGGACTAATAAATCCACTGTAGGGGCCTGTGTTTGATGTCATGGTCACAGGTTCAAATCTTGCCCGATCCACTCAGCCTTTCATTCATCTGAGGTTAATAAAATGAGTATGTTGTACATTGATTCTTCATGTAATATGGTTGTCTTTTGTCTTAGTCCTTTCTTTGTGTTTTCTTGTTCTCTGTCTACCACAATGCCTATGTATGTTCTGACTTCTACCTGGAGAATTCCACTAGTGTCAGTTGGTGGTCTGGTCAGCTGGCGAGGTTTGTGTACTCGGCTGTGTCCTACAATAAATCTACATGTAATCAACTAGAAGTATCCTGTCATCTATGTCCATTCTATTTACAACATTTTGGCGACGTTTTCCTGCTGACCAGACCAGAGAAGAAACCATCTAACACAGCCTGAGTTACACCTCGCGAAAAGAACCCACAGCTCTACACCTATGTGCTGCCAGTCTTGAGATCAAAAGAAACAAGAAAGAAGAAACCGCATGAATAAGAGATAAGTCAAATGAATTTTGCGCAACTAAGAAAATCTTATCTTTTACAAGCCTGAGTTTATTACTGTTCCCTGGCAGCGCTGACCAACAAGAACTTAAGATTCTGTGGCAATAAGTAAGGTGTAGAGGAAACTGAAGAAACTGTCCTCAAGTATTTGTAGCGCCTTGTTATTTTTGTAGCGCTTTCTAAGTTACTGCAAAACTCAAGCGAAACTGTTCCCCAACCAGCTGCAGCTAATACCAAGGTTTTAAAGGAATTGCCTATGATGGGGTAAAGCATCACAACAATGAGTAAACCAGTAACGGCTAGAAATAAATGCTCTGCTTCCTATAATGCTTCTAATGAAGAGTTTGACAAGAGAAACAGCATAGATTTTAACTAAGTATTTTTAATGTTCAAGGCACAGCTGCTGAAAAAACGAGTGAATCGGGTGGAGACATGATCATTAATCAGTAAATGAAATGAATCATTTTGAGTCACAAACGGCAGAATCAAGTTCAGGTTCATCTACTGTGAGTCTTTACTACTTGTTAATACCGTTATTTTCCCTCCGTGGGTGATCTGCACTTCTCCATGGCTCATTTGAAATGATGACGTGGTGGTATCTTCGTGTTCCTCAGCGTAGCAACTTCATGCTCCATAGTGACGTACCCAGTGTCATCTCAGAGTTCCTTGTTTCCATGCTGTATACATCATCACGCATTCTGTGCAGCGTGCAACGTTAGCGTGCAACGTCACTCTACTACGTCAAGCAGCCATTTTCAGCTTCACGCATGGTGTTCTCAATGGTGACAGTGTTTGGGAACACAACGCAACGTTTTTCAAGTACTGCGTGTAGTGCTGTTTAAACTCGTGACAATTGATAGGTATCTGTGTCAACGCGACACCAACAGAAAGAACAGTTATACGCAGACTGACATTTCAACTTGGTGAGTGAAATGGAAGGTGTGCTTTTGATCTCCGTGTTCATATCCAGTATTGTTACTTTCATATGGTCTGCAGAGGAAGAAACATGTCTTTGAAAGCATGACGTGACTGTTATTTAAAGTGTACCTTTCATACAGCGTAGATCTTCACGAGCGATAAATGCTATATTCAGTGCATATATTCTGGACAAGACTGCCATCTAGTGGATATTTTCCGTATTTATTTATATTCTGGCAGAAAACAAGAAACGTGTCAGTGAGCTAGCATAAAAGAGTAGACTGTGTTTCGTGAAGCAAATGTTATTTTGATCAAACATCAATGTGCAGGAAATTACCAGTGTACACATAATGCCAGTTCCAGCCTTTAATTAAAAGGCACAGAGCGTCCAGGAACAAGAAAGAGAAGCACAATTCAATTAAGGAGCAGAGGACATAGAACAGAAAAGTAGTCCCACAATTTAAAGCTGGTCTAAGTGCCTGAACCATGACTAACAAGCAGAAAGGAGTTTTTGTTTTCAGGGTGAATTTGGGGGACAAACCCCTTGGACTCTATCTTGAAGGGTTACCGGTCCATGATCACAAGGGGAAGCAGAAATGGACAAAGGGCGAAATCATTGTGCTAGTGGAGACAAGGTTGTCCCAGATCAAGGAGCGGAATGTCTCAGCACAAAAGATTGGGCGCATGGACAGAAAGTCCACAACAGGGACAAAGGTCCCAAGGGAGACTCTAGACAGTATGTCCACAGTGGGAAAAAGGTCCCAGGTGAGAGTCTGGACAGAAGGTCCGCAGTGGGGACAAAGGTCCCAGAGGAGACTCTTGACAGTATGTCCACAATGGGGACATAGGTCCCAGGTGAGAGTCTGGACAGAGGGTCCGCAGTGGGGACAAAGGTCCCAGAGGAGACTCTTGACAGTATGTCCACAATGGGGACATAGGTCCCAGGTGAGAGTCTGGACAGAGGGTCCGCAGTGGGGACAAAGGTCCCAGAGGAGACTCTTGACAGTATGTCCACAATGGGGACATAGGTCCCAGGTGAGAGTCTGGACAGAAGGTCCGCAGTGGGGACAAAGGTCCCAGAGGAGACTCTTGACAGTATGTCCACAATGGGGGACAAAGGTCCCAGGTAAGAGTCTGGACAGAAGGTCCGCAGTGGGGACAAAGGTTCCTGGTCAGAAAAAATTTATCTTTTCACATCGCTTGTTATACTGCTCTCAGTAATCTTATCTATGAATGTGGTATCTTTAAAGCACGAAGGCGTATGTTGAACTGTCCATCTTCAACTCGGAGCGTTAAGTGTTGCTGGACTGAAACAGTTTTTGAGAGAGTGGACTTTCTCTTCCTGTTTTGCTGGTCAAAGACAGTTTGGAGGGAGTGCACTATCTTTATCCGGCCTATTAGTTGTTTTAAGTGTTGTGTCTCACCTCACACTTCTATTTTACACTCTTTGACCCAATATGCTCTTTTGCCTTCGTGGTTGTAAGTCCAAGGTGAGTCTCTGGACAGTAAATCCGCAATAGGGAAAAGTTCCTGGTGAGACTCGGGATGGTAAGTCCTAAGTGAGTCTCTGGTCTGTAGGTTCACAACATTGATGAAGAATCCAAGTTAGTTACAGGGAAAGGTCGATGTGTGCCTCGGGACTGGAAAGAGACATGGATTTCAGTGTCTGGCTGGGAGAGGACAAAGTTTACCGTCAAGTGGCCGGGACTGAAATTGTACTGATGGTGACTTCAAAACTTAGTAAAATCTGAACTGTGAGTCCTGAAGCATGTCACTGAAGCAAGGTGAGGATTCTTTGTCGGAACGAATCCAAGAGGTAAATTTGAGACTGAAGGGTTTCAAGATCTTCCAGGTCTAAGGATTTGTGACAGCGAGTTGTTACAGAGAGGTTCTGAGAGGAACCAGGACTACGAGCTGTTGTGTCTTGTTGCTAGGCAGCTCATTAGCTTGTATTTTGGGGGTCAATGTGGAAAGTGGGTGGCTGTTCTTTCCCATGGCGGTGTCTTTTACCCAATGGTGTACCCTTCTTTGGGGAGGGGGTGGGGCCTGTCGGTACCCATGGTATACTCTATGTAGGGCGTGTTGGAGTATAAATCCCAAGGCGTGAGCCTTGTGCAACGTTTGTTGTCACCCTGTTTTGTTGTGTTGTTGGTGGTTAGGTCACCGAGTTTGTTAGTAAATGTTGCATGTTTGTGATATGAGAATGCTTGAACTAGATCAACACCAGGTATGTGATGACGGTTTCATGGGTCTGTTCTCCTTTCGTATTCTTTATTATGAGGTTGCACTGACATCTGGTGCCTCATTCTAGTCTGCAGGGCCATTTCCCCCGATGTACTCTATCTAGGAGAGCTTATGTGTTTTTTCCTGGTGTGTTTAACCTTTTGAGCATTTTGGGGGTCAGTGTGGAAAGTGTTTTGAGAGCTGTTGTGGCTCTACTTTCCTATGGCGGTGTCTTTTACCCAATGGTGTACCCTTCTTTGGGGAGGGTGTGGGGCCAGTTGGTACTCATGGTATACCCCATGTAGGGCATGTTGGTGTATAAGTTCCAGGGTGTGAACCCTGTGCAACCAGTTGTGTGTTATTGGGGTTGGTGAGGAAAGTGTATTGAGAGTTGTTGTTGTACTTTCCTATGGCGCTGTTTTTACCCATTGGTGTACCCTTCTTTGGGGAGGGGGTGGGGCCTGTTGGTACCCATGGTTTACCCTTTGTAGGGCATGTTGTAGGTTTTGTTTCAGTGTTTGAACTCTGTGTTGTACCCTTCTTTGGAGAAATAGTGTTGGAAGTTAGTCAATCTCCAAGTTAACCATCCTGTGCTGTCGTGTGGTGTAGCCTACTTTGGAGGGTGTGGAGTTGGTGAGCAATCAATACCTATATTCTCAGGTTGACTGGTTTAGTTTTTCTGAAATGGGTAGTAGTGTTAGTGCTGCTCTTATTAGTCATTGCCCATGTCAGTTCCCAGGTTGTCTATCCTGAGGTGTACCCTATTTAAGGAAAGTTGTGTTATTACTTTCTTGGGGTATGTTGTGTTTCTCCCAAGGGTCTATGTTTATACCTACCTTTGTTAATAGGGTTTCTACCCGGTGTATCTGAGGGAGGGGGATGGAGTGTAATGATATTTCGGATACCTGGTATGGTTCTTAATTGGTGTTGTGTATCTTGTTATTGTACACCATGGGGTAGGTGTTGTTTGGTCGTTTGAGTGTTTTGTTTCACCTCACTCTTCACTCTTCATCCTGTGTCTCGGATTACTCTTTTGTCTTTGTGGTTGTCGTTGCAGTCTCTTGTATTGTAATCTTTGTTTTCCTTTATTTCTTTTCTTTTCTATAAAGGAGGGAGATGTGTTGTACATTGATTCTTCATGTAATATGGTTGTCTTTTGTCTTAGTCCTTTCTTTGTGTTTTCTTGTTCTCTGTCTACCACAATGCCTATGTATGTTCTGACTTCTACCTGGAGAATTCCACTAGTGTCAGTTGGTGGTCTGGTCAGCTGGCGAGGTTTGTGTACTCGGCTGTGTCCTACAATAAATCTACATGTAATCAACTAGAAGTATCCTGTCATCTATGTCCATTCTATTTACAACAGAGTACCATTGAGTTGGGTAACAATAAACATCTGTTATTCAGCACCCAGATGTTTACGAGTGAATGTGCACTTTACAAATTTATGTTATGTTCTTGCTTGAGAAGGAGTAGCTCCGTCATCCTTAATATCCTTGGAATGGTAATGATAAATCGTCTTTGCTGGCAAAGTTGTATTTAACATGACTATTTTAGAAATGCCACTTTAAGAGAGATTGCAAAAAACACAGTTGATGGACAGAATGCAGAACAATGTCTTACATTCACCCTAGTACAAAGATCTGGGCCTAAATCCATCGTTTTTTTGCACTCCACACCACCCTAGGTCAGACAATGGCTATATGCAAAACAGCCTTGACCCTGTGCCTCATGGGAACAGTCCAGCCCGAACTACCAAGCCATGTCTTTCCTAGACCGGAATCAAGCATCCAAGGACCGGTTTCTGGCTATCAGCCTTCTTCAGCCTGGATAGCTTGACTCCAGTGATGTGGAGAGCCTGGGACTCACGTCTGAGCATACCCAGCCCACTCAGGGTGAAAATTGCAAAAAACACAGTTGATGGACAAAAAAAGCAGAACAATGTCTTACATTTACCCCAGTACAAAGATCTGGGCCTAAATCCATCGTTTTTTTTGCACTCCACACCACCCTAGGTCAGCCAATGGCTATATGCAAATCAGCCTTGACCCTGTGCCTCATGGGAACAGTCCAGCCCAAACTACCAAGCCATGTCTTTCCTGGACCGGAATCAAGCATCCAAGGACCGGTTTCTGGCTATCACCCTTCATCAGCCTGGATAGCTTGACCCCAGTGATGTGGAGAGCCTGGGACTCACGTCTGAGCATACCCAGCCCACTCGGGGTGAAAATTGCAAAAAACACAGTTGATGAACAGAATGCAGAACAATGTCTTACATTCACCCCGGTACAAAGATCTGGGCCTAAATCCATCGTTTTTTTGCACTCCACACCTCCCTAGGTCAGACAATGGCTATATGCAAAGCAGCCTTGACCCTGTGCCTCATGGGAACAGTCCAGCCCGAACTACCAAGCCATGTCTTTCCTAGACCGGAATCAAGCATCCAATGACCGGTTTCTGGCTATCAGCCTTCTTCAGCCTGGATAGCTTGACTCCAGTGATGTGGAGAGCCTGGGACTCACGTCTGAGCATACCCAGCCCACTCGGGGTGAAAATTGCAAAAAACACAGTTGATGGACAGAATGCAAAACAATGTCTTACATTCACCCCAGTACAAAGATCTGGGCCTAAATCCATCGTTTTTTTGCACTCCACACCACCCTAGGTCAGACAATGGCTGTATGCAAATCAGCCTTGACCCTGTGCCTCATGATTCCGGTCTGGGAAATACATGGGTTCAAATATATTTATTTAATGAGGCAGACACTATTAATTCCTTCTCAAAAATATAAAAGCCATTCATTTGGCCTGAACTTCGTTGAGCAGTAGGGTATTGCTTTGTGCCATGAAAAGCTCTTTTTGTGACAATTGAGTGATATTTGGAGGAAGGTATCTGGCACTCCTAGATTCAAAGCTGTACAGTTTGAGCCAGATAATCTTTCTTGGATTTTAAAGTTTTGTTGGTTAAAATCACTCTTTGCTCATGTGGCCACAGCTTAAGCAAACATCTAACTTGGACTTTAGTGAAATTGGTTGTGGCTGCCTAAACCAATAAGTGCTCCAATTTTTAACCTAGGATAACTTCACATATTTTGATCTTGAGTGAGTTGCTAGAATTGTCTTCTTCCATGCACTATTTACCAGATGGCATTGTGTGCTCACGTGTCTCTAAATTGCACAGAGGAGAAAGGAATGTGCAGCTATTTCTTCATTAGGGACATATCCTGGATTTATTCAAGAATAACCTCCTGTTGTGACAGCCAATTGCTGTTATCTTCATTTCTTCACAATAGCACAGGATGTCTATGATTTTGGTTCGAACCACCGTTTCCAAGGTTTTTGGATCTACATTGTTATGATTCCTTGTACATTTTATTATGCCCTTGGACATTCCTCTCTCCTTAGTTAGGTTGTTCTCCCAATGATTTTTCAGAGGAAGCTGACTGGACATTATCACGTTGAGATATTTGGATGTGTTTGTTTGTTCTATTGGTTTACTATTCAAAGCCACTGCTTTACACAGTGCCACTTTCAGGATTTTGCCTCCAGATCTTGTGAGTCTCCATTTTGGATTAACACGTTTGCACTTTGAAGTTGAGCCTAGAATGGTTGACATTTGATGGAACTTGAAGAGGTCATAGAAGTATCCTTTTTGTGTTGATGGCTTCCTTCATGATACAGACAGACCTATGTCTTATTTGCTTTTCAGTGGTTAACTGAGATAGCTGTGCCCTGTGGTCATAACATTTCGGCATCTTTGTTCAAACTGAAAATAATATCTACAGCTCAGTTTTGAATTTGTTGAAGTCTTGCAATGTCTTTTTTTGTGAGATTTAAGTATACTACAATCCAATAGTATAGGTCTAATAGGCTGTGTGGACCAGTAAGTTTCTGGGGGGGAACATCACTTACAACGCATTTTTTACAACGCACTACCATTACATCGCAACCATTACAACGCATACCATTACAACACATTGCGCTGGGGGGCGCTCTAGGATAGGGAATATATTTAATTTACTATCCAACACCTTCCCTGCTATCCACGGGGACTGGAGTTGGAATAGTAAATTAAATAATTCCCTATCCGGCGCCTAAAAGCATTATGCGGTGTAATGGACTGCGTGGTAAAAACCGCGTTGTAAAGGCATGCGATGTAAATGCATGCGTTGTAGTGACACCAATCCGTTTCTGGGTTTGATGGATAAGAAGGGGCGGAATTTAGATATGGTATATAATTGGAGGTACATTGGTTTGATGCTTCTATTTGAGTGTTGAAATACAGTTTTGCATTGAATGAGGTTGCACACCATGTCCACTGGTGGAAGGGGCTGGTCGTGTCAAGAAAGGCTAAGGAACATTTGGAAGAGATGATTTGTCATTTTTAGTGTTAAAATTTCTGTCTTATAGCTGTTTAGACAAAGGCCATTGGGGTTCATCCAGTGTTTGCTTGACAGAAGGCATTTGGTGAGTGTTTCAGTGTTGATGCTTAGGTCTAAAAGAGGTTATTTGTCAATCACATATTAGTAAAAAAGTCAAAGAAATGGATGGGAACCAAATTAAGATCAGGTTGAAAGGGAACAAATATACGATTGGGTGCTCAGCATCAGAGAAATATAGAGCCCTGTCCAGGCTGTACCTAATTAGAGAAAGGAAGGCCAGTTATGAGGCTGTAGGCATGAATGTATATCGTGCTGAATACCGATTATACATTACAGTAAGCATGGGCGAAAAATCAGTTTCGTGGGCGAATTTGCGGATTTTTTATGATTTCGCGATCCGCTAATCTCGCGAATTTTCCCAAAAATCTGCAAATTTGCAAGCTACGAATTATTTTGCTTGGTCGCGCTTGAATAATACAATATCGCGCTCGCGGCGTTGACACTGAGCCTGCCGAGTTGTTTTTCTCCCGGTTTTGCGTGTGCTGCGCCATTTTTGATCTTGCTGCATGATCGCGCGAGAGTTTTTCGAACGCAATTACGTCATCGCGGCTTGCCATCTTGCATGACGAGAGTTTGACAACGCGAGTACGTCATAAATGTCCGCGATTGCTCGCAGCTGACTACCGGCAGGAGGTTTGAACAGCTCGAGTTCCCGAAATTGCAAAAATTGCAATTCTGCACAAGAAATCCACCGCCGGAAGCGTAAACCTTGTGAAAATGATGATTTTGATCAGAATAACTCCTCAGATTGACATTTGGCTGCACATTTTGGTGCAGGAGTCCATTTTTTGGGGTGGGGTGGGAGGAAGGAAGTGTCTCAGAGTCTTCAACTTCCTGTTCCTGTCCAGCAGGCTCCTCCTAGTACTTTGTCCATGTACTGGCCACTTTTCATTTGGCAGTTGAGGTGGAAGGATTACTTTTTCTTGCTGCTGGTGGATATTTGTATTTGAGGACTTTTTGGACTTTGGAGTTTGGATCACTTTTGGACTTGAGATTTTACAAGTAAGTTGGTGTTGTTTGTTTGGGGCATTGCAGTTGAGGCAACTCCAGTTCTAAAACTTTTTTCACAACTTTAACAAAATATATATTGTGGTGGGTAGCTAGCCACAGTATCCAGTAGGCCCAGGGTTAGTCATGTTATGTTATGTTAAAAAAGTTTATACCGCGCATGGTCACCAGATGGTTTCATGGCGCTCAAAACATATGCGGAAAAGCAGGCCAACAAAGAAACTCAGTACGCTAACTGAAAAAGGCGAGTCTTGAGTAGTTTGCGAAAGCAAACATAACGAGGGCAGAGCCTAAGAGAGATGGGGAAAGAATTCCACAACGTGGGGGCCAGAAAGGAAAAACACGAACCTCCATGCTTTTTGCGTTTAAACCTTGGGATCTGCAGCAAGTTGTGAGAAGCAGACTTAAGGGGGTATATCGTTGAAGGCTGGAGGTAGTAAAGGCTGGGGCACGATTGTTGAGGGCCTTAAACACAGTGCAGCCAAGTTTGAACAGACAGCGATAGGCCACGGGGAGCCAGTGCAATCTTCTCATCAGGGGTGAGACATGTTGGAATTTAGGCTGATGGAAAATCAGTCTAGCCGCCTGATTTTTCACCAGCTGCAGCCGATGGAGATGGTAGGCAGGAAGACCAGCGTAAAGAGTGTTGGCGTAGTCTATACGCAAGAAGACCAGAGCCATGATGACATGAAGTGAGTGCCTCAGTATTAAGAAATCTGCGAATCTTGCAGATCCTGCGAAGGTGGAAAAAGCAGGAAGATGTTACTGCATTGATTTGAGGTCGCCTGGACAGGTCGCTAGATATAATAACGCCTAGGCTCTTTACCGAGTTGATGGGACAGGGCGGAGGCCCAAGGGAGGGCGTCCAAAAGCTGGAGGTCCAGGGGTTGGCTGACCCGCCCGTCAACACCAATTCAGTCTTGTTAGGATTCAACTTAAGTTGACTGAAGTGCATCCACTCGGAAGACGCAAACATGGTGGATTGGAAATTGGAGGAGGAAGAGGGGGAGGGATAAAGTGGAAAAATCAACTGTAAATCATCCGCATAATTAAAAATAGTAACAGGGGATTGACGAAGGGAGGGCAGGAGGGGCTGCATGTAGAGATTAAACAAAAGTGGCGAAAGCGCAGAGCCCTGAGGGACTCCGCAAGTTAAAGGGGAATAAGAACCAGAGTAAGTGGATAAATGAACTGCTTGGGAGCGCTGATGCAAGAAAGATGTAATACAGGTGAGAGCCACGCCTTGAATGCCCGCGTTGTTGAAACGGTCGACCAAGATAGCATGATCGACCGCGTCAAACGCAGCCGACAAATCCAGCAGCACCAGGGCTTGGGCAGTGTTGCTGTCGGCACCTTGCCTCAGTGCATCCATCACAGCCACAATAACCGCTTCGGTGGAATGCGCTGGCCGAAAGCCAGCTTGCTGGTTACCCAAAAAGGCAGAGCTCTCGATGAATGCACTGAGGCAGCGGGGGACGTAGGTCTCCAAGATTTTCCCTAAATAGGGCAGTAGGGAGATCAGTAGAAAATTACTCATGACCGAGGGGTCCGCACCCGTTTTTTTCAAAATGGGCAATACGACCGCCTTTTTGAAAGAGGCTGGGACAATGCCAGTGGCCAGGGATTTATGGGGGTCAGGACAGGCCAAAAAGGTATCTTTAAGTATTTGCGGGGGGCAGCAATCGTTGGGCGAGTCAGAGCTCACCAAGTGTAGCAAGGAAGTGAACTCAGCCAAGGAAATTGGGGGGAAATCATCGAATCAACAGGAGTTCATAGGGGGTAGAGGGGGTGGAATGGAGGAAAGCGGGGAAGGGATGTTGTTTTTAATGGTAACAATTGTGAGAAGTTGGCCTGGTATATGATGCTCACTAGTTCTAGTGATCACCTTGCACCATGCCAAGCAACCCTTATGATGATTGGTTGTAAGTCAACCTTATAGACCAACTATCCTAGTAGCGTGGACAAAGCAGTCTTAGGCTAAACTCTGTAAAGGCATGTGAAGCAAGCTGTTTTACCATACACAATCCCCTTGAATACCAAATGAAAGGACACCACACAGATGCGGCTTCTCAAACCCCAAAGCACAGCGTTGAGGGTGCCTCGGGTGCTGTGCAGTCAGATTTTCGGGGGTCTTTCAAGATGTCCAGTCCCACGTCTCTCGGTGCCTCCACGGTTCCCTTCTTTGCAGGGACTGTGGATCGGGCTGTTAGAAGTCTTGGAGTCTTGGTCTCGTTGGGCTCTGGGCTCAGGCTCCGGCAGGAGGCAGCGGCAAAGCAGACGTCGAGTTGCTGGATGGTGCCTGTGTTCACAGGGTGGCCACTCCTAGGCCACAAGGGAGATGCTCTTCAGTCTTCTGTGCAGCAGAATGTCGAAGTCCAGTCGTCTTCTTAGTTTCAAGTTGATTCAGGATGATCTCAGGTGCTATGGCACTGCTCCCACTCTTATTCCCAATCTGAGGGGTGGATCACCTGCTAGGTCCCTCCTCTGGGTGGGACCAGGAAGGGGGGCAGTTACACCCCCTTTCCTTTGTCCAGCTCCGCGCCAGGACTGGGGCTGGAAAGCACCAGTTTGGACTGGCTTATGCACGAGGACACCTTGTGTGCCCCGGGCATGTCTGATTCTATTCAGCCCTGTCCTACCCAATACACAAAATCCTGTCTGGGGTGGTGCTCGCACCTCCCAAGGCAGGAAACCCTTTGTCCAAGCCTCCCTCGCTGGAAGGACTCCCAGCAGCAGGAGGTCAGACTTGTGTCTGTGGTGGCAGCATCCATTTTGTGATGCTGAGGCTCGAGTTTAACTTTAACCGGGGTTCAGGTTATGTACATGTCGTGTCCCTCTAGAAGGGTGGAATGCTATCCCCGTTGACAGAACTGTCGAGGG
Organism: Lissotriton vulgaris; assembly: GCF_964263255.1. Classification (NCBI taxonomy): domain Eukaryota; kingdom Metazoa; phylum Chordata; class Amphibia; order Caudata; family Salamandridae; genus Lissotriton; species Lissotriton vulgaris. The sequence goes on along the minus strand of NC_141691.1, from coordinate 1,409,959,064 downwards.
GATAGTATTCCAAATCGTATGACACCTTACTCGACATGTTTTGATGAAGCCAAACCAAAGTTAGCAAATAACCGCGAGGATTATAATGCACTTAAGAGTATATGGTATGGCAATATCCCGGAACAGCTAAGGGAGTTGTTCCCAACAGATGCAGACGGGCTTAGCTCATGCTAGAGCACCATCTCACATGAAAACACGCAATCTGACGCTAGGATTGCAGAGGCCTTCCATAGGAGTGGCTTATAGGTTACTATGTGTCCAGTTAGGTTAAATATAGGCATACTATACCTAAGTAAGAGGTGATTACACCAACGTACCCCAGCTGAGTGATCAGCCAGTTGTGTCAAGTATGGAGGCCAGGCCACGGGTGGCACAATACATGCTGCAGCCCCTGGTAGGCCTTGGATACACCTATGCCCTGGATACCTGGAGTACACTGTTACAGGGGCCTATAAGGTGAACCAGTTCCAATTCGTAATGCACCTAGAGTGCATTGGCATTGATTTAGAGAGAGAACAGCAGGCTGTGGGTCTGATTAGCAGGCCCACAGCCACATTAAGTCATAAACCAGTGAAGCAAAAAGCAAAAATTAGGGGTGACCATAGGATAGCAGACCCTACTCTCCTTCAACAATTTTTTCAGTGAAATACAAATTCAAAGAGTCGCAAAGAGCTTGAGTAGGCAGAGGTTGGGCCGTAACACGGTCCGGCAGGGTAAGTTCCTCGACTATAGTGAAGATATCCTTCGCTCTGGAAGCGGAATCCAACATTTTCTGGGAAAAGTAGGAAGTTTTGGCCAATAGAATAGATTTTTTTATATTGTCTCAATAGATCCATATACTCCGTTTTGGAGATAGGATCATAGTTACGCCTCCAACGGCGCTCCGCTTGTCGGAGGACCAATTTTTCTGATTTTTGTAGATCTGGAAACCAGCACTGAGCGTCATGGGGGCGTTTAGTTTTTATAGTTTTTAAAGGGGCCACTTTATCACTAGCAGATACCAGCCATTGCTCGAGGAGGGAAGCCTGATCAGGCAGTGACGCCTGGTCCCTAGGGGCAATAGAGGCCAGAATGGCGTGGAATTCAGCAGGATTGACACGTTTCCAGTTACGGGCAGTAAAATTGGTAACGGGGATAGAGGGAGCAGGCAAAGTGAAGTTGATTGAAAAGGAGATAAAAAAATGATCAGACCAGGAGCAGGGAAACACTGAGAGGGGGGAGATGTCCAGGTTGGTCGTCCACACTTGGTCGAGAATGTGACCTTTGTTGTGGGTAGCAACGGTGATATGTTGATATGTTGGCAGCAGTTCATACCAAGTAAGAGATCAGTAAAATCCTAATATTATTATATTACTCTCCCGTGGATCAGTTGGCCAGTAGTTAAAATCGCCAATAACAAGAATGTTGGCGGAGTTAATGACTAGCCTAGAGATCAGTTCGCCAAACTGTTGCAAGAAAAGAGGCGTGCTATGAGGGGGTCTATAAGTCAGGACACAGATGAAGGAAAACCTAGAAGAGGAGAATTTAAGAGTGAGGCAGTCAGTTTTGACGATGGTAAGAGTTTCCACGGTAGTGAACTTAAACTGGCATCGGATGATAGCAGCAACCCCGCCACCGGCTTTCCCCCCCGGACCTATTGGACTGTAAGATGTAATAACCAGTGGGAATAGCAGCAAGGATATCTGGGGCGGAGTCATCCGTAAGCCAAGTTTCAGATAGTAAGAGAATGTCCACTTTATCGTCATCCAGCAGCTGAAATATCTCAAGCTGATGTTTCACCAGCGAACGGGTGTTGAGATATACAACTGCTAGAGAAAAAGGGCCAGTGGACCCAAAGTCATGGGTGCATGATACAACTGTTTCTCTGATTTTTTTTTTATTACTTAATTCTCATTTATGGCATGGAATTTTAGCTCACTGTTATATGTTTTATTATATTTTTTTTTGGGGTGCCTGTAAAGCCTCACTAGCCAGTAGGTCCAGGGGTACTCTGTGGTGCATGGGCCTAGTCTTTCTGTGGGGTGTCTTGAATTTAAACATCATTGAGGGCATGGATGGCATGGGATTGTGGGGATTTTTATGTGTTTTTCGATTTTTGGGGGTGTTGTTGGGAACTGGCCATGTGGGTGGGGGCCATTTTGAGTGCTGGTACAGGCAGGGCCTGGCCACGTGCTGGGGGCAAGGGGCCATTTTGAAGGCAGGCAGTGTTCTCAGGCCTGCACCCATTTTGTCTAGCTTTCATCCATTATGCCTAGCTTTCATCCATTATGCCCAGGGGTACTCAGTGGTGCAGGGGCCTAGTCTTTCTGTGGGGTTTCTTCAATTTAAACATCATTGAGGGCATGGATGGCATGGGATTGTGGGGATTTTTATGTGTTTTTCGATTTTTGGGGGCGTTGTTGGGACTGGCCAAGTGGGTGGGGGCCATTTTGAGTGCTGGTACAGGCAGGGCCTGGCCATGTGCTGTGGGCAAGGGGCCATTTTGAAGGCAGGCAGTGTTCTCAGGCCTGCACCCATTTTGCCTAGCTTTAATCCATTATGCCCAGGGGTACTCAGTGGTGCATGGGCCTAGTCTTTCTGTGGGGTGTCTTAAATTTAAACATCATTGAGGGCATGAATGGCATTGGATTGTGGTGATTTTCTGTGTGTTTTTCGATTTTTGGGATGTTGTTGAGGCCTTTTGCCCAGGGCTACTCTGTGGTGCATGGGCCTAGTCTTTCTGTGGGGTGTCTTGAATTTGAACATGATTGAGGGCATGGATGGCATTGGATTGTGGTGTTTTTTTGTGTGTTTTTTCGATTTTTGGGGGTGTTGATAGGGCCTGTCCATGTGGGTGGGGGCCATTTTGAGGACTGGTACAGTCAGGGCCTGTCCATGTGGTGGGGGTCTAGGGGCCATCTTGAAGCCAGGCAGTATGCTTTGTTGTGCCATAGGCCTGCATCCAGTCTGCCATGCTTTCATCCATTATGCCCAGGGGTACTCTGTGGTGCATGGGCCTAGTCTTTCTGTGGGGTGTCTTGAATTTGAACACGATTGAGGGCATGGATGGCATTGGATTGTGGTGATTTTTGTGTGTTTTTTCGATCTTTGGGCTGTTGTTGGGGCCTTTTGCCAGGGGTACTTTGTGGTGCACGGGCCTAGTCTTTCTGTGGGGTGTCTTGAATTTAAACATCATTGAGGGCATGGATGGCATGGGATTGTGGGGCTTTTTATGTGTTTTTTTAATTTTGGGGGGTGTTGTTGGGACTGGCCATGTGGGTGGGGGCCATTTTGAGTGCTGGTACAGGCAGGGCCCGGCCATGTGCTTGGGGGCAAGGGGCCATTTTGAAGGCTGGCAGTGTTCTCAGGCCTGCACCCATTTTGCCTAGCTTTCATCCATTATGTCCAGGGGTACTCAGTGGTGCATGGGCCTAGTCTTTCTGTGGGGTGTCTTGAATTTAAACATCATTGAGGGCATGGATGGCATTAGATTGTGGTGATTTTTGTGTGTTTTTCGATTTTTGGGCTGTTTTTGGGGCCTTTTACCCAGGGGTACTCTGTGGTACATGGGCCAAGTCTTTCTGTGGGGTGTCTTAAATTTAAACATCATTTAGGGCATGGATGGCATGGGATTGTGGGGATTTGTATGTATTTTTCGATTTTTGGGGGTGTTGTTGGGACTGGCCATGTGGGTGGGGGCCATTTTGAGTGCTGGTGCAGGCAGGGCCTGGCCATGTGCTGGGGGGGCTAGGGGCCATTTTGAAGGCAGGCAGTGTTCTCAGTCCTGCACCCATTTTGCCTAGCTTTCAGCCAGCTTTCACCCATTATGCCCAGGGGTACTCAGTGGTGCATGGGCTTAGTCTTTCTGTGGGGTGTCTTGAATTTAACCATCATTGAGGGCATAATGGCATTGGATTGTGGTGATTTTTGTGTTTTTCGATTTTTTTGCTGTTGTTGGGGCCTTTTGCCCAGGGGTACTCTGTGGTGCATGGGCCTAGTCTTTCTGTGGGGTGTCTTGAATGTAAACATCATTGAGGGCATGGATGGCATGGGTTTGTGGGAATTTGTATGTGTTTTTCAATTTTTGGGGGTGTTGTTGGGACTGGCCATGTGGGTGGGGGCCATTTTGAGTGCTGGTACAGGCAGGGCCTGGCCATGTGCTGGGGGGCAAGGGGCCATTTTGAAGGCAGGCAGTGTTCTCAGGCCTGCACCCATTTTGCCTCGCTTTCATCCATTATGCCCAGGGGTACTCAGTGGTGCATGGGCCTAGTCTTTCTGTGGGGTGTCTTGAATTTAAACATCATTGAGGGCATGGATGGCATGGGATTGTGGTGAATTGTATGTGTTTTTTTACTTTTTGGGGTGTATAACTGATGTTCCTCTGTCTTCCATTGCTTTTAGGTGCACAAGACAACCACCAGTGCCAAGAAAAAATCCTGCAGCGGTGTGTGCAGCATAATGTCGCGCGACGTCACGTGTGGCCACAGACAAGACAACTCTGCAACTTGTGCAACTGCGGCCTGCTGTTCTGACATCTGAAGAAGATGGGCCCAAAGAAAGGTGGGCGTAGCGCCTCAGCGAAGAAAGTTGCCAGTGCCACTGCCAGTAAGAAGGAACAGAAGAAGCAAGTGGCACCACCTACCAAGGAGATGGGTGTGCCCACCGACACCTTTTTTGGGGAAAAAAAACTACGCCTGCAGCAGCAGTGGTGTCCGCCGGGCACCAAGCTGGAAGCAGCACCTCCGCCTCATTGGGGTCAGTGCCACCACGCCAAGGTAGGCCCAAGCCCATGAGTGCCGCAAAAGCAGCCACTTTGGTTATTCAATCACCATCGACCAGTGATGTTGGCTCATCACAAGAAAGTACCATCCAATCAACGCCGGGTGTAACTCAGATGGCGAGTGTTCAACAATCACAGCCGCAACGACAACCACAAGTGCAACTAGTACAAGCGCAAGTACATGGGCAAGGAGAGGCGCAAATACATGGGCAAGGAGAGGCGCAAGTACATGGGCAAGGAGAGGCGCAAGTACATGCACAAGGAGAGGCGCAAGTAGAGGTGCATGGAGAGGTGCCACTAGAGGTTCATGGAGGGGCACAACTGCCTACAACGCTTGTTCTTCCAGAAGTAGGGGCACATGAGGAAATTGATATACAAGTGGAAGAATCATCCCAGGAATCCACTCCTCTTGAGGATGATCCATTGCTTTCCAGATCCCCAGCAAGAAAAAGGTTAAGGAGGGCTGCTACTACACCAAGTTCTTCTTCAAGCCCCCTTCATTCTGATGACCTTGATCTTGATTGGAACCCAGCAATGCAGTTTGACAGTGAGACACGCCATGAGCCGACAAAGGTAGCTAAGCCTAAAAGGAAGGTTCCCGCAAGGCTTCGACTTATGGGTGATGACGATGAACAAGAAGTGGTGTCATGTGCTGCTGATGAACAGTCTGGTCACTACCCAGTCATCACAGACGCCACTGAAGCCCCAGCGGGCATGGAGCAGACAGACATTTTAACCCTATCCCGAATGGCTGCTGAGAGGGATGATCATGTGGGCGGCGTGGCACTGGTACCACCACCAACGCAGTTAACTACAACACCAAAACGAGCTACAGCTTCCATATTTTCTCGTCAGAAAGGCTCCAGCTCAACCTCCATTACCTCAAGTAGTGGTGCTGTAAGTCAACTACAGAAACAAATTCAGCCACGCCCATCCTCCACTTCATCTGGCATTGAAAGTCAAAGTAGCTCCTCCACCGCCAGCAGACATTTCCAGTCCCCAGTTTGGGACTTCTTTACTGTTAGCAAAAAGGCGGAAAACATGGTCCCTTGTTCGATTTGTAAAGTACTAGTTAGTCGGGTTAAGCTTGGTTCCAACTATGGTACCGGAGGCCAGAGAGGTCATCTCAAACTACACCACCCTATCCAGTGGTATAAGCACCTAAGTGACATTGAGGAAGCCAAAACAAAACCAAATGTATCCCTTCATATTGCATCTGATGATGATGAGAGGCTGATCATGCAGGGGGGAAGTGAAGAAGCAACAGCCATTTTTACTGGTACACCCAGTACCCCTGGCAGCAGCATCGCAGTGGTAGCGCCCACACCCTCTACCCCTGCAACATGTATGAGGCCCACTAAGAGTCTGGGACAGACACCAATGCAAAAAACTAAATCACTGAGCCTAACTGGTTTGAAGTCTTCTGCATCATCATCATCATCATCATCACGTAAAATGGTCCAGCCCACCATTACCAGCATGTTTTGGTCGGAACCGCCATTTGAACGCAACCACCCAACCGTGCGTCTGTATAACGCCAAGCTGGCTAAAATGCTAGCGCTGGACCTTCTCCCTTTCTCTTTTGTGGAAGGGGTGGGTTTTCGTGAATTGGTGGCAACAGTCTGCCCTAAATGGAAGGTTCCAAGCAGGTTCTATTTTGCAAGGGTTGCTGTTCCAGCACTACATCAAGATGTGCTGGAGGTGATTGGCGCAGCTATTCTGAAGAGTGCTGTTCACACTATCCACATGACCAGTTGCCAAGCCCTTGATTACATGTGCATCACTGCACACTGGGTCTCTTTAGCAGGGGTCGAAAAACAGTTAAAACACAAAGATGTTGACACAGAGGAAGTTTTTCAAGCTACTCGCAAACATGCAACAGTAGGCATGTTTGCCATGGAGAAATCTCACACTACACCTAACCTTTTGGATGAGTTTAACAGGAAGGTCAAAGAATGGCTGCATCCAAGAAACCGCACAGTTGGTTATGTTTCCACGGATAATGGCAGTAATATAGTTAAGGCTATGGACGACGGTGGCTATTTCAGAGTGCCGTGTTTGGCGCAAAGTATTAAAATCGTGGTGCAAGCCTTCTTGAAAGCAGAAGAGCCAGTCGTCAAAGTACTGACCACCTTCCGAAAAATCTGCACCCATTTCAACCATTCTATTAAAGCCCGGAAGCAGCTGAGGGGCCTTCAGTATGAACGTAAACTGCCAGTCAAAGGACTAATCCAGGAGGTGGCAACACGTTGGAACTCAACCTTTTACATGCTTGAGCGCCTGTCTGAGCAGTGGGAGGTAATACATGTGTTTGTCTTTAAACTGGGTGCTGCTCACAAAGACTTGATGCTAGAGTTGGAGGAATGGATGCTAATTGTAAGCCTGACAGACATGCTTCGTCCTTTTGAGCTCTTCACGCGTGAAGTCAGCCGGGAGGACTGTTCTTTGAGCAAAGCTATCCCATTGTTGCGCATGCTAGAGCACCAACTAAAGGAGATGTCTTCAACATTCTGAGATGATGGTGAAAAGCGAGAAGCATATGGTTTGGCGCAGAACTTATTATGCTGCCTCCATGACAATGAAAGGCTTAAAAAGATACATAGAGAACAACATTACATTTGTGCCACTATTCTTGATCCACGGTACAAAAAGGCAGTGGCCAACAAATCATTCATTCCTTTTGATGAAGCAGATGTTTCAAAGTACAAACGTTGGCTAGCTGTGTCAGCCAGGCGGTTCGAAAAAGATCGGCAGAAAATTCAAGGAGGCAGCACAAGTACAACTGAATCAGCAGGCCATCCGGCGTCAAGTTCCACTTCTCAATCCGTGGCCGAAGGGAGTCACTTTCCCTCACCGCCGTTAACGACACCAGCAACCATATCATCATCCTCACCTGTACCAGGCCGCAAACCAATATTGTCGGAAGGGGATTGGCTAACTCAGCAAGGGTTAGCTCGGTCCACTGATGAAAAGTTCGCAGATGGTGCGCAAAGTGGATCAACCCTGGAGAACCTTGAGTCGGTGGTGCAGGCCTATCTGGATGACCCAACAGAGGTCTGTCATAATGAGAACCCATTGGTATATTGGTATACCAAAATCTCAAAATGGCAACTGATCACCAACCTGGCTCTAAATTATTTGTCTTGCCCACTCGCAAGCGTGTCTTCTGAATGTGTTTTCAGTGCTGCTGGTGCCATTGTTACTTCAAAAAGGACCCGCCTTTTGCCCAAAAATGTAGAGAGGTTAACAATAATCAAGATGAAATCAGCACTTCATACCACCCGATTACAAAATACGTGAATGCGAGCAGGAAGAAGAGGACACCCACTTAGGTGACGACGACGAAGGAAGTTCTTCTCGGTCACCAGACCTACTCCTGTCTAAATTCATAGACTTGGAGGATGAGCTTTGCTTCTCTGACAACGAGGACTGAAAATTACTTCCTTTTTTTCCATACTTATTCACTTTTATTCCTGTGTGTCTTTCTTTGTTTTGCTACTTTTACCACAACAAAACTCTAATCAACTAATCACAATAAGTCCATCATCAGCACTGTCTTCATCTTAATTTCCGTATTGATTTGAAGGTGCCGCAGTCTGCATTCAGATGTTCACAAGTTCACAACTCAATCATGCTCCTCTATCCTCCTCCTCCAGACTCCCCCTATCCATTTCCCTCAAGGCAGATGGATGGATTATGGAGAAAAAAACAAACTTTGTCTTCGTAGACGAGTCCCCTCAAGTGGGACTGAAATACCTGACTGAGTACATGCTTGCTGATTGTTGACAGACCTACTTCTGAAATTTACAGGAGAGGCTGCCCTGTGGGCCCTCACTTTCCGAAGAAGATGCGGACATAAAGTAGAACAGGTAATGAATAATGAGAAGATGGCATGCAGTGGACAGCAATGGCTGTCTGTCTCTGTTGAAACCAATTGCTGTTTGTTTTTTGTGAACAGCGCAATTTGTCATGTTTTCAATATACCAGTATTGCAGGTTTTTGGGTTTATTTAGGTGTGTTCTAGATTTGTGGTGCTGAGTCGGGGGGTCTGGGAGAACTGTTGGCATAGTCTAATGTTGATTGCATTTGTTTTTCAGGAAATTCATGGTGAAAAAGGGGAGTTAGTGCCTAGCTGCACAGCGCATTTGGACTGAATTCCAGGTTGGCCCGAAATTTGCTAAGTCTCACTTTTTAAGGTTTTGCATTTTGGCTGTTTAGGGGTCTTCTACTTGTTTCCGCCTGGGTTTACAGGTCTGGGGGCATTGCTGGGAAGGTCTAATACCGGATAAAAGTGTTTTGGAGAAAATCAGAGTTGAAAAAGTTTCTGCCTTTTTGCTCACTATCATGTTTTTGGGGGTCTGTTTGGGGAGGTTCCTAGTGTTTGGGGGTGGGTTTTGGGGTATGGGAGCACTGCTGGGTATGGATACTTTTGATTGCAAGAGGTTTGAAGCAAATCCGTGGTGGCAAAGGGGAATTAGGGCCTAGCTGCAGAGCGCGCGCGGAGTGATTTTGGAAATTTGCTTGAAAATTATTAAGTCCCCATTTTTGTAGTTTTGCTTATTGGCTGTTTGGGGGTCTTCTACTTGTTTTCGCCTGGGTTGACGGCTCTGGGGCCATTGCTGGGAAGGTCTAATACCGGATAAAAGTGGTTTGGACAAAATCGGAGGCACATTTTTTTTGCGTTTTTGCTGACTTGCTTGTCTTTGAGGTGCTGTTTGGGGGGTTCCGGGTGTTTGTGGGTGAGTTTTGGGGTCTGGGAGCACTGCTGGCACAGTCTAATTTTGATTGCATTTGTTTTTCAGGAAATCCATGGTAGAAAACAGGAGTTATGGCCTAGCTGCACAGCGCGTTTGGACAGAATTGAAAGATGGCCGAAAAATATTGTAAGTAGGAGATTTTCAATTTTTGCTTTTGCCTGTTTGGGGGTGTTGTGCTTTTTTGCGGGTGGGTTGGTGGCTCTGGGGCCATTGCTGGGAAGGTCTAATACCGGATAAAAGTGGTTGGAGAAAATCCATAAGGAAAAGCCTTTTGGCACTTTTTGTAACTTAGGGTCCGTTAGGGTTAGCACTAGCAGCAGTATTCCATGTGTTTGGGGGTGTTCTAGATTTTTGTAACTGGGTTCTGGGGTCTTAGAGCACTCATGGGAATATGTAATTTTGGTCGCAAGTGGTTTGAAGAAAATCCATGGTGGGAAAGGGGGGATTTGGCCTAGTTAAAGAACGCATTTGCCACTATTCTTAACTTAGGGCTCGTTAGGGTTAGTAGTATTGTATTGCATGTGTTTGGGCGGGGGTTATAGATTTTTATGACTGGGTGGGGTCTTGGAAAACTTGCTGTAATGTCTAATTTTGATTGCAAGTCGTTTGAAGATAATCCGTGGTGGTAAAGGGGGGTTTTGGGCATACTTTCTGAGTGCGTTTTGACACGATTTGAAATTAGGCCTCTGTGAGGTAGCAGCAGTATTCTGCACGTTTTTGGGAGGGTAATGTGGGGTGTTCTAGATTTTGGGGATTGTCATCTCTGAAAGTGATAGTATAATTTCTGCACTACACAGCGTGCCTTACATATGCTTTTCTCTGAGGTGTCGACTCTATAACACTTACTGTAGTGTTTTTCCATCATCAATTACAGGCAGGCTTTAACCCTGTGCCATCAATGTACTACTCAGGCTTACAATTAGCGATCCGCAAATCCGCATCAGGCAGGCAGTGGACAGTGTGTCTGGTCACCAAGATTGATCGACGGAGCATCCGATGGAATGAAGGAGTACCGCGAATAAGAGGAATGGCTGGATGCATCGACTTCACAAATTCAACGGGACAACAACAAAAAACAGTAACAGTATTCAAAATTCCCCTTATCTTTTAAATGATATTGTTGTGAACTTGAACTTACTTCTACGAGTGTGACTCTGTGCGTTTGTTTGATCTCTGCTTCAAATTCATCCCTCCCTCCAGCAATTTGATACATCTTTGCTATGTTTAACACTAATTTAATGTTCTAAGTGTTTATTCTCTCTGAGGGCAGAGAGGCAAGTGAAATTGCGTAATGACTGCAGCCCTGTACTGTCAACTTGTTTCTTCGTAGTTACTAGTAAGTTGCAGTAAGTAGTAGTACTACTTTTCAGTAACCTAAACATCCATTTAGTACTTCTGGCATGCAGTAGTGCACTTCCTTTATGTCCCTTTCAAGATTTCTCAATATCTTCTAATCCAAAGATTTGTTTCTCTTCATTTGTTGTTTGACAGTCCATGCTGTGTTTTTTTCCTCTCTACCAAACTTTCCCAAAAACACCCATTCTCATCCAATTTTCAAACCCTAACCCTCTTCCCCCGGGCTGTGTGGTATTTCATTGAGGTGTGACTGACAACAACAATAAATTCCACACACTTGCTGGGGAGGATAAGGTCAAAGCAACCAGAAGTTCATGTGCGCCATCGTGGATTGATAAGAACATCCTCATCCTACATGACGTGAACAATGAAATGATTCATGCTTACCATACGTTGGCACTGCTTAAGCTACAATTTAGGGCACTGTACTGTACCGTACTATCTATTGTACTGTTTCTAATGCTACGCTCAGGCCACTCAATGTTTAATTTCCTCTTTTTTTCATATGGTGATACTGCCAGTGTGTACCACTACTGCTACCAGCACAACAATGATATTGCATCCGTTGAGGATTCAAGTCAACAACCAACCTTAATCACCATTTGCAATGCAGCCAGCCCCGGGGCTACCCTGATTGTCAAACACAAATCACAGGTAAGATAAGCATATTGGAGAGGTAGTAGAATAATGGGCTAGGAGGACTAAGTTGGGAGGAGACTAGGAGAGCAGAGACTGACAGTACTACTAGTAAAGTACATAAAGTACAGTAGTAGGGCTACTAAATTTACCTACTCGGTTACTTACATTTTGGTAGTTTTCCGGACTAGATGTTTCATTCATGCTGGTAAGTTTGAAGAAAACAAACGTCCAGTAACCACCGCCAACCCCCACAAAAAATAATATATGAACGTGTATACTGTGTTTTTGAAAGAAAAGTAATTATTAGAAAATATATATTCGTGTTGTTTTCAGCACAACAATAATAAAATAAATTACCCAAACTCACTCCCCTCCCGAACCCAACCAATCAAACCAAAGTCCAAAAGTCCCCTTTCCCAAACATCCAATACCCACCCCCCCAACAGTCTTTAAAAAAGGGGCAAGGGACAGTCACTTCCTCCGGTGGCATAGTTTGGCATAGTTTGGCAAGCTGTTGCTGCATGTCCCGCTGCTCTTTGCGGAGGTCCCGGAGCTGGCGCTGAAGTTATTGGGCCAACCGCTCCAGGTAGTCCACTCGTCTGCTTAGCCGGCGCACACAAACCATCCAGGATCTGGGGGAGGCCGCTGATGTTGTTGCTGTTGTGCGGTGGCGGCGGGAGGCTGCCGGGCCACGGCTCCGTTTCGCTGGAGGCTTCTGGCTGGTGGACCCGGGGGGCAGTGGAGGAGGATGTAGATGTTGATGTCTCCTCATGCTCCCGAGCTCACAACCACCGATACTCGGCACAAATAGCCTCCAGCTTACGGGCCCTGGCCCGGACAGCCATCTCCTTACGGGTGAGCTTTTTGGGAGTAGCATCTATGAATAAAGAAAGAAAAATACTGTAGCCAATAGTCTTTAACAGAAAGTCAAAATAATTCAACGGAAGGTTGACACTCAGTAACACCAGCAAGTAGCAAACACAGTATAACATTTTGGCATGTATCTTTCCGCCGTCTTTGTAAGCATGTGACACTGTGAGTTTCAGGAATTCCACTAGCAGCACTGTAGGTGGACTCACTACTACATACATAGTCAGAGAGTACTACAAAAAGGCCTTTTTTACTTTTTTTCTCTTGTTTTGCAAAATAAATTACTGGTACGTGAACTTGTGGTAGTCGCCATAATGGCAGCTCACTGAGCTTTCACCCAAGAAATACAGACACAGGCCAAAATGATGCAGACTCGCAGTACTTAAAGCAGTACATGCAGGTGGGGATAGGAATGTCTTACTTTTCTATAGGGGTGGCACTGCCACTGGCCATACTTCATCCACTCAGCGTCTGCTCTACTACATCATACACCTCTGCTATCGACGAGGAGGATAAGAAGATAACACCCAGGCTTCCAAAGTACGTTTTTGTCAACAACCAACTAACATCCTTTTCGTAATATTTTTGAAACCGCCGTCTTCTTTCATATGTTTAATTGCATTCAACAAAACCATTCTTTACAGTCATAAATATTAAGACTCCCTCGTCCTTCGTTTCACCCTTCTTTAACTTTTTGTTCTTCACATCCCTAAACTACATCTGATATGACTTGGCTTCACAATAAAAATTTGCCAGCTGAGTCGAAGTGAAATAGAGGGGGCAATTAAATGTTAAATAAATGTTGTATACTTGTAAAGCGCACAGCTGCCCCAGCAAATGGGCGACCCGGCGCTGTATACCGCTGGGGAACCCGTCCTGGCTTTCCCTGTGGGATGGTCCCTACTGGGAATCCCCAAGGTGGAGCCAGGCATCCCCGGCGTTGATGGGGCCGTTGTGGAGATTAGGCAAGCTAATGCCCAGAGTTGCCGAGTGAGACCCCAGGTTAGAGTAGGCACCGAGGCGAGAATTGTCGAGTCCGCTGACCCTGGTCCACGACCCTGCCACGTCGGGAATTGAACCCTGGGCCCGGGCCGACTTCTTTTCCCGGGTCTGCCGCCTCTAACCAGTGAGCCACACCACTCCATTTGTTACCAGAGAAGTACCGCCGCTAATGCTATTAAAAGACAAGGTTGACTGTCTTCTCCGTGATAGCCCAAAAAGTAGTTCTAAATTAGTAAATGTTCTTGACAATACAGTGTACTTATACTAGTGTACTGTGTACTACTGTACAGCACATCATACACTCCTTTGCGAGCCTACTCAAAAAAATTTCAATAAGTAAGGAGTATAATAACTTACCACCGTCCGCCGCCGCTGAGTCTTCCCCCCCAGCTCCTCCTGTTGGCGCTGCCGCATCCAGAGTGGACCCCTCCGCACTGCTGGCCCCGGCACTGGTGGTCATCTGTGCCGCATCAGATGTTGTGACGTCTAGGAAAAACATGTCATATTTTCAGATGCCATACACAACCCCCTATTTTGTCTCGTAATGGAGGAAAATGTTACATAACACATTTTTTTATTACTGGGATTGAAAAAAAGTAACGGTTTTGGGGAGGGTGTTAACCTTTAATATGCTAATTCCATTAAATGCTTCACTTCGTATGACAACTGATGAATGCTTGCTTAACGGGCACCATTTTTCTCATTACAGAAAGAAGATTCCATTGCCCTTCAGCCAGACAATTCACCAACTACTACTAAGTCATCACTAGCAGTACTTTAAGTACTTTAAAGAAGGTGGGGGCTCCCGCACAGTTATTCTAATAATTTCATGTGTCTGTTAACTATTATTAATTTTGAGTCATACTAATTTCATTCATGGGAATGTTGTTGCAACTTTAACGTCATCTTCATCCATCAGAATACTACGCTATTAAAAATAAAGAAATAGTGTTTTCATTTCTTAATTGAAAATAAAACTTTAAAAGTAACAAACACTGTGTGGTTTTTATTTACGAGTGAGTGAGCGGAAAGGTTTGAACTACTGCACTTGGCAGTCATGTTTCAGTGACTCAGATAGGCTGGGACTCAGAGGTAGTCTTCTTCTGTTCTTCTAGGTCGTAAAATCGGACTGAGGTATGTTGAAAGTCGAACTGCACCTATCATCTTGTCCATACTTCTTTGTGTGCAGAATAGTCCCTGAAACACTAGCGGAATGGGATGTGCTCCTCTCAAATCAAAAAGGACACTGCTACCTTTTACTTGGTGTAAACAATTACATTTTGTTGTTACAAATTGTCAAAGCACTTACATTAAGAAGACTGGAATAGACAACAAGGGCAACCCAGAGGACTGCACTCAGTGCCTAGAGCTATTGCTGTATCAGAGTTTTGTTTCACACCGTTTGCCGAATGGGCAAGCTTAGCTACCTACACAGACCGACTCATAATTGTAAATAGTAGTAGCACAGAGAGTGATGGTAGAGGCAGGATAAGAATGTAGAAAGTAGTCTACATTAGAAGATCAAAGACTATTTTGTAAAACATAGAATTGTCAAAGCACTTACATTAAGAAGACTGGAATAGACAGCAAGGGCAACCTAGAGGACTGCACTCAGTGCCTAGAGCTATTGCTGTATCAGAGTTTTGTTTCACACCGTTTACCGAATGGGCAAGCTTAGCTACCTACACAGACTGACTCATAATTGTAAATAGTATTAGCACAGAGAGTGATGGTAGAGGCAGGATAAGAATGTAGAAAATAGTCTACATTAGAAGAAGATGAAAGACTATTTTGTAAAACATAGAATTATTAGGAACCAGTTTTTAATGAATAGGAGCTGTAAAAGTTAGGGAAGTATAAGTATTAATATAACAATAAAACAACTTACTGGGGCCAGCAGAAGAGCCTGCAAGGGACTGCTCCTGTCCAACTTCTGCCACCGGAGTCTCTGTCGCCGCCGCCGCCGCCGCCCCTGGGAATTGCTGGTGATCATGAAATAAAGAAACACAACATTGATGATTGTTTTTTGGGAAATATTTGATTTCTTTGTACTCAATCTAAAATTATGTCGGGGAAACAAATCAACATCAATTGCATCTGATATGGTCAACTAAGAGGATAGTAGTACAGTATTGCAGGATTCGCAGACCGTCTAATAGGAAAGTTATGTAATTCACTAACTACATCAACAACAAAAAGGTTCTACTACGACTGCCATCACTCAGCAGCACGAGACGTCGTGTGACAGACACAGTCCGTCATCATGATTGCAGACCACTAACAAATGTCCTAGAACAAGTAATAAATAATATACTCAACGTATCAATCCACCACTATCTCTTCAAAGTGGCAGCAGCAGGAGTACAAAGAAGGACTAGACTTGAGTCTACTGTCTCTAGCATTACGTAGTAATGCTCTCAAATGACTAAAAAGTTGCAAACAAGTAAGCATAGTAGCAACGCCAATAACGAGGCGAGCACCTGCAATGACAGAAGCTATTTAAACATTAATTTACCAGCAATGTAATCTAATCAGCAGCATTCGTACTCTTCAGGAAAAAAATAGATTAGCAATATAACAGAGCAGAAGGAAAAAAAGTAGTTATTAAATAGCTACTTACCAAGCCCAGGGATCTCCACACCGAGCAGGTAGAGCATGTCATGCTCCCAGTCCAAGATGTCACTCCACCGGTGCGTCACTTGGTGGTAGGTGCGCCGGACCCCAGACTCCTTACACATGCGCCGGCACACCTTCTCCCACAGCTGGCGACGCTCCCGAAGGATGTAACCGGAAGCAATCCGCCCACCTGCTGCCACGGTCTTAGGGAGGTGGACCTGGACAAAAACCATCAAGGCGGCCACTTCCACCGCAGAGAAGATCTCCCTGGGCTGCACTTCCTCCCCCCTACAACGCCCGCAAGGGAGGCAGGTACGTGGTGCTGGGCCCTTCCCCTTGCCCTTGTCACCTCCCTTAGCCATGGTCCTGGGCACAAGAAGAAGGAAAGAAGAATAGGTGTGAAAAAAAATAAGAGAGAGAGTGAAAGAAATAAAGTAGGTAATAAAGTAACAAAAAGTAAAAAAAACACAAAATATAGATGTAGGAAATAGAAGAGAGAGATAATAAGCAAAAAAAAAAAAAAAGTTCAGAAAAACATAGGATGACAAAGTGGTAAGGTGGATAGAAAGGTAACATGCCCAAAACCATAGCAGTGAATGAAAAACAAGATGGCAGCACCCACAGAGGACTGCGTGGGTAAGTTTGCACAATATTTCCCCTGCGAGCACGCAAAAATGCCCACGAATACGTAATCACGCGCCGCATACAATGCAAGCATGCAACGAGCGCCCGGAAATGGAAACACGTCACGCAAACAAGATGGCCGCGCCCATACACGACCGCATAGGCAACCTCGGGTTTGGTACGCTGCAAGCGGTCCGCTAATAAGCAAAAAAACACCCGAACACGCAATAAAAAGAAAAACCGCCCGAAAACGCAAAAAAAGAGAAATCAGCAAATTTGCACAAATTTGCGGATTGCAAGTTCGATTTTGCGTCCCGCAAATCTTGCGAAATGGCAGAAAAACAAACTTTGGAAAACTGAAAGCACTTAGCAGGTGCAAAAGTTAAAGGTAATTTGTAACCATTCCCTGCAGTGATTCCTGAGGGGCCCCGCCAGAGTTCAGTTGCCTACTTTCAACTATTCTCTGACCCTGCTCTGACCCTCAAAGCAGGGTCAGAGAATAGTTACAAGTATGGCTCAATGCTCCTGTAAAAAAAATAACTGCAACAGGAAGGTCTTACAGCTAAGGAAGCAGGTGCCAGACTTGAAGCACAAATTCAGTGACACATTAACCAGCCCCAAATTAATTCATCTCAGTTGAGGCTGAGAAGGTGTGCTTTGCTTCCCCCCCCATAATATACTGTGGTGAACAAGAGGGTGGTAGTGGTGAACCAGAGGGTGCTGTGATGAACCAGAGGGGGACAGTGAGGATCCAGAGGGTGGCAGCGATCAACCAGAGGGTGGCAGTAGTGAACCAGAGGGTGGCACTGATGAAGCAGGGGGTGGCAGTGATGATCTAGAGGGTGGCAGGGATGAACCAGAGGATGGCAGTGATCAACCAGAGGGTGGCAGTGATGAACCAGAGGGTGCTGTGATAAACCAGAGGGGGACAGTGATGATCCAGAGGGTGGCAGTGGCAAACCAGAGGGTGGCAGTGATGAACCAGAGGGTGGCAGGGATGAACCAGAGGATGGCAGTGATCAACCAGAGAGTGGCAGTGGCGAACCAGAGGGTGCTGTGTGTGAGAAGTTGGCCTGGTATATGATGATCACTATTCTAGTGAGCACCTTGCACCAGTCCAAACGACCCCTATGGTGATTGGTTGTAAGTCCACCTTATAGATCAGCTATCCTAGTGGTAGCATGGACAAAAGCAGTCTTAGGCTAAACTCAAGAGGGCATGTGAAGCCAGCTGTTTTCACATATGCAATCCTTTAAATCCCAAATGAAAGGACAACACACAAATTATATATTATAAAATATATGTATTTATTTCTAGAATAATCCCCTTGACACTTTATGAGCACAGGAGCACAGGCGTTAAACAAAGAACACAGTATAACATACAATAAGATGCACAATTATGGATAGGCAGGGTGGTCACTCAAACCATATATTAAGAAAGTGGTATAAGTACCACGTCACGAACAATGAACAGGCCTTGGGCCTAGGGAATCGCTGGGCCTACACTGGACTAACGAAGGTTAGGAGATAGGAGGCCCACAGGATGCAGGTGCAGTGTCTATAGGCAAACGCGTTTACCATACAAGTCAATGGTGTGTAAAAATCAGAAAGTTATAGGTTTAGGAGTCTTCGGACTGGACTAGAACTTAGCCACTAAAAAGTAGGACACTAGAGGTGTAAACCACTATAGGAGCACCGGTGTAATCTCGTTACCTCACCCACAGGAAGGGGTTGCATAGGTGCCAAAGTGCGTTAGGTTTCTTCGTGGAGTTCTATGGAGCCTGGAGGTAAAGATGCTGCAGGCGGCCAGGAGAGAAGAGTCCGGTTGGAATCAAGGGTGGATCAAAGATGTAGAGTACCTGAAAGCAGAGGGGACAGAGTCTAGGTCACTAGCCAGTGACCAGGATGGAACCAGGACAGAACCAGGCAGTGTTGGGTTGCAATCAGGTGCTGTTAAGTAGTTTGTCTCCACTGCCACGTGGACCAGGAAGGATTGAACTTGACCAGCTGGTGAACACGAGCTGTCCCACAAAGGCTCTTGCTGTCGGCGGTGTCGGTTCTGAAATTGGAGTCACCAAACCTTGGCAAATGCAACCCAAGCAGGACTTAAAGATGTCTTCTGGATCGGACCGGGAAGGTCACATCGATGGCTCCTTTTCAGGGGAGCTAGGGCCAGTCTGGAGCAACCAGACCAGCAGTGTAGTTTTGATGGATCATTGTCACAGAGGCCACTAGCCAACGGGGAACCAACCGGACAACTCGGCAAGCAGGAAAAGTGCAAAAGGGCCCCACGCAGCAGTCGGTGAGTGTGGAGTGGGGATCTTTGAAGCACAGACTGCTTGGGGGTGAGGCTTCTCAAACCCCAAAGCACAGTGTCTAGGGTGCCTAGGGAGCTGCACAGAAAGCACTTTGTTGACTCTTCAAGATGGCCGGTCCCATGTCTCTCGTCGCCTCCACGGGTCTCAGCTTTGCCAGGACTGTGGATCAGGCTGTTGGATGTCTGGGAGTCTGGGTCTTGTAAATCTCTGTGGTTCGAGCTCTGGCGGGAGCAACAGGAAAGAAAGTCTTGATGCGCTGATGGTGCCTGCTTGCACAGGGTGGCCACTCCTTGACCACAAAGGAGATTCTTCAGTCTTCCACGTCGAGTGGGATGTCGACGGGTCCAGAGTTTCATTTCAAAGTTTCAGTTAGGATGATCTGGTTTGCATTGGCACAGCTCCTTCCAAATCTAGGGGCTGGATCTCCTGCTAGGTCCCTCCTATGGGTGGGACCCAGGAAGGAGGTGGTTTCACCCCTTTCCCGTTGTCCAGTTTCATGCCAGGGTATAGACAAAGGGTTGTACCCAGAAAGTGTCACTGGGACCTGGGCTATCAAAGTGATAAGAGGAAGGGGTCCCAGTAATCAAAGAACAATTTACTACATAATAACAAAATAAATCAACCAAGAAACAAATCTGTTCACATTGTTTTAATCACAATGTGAAATGTATATAACAAATATATAATTTTGTCACAGAACGTGAACACGATTTTACAGTGCCCCAGGTATAGAAAGGAAACAAGGGAAGGGGGAGTGATCCTGTGAGGAGGAAGTGGAGGGAAGGAGGAAGAAATTCTCAAGTGACAGTATTAATCAAAATATGTACATCATTTATCCTCACTACACAGTGTGTGTAGAGATAGGGACCACAAGGTTCAAATAGTTATTTCCACAGAACAACATACTCCACAGAGTTCAGAAAATGAAACAATGGGGCGTGGAGTTGGTAATGCGAATATCTGTCGAAGTTTCGACCCCCTAGTATGCAGGTAGAGTTGCTATCCTTGCTGTGGGGTCTTCATCAGGACAGGGGTGGGGACACCTATTTAATATAAATGTAAAAATTAGTGTAGGAAGACGAATCCCTATGTTATTCCAGTGATGAACCAGAGGGTGGCACTGGTGAAGCAGGGGGTGGCAGTGATGATACAGAGGGTGGCAGGGATGAACCAGAGGATGGCAGTGATCAACCAGAGGGTGGCAGTGATGAACCTGAGGGTGCTGTGATAAACCATAGGGGGACAGTGATGATCCAGAGGGTGGCAGTGGCAAACCAGAGGGTGGCAGTGATGAACCAGAGGGTGGCAGGGATGAACCAGAGGATGGCCGTGATCAACCAGAGGGTGGCAGTGATGAACCAGAGGGTGCTGTGATAAACCAGAGGGGGACAGTGATGATCCAGAGGGTGGCATTGGTGAACCAGAGGGTGGCAGTGATGAACCGGAGGGTGGCCGCGATGAACCACAGGGTCGCAAACAGGCTGGACACATAGAAACAACATGGTCACGACCGTTGCGACCACACAAGTAAGTACGCGTTCCCGAACTTGTACAAAACCCTCGCGAAATGGCAAAAACAGCATATTCACAAATTCTCACAAATTTGCGAATTTTGCAGATTGCGAGTTCGTTTTCCCACCAATTCGCGGATCGCGAATTCGCAAATTTCGCCCATGCTTACATTACAGCATGTCATGGGACTCTATGTATAATCTCACTCAAGCAACCGATTGCTTTTGCAGCACGCTAATGAGCTTGCCACCCAGCATGACTCAAGGAGTCCAGAAATATACCCAATTTGATACGTGACTATACTTATCAACCCAGTGCATTGCACTGTAATTATATATGTATTATCTTCCATGGGGTTTGTGCCATTTGTACTTGTTAACATATGAGGCACTCTAAAGTTTGAGCCTGAACGACCAAAGCATGCATTTGGTGCCTGATTTCCTAAATAGTACAATAATGACATTTATGTTGTTATTGTTGTTTATATGAATTTCACAGAGAGGAGTAGGGAAAAGAGGAAGTGTACAGAAATGTGTATACATAGAAGACAAACAATGAGATATTTTGGGATCACCGAAGAAAAAGTACAGATAGTGAAGTAAACACTAGCTCAGATGTTTACCCACCGCTAGTTTTATTCCCGGGCCACCATACTCCGGAATCTGTGGAGATTATTCCTAGTCATGCAGAAATACCTAAACCACAAATAAATCATGTTCAAGTTTCATAGATAAATTCTCTAGAACTGGTGAGGTGTGGGGTGACCCCCTGTAGTCACACTTACATCAAGGTGGCTATACCACCCAGAATATTTCCAGCTCCTTGCCACGAAGAGGAGCCGGAAACCTTCAGGAATACTCTCTACAGATACCAGAGGTAGGATCAGAGGGGACCTCCCCTTTTTGGGTCCCGAAGGGACCTGATGAATGCCAAGTGACCCCTTCTGTATGTGTACACCTTCCACAGCAGAAACATGTGGACACTTTGGCAGTAAAGGAGGGGTGAAGGAATCCTTCATTTTCTCCTTTTACCTCCATCGTTTGCGTTGTTTAATCTAGCCAAATGGCCCCGGAATACAATTGGCAGTGGATACACACCTGAGCTAGTTTTAACTTCACTATCTGCACTTTTTCTTCGGTGATCCCAAAATATCTCATTGTTTGTATTGTCTTCCCCTCCCTGTTGATGCACCCCAGGTGTTGGGCTGCGCGGGGTGTCTGTAGCATGCCCTATGATGAAGCATGTCACAATTTTGTGAGCGAGGGCAGTTTTTTCCACATCACACATGTGCCACTGTCTTCTATGTATACACATTGCCGTACACGTCGTCTTTACCCTACTCCTCTGTGTGATATTCAGTGATTGAACGGGGAGCCTGGAGTAGGGAGATATCCTCTCCCCCCATCCTATTGTGGATATATTGTTGTTTATATCACAGGTCTTGGCAAAAATCACACTTTTAACTGATACTCGGGAAGGTGACTGGAAGTAAATAAACAAATCCATGTTTTGAAACTCCGGTCACTGTGTAGATTAGGTTATAATGGTCTTGAGGAAGAGCCACTAGATCATTTACATGACTGAAGTAGGCTTCAAACATGTTGACCTACAGCTATCATAGATACCATTTTCTAGTAGATAGCACTACAGATTCTAATATAGGCAGTAGGACTCAATCATTAAAGTTGTTCTGAAGAGGACCCCCTGTCCTATTTTTATCCTTTGTACCCATTCACTTAAAACACCAATCTACACTTAGACCCACAAACTCACACTTTACAAAATGGCTTTTGAAAAGATCTTCGGTAAAGAGTCCCCATTGAAGGTGCTCTACGGGCATTGTAGAGCCGGCCCAATGTGGAGCAAACGCCCAATGATGAAGTATGGCACCAATCCAGGTGTGTGAGGGCATTTCTTCCTGCAGAGTGATGCTTCTGGCATACCTTGTGGTACTCATTTTACCTGTGTAGACAGCTCCCTTGATTAGGAACTGGATACCCTTTAATGTTCTGCACCAGGAAAGGGACCATGAAGATGGGTTTGTCATTGCATAGAGTGGAGGCATCTAGGTTCAGTTTATGAGTAGGGGTAAACAATGAAGGCCCAAAGTTACAAAACAGTTATAGAACACAGCGCAGCACCCAAAGTTGCTTAACATTGTTGTGTGACAGGGAGAGAGCAGGAAAATGCCACATCTACAAAAATATGGCACTCTCCTCCTATCTTCCTAGCGCCGGCACACAATAATGTAGCTGGGTGCCATGCACCCACCTTTGTACTATGGTGCAAAGGTGTGTGCATCATGCTCAGCTGCATTATTGTGCACTGGCACTAGAGAGAGAGAAGGAGAACGGCACATCAAAGTAGCTATGCACAGGTGTGTGTGTGTGCGTCTAGCATAGGTTTAGTAGTGAAAGGGTCGCCTTTCAGGACAAAATACTATGCTTAGAAAATTCCCACTTCAAATGTGTGTGTAAAGTACAGCACACATGAAAAGTGGACATGTTAGGAGAAATAAAAGAAAATCCATTTAAAACCTGCTTTCAAGTTGCAATAATGTTTGGAGCAAAACCCTGTCTACTATTGTTGGTAGACAGGGTTTAGCATCAACAATCATATGTGGTTGCACAGTAATGCCCGTGTACCACCTATGGAACTCCCCCTGGAAGCAGAGTAGCAAAAGAGCTGGTTTGTGTTATATTTTACATTACAATGGCCTCAACTGCGCTGGGATGCCAGGCTTCACCTTGGGGGTGCCCAGAAGTGGACATTTCACAGGCAATAGCCAGGAAGGGTTCCACAGCGGTATGCGTACAGCGCCAGGAAACCCCGGTTGGGGTATAAGTGCGCTTTACAAGTACAAATTCATTTCATTTCATTTTGCATTGATTTGTAAATCAGGATAAGGAATTTGCATTTCCTCTTCGTCACTTAAGTAATGCAAACCTGAAGCAAAACTTTCAGAAATTTTGCCTGATGTTCTTTAGAGTGCTGGGGAAGAGTAGGGAAGCCCTGGTGATGCAGGTGATATCTCCGGCTAGGCTGCAATTTTCATTTTTTATGAGTTTGTGCCTTACATCTTGCATTGATCCAGATAGATTCATTTATGATATGCTCTTAAAGTTGCATTTGACTGAGATGTTAGAAAAGTTGACAGAGCAGTGGAATTGGTCATGGGGAGCAGATTGTTCTCCAGGTAACTAGAGTGAACATTTCGCGATTGTTTGCAAATATTTTGGATTTTCTGATTATAGTATGAGGCTAGTTTATTACACATTGATTGAGAGTTCAAGTTAAAGACAGCTTACCATTTTAAATAAGGCCTGGCAGCCTTTTGACGCAAAACAACTCAGTAAATTGGCCCATACGATTCTGTTAAACTAAATATAACTGCAGCATTCACGATGCTTAAAGTCAATAGAAAATATTTTGTGAGAGTAATATCTCTAAGTCAGTTTATAAAAATACGTTACAAAACATCTGAAGTTGTGAGAAAATGTTCATACCTATATATTACTTTCACTAAATTGGAAAATAAAGTTGAACATCTGGTTTGAGAATACTTGTGTTACCACTATGTTACAGTTATGAGAAAACGAACATCAAGTTTAGTTAGAAACACAATCCAGGAACATCACACATCTAGTTTCAGTAGAAAACGGTGCCTTTAAATTTCAGGTACCAATCCGTTTGCAGGACAATTCACCTGGTAAAACGGTTGTGCCGAAAAAGAAGATTACTAACTGATATTCTGAGAAAAAACAGGAAAACTCCAGAAACTTCGTCAATGTCAAGCTGGACCTCTGCAAAACGTTCAGGATAAAATATATGTTACCCAACGCTAATATAGCACCTTTTATTTTTTAGATGTTCCGGATACAACACAACTGTTTCTTTGTGAAGTGCTCCTTTAACCTAGGTTTGCAGCAGCGTGGAACTGGGACTAGTAGTGGTCGGTGGTGAGAGTACTGTGGGGCGGTGAGGCGGGGGCAGGGGAGGAAAAGGGTGAGGGGTAGTAAACCATGACAGACTGTGCAATTACCACTCTGAGTCATGGCTGCATCTCCTGTGTTGTTGCCTGGGCCTAGCTGCCCCAGGAAAGTCTCTCTTAAAACCCTTGTATTTAAGAGGGGGCATTAGGACATGCTGGGAGGCTTCAACTCTTTGTTTCGCATCCACTGACATCCAAGTGCTTGCAAGGTCGGGAACATTTGTGAGACTCTTGGGCAATCTTCTGTCACCTTTTTCGGCCCCCGCTTTCCCACGTCCTCCCCCTCAAAAACTCATCACAGAATATTTTTCCCCCGTGGTATAGCACCATTCGTTTTTATTGTCTTTAATTTTGGTTTTGCGTAGCAAATTGTTTATATCGGCAACTACAAGACTGTTTTTCTTAGAAGCACAATGGCCACTAAGCTCAGTCAGCAGTTTCTCAGCTTTGTGTTTCTGTTTTCTTCCTTTTATCCTAAACATGACAAATGTGTTATTGCTGATTTTTTATATATGTTCTAATGCTGTTTTTATAGCAATGGTTTTAAGTAACTGTGCTAAACTAATAAAAAAAAAACTATGACATACGGCCGAACTGATGTAAGTAAACAAATAAATAAATAAAACAAATTTCATTGCTCGCGCTGCATTGCTGAATGCGATGCAGCGCGTGCAACAAAATTTGTTTTATTTATTTATTTGTTTACTTACCTCTGTTGGGCCATATTCATAGTTAACTTCCCCCCCTGCTCCGCCCGCCCAGCCCCGCCCCACCCCACCGCCTTGCAGCACTCCCTCCACCGACCGCTACTGACTGGGACACAAAAAAGGCCCGTGTACCATTATAAAAGTGGCCCACGGTGATATATGAGAAATTAACAGTAAAAATCGTCCAATTGCTGGTAAAGAAATGGCCCACACACTGATCTGTCAGACCATCCCATGGGCACTGCCTGACAGAGATGGATTGGCACTGTGGGCACTCGGGCATGGGCTGGTGTCTCAGTGCACTCTGTGGGCCGTGTTTTCCCCCCTTTACCAGTCCACAGAGAGCACTGACAGGGAGAGGAAAGCAGCTTCGCTGTGCGGCCGGCCATTCAGCGATGTTCAGCTGTGGCCTCTCCATGACCCCCTGTCCTGCCAAGCAATCAAGGTAATGGTGGGCTGGGGAGGGGTGATTGTGTGCCAGAATCGGCCTCCCAGGGGGCCAGGTGTTGCTCAGGCCTATGAGCCATTTTCACCTCAGCTCTCCTAGGGCCCACGCAGCCCAGAAACAGTGCTTGCATTAGTCCTCGCCCACAGCCTTTCTCATTCAGGGCATAGGTAGCGAGAAAGAATGGGTCTCCCTAGGGGGGGGAATATGATGTGGGGAACTCGCTAGGCATGGGTGGAAAATCCGTTCCGCTTGCGGATTTTGCGGATTTTCGGGAAATCCGCAATCCGCGAGATTTGCGAATCTCCCGCAAAATCCGCAAATCCGCGAGCAGCGGATTTTGCTCGCACTGCTCGCACTGTTCGCGTGAGTTCGCGTGAGTTCGCGCCCCGCGAATAAGTGCAAAATTGCAGAAATACGATCTTAGCAAAACTGAAAGTAACTACTTACCAGGTTCAAAAGTTCAGGCTCATCATTAGTAGCCATTTCCTGTAGTGCTTCCTGAGGGGCCCCTCCAGAGTTCAGTTGCCAGTTGAAACTATTATGTGACCCTGCTCTGAACCTCAGAATAGTTACACATATGCCACAAAGGTCCTGAATTACAGCTAAGGGAGACAAGCAGGAGCCAGGCTGGAAGTTAAAATCCATTAATCAGCCCCTAATTCATTATTGTCAGTTGGGGCAGGGCAGGTGTTGTAATTAATTTTGCAACAATGAAAGCACTTAGCAAGTGCAAAAGATCACTAATCAGGGCGCACTAAGGAAGCAGGTGCCAGCTAAAAAAATATTCTGTGACACATTAATCAGCCCCAAATTAATTCAGGTCACTTGAGGCAGGGAAGGTGTGCTTTGCTTTGCCGAAAATAATGTACACTGGACAACCAGAGGGTGTGGTGATGAAACAGAGGGTGGCATGGGTGGGCCAGAGGGTGGCATGAGTAGTCAGAGAGTGGCAGTGGTGACAGAGAGTGGCAGTGATGAAGAAGAGTGTCCCAAACAGGCTGGACACGTAGAAACAACAAGTTCGCGAAACTTGCGACCCGACAGGTAAGTTCGCAATTTGCGAAAGTGTACAAAACCCTCGCGAACTGGCAGAAACACGGGCGAACACAAAAAAAAAAAAATTCGCAAATTCGCGGGAATTCGCGGATTTTGCGGATTGCGAATCCGCAAATCCGCAAAATTCGCGAACGCGAGATCCGCAAAATTCGCTCATGCTTAGAACTCGCACCATCTTCACCTTAGCCTCCCCCCACCCCCATGGATAGCCCAGAAGCTGTGTTTTTGCTTTAGCCCCTCTCCTGCCACACCATTGCCCTGAGGAAGTGAGGGGCTGTGGAGGGCTCAGTAATTTACAAAGAGATGGGGCCTCACTGTTTTTCAGGTGCTCTGTGCTGGAGGGCTGGAGAATATTTTTTAATGGAAAGGGGCCTCGCTGTTTTCAGATGCTCCTGCGCTGGAGGTCTGGGGAATCATTTTTTAGGAGAAAGGGGCCTTGCTGTTTTCAGATGCTCCTGCGCTGGAGAGCTGGGGAATAATTGTTTAGAGAAATGGGCTTCGCTGTTTTTCAGGTACTCCTGCGCTTGAGGGCTGAGGAATAATTTTGTAATAGAAAGGGACCTCACTGTTTTCAGATGCTCCTGCGCTGGAGGGCTGGGAATAATTTGGTAATAGAAAGGGGCCTGGCTGCCTGGCTGTTTTTCAGGTGCTCAGCTTGTAGGACATTGTTTAGCAATCAAATGAGAAAGGATCACTTTTCCTGCTTTAACTTGGGTTTGCAGGTAGTGTACTTCTGTCCCAATAAAACACCCTCATGCACGTGTCTGTTGTTAAGCGAAAGTGGTATATCTTGATTCTCCACCCCTTAGACGCGTGAGTGCAGAATCATTGGGTTGGTGGTTATGCAACCTCCACCAGGAGGAAAACCCTTTGGTTACAGCAGTAGTGATTAGTGATAGGGAAGTGCAGTGCTGTGAAATGGCAACAAGGCTTGTCTGCCCTGTGTTCCACAACTTTAATCAAACAGGGTGCGAGACTATATTAAAATTAAGGTGTGTGTATTGAGACAGTTGAGGTATCTCACACACCTGTTCTGTATGTGGACTCACAATACCAACAAAAGAAATCCATTTGCTGCCCAATCTAACATGGACCATCCGCAATCATACAAACTGCAATACAAGTCATGTGATATTCATGATCACATGTCCTTGTAACAAACGTTACATTGGGATGACCTGCAGGAAGGTAAAATTGCGTATTGGAGAACATATAAGCAATATAAAATGTAAAAAAGGAACTACAAAAATGGCCAACCACTATATTGAAACAGGACACACAATTGGTGATTTACAATGGATAGTGCTGGAGACCCTAGAGGTTTTCCTAACCCACCACCAACCCAATGATTATGCACTCACGCGTCTAAGGGGCGGAGAATCAAGATGTACCGCTTTCGCTTAACAACAGACACGTGCATGAGGATTTTTTATTGGGACAGAAGTTCGCTACCTGCAAACCCAAGTTAAACCCAAGTTAAAGCAGGACAAGTGATCCTTTCTCATTTGATTGCTAGATACTGTATACAAGGAAGTTGAATGGATCACACTTTCCTTCTCCCTCTACAATTGATTTTGAATGTAGGACATTGTCACCTTTGCTCTGTGTCCTTCCCAAGAACAATATCCTCCCACTTACATTCCATGTGTGTTTCATGAAAGGCACGCCCGTGAATGTGGGCCATGCCCTGCGAATGTGGGCCACGTCCAGCAAATATGGGCAAAATTGTGATCCCAATCCGACCCTGCTACGTGATTGCCCTATAAGCCATCCGATCCCAGTTGGCAGTATATGAAATGCTAAAAACAATTTTGCAGTAATATTAGTTTTGTATCAAAATAAAATAAATGCATTCGTTTTAAAGCGACCACATATTGACTACTTTAATACAGCAATCACTTGATTTGGTGTGGATACATTATTATGCATTTTTCAAGGGTTGCATGTGTTCATTCATTTTTAGTTTCCCTGAGTCATCTTTGATGATCTTCATAAGCTTATTAACGAGCTATTCAGGAAGTTCACAAAATATACAAATTGTTCATATGCTAATTACCATCAAATTACCAACCAACTTCAAGCAAACAAAAGTAGATGGTGCAAAATCTATTTCAAATTGAATCTTCAGATGAAGAAAATTACAGTAAAGCTGACCTACTATTGTATGAGAAAATTTAGAAATATTACAGTTGCAGTAATCCCTCAAAAATCATTCAATAATACAATATTTCACATTACACCATTTTACAAAATGAGAGCCTCTTAAATTGTAACTATCAACGCAGCACTTTTATAAAGAAGTGAACAAATTCACCGTAGAACGAGAGAGGGGCAGTAGCAGTCGGTGGTGGGACTAGCTGCCGGGCGGTGACGTGGGGAGGGGCAGGGTGGGGCTAGTAATCCATGGATTATGGAGGATTACAGGTAAGTAATCATATAAATAAATAAAACTAATTTTGTTGGGCGCACTGCATCCCCAAATGTGATGCAGTGCACGCAACGAAATATCGTTTTATACCCCTCCCCCCACACATCACCGCCCGGCAGCTACTCCCACCACCGACCGCTACTGGAGAGCGGTTTAATTTCTTTCTAGCATCCAACAGCTTTGATACTGTTTTACCCCAGGAAAGATGGCCATGGCCTACAATAGACAGAATCTGGACTGAACCAGTCTCAAGACTGTTTTTCTTTCAATAGTAACTCGGGCCTATGGTTACATGGTGGCAAATATTTTAAGTGAACTTCAACGCTTTTTCAACAACAGTCTCGCAAATGCTTTTCTGAAACTACTGTGACATAGAGGGTAGAGGAAAGGGTTAATGAAAGAATTGCTCCACAGCAACCAAAAGGCAATTTCATACCAGTAGGCCTCTATGCAACTACCATGGCAGGCAGCTCTTATCACCATCAGAATTGAGTAGGGACCGGCACAAACCAAAAATATGCAGACAATGATGGAAAGAGATTTTGCAATTTGTATATCCTTTGACACTCTTGCACTTGATGTCTTGGTTAATAACCCTTGTGCATTGTTGGATTTAGTTTGTTTTTTCAATACGCGTGTTTGCCTCTTTGTCTCATTTTTCTTGGTAGCAAATGCAAAAACTGATATCTTTTTGTTGTTGGGATGGGCTGAGTGTCTTGTATTATGTGAAGCTATTGATTCCACAATGCCTTGAGGGTCCTGCTGAAGTTCCACAAAGAATAAGGAGCTTGGTTGTTCTGTTGAAGCCTTTGGGGGAATTGTGTTATTGTTGTGAGGTTGAGAGCGCTGTCTTTTTTTACTGCTTTCTTTAACCGTCCAACAAATGACGATGTTAAAATAGCTGACAAAGCCGGCTGGTATTAGAAGAGAGGCCAGTGAAAACCCAAGCAGAAAATCCCAGATGTTATTGAACTCATAGAAGCAGGCATCTAGAGGAACAGTGCTTTTGCCAATAATGTACTCCCAGAAAATGATTGGTGGGCAGTTCAGAGTGACAGAGCAAATCCAAGCCCCTAGTATCTTTTTCAGAGCTTTGTGTGGCATGTTCTGTTGCGTTCGGTATTCCACCTAGGAAAGGTAGGGCATTGCTTTAAACAGAGATAAAAAAGGAACAGATTTACATTTTCATTACTGCATGCAATATATTCACGTGGATTTCAATGCCCCAGCAGCAAAACACAAACCAAAAACTCCCAAAACAGCACGATATGTTCTCTTTTAAAACACATGATGGTATTTATTTTATAATACATGTCCAAGGAGGGCAAGAACTGGTTTGTCACATGGACACCTAGATATTAATTTACTCTTCCAAGCTACACAAATTCCCATTTCTGTAATCTTCGGATAAGTAGGACTGCTGTTATATTAAGGTTAATCTAGGGAGAAACTTTATGAAGGCCACATTTAAGGGTGTAATACTGCTACGAAACAATTCAGACTGCTTTGGAGGAAGGAGAGCGTGAAAAGGATAATAAATAGTTTTTCCCCAGGCCACCACAAATCTTTCCACAAAACCTAATATATTGCACTTATCCTCTTACGTCCAACACTGAACCCAGCTGACAGAAGATGATTTGTGGTAATTCTGCACGACAAGGGTTGGGTAAAGTAAGTATACTCTTAAATACATTGAGAGATGTATCTGACATTTCATTCTACATAACACATATTTAAGCAGTTGTGAAAGATGCCAGCCCTGCTCTTGCAACATTCGCTTTTACTACTTTAAGAGCACTGGGCATGATTTATCAAGTTTACAGAATTGCTACTTCCAAAGCTGACACCAGTCTTAAGGTGTTATTCCCAGGTCACTTTTTGTAATGTGACCTCTTTTAGTCGTGGGTCCTTGACATACCTCCATAAAATAATTGTTGTCCAGAGATTTTCATTTTTGATTTGTGTTTTTGTGTCATTAGAGAAGTAATGTAGCTTGGGTGGACATTCTAGTCCGGGCTGAATTTTATAAATCATGAGACCTATATACTTCATTTTGACGTCAAAACATGTTTTGGGGGTCAACTAGTCTTATCGAGACAGAAAATAACTCATCAGAGCAACCCTTCTGCCATCCTCTAAAATGGTGACTCTATAATATGATCTAACCATTTATTTTGGTAATTTATTTTAATATTGTTTTTATTTCAGGTTTTCAGTTGATTCAAATTTGTAAACATGAGCGAAGCTGGTGGTAGCAAAGGAAATTTACCTCCTGTTAACTGCAAAATCTGAGTAGTCCTTCAACAAAGAAAAATGCGTCATATGCCAAACTAATCAGAAAGAGAACTTTACATCAACTGCGATAGGACAGAAGAGAGTTTGAGATGCTGCAGAACGAAGACGAAGTTCACAAAAGATTGAAACTGAAGGATGAAGAAGATCAAACATTTTATCATTGTAACAACAAGTGCTACAAGTCATAGACAATCGGAAAAAAAGCCTGGAAAGAATTAGTCAAAAAGTAGCAGAAACCAATGAATCACAACAAGAATCCAAGACTTCTGAGAAAGCGACGACAACCAAATCCAATGTGATCCACCAACCACTTAGAAGGTCGATGGCTACCCCTCGTCCACCTCCAACAACTGATCAGAAAGAAAAGGATCTTCAATTTGTTATCTGTGGTTCAACCAGAACAAGGACCAAAGGTATTGATTAAAGAACAAAGTACACAGTATGTGATTCTCAAAGGGCAAACATGTTTTTGTCTGCAGATAGTTTCTCCCAAGATTAAGTTTTCAACTGAATATCTGATCAATACAGTGAGGTGAATGTATTTGCAGCAGATTTGCATGCCCACCCGAACAGTATGTATGTATACATTTGAAAATATGAATGTACAACAAGCTCCCAGCAGCAGCTAACTGCCAGCCTTCAGTTAAGTTTGCACTCTTTGATAAAGAAAATTAAGTTGTAAAGCCACTCTTGAGTGCTGGCTATGGGTTCACCCTCAGTGAGAACACAGAAATAATGGTCAACATTGATGAAAATGTATTGACCCCTAATAATAAAATTATGATTTTGTTTGTTGAGAATGTAAAATGGCTGTATTCATTTTTGTCAGTCTAACAAAAAGAATGAGCCACTGTTAGACCTAGCATAGCTTGGTGTGACTACGACTGACTTTTTGACTCTGCCTCCTTTGCTTTTTGATGCTTTGGGTACTTTGCCTCTGCTGATCAGTGTCAAAGTACAAGGGTTCCCTATGTAAAGTGTAATGGTAATTGGTTGGCTATGATGGTATGTTTGCCTTACTAGTAAAGTCCCTAGTAGTGTGCACTTTGTGTGCCAGGGCTAGTACTGCAAAGGTGCGTGGAGAAAGGAACTAAGGCCTGCATTGTAGGGCCTGTGCATAGAGTGCTAAGTTAGCATGTTGTCCTGACTTTTTGGCTCTGCCTCCTTTGCTTTTTGATGCTTTGGGTACTTGGCCACTGCTGATCAGTGTCAAAGTACAAGGGTTCCCTATGTAAAGGGTAATGGTAATTGGTTGGCTATGATGGTATGTTTGCCTTACTAGTAAAGTCCCTAGTAGTGTCCACTTTGTGTGCCAGGGCTAGTACTGCAAAGGTGCGTGGAGAAAGGAACTAAGGCCTGCAGTGTAGGGCCTGTGCATAGAGTGCTAAGTTAGCATGTTGTCCTGACTAGTGCATTCACTTGTCAGGCCTTACTTTCCCTTTTGCATACACATTGGGCACCCCTGTGGTAGGTCCTGTGTAATCCCTGGGCAGGGTGCAGTATAGGTAAAAGGCACAACATATACTAGGGTGTGTGTTATGTCCTAACAGTGAAAAACACTCCATTTCGTTATTCACTGCTGAAAGGCCATCCTGCCCGTATGACAGAATGGGGGAGGCTGGGTGTTGTGTGTGTGTTAGCCTAGTTTCCTGTAAGTTTATAATGGAAAGGTGAAGTTTATTATGTATGAACTCACAGTGTCATAACACACCTTTCTAAAGAAGTGGTTTTGTCACTGTGTGTTCAGAAACCACTCTGTTAAAGTGGATGAGTTTCGTGCTTTAAGCATTTCTGTGTGTCTCTGTTGAATGTGGATTGACTGTCTGGATCTGAAAGGTGAGAGTAGCTGGGAGAGGTCTTGACCCAGGGAGGGGTTGAGATGGCACCAGGCTGCCCTGCATCTAGAGAGTAGGGGGAGGAGAAGCCCAGGAGTTGAAAAGGCCAGGGCTGGTGCTATAAATCAATTGACCCATCTCATGCTGAGTGTTTAAGGATCCAGGCCCTCAGTATCAAAGGGAGAAAGGTGACACTGGGAGGGAGACACCCAGAACTAATTTAGGGAGGGGTCGGGGACCCCTGAGCACAAACAAACTTCAAAGACATTAAGGGGTATAACTATGAGAGCTGAAACCCCTGAATGTTGGAATGAAACAGAAATGGATAGAGACTGACAAGGCTTTGACCCATTCTGTGGTCAAGAGGAACCTCAGCTTAAGAAGGAGCAACTGAAGAGACTGCTGTGGAAAGACCAATCCTTGCTTCGTGATCTGGGGCTGGTCTGCAGTTTGCTGTTCTAACCAAGGGAGAGGCTGTTGGGCCTGTACTTTGAGGCTCTGGGTCCCCCTGCTTTACGTAGACTGTGCTTTGTGCTGTGTCTTGAATCTCAAGGGCTCAAGGTGAGCTATCTCCCTGTTTGGAAACCCAGGACTATAAAAGTTTCTGGAGAAGTCCCAAGCAACGCGGTATGACCGTATTTTTGCAGCTTGAGATCCTTAGAAGTTGTACCTTGTGATCGTGGGCATGCAGGAGTAAGGTGAGTCTCGGACACGCAGGGTGCGTGTCCTGGTGCAAGCCAAGGTGTTGATGAGGAGCGCCTGGTCGTTGTGTGCACAGGGAGATGAGGTGAGACTCGGACGCACAGAGTGCGTGTCATGGTTCAGCCAGGGCGTTGGTGAGGAGCGTCTGGTCATTGCGTGCACGGAAGGAAGAAGTGAGTCTCGGATGCGTAGAGTGCATGTTGTGGTGCAGCCAGAGCATTGGTGATGAGCGCCTGGTCATTGTGTGCACCGGGAGAAGATGTGAGACTCGGACGTGCAGGGTGCATGTCGTGGTGCAGCCAAGGCATTGGTGAAGAGCGCCTGGTCATTGTGTGCATCGAGCACAGAGTGAATCTCAGATGCGCAGAGTGTGTTTTGTGGTGCAGCCAGGGTGTTGGTGAAGAGTGCCTGGCCATTGTATGCACTGGGAGAAGAGGTGAGCATTGGGCACAGAAGTGAGTCTCAAATGCGCAGAGTGCATGTTGTGGTGCATCCAGGATGTTGGTGAAGACTGCCTGGTCATCGTATGCAGTGGGAGAAGAGGTGAGACTCGGACGCGCAGAGTGCATGTTGTGGTGCAGCCAGGGCATTGGTGAAGAGCGCCTGGTCATCGTGAGCACCAGAGAAAAGGTGAGTCTCGGACGAGCAGAGTGCGTGTCGAGGTGCAACCAGAGGCGCTGGTGAGGAATGCCGGGGTAGTGTGTGCACCAAATTCAAAGTAAGTCTCCACAGTGCTGAGGGTGGGTCTCAGTGTTCACTGAGTGTTCGCTGAGACTGCCGAAATGAGGGCCAGGTCATTGGGCCCTCAGAGTAAAACAGCAGCAGTTCGGACTGGCACCCCCATAGAAGCTGAGTCACTGGCCCGAGCTCGTGGTACCCATTGACGGAGTTCTGGATCTAGGCCCAAGTCGTTGAAGGAGGAGAAGACAGTGGTGTTGCGTCCCCCCAGGTAACATGGATCACCACCTGGGGTGGGGTGCGGGCCCAGAGGGACAATCTCTCCGCCTCTCGCTTCTGTCAGCTGTACGAGCCTGTTGCTTTGGATTGGATCTAGGCTGTACAGACCCAAGGAGGGGCAGTACTGGTGCCGGACTGAGAAGCAGTACTTTTGTGTCATCATTGATCCATATTGGGGGCACTGTTAACGGAGCACCTAAACTGTCATATTACACTGTGCATTATTGCTGCTAAAGAACTATCAAACTCTCGTATGACACTTGGCCTTATTGGTGCCTTACAAACTACATGCTTGGTGAGCTACCCACTGCGCTATTTTTCCATTGCACAGTATCTGATTATAACGTGGCGCAATGCATTATTTCTTATCTGCACACTACAAGATTGTAGTGTGACGCAATGCTTTGTTTCTACCTGGTACAGGACATGATGGTAGTGGTACGCATTGCATTTTTCCTTCTATTGCAAAGTACATTACTTTTTTGCAACATGTGTGATTCTAGAAATACAACTTGCCTAACCTTTTGGAACCAGTTAGAAGTAAGCTTGGTTAAAAGCGGTGGTTGAGATTAGAACCTTGTTAGGCAAAAGAGAGGGACAAGGGGCTTGTTTATTGAGGTCCAGCGCACATGCCCCAGGAGGCTATGAAAGCAAGTGGAGTGCGAAGTTCCTCGTGATGGGTGTGATAGAGGATCACGAACATGTAAGGGAAGGATGGTCACAGGCAGGCTATAACGGTATGTGGTAAGTAGAGGGGATTCTCTTTGTTGGAACTAGGGCTCTCACACACCTAGCAAGCTTGGTGTCATGCTTCATCATTTCAGCTTGCCCCTCGCCAGGTCGGTGCTGCAATACCTGGCAGGCATCCAAAACTGGGGCTCTTTGTCGGGGATCTTTTTTTCCTGCTG
Source organism: Lissotriton vulgaris (assembly GCF_964263255.1). Classification (NCBI taxonomy): domain Eukaryota; kingdom Metazoa; phylum Chordata; class Amphibia; order Caudata; family Salamandridae; genus Lissotriton; species Lissotriton vulgaris. The sequence goes on along the minus strand of NC_141691.1, from coordinate 1,409,923,282 downwards.
GTGGGTGCAGTGGGCGTGAGGGGCCTAGTATGTGTAGATGAAGACGGGAGGGAGTGGGTTAAAATTGGTCAGTTAGTCCTAGCACAAATTTTATTCCAGAGGTAAACTGCCTAGTTAAAAAATGGAGAGGAGCATAGAACTAGTGTTAGTTGTCTAGTTGAATGTACCCTGCTCTCGAGTGATCAACATGTTTCGTGTCGCAGTGTGGCTAATTGCTCGGGACACTTCTTCAGGATCAGTGAAAAACTATCTACACCATGGTAAGTGAAATCTACACACCCTGTATGTTCAAATGTCAACCTAAAAGATAAAAATTGGACGGGGGACATGTTGAAACCCTAACAGCGTTAGTGTTCGTACATCATTGAAAGCCAGTGAACCAAGTCACTACTTCAGCATGCTCAATCACATCTAAAATCAAATATGTGCAATGCATGTATGGAGTCCACAGCATGCACATCATGCTGAACCAGCGTAATCAGCTATGTTTTCAGGTATAAAAAGAAAAGGCTCCGCTAAAGTGCTTGTGCGTATGTCAAATGCTATGTATTCAGTACAAACTATGTAAAGATCATGCAATCGCATCTAAATCTAGAAATAACAGAACAAAGAAAAACATATATATACAGGAGATGGGTGTGCAAGAACATCTTCAAACTCACCTAAACTGCCCGCAAAAATGCTCGCTGCAGTAATCTGCAGTAATTGAACACCAGTAGGGTCCTAGCAAAGAATGGGGAGACAGAGACGGAGTGGATGTCGAGCTCCATGTTAGCCTACAGAGTCAACAAACGTTAAAAGGTGAACATTATATGAAGTTTAAAGGCGTGATAGCTGATGGTAGTGCCATCAGCGGTCGGGGCTGATCCAAAGAACGGCTAGAACCCTTAAGAGGAATTAGTCACGGGCAGTCAAACACGCGGCACAAGGAGGGCCACGGACCCGAGCCATCAACCAGCGCGTCCACAGCAAGCTAAAGCGCATACCGTCGGTGTTCTCGACCCAGCGCGGCACCGCGTCCGTATGAAAAACCGCCCTTCAGCTGCGCCTCAAAATAGGTAGCCAAATGGTGCCCAACGCTAAGGACACTCACCTAGAAGGTAATTCTGTATACTCACCGGCGACATGGACACTCCCTTGTGGAAGACCTACCCTGCCGCCCACACCGGGATGGTAAAGGTGCATCGGCGGCGGATCACAATGTATTGGTGCAAGCGAGTCATGTGACACATCACATATGCGATCCGCCTACAGACATAGAAAAGGTAACGGGGAGTCCCCTGGGAGGCTAGATGGTGGCGGCCATCTTGAATTGTGTTGTGGTAGCCCGACTTGAAAGTTAATGGGGGAGGAAGAAGTGTCTGTTATGTAACAGGTTAAGCGCGCCGGTAAAGGCCGAGATTGAGGCCAGGTATAGAGAATCAGAGAAATAGGGGCACATCATTGGAATTTGCGCCTAAAGAGGAGTTGCCAAAATAACTTAAGGACACTAAAAGAAATGAGATGCAGTCGATGTATGTAGTGGTCCCATATGTTAGTGAGGACACATTGGGTAGTGGTGTATTAAACCCTAGCTCAAGGGAGTATGCGCTCATGGGCCACATGGTATTTCAGCGGGTGAGATGAGACCCATACATCACCAAGGGTCACCCAGGGGTATTATGGGGTAGACGGCCAGGGGAACAGATGCTGGTCAGTAGTGTGCACTTCGAATTGTAAGACCAGGGGTGGGTAATCGATTACAAAGGGGGGGCCATGTTGCAGCACAGATCCTGGTGATAGATCCATTAAGTGTTTTTTTGGAGTAAAAACCAATACAGAGTAGAACAGGTATATCTAAATTTGGGTGCAACTACTAGTTATGACTATGGTCCCCTCGTGTGGAACTCGAGTGGTCTAGGAGTCGAGTGCCTGGGCTACTGGAGATTCAGCGTAGTGAGCCCCAAGGTTCATCGTCATTGAGACCAGTAATGTGTGATGATAATCTATGTATCCATCGTTGTTCAGTTCTGAACAGTGTTGTAGTACTGATGGTGGGGAAGGATTCAAGTATCGTCCAAACGAGGTTGTCTGAAGTGTGTTGTTGTTCTTTGTAGTGGGTATAGATGTTTAGTCGTCATCCTCTGGCAATGAATGTTGCTCCGGTGTTCAGAAATCCTCATCTTAATCGGTTGCATGGTCATGTCTTTGTATCGCATGTCGCACGGGCATGTGAGCATATAGATGCATTGTTTGGTGTTGCAATTAGTGTGTCTTTTTGCTGTCCATTTAAAATTAGGTAATAGTGTCAACTCTTTTGTGGTGGCTGTCAATGGGCAAACAACACATGAACCACACGGGTAATGCCCTGTCACTTCTGGCATATCCTATAGTGTTCTCTGGGTGGTGACATTAGGCTTTCTAGGTCTGGTGTGCACCAATGAATCTTTGAGATTGCGTGTCCTTTTGTACACAAATCTGGGTTTCGAGAGATTTAGATCATCTGTGTTTAGGATCTGCCAATGCTTGAGGATTATTTTCTTGATTCTTGCAGAGTCCGGGGTAAAAGACGTCACACAAGTAAGAGTGTCTGACTGTGATTTGGGATGGGGTTCCAATAGTGATTCCCTGGGGTTGTTTTTAGCCCTTTTCATTGAGTCGCTAATTTGTCTCTTAGGGTAACCACTTGCTAAGAGGTTGGATGCGAGGGTGGTGGCCTCAGTCTTATAGTCAGAAAGTGTGGTGTAGTTTCAACTGATTCTTAAAATCTGACCGAAAGGAAGGTTGTCTCGCAGAGCTTTGGGGTGGTGGCTGGAGTACAGGAGTAAGCTATTTCGGTCAGTTGGTTTCTTGTACAATGATGTGGTAAGGCCTACCGTTGTGCGTGTGATCTTCACATCTAAGAATGGAATGGATGTTTCTGCGATTGTGTGTGAGAACCAAGGATATTCGTTAAGTCCATTTATCCACCCTACAAATTCTTCACAATCAGTTCTAGTGCCATGCCAAAAAATCAGGATATCGTCTATAAAATGCTTCCACAATCTCAGGTTGTCATGGTATGGGTTGGCATTGTTAAGTATGTGTTCTTGTTCAAATGCTGCCATGTAGATACAAGCTAGACTGGGAGCAAATGTGCTCTCTATGGATGTACCCTGGCTCTGATGGAACAACTGATGTTGGAATTCAAAGAAGTTCTCAGTCAGAGCCAATGTGGCGCACTCCATTATAAACGAGATAGGGGTTGGTGATGATCATTCTCGGGTATGGAGGATTGTCTCAATGGTCACCAGGGTGGCTCCCTGAGGAATGTTCGTATATAGGGCCTCGACGTCGAGTGTGATAAGGAGGTCAATCTCTCATGGATGTGGTGTTTCATCTATAATCCTTAGTATGTCAGTTGTATCCCTCACAAATGATGGGGTTTCTCTCACAACTGGCTGTAAAAAGTGATCGCAGAAGATGGAGAGAGGCTCTAAAACGCTCCACTGGACGGACCACAGCTGCGTTTACTTCAACTACAAAAAAACCATGACCCACAACCTCCCTCAACCAATTCCCCGAAGAAACTGGAACAAAATTACCACCGACCAGCTCTTTACTTCGCTTCACAAAAACCCTCCCGCCAAAAAATCGGACCCAAACCAAGCTGCCACCAACCTCACACAATGGATCACCCACAGCGCCGACGAACTAGCACCCTTGAAAAATCATCAAATCAAGCAAAGTAGCAAAAAAGCCCCCTGGTTCAACGATGACCTTAAGACATCCAAAATGCTCTGTCGTACCCTCGAGAAAGCCTGGAGAAAAAACCAAACCAATGACAACCTGACCACCTTCAAGAACGCCACCCGCAAACACCACCAACTGATCCGTTCCACCAAGAAATCAGCATTCAAGGATCGACTTGACAACAGCGCCCACAACAGCAAGGAACTCTTCAACATTGTCAAAGAATTTACCAACCCAACCGCCGGCACCAACGACATCACCCCATCCCAAGACCTCTGCGACTCCCTAGCCTCTTTCTTCCACAACAAAATCGCCGACATACATAACAGCTTTGAAAACCAGTCCAGAGACCAATCCACCCCACCCACCCCCAAACTAAATCCCCCCTCCAACAACCTCTGCGCCTCGGACCCAATCACCACTGAAGACACCATCTACCTGATGAACTTCATCCACTCAGGATCGCCTACCGACCCATGTCCCCACCACATTTTCAACAAAGCAGACTCCATCATCGCACCCCATCTCCGAGACGTCATCAACTGCTCCCTCAACTCCGCCACCTTCCTGGAAAGCTGGAAACATGCCAAACTCAGCGCCCTTCTGAAGAAACCCACGGATCACGCACGCAACCTGGGCTTCATCCTGGACTCCTCCCTCTCAATGACCAGACAAGTCAACGCTGTTTCCTCATCATGCTTCAACATCCTTCGCATGCTCAAAAAAAAATTCCGTTGGATCCCCACCGAAACAAGAAAAACAGTTACCCACATACTGGTCACAAGCCGACTGGATTACGGAAATACCCTTTACGCCGGAACCACAGCCAAACTACAGAAAAAGCTCCAACGCATCCAAAACGCCTGAGCCAGACTCATACTCGACATCCCCCGCCAAGCTCACATCTCCGGTCACCTGAAAGACCTCCACTGGCTCCCCGTCAACAAGAGGATAACGTTCCGACTCCTCACCCACGCTCACAAAGCCCTCTATGACCTAGGACCCGAATGCCTCAACACGCGCCTGTCCTTTTACACCCCCACCCGCCAACTTCGTTCCTCCAATCAAGCCCTAGCCGCTATTCCCCGCATCAACAGATCCACCATGGGGGGAAGATCCTTCTCCTACCTAGCGGCCAAAACATGGAATTCTCTCCCCACCCACCTCCGCCTTACACAGAACCACCTCTCCTTCAGAAAACAACTTAAAACTTGGATATTTGATTAGTAAGTACCCCCCTCCTCCCCAAGCGCCTTGAGAACCTCTGGGTGAGTAGTGCGCTATACAAATTTATGAACTTGAACTTGAACTTGAAACAATAGGGCAGCCATGAACCGGGGTGGTCCCTTTATGAATTTTAGGCAAGGTACAGAAATAGGGTACCCTTGGTTCCTTGGCTATCAAGAAGTCTGCTTCTTTGCGACTAATCCAGCCATTCATTTCTGCCTCATATACCAGGGTGGAAATTTTGGTAGCTGGACGTGGCGTACGGTCTGTTTGGATGGGTGTATAGTACCTCGTATTGGAGAGTTGACGTCGACATTCAGTATCATAATCGGCAGTTCATTGTATCACTGCCGTGCCACCCTTGTCTGCCTGTTTTATCGGGATCGTGAGGTCATCGGCTAGGGCTCTGACTGTGTTCATTTGAGTGGTGGACAGATTGTGAAAAGGAGTCTGTCGCTGAGGTAGGTCAAGTTCTTTAAGGACCGCCTGTTCAAAGGCAATGACCTCCACTAGGACCATGTTACTATATGGTGTGAAAGATGAGGGGTTCCTCAGTCCTGAGTCCTCCTCTTCAGTGGAAGGTGTATCCTTGAAGAAAGCCTTCATTCTTATGGTGCAAAACCAATTATGTTCTAAACCTGTCTGTGTTAGGGGTCGGGACAAAGCCTAGACCTTTCTGTAGTATAGCTTTCTCAGGTTCAGATAGAATGCGGTGATAAAGGTTCACCACTAAGTCTTCCTGCCCTGAGTCTTGCATCTGCAATCAGTTGTTCCATCAGAGCCAGGGTACATCCATGGGGAGCACATTTGCTCCCAGTCTAGCTTGTATCTACATGGCAGCATTTGAAAAAGAACACATCCTTAACAATGCCAACCCATACCATGACAACCTGTGATTGTGGAAGCGTTTTATGGACGATATCCTGATTTTTTGGCATGGCACTAGAACCGATTGCGAAGAATTTGTAGGGTGGATAAATGGACTTAACGAATATCTTAAGTTCTCACACACAATTGCAGAAACATCCATTCCATTCTTAGATGTGAAGATCACACGCACAACGGTAGGCCTTACCACATCATTGTACAAGAAACCAACTGACAGATAGCTTACTCCTGTACTCCAGACAACAACCCAAAGCTCTGCGAGACAACCGTTCTTTCGGTCAGTTTTTAAGAATCAGACAAAACTGCACCACACTTTCTGACTATAAGACTGAGGCCACCACCCTTGCATCTAACCTCTTAGCAAGGGGTTACCCTAAGAGACAAATTAGCGACTCAATAAAAAGGGCTAAGAAAAACCCCAGGGAATCACTATTGGAACCCCATCCCAAATCACAGTCAGACACTCTTACTTATGTGACGTCTTTTACCCTGGACTCCGCAAGAATCAAGAAAATAATCCTCAAGCATTGGCAGATCCTAAACACAGGTGATCTAAATCTCTTGAAAACCAGATTTGCGTACAAAAGGACTCACAATCTCAAAGATTCATTGGTGAACACCAGACCAAGAAAGCCTAATGTCACCACCCAGAGAACCCCATGGGATATGCCAGCAGTGACAGGGCTTTACCCATGTGGTTCATGCGTTGCTTGCCCATTGACAGCCACCAAAAAAGAGTTGATACAGAAAAGGGGGTGGTGATGAACAGAGTGTCTGAATTAAGCAGACCACTCTTACTCAGTCCAAAGATCAGGGCTAGATCCATCACCGTTATTTATCTCACTGCCCCATCCCAGCTCAGAACCTGGCTATATGCAAATTAGTCTGTCCCTGGCCCAGTGCATCATGGGAACAGGGCAGACCAAACTACCAAGCCAATTCTTCACCAGAAAGGAGACAAGCTACAGGGGACCGGTTTCTGGCATTTCAGCCTCTTCGGCCCGGCTTGCTTGAATCCTGATGGAGCAGTGAGAAAGGGACTCATGTCTGAGTATACCCTGCCACACTTATAGTGGCCAAAATCGATACAGAAAAGGGGGTGGTGATGAACAGAGTGTCTGAATTAAGCAGACCACTCTTACCCAGTCCAAAGATCAGGGCTAGATCCATCACCGTTATTTATCTCACTGCCCCATCCCAGCTCAGAACCTGGCTATATGCAAATTAGTCTGTCCCTGGCCCAGTGCATCATGGGAACAGGGCAGACCAAACTACCAAGCCAATTCTTCACCAGAAAGGAGACAAGCTACCGGGGACCGGTTTCTGGCATTTCAGCCTCTTCGGCCCGGCTTGCTTGAATCCTGATGGAGCAGTGAGAAAGGGACTCATGTCTGAGTATACCCTGCCACACTTATAGTGGCCAAAATCGATACAGAAAAGGGGGTGGTGATGAACAGAGTGTCTGAATTAAGCAGACCACTCTTACCCAGTCCAAAGATCAGGGCTAGATCCATCACCGTTATTTATCTCACTGCCCCATCCCAGCTCAGAACCTGGCTATATGCAAATTAGTCTGTCCCTGGCCCAGTGCATCATGGGAACAGGGCAGACCAAACTACCAAGCCAATTCTTCACCAGAAAGGAGACAAGCTACCGGGGACCGGTTTCTGGCATTTCAGCCTCTTCGGCCCGGCTTGCTTGAATCCTGATGGAGCAGTGAGAAAGGGACTCATGTCTGAGTATACTCTGCCACACTTATAGTGGCCAAAATCGATACAGAAAAGGGGGTGGTGATGAACAGAGTGTCTGAATTAAGCAGACCACTCTTACCCAGTCCAAAGATCAGGGCTAGATCCATCACCGTTATTTATCTCACTGCCCCATCCCAGCTCAGAACCTGGCTATATGCAAATTAGTGTGTCCCTGGCCCAGTGCATCATGGGAACAGGGCAGACCAAACTACCAAGCCAATTCTTCACCAGAAAGGAGACAAGCTACCGGGGACCGGTTTCTGGCATTTCAGCCTCTTCGGCCCGGCTTGCTTGAATCCTGATGGAGCAGTGAGAAAGGGACTCATGTCTGAGTATACCCTGCCACACTTATAGTGGCCAAAATCGATACAGAAAAGGGGGTGGTGATGAACAGAGTGTCTGAATTAAGCAGACCACTCTTACCCAGTCCAAAGATCAGGGCTAGATCCATCACCGTTATTTATCTCACTGCCCCATCCCAGCTCAGAACCTGGCTATATGCAAATTAGTCTGTCCCTGGCCCAGTGCATCATGGGAACAGGGCAGACCAAACTACCAAGCCAATTCTTCACCAGAAAGGAGACAAGCTACCGGGGACCGGTTTCTGGCATTTCAGCCTCTTCGGCCCGGCTTGCTTGAATCCTGATGGAGCAGTGAGAAAGGGACTCATGTCTGAGTATACCCTGCCACACTTATAGTGGCCAAAATCGATACAGAAAAGGGGGTGGTGATGAACAGAGTGTCTGAATTAAGCAGACCACTCTTACCCAGTCCAAAGATCAGGGCTAGATCCATCACCGTTATTTATCTCACTGCCCCATCCCAGCTCAGAACCTGGCTATATGCAAATTAGTCTGTCCCTGGCCCAGTGCATCATGGGAACAGGGCAGACCAAACTACCAAGCCAATTCTTCACCAGAAAGGAGACAAGCTACCGGGGACCGGTTTCTGGCATTTCCCATCATGCACTGGGACAGGAACAAACTAATTTGCATACAGTCAGGTTCTGAAACTGGGATGGTGCAGTGAGCTAAAAAACGGTGTTGGATCTAGCCCTGATCTTTTGACTGGGTGAGAGCTTTCTGCTTAATTCAGAGACTCTGTCCCTCACCACCCCTTTTTGTAAATATTTTTGTCCACCCTAAGCGTGGAAGGGTATTCTCAGATGTGAGACCCTTGCTCATTGCACCATCAGGATTCAAGCAAACCGGGCCGAAGACGGCTGTAATGCCAGAAACCGGTCCCCGGGAGCTTGTTTCCTTCCCAGTGTAAGAATTGGCTTCTGTAGTTTGGTTTGTCCTGTTCCCATCATGCACTGGGACAGGAACAGACTAATTTGCATACAGTCAGGTTCTGAAACTGGGATGGTGCAGTGAGCTAAAAAACGGTGTTGGATCTAGCCCTGATCTTTTGACTGGGTGAGAGCTTTCTGCTTAATTCAGAGACTCTGTCCCTCACCACCCCTTTTTGTAAATATTTTTGTCCACCCTAAGCGTGGAAGGGTATTCTCAGATGTGAGACCCTTGCTCATTGCACCATCAGGATTCAAGCAAACCGGGCCGAAGACGGCTGTAATGCCAGAAACCGGTCCCCGGGAGCTTGTTTCCTTCCCAGTGTAAGAATTGGCTTCTGTAGTTTGGTTTGTCCTGTTCCCATCATGCACTGGGACAGGAACAGACTAATTTGCATACAGTCAGGTTCTGAAACTGGGATGGTGCAGTGAGCTAAAAAACGGTGTTGGATCTAGCCCTGATCTTTTGACTGGGTGAGAGCTTTCTGCTTAATTCAGAGACTCTGTCCCTCACCACCCCTTTTTGTAAATACCAAAAAAGAGTTGACACTATTACCTAATTTTAAATGGACGCAAAAAAGACACACTAATTGCAACACCAAACAATGCATCTATATGCTCATATGTCTGTGTGACATGCGATACATAGGCATGACCATGCAACCCATTAAGATGAGGATTGCTGAACACCGGAGCAACATCTTTTGCCAGAGGGTGACGTCTAAACTCTATACCCAATACAAAGAAAAACAACACACTTCAGACAACCTGGTTTGGACTATACTTGAATCCTTCCCCCCATCAGTACTACAACACTGTTCAAAACTGAATAACGATGGATACATAGATTATCATCACACATTACTGGTCTTAATGATGATATATCTTGGCGCTCACTATGCTGAATCTCCACTAGCCCAGGCACTCAAATCCTAGACCACTCGAGTTCCACACGAGGGTACGATAGTCATAACTAGTAGTTGCACCCAACTATAGATGCACCTGTTCTACTCTGTATTGGTTTTTACTAAAAAAAAACGCGTAATGGATCTATCACCAGGATCCGTGCTGCAACATGGCCCCCCCTTTGTAATCGATTAAACATCCCTGGTCTTACAATTTGAAATGCACACTACTGACCAGCATCTGTTCCCTGGCTGTCTACCCCTTAATACCCCTGTGTGACCCTTGGTGATGTATGGGTCTCATCTCACCCACTGAAATACCATGTGGCCCATGAGCGCACACCCCCTTGAGTTAGGGTTTAATACACCACTATCGAATGTGTCCTCACTAACATATGGGACCACTACATACATCGACTGCACCTCATTTATTTTGGTATCCTTAAGTTATTTTGGCAACCCCTCTTTAGGCGCAAATTCCAATGATGTGCCACTATTTCTCTGATTCTCTATACCTGGCCTCAACCTGGGCCTTTACCGGAGCGCTTAACCTGTTACACAACAGACAACTCTTCCTCCCTCATTAACTTTCAAGTCGGGCTACCACAACACACCTCAAGATGGCCGCCACCGTCTAACCTCCCGGGGGACTCCCCCGTTACCTTTTCTATGTCTGTGGCCGAATTGCATACGTGATGAGTCACACGACTCGCTTGCACCAATACATTGTGACCCGCCGCCGATGCACCTTTACCATCCCGGTGTCGGCGGCAGGGTAGGTCTTCCACACGCGAGTGTATGTATTGTATATTTGTATAGCGCTTTACTGTCACCCCAAGGGCATCCTGGCGCTTGAGTTCACTATCAGCAACAGAAACAACATCTTAAACTGCCCTAGGGAACAAGTGGGTCTTCAACACTTTTTTAAATGGTAGAAAGTCTCTTTGACCTCGTAGAAGGAGTGGCAGAGAATTCCAGAGTTTAGCCGCTGCAACACTAAACGAGCGCCCACCCATCCTCACTCTCTGGAATCTCGGTACCACCACCAACCACGCAGAAGAAGAGTGCAAACAACACATGGACGAATACCATGAAAACATATTCTGCAGTGGGACCGGGCCCTGTCCGTGCAAAGCCCTGAACACCAGGCAGGCAGCTTTGTACTGAACACGTAAATGGACCGACAACCAATGTAAGTCCCGAAGAGCAGCGGTGCAGGAGCTGAGGGTAGGGCGAGAGAGTGCCAGCTTGGCCGCCATGTTCTGCACCCGTTGCAGCTTGCATAGCAACGTTTTAGGGGCTTCCAGAAGTAGAGCGTTGCAATAGTCTAAACGACTTAAGATGGTCCCACGCACTACTTCTGGTCTAGACTGTTCAGGTAAAAGGGGCAGAACTTTACGGAGCAAGCGCAGCAGCATCATTAACGTAGCAGTGGTCTTATTTATGTGTATATCCAGCTGCAATTAAGGCTCAAAAGTAACCCCTAAATTACATGCAGACTCAGCGGCTGACACTGTCTCAGGAAAGGTCGAGGGCCAGAAGTTGTCGGGGAGTGAGAGCGGTATTTTTATCAGAAGAACAGTAAAGCACCTCCGTTTTTTTGCTGTTGAACTGAAGGGAGTTAGATCGGAGCCAGTCAGCTGTAGCTGACATACAGCGGTGGAATGTTTCCAACGGGACCGAGTTGCTTCCTTCCAGCGAAAAGACCAATTGGGTATCATCAGCATAATTGAATGCTGAGATACCGAATGATTTTATCAGATGGACCAGAGGGCGAAGGTAAAGGTTGAAAAGTATGGGGCTGATGGCCGAGCCCTGTGGTACCCCTGCCGCACATTCCTCACCTCCGATTGAAATGGGGGCAGCGCCAACACCTGCTGTCGGTTGTTCAAATAAGAGACCAACCAATCCCTTGCCAGCCCGGTGACCCCGCACTCTTCCAGTCTCCTGATGAGGGTAGAGTGGCAGACCGTGTCGAACGCGGACGACATGTCGAGCAGCACTAAGAAGGCTGCCCGACCCATGTCAACCCGCGAACGAAGATTGTCCAACACGGCCACCAGCGCAGATTCAGTTCCATGCGCTGGACGGAAGCCAAATTGTGCCTCATCAAACCAGGTGTTCTCTTCCAGCAAACCAGACAGGGCACGGGTCACTAACTTCTCCATGATTTTGATAGGGAAAGGCAGCAAGGAGATGGGTCTATAATTAGACAGGCAGGCAGGGTCCAATGTAGGTTTCTTTAAAAGAGGTGACACCACTGCCAGCTTCCAGCACTCGGGAACGATTGCAGTGTCAAAGGACTGGAGGCAGATGGACTGCAAGGGCTGGAAAAGTTCATCTTGGAACACCTTCCAGAATTAAGGAGGCAGTGGGTCCAAGGGGGACCCCGATGACACAGTTAGTGCCAATTTGCAGAACTCCTCGTAGGATGGGCTGGGGAAGCAACAGAGCTGGGGTCGTCTAGGGTAGACCCCCAAGGCTTCCATGCTAGGAGAGCAACAGCTCAGCTGGGGTCGACTGGGCGCAGCGTCCGGAGCTCCCAGACTAAGAGAGGGACCACCTAGCGGGGGTCGACTGGGCGCAACGTCCGGAGCTCCCAGACTGAGAGAGGGGCCATTCAACTGGGGTCGACTGGGCAAGATGTCCGGAGCTGCCAAGCAATGAGTAAGGCGGCTCTGCTGGGGTCGACTGGGCGCAACGTCCGGAGCTCCCAGACTGAGAAAGGAACCACCCAGCTGGGGTCGACTGGGCGTAACGTCCGAAGCTCCCAGACTGAGAGAGGGGCCATCCAGCTGGGGTCGACTGGGCGAGATGTCCGGAGCTCCCAAGCAGAGAGTAAGGCGACTCTGCTGGGGTCGACTGGGCACAACGTCCGGAGCTCCCAGACTGAGAGAAGGACCATCCAGCTGGGGTCGACTGGGCGAGACGTCCAGAACTCCCAAGCAGAGAGTCATGTGACTCTACTGGGGTCGACTGGGCGAGACGTCCGGAGCTCCCAGACCAGAGGAGGATGGTGCTGGGCGCTTTAGTCCCTCCAAAATCGTGGCAATCTTCTCTTCAAAGAGATGCCGGTGAGTATACGGAAATCACTTCTAGGTAAGTGTGCTTAGCGTTGGGCACCATTTGGCTATCTATTTTGAGGTGCAGCTGATGGGCGGTTTTTCATACGGATGCGGTGCCGCGCTGGGTCGAGAACACTGACGGGACACGCTGCAGCTTGCTGTGGATGCGCTGGTTGGTGGCTCAGCTCCGTGGCCCTCCGTGTGCCGCGTGTTTGAATGCCCATGACTAATTCCTCTTTAGGGTTCTAGCTGTTCTTTGGATCAGCCCTGACCGCGGACGGCACTACCATCAGCTATCACACCTTTAAACTTCATATAATGTTCACCTTTTAACGTTTGTTGACTCTGTATGCTAACATGGAGCTCGACATTCGCTCCGTCTCTGTCTCCCCATTCTTTGCTAGGACCCGATTGGTGTCCAATTACCGCCGATTACTGCAGCAAGCATTTTTGCGGGCAATTTAGGTGAGTTTGAAGATGTTCTTGCACACCCATCTCCTGTATATATCTTTTACTTTGTTCTGGTATTTCTAGATTTAGATGCGATTGCATGATCTTCACACAGTTTATATTGCATACATAGCATTTGACATATGTACAAGCACTTTAGACGAGCCTTTTCTTTTTATACCTTGAATATATAGCTGATTACGCTGGTTCAGCATGATGTGCATGCTGTGGACACCATACATGCATTGCACATATTTGATTTTTAGATGTGATTGAGCATGCTGAAGGGCAAACCAATGTGCCCTCATAGAAGGCAGTAGGCTACTGACCTGCATTGGCGTTTCACATTAATATGGTGGGCTTCCTCAAGAAAGTGAAAGTGTATTTCTTACATTTCTGTGGCTGTAGGATAGAGACCCACAAGTTGATAAGAGGGGATTGGTGCTATCTGTGGAAATTCAAAGAAGATCTTGCTAGCAAAGGGCTGCTGATCAGTTGTTCCTAAGCAATGCTAATTGTAAGACAGTAGAGGTTTTTCAATGGATGTGTAAGGATAAGTAAACAACCTGCAGTTGAGTCTAATCCATTGCTAAAACCCATAGTGTGTTAGTGACTATCAACACTGGGTCTTTAACATAGCTGGAGCAGAAGGGAGGATGCTGGGAAGAAACCACAGAATGTGAAGAGTAGTGCCTCTCTGTCTACCCCCTTTTGTACCGCTTTTGGCCACCATAAGTGTGGCAGGGTATGCTCATACGTGAGTCCCATGCTCACTTTGCCACTGCATTCAAGCAAGCCGGGCTGAAGATGGCTGGAATGCCAGAAACCGGTCCTCGGAAGCTTGTTTCTGGTCCAGGGAAGACATTGCTTGGCAGTTCGGGGTGGACTGTTCCCATGAGGCACAGGGTCAGACTGATTTGCATATAGCCATGTCTGAACTGGGGTGGCAGAGTGGGCTTAAGAACGGTGATGGATTAAACCCAGATCTTTTGACTGGGTGTGAGTGTTTGATTGATTCAGATGCTCCGTCCATCACCACCCCCTTTTGTACCGCTCTCTGTCTATCATGACATGGTTTTCCGCCCTGTGTGTCTCTTTCATTCATGGAGTAATATTTGGTTCTGCTGTTTGATTTATGTACTTTCTTTTTCATAAATGATAGGTACTGGGCTGGACATGAGGTCATTGTGTCTTGGTTGACTGTTTTCCGAGCTCTTGCCCCCACTTTACCTCACTGAGAGGCTCTTGGGGTCAAGTGCAGACAAGGGGTTGCATTTGGCAAAGTTTAAATAGCCAAGGGTACCTGAGGCAAAGGACCTAAGCTACCATAGTTATTGCCCCGTTACCGCTGTCTGACCTCTGGCCCCCAAATGTGGTCTGATAGATAACAAAGTCACACTCCAAAGCTTGTTTATGGGCTGTTGGATGGAACTGATACATTCGGTACAGAGATGACATCAACATGGTCTAAATGACTTGAACAAAGATAGTCAGCGTTAAAAAAATAAAAACATCTTATAAAACTTCCTTTTGTCCAAAGTAAATAAACAAGATCATAATTTTTTTATCAAGAGCAGATTAAACTATTTCATAATCTCCACTCTGAATCATTTTAAACAGTCCTAGTCATTGCATTGTTCTATAATATTCCAGTTGGTAAAACGCGTTATCACTGTGTAAGAGTAAGAAACATTTAAATTTGTGAATCGAATGCGGTATACTTACTGCTTTAGTAACTGACAGAAATCGATCATAACTTATAAGAACAATGGTGCAGATGGACGTCACACACAGCACGGTGTCTACTGACAACCAAAGCTTGCAAAGAAACCTGCCTTGCAGCCATCTTCCGGTTAACACATACGGGATGTAGAGAGGAATCGAGAAACTCCCTTGAGAAATAATCAGATATAGAAAGTTCACATTGAAAATGTCACAGCACCTTTTTAACACTAATGAACATCCTCTATTTATAGGGATTGAAACATAATCGCAAATAGTCAGTTAGAAAATTGAGTTAAGTCCACGAGATCATGTGAAGTAAGCACAGTAATTGCTACACGGATCCAGGGGGCATATTATCAAGCAGGGCGGTAACATTATCGCCGCTTTAGCAGCAGAAAACTGCAGCTAAACAGGCGATAAGGGGCTTGATAATACGCCATAGAGAATTCCCATAGAAGCCCATGTTCACACAAGAACATGGGCTTCTATGGAAATTCACAAGGGCGTATTATCAAGCCCATTATTGCCGCTTTAGCTGCCGTTTTCTGCAGCTGAAGCGGCGATAATGTTAACGCTGTTTGTTGATCATATGCCCCTCGGTGACTATAATATACCTACAAACAAATGTAGATACAGAAGTACATTGAACGAAACCGGGACAGAAAGATAGAAAAAGGATTTGCGGGAAATATTGGTAGAGAAAGATTGAAAAATCGATAGTAAAGAGTGATTTATAAGCAGAGAGAGGGGTTAATGAGAGAAGAAGAAAGAGAGAACGTGAGAGTCGGAGTATACTAGAGAAAGCAGTAAGAAAGAGTGGAAGAGAAAGGGCAACAGAGAAAACGTGTATGTGAGAGACAGAAAAAGAGAGTGGGGAGAAAGACAATGTGACTACTAGAGAAACTTTGCAGTTTATTGCATTGCTGCAAATAGAGAGAGAGAGAGAATTCTGTTTATTTAGACCATGGTCTTTAAACTTCAAGTTCATATAAAATATAAAACATTACAATCCAATCGATGACAAATGATACATAATGGTCTCTAAAATCACACAGTTACTTTTGTGAACTGCTCTACTTATATATTCATAGTAAAACCATAACTACCATTGGCCCATATATCTCAATATTTCCAATTTAAAAAATCTGTTAAAATGTTAAAACATTTAAACTTGGTAAAATGAGCATTACAATCTTTAAAAAGCCCTGTTCATACATAATTATTATTTTACAAATGTTAAAACCATTTGAACTAGACTCACATCGGTCTTTCACCATTGTCTCCTGCAAAAGTAGGTAATAAATGAGTCACTGTACTTTCTTGAGTTTTTCCCTAGCCAATCGATTTACACCTCTCAGATAATTCCCTAGTGCAATTGCAGTAGCCAATTTTTCCATTCTTATCAATAGTGTAACAGCTTGAACTTATGCCATATTATATAAATAATGGTCGTAAGAACTTCTTTCTCACTCCTAGATTTGTAAGGCAATCCAACAGTGTGTGCAAGATATCACACTTGATCTCCAGTCCACACTTACATAGACCATCAGAATATAGCATTTCTGCCTTTAATCTCCCCTCCAATAGCCAAGGGTTAATCCCAATTCGGATTTTCAAGATTTCCCACCTCAATCCGTAGTCCAGCAGGGTTTCTAAGTATGGATACCACACATCATTTCCCCATGCTTCTATCATACATTGGACCAACTTTTTCTTTCTCAAAATATTCTATGTCCTGGTTTCTTGATAGCTGCCTTCCTTGTGCTCTAAGTAGGCCCTTGGTGAAAGCAATTTCTTCAGGATTCTGATTAACTCTCACTTTTAAACTACCGGTTACCTCCTTTATTTTCCTTTTTGCCTCCCCTGCCCATTTTAGGTTGCTATGCCAGATTTCATTACTGCACCAAAGGGACACCTTCTGGGTTTCCTCTTGTAAATGTCGTTTCCAGAACCTTGCCACTGCCATTTTAGCCTGAATGTTCCATGCTATTGTTCCTGTCTCTAATCTGATTGCCTGTATCATCGCTGACTTCGGCAGGAACAGAAGCATTTTCAGCACCTTATCTTCCTCCCGATCCCAACCCACTTTGCACTGAAGTGGAGAACTTCCACCCCATACAGTACTTGGGGAGGGATCATTGCTCCATAAGCCTTTAGCATGGGTTTATGCCACAGGTCCCTGTAATCTTTATTGAATTTTTTCAACCCACAAATAGAGGATGATGCTTTTGCCATTTGAGTTTCGATATGTATATCCCATTTTAAGGAGCTTTCAAACAATAGGCCTAGGTATTTATATTCCTTTACAGTTTCCAATTTTGTTTTACCTAGGTACCAGCTAAAACTTTTAGACCTTTTACCAAAGCACAGAATCTTCGTTTTATCCCTATTTACTACAAAAAGTTTGGCCTTTCAGTAGTTACTAAAAGCATTTAATTTTCTCTGTAGCCCCAGCTCCGTTTGGTCAATTATTACTAGGTCGTCTGCGTATAGCAGGCTTGCCACCTTCCTGCCACTCATTCTTGGGCTAGCGCTTCTTTCGACTTCCAGTGCTGCTGGCAGATCTGCTAAAAAAATTGAAAAGAGGAGTGGGCCCAAGACACAGCCCTGTCTTAGCCCGTTTGCTATCTCTATTTTCCTTGTCAGTGCCCCTTGAGTATCTTTAATTACTTGATCCCAATTCTCTCTGTGCAATTATTTTAGGATTGCTAATAGGCCCACTGGGATTTCATATTTAGTCGGGCACTCCCATAGCCTCCCGCGGTCCACCAAATCAAAGGCTGCCCGGAACTCAACGAAACAACAGAACATGTTCCCCGTTTGTTCCGTCGACTTCCGGGCAACTGCCCAGAGGGCATAACAGTGGTCCACTGCGGAGTGCCCTTCTTTAAATCCCCCCTGTTCCACCGGGACAATTGAGTTCACTTCTACCCAAGTCTTTAGTTTGGCCAGCACTATCTTAGTAAATATCTTCTCCCCAATATCTAACAGGTTAATTAACCTGTAGTTTTTTGGGGTGTGCTTATCACCTTTCTTATGTATGGGCCTTATTATTGCCCCTTTCCAATTATCAGGGAACCTTCCAGTGTCTAAAATTACTCGGAACATATTAGCAAAAAATTCCGCCCACCAGTCTGTTTGGGTTTTAATTATCAGTGCCAGGAGGTTGTCGGGCCTGCTGCTCTTGTTAATTTCAGGCCCTTTATCGTTTTTTTAATTATAGAGACCGAGAAGTCAAGTTTTATATCTGCTACCAGACCACTCCAATCTGTGTGCTGATTCTCTTCCTGGTTACTCCCAAGGCTATATAAGTCCTGTAGGTATTCCTCCCAGGCTGCTTCCTCCACTACACAGTTCATTCCAGCTAGCTGGTGATCTGCTGCTGAATGAACTAGTTTCCAGAACTGGCGTAAGTTCTTTGCCTCGATGGCCTCTAATAACTTTCACCAACAGCTTTCTTTGAATTCCCTTTTTGTCCTCCTGATTAACATGTTATATTCTCTTTTTAGGGATGCTAGTGCATTTCCACTACCCTGCCCACCTTTTAGCAGTTTACGGCGCGCCATTCTCCTCACTTCTCTTTTCTTTTCCCGACATTCCTTGTCAACCAACCTCCTTATTTCTCCACCTGTAAACTGTTTCCTTTAGGGTTTTTTTGGCCGGTTCTCAGACCTTCACTGAGGATCTGGACTACCTACTCAATTTTCGATACGTACCAATCTAGGCCCTGTCCATTTTCTGCGTCCAGGTCTAAATTCTGTTGTAGTTGCACTAGTTTGGCCATATATTCTTCCGTTAACCTAGTTGTACGTTTCTTAGGATAATCCATACCTTGTTCCATAACTTGAGTACAAGGTTCTAATTGTACATCTGGGAACTCCAGGACTACAATATTATGGTTGCTTCCTTCTCTATTCAGGATCCTAAACACTGTTAGTAGTTGGAAACTCCAGGGGGACATAAATACATAGTCAATTGGACAATTTTGAGTGCCCACTTTAAACGTTTTTTTGCTGGACAATCTAAGGGGGATCTTCCATTTAGACAGAAAAGATTTTTTGTTCCCAAAAAGTTTCCCAACTGGGTATCCTTAGCACTTGTTATACAGTCTGGAAAGCTAGCTTGTGGTATCTCATAGGCCTCTAGTATTTCTTGAAACCAGCAGTCTACTTTTTTGGGATGCATTTTATGATTAAAATCGCCCATTAACATGATCACATCCATACCATACTTTTCACAGATCGTATCTATGTCTTCTGTAAATAACCCCATTTACGCAGCAAATTCCTCCAAGGTATCCCATTGCATATATACATTTATTAGCAATATCATATTCTTTTTCATACATCCTGATAACATTATTCTACAGACAAGTAACCATTTACATTTTACGGTAATTTCTGTCACCTTTTTCACAATGTTTGTTGACACCAAGGTCCTTATTCCCCCAGCAGGATGGCCAAATCTCTGTTTCTTGGCCAATCGATTTAGCTGGAAGAAGCCATTGATTGTCGGGGTCCTGCCACATAGCCACGTCTCCTGGATACACATAATCTCTGTGTTTTCACCTAATGCTCTTATTTTTTTTGTTTAACTTCACCTCCTAGGCCGTTTATATTCCAGGAGGCCAATCTTATGCTATGTCGCATATCCTCTACCTATTCGATGTTCTCTAGCCATCCTTACTCACCCTGACCTTCGAAATCTCTAGATGAGGGACCCGCCTGGCCCGTAACCTTGCTCCAATTTCCCCACCAGTTTTCTAGGTATGAGTTATTTGCTACTATTTGTATATTACCCAGGGAGGTTTCTTCATCTTCTCCTGGATCCCTTATCCTTACCTGTCTCTTTCCCAAACCTGCGTGGAATCTTAGGAAGTTATTTCCTTGCCATCCCATCCCCTCAATTTCTCCCAGTACCTCCTCTTTGGTTAGTAGTCGAATTCCCTTATTCTGTAGATCGTTTGCTGATTTCTCAATCATATTTTTTACCAGTTTTGAATACAGCATAATTCTAGTGACCCCCTTCCCTTCTTTGTTTTGCCTAAAGCCCACTTGTCTAAGGTCATTCGATCCTATAGCTTTAAGATTATGGCATTTTAGCAAAGCCTGCAGAAGTTGTGTCCTATTAAGGGGCAACCTCTTTTCTAATTTCTTCCCCCCTTTCCTTAAGGGTATTGGTTCAAGGTATAGCCTCATATTCTCACTCCCCTCTATCATTGTCCTGTTTGGTAACAGAGATTCTATCATATTTGCCTTGTTTGTTTGGATATTAGGCCTGGTGGCTTGCACCTCCGGGTGACCCATGACTGCAGATTCCCTCCTAACTGTCTCCCGGCCTCCTTGATCTGTGATGTAATTTTCTTATTAACTTGTTTCGTCTGAGGTGCTGGGATATTATGAGGGCACACATTTTTTTCCTGCTTTTTGGGGGTTCTCTTCTTTATTGTACTCATACCGGGTTTGGGTCCCTTTATTTTGTTCCCCTTTTCACCGACTTCCTTTTCCACCCTTAACCTTTTCTCTGGAATTTCCCTCCCTTTCCCTAGTGATCTCCTACCTGCCCCTCGCTCTCCAGTTATTTTCCCACACCTAGCCAACTCCCCTCTTTTTATTATCCTCATTGGCCACTTTGAGATGTATACCTCGTGACTTTCTTTAAGTTGTTCGACAATTTCCACCTGTGCCTCTGCCCGCACTTCAGGCACAGGGTCAGGATCAGGGATTTGTCTTACCATATCTGGCATGTGGGATCTGATCCCATGTAGCTCCCCCTCTATTTTAGCTAAATAAATGAGTTTTTAAAATTACATTGTTAGACAAAGTCATTTCTAAAAGACCTTGAAGAGTTTTTTGTAGAATTAGCATTAGATCCAACATTGAGGTAGCAGACATAGCAGAGAGATCCCGATTTATCTCTGGAGTTAAATTCAGTTCCACACATTGATCTGTACTAACATCACGAAGGTCGGGAGGGCTTTTATTTTCGCTTCTTCTGTGATGCAGCTTTCTGCTCGTGGTGCATTCTTTTCTCCCCCTAAATCATCCTGAGGGATCGGGCTATCTTGGGTTCTTCTTTCCAAATCACTGGAGAAAAGTTCTCATGGCGATGATGATAGCCTTGGGGACGCTAAACCCCTATGATCCGATAGTAGCTGCAAGGACCGGTTGATAATATTTAGGGATTCGGATATATGTACTTCCAAGGGTAGGGAGGTATACCCGATCTCTTCTCTCTCGAAGCTCTCATTATAAGTTACTGACTCGATGGACATAATTTCTTTATCTTTTACAGGTGTGAAAACTTTTTAAAAATGTTTTTCCCACAAACTCCTTTATTGAATTTGATGTAGAGCTACCTAAGTTCTTAGTAGCCACTATATTCCTTTTCACACCTTTCCTTCTTGTTTTCACATGTGTAGACTCTGGGCTCCCCTTGCTCCTCTCCGAGGTGCCTGCTTTCTCTACATTTGCGGAGTTTAATCTCATCCTCAAGTTGTGTCCCACAGTTGTTTTGAAATTTTTTTGGTGGCATCTCTGTAGTTACCCCTTGATATTACACACTCCACCAACTCCTCCTGTGCAGATTACTTTACTCTATTTAAGAAAAGAAGAGCCAGCAGCCGGTCAATTAATCCAACAAAGTGACCAGCGCCAAATCCCCAGCTATGCACTCCACACTTTCAGTAGCTCAATATCCAAAATTCAGTAATAGTAATTTGAATGCGGGGATGTTGGGGTTAAATGTAGTTGCCGCCGTTTGTTATACAGTCCCAGGGGTCCTGAGCTCAAACCCGTTTGTTATACAGTCCCAGGGGTCCTGAGCTCAAACCCGCTTTCGCTCTCTCCTTACTCCACCTTCACCTACCTCTGTCTTGTGCCTTGCGTGCGAGGTGTCTGCCTCTGCGCCCTTGCTTCCGTGCCCTGTACCTTCAGATCGCTTTCCAGTCGATGTATGCTTTTTACACCCACAATGCTCCTCTGTCGGCGCGGCTGACAGTCCTCCCGTTTTTCGCGGTTTCTATCGCTTCTGCCGCTTCTGCTTCAGACCTCGTCGGTGCGGGTGCAAACGCCGATGCGCGTGAAGTGAGCACGGGGCGGTTCTTTCAGACGCTTCTCCTTCTCCTACAACGTCTGAGTAACGAGCATGCAGGATGGGCGGGCGTTCAGGCAGGCAGGGCGCTCTCAAATAGGTTTTGGATCATTTTTGCTGTTTCCGTAATAGGCAAGACTTTCCGTTCTCCAACTATATTATGAAAATATTTTTTTACACTAGGGCTGAAAATGGGAAAATTAATTTGCACTAATTTTCACAAGTTTTTTTAGGTAGCAATATAATAGTAATCTTTATCTCTTAAAGAATAAAGGCTACAGTAACTCTTCAAATACAAACGCGGGAAGAATACTAGACCTGCCACAAATCAGTCAAACCTTTTGGATAGTAATATTTTTTCAATTTTTTTACAATTACTGTATTATTAAAACGATGGAGGAATGATTTTGCAATTGTAGCAATACTCTTGGGGGCATATTAGCAAGAACCTCGTTAAAATTATCACTGTTATAGCGGCAGGAAACTGCTGCTAAAAGAGCGATAATGGACTTGCTAATATGAGTTATAGAATTCCAATAGAAGCCCAGGTTAGATGACCTGCACATCTAACCTGGGCTTCTATTGGAATTCTATAATGCATATTAGCAAGCCCATTATCGCCGTTTTAGCAGCAGTTTCCTGCCGTTAAAACGGCGATAAATTTAACGAGGTTCTTGCTAATATGCCCCCTGGAGATAATGATGCATTTAGAAAACTACTCACGATTCAGAGATGCAGCGAAATCGGCCAATGCAGTGCTAAAACATTAATGCATGAATGACAAACTCGGGCATATTATCAGGACAGGCGATAAAATTATCGCCGTTTTAGCGGCAGAAAACTGCAGCTAAAACGGCGATATTGGGCTTGATAAAATACTCTATGGAATGCCAATTCAAGGCCATGTTAAATGTGAAGGACATCTAACATGGGCTTCAATTGGAATTCCATAGAGCATATTATCAAGCCCATTAGCGCCGTTTTAGCTGCAGTTTTCTGCTGCTAAAACGGTGATAATTGTATCGCCTGTCTTGATAATATACCCCTTAAACACGTGGCAAATTACCATACTAAAGTATAACAAGCATTGGCAACACCAATCGTATAACACAAAAGCACTTCTTTAATAATTACGTTTGAGTATATGGTATTGTGAATGGCTGAGTGGGTGAGCCATTGAGTAGATGAAATACATCAGTCAGCAAAGATGAAGGTCACAGTACATGCATAATGCGTCATAAGTGGATAAACTCACCATTCTTTAAAGAGGTACTTTCAGTTATAAGGCAGGTTTATTAGGTTTGTCAGACCTTGCTTAAAAGTGTTGGTTTGTGGACCACAAAACTAGAGCATTGTAAAGAAGTAGCATAGGTAAGGCTTCCATCTAAGCAGCTAAGGCCTTTGATAGGGTCAATTGGCCCTACCTAAATGATGTGTTAAAAAGGTTTAACTTTGGGGAGGGCTTTCGCAGAACTATTGCCTTACTCTATCGAGCCCGTTCGGCTAGGCTGCTGATTAATGAGATATTGACAGAACCCTTTAAGATCACTAGAGGTACGAAGCAAGGTTGTCCACTTTCTCCCCTCCTTTTTAATTTATACATTGAGCCGTTTGCCCAGGCTTTGCGAGCAGACGAAAATATACCACCATTCAAGTTTAAGGAGTGGGAGAGGCGGACGGCATTATATGCCGATGATATCTTAATCTTTACCTCGGATCCGGTGTTGTCCTTCCCTGCCGTGATTCAGAAGGCTGTAGAGTTCGGCAAGATCTCGGGCTATAATATCAATTCAAGTAAGACCGAGGTTATGGTCTGGAATATTCCGGACCCACGGTTAGGCATAAATATCACCACCTCTATGCGCTATCTCGGGATCCGAATCACCCAAGACGTTGGAACCATTGCCCAAACTAACTTAGATCGAGTCTCCAGGGAATGTAAGGGCCTATTGAAATCTTGGACTCACTTGCCACTTTCTATAATGGGTAGGGTCAACTTAATAAAAATGTCTATCCTTCCCAAGTTTATATTTATATTTGGTGCCATTCCTTTGGGGTTTGATGTGAAGATGTTGGACAGATGTCAGCGAGAGCTTAACTCCTTTATTTGGAATTATAAGTCGACTAGAATTGCGTGGAAGAAGTTGAGGAGGAGAAGGGAGAAGGGGGGCCTCGCCCTACCGGATTTAGTGTATTACGCTTGGGCCTTTCAGTTGTCCTACTCCAGGATGTTACTAAAAACACCATCGAGTCTTCTGGAGGTGTCAATGTACAAAGCAATGTTAACCGGAGCAAATCTACCAGCTGACGGATTTCTATTTAAATTTGGGAGCCAGAAATATTTTAAGAAAATAAGACTGAAAATCATACAGTCTTGGGCTAGGGGCTGGCTAGCCATTAGAAGAAGATTGGGGCTGTCTTACTACTCTAATTTCGCTCCCATATGGGACTCCCCGGGTTTACCGGAGTGTCTTAGGGACAGCTTATCTTCCCCATTAGAGGAAGCTGGAATTGCTAGATGGGGAGAGTTATTGGTGGACGGATCGATACTTCCTTGGGATGTATTACATGAGCGTATAGGTCCAGCATTTTCTAGATTTAAATTCATCCAGCTGGAAAGCTGGGGGAGAGCCCAGCGGTGCAAAGATGTATTATTTGGGAAATCAAGCTCCCTGGAGCAGCTGCTACTAGAAAGACCTAGGGGTGGTAAGGAGGTGGCTTTCTGGTATTGGCAGCTTCTGGAGGAAACCGATGGGGATTTCACCCTTCCAGATGAATTGTGGGGAGAGACAATGGGCTTACAATGTGAGGAGATATGGTTAAGATCTTTTGCGCTTCTCTATAAAGTGGTGAAGCCATCATGGCTGAGGCGCAACCATCTGTTCACATCACACCGGGCTTATATAACACCGCTGAGACTTTCCAAATTTCTCCCAGACAAGAAGTATAATAAATGTAACTTACCAGAAGCTTCAGATGTTCTTGGAATGCCCCAACATCGGTCAGTTCTGGGAGGAAGTGCTGTCTACCTTAAATTCCATTATGAACACATCAGTAGTAATTTCATTGCCACTAATCATCTTTGGAATGGAGGACAGTATTTCTGGCGAAGCAAGATCTTTTCTGTTTTATGCTATTCTGTTGGCTAGGAGGCAGATTTGCATACGGTGGGTGGAAAAATCTGCTCCAATATATTCGGACTGGCTCACGTCTTGATATGAAACATCAAATGTGGACATGGCTAGAGCTTGCAATAACCGTAATCTGGCCTTTTGGGATCTGTTGATACAGTGGAGATAGTGTTCCGGGGTTTTTTTTTGTTTTTTTTGTTTTTTTTGGGGGTTTTTTTCCCCGGGTCCTATGATTATGCCACCAACACTCCTTGGACCGGGTCTGGCCTCGATACGGTTTTTTGGTCCTTCAGGTTGAGACATACCTAGATGGAGTCAGCGTAAGAATTTAAATTCCCCTTCTTCTTGGGACTTCTCTGCCACCAGTAAAATATCTCGGAGTCCAGTTCCAGAGATGGGTATCATTTTCTTGGTTCCCTCTCTTGGTCGGGGACACGCAAGGTGGTTGGCATTTCCTAAGCAGGGGGTAAGGCAAATGAGGACAAAAAAAAAAAAAAAAGGCTTCCATCTCTTCTTGCAGTCTAGTTTAATGGGCATGACCCTGTTGAGTTGAAAATAACGGATCATTTCCTATTCTGTTGACAGAATATGAGGGTTCACTGTAGGAGCTGCTTAACTAAGTGAATACATCAACAATAAATACCACTAGCAACTCAAGAGAGGAAGTCACTGTATTAAAGGCTGTTTGAATTTGACAGTCTGTTAGTCAGTCAAATATACCTTTATTCGTCATATTTCTGTGGCATAAAATAATAGAATACAGTAAAATCCAACGGAATAAGTACCATCCATCACATTATATTAATACAGTTAGATTCACAGTGGAAAAATTACAATATTGCACATTTTCAAATTTTTTATATATGCCAAATAAAAGAGGCTACAGAGGAGTATCTCAGAGGGGTATGTAACTGCTGTAAAAATAACTAAGTAGGTCTACATTGAGGAAATTTAAATCTTTAAAAATTGGCAATATTAACTTCTTTCTAGGCAGTAGATAAATAGAGCACAAGAACACAATATGTAGGGTTGAATGAACAGGCTTCGCATCTCCGGGGCATACACTTAATTCCGATAAAGTGTTACTAGTTTTACTATTTGCATGAATCCCCACCAAGAGAGGTGGAAAATTAAGATGAAACTTGGTGAGGACAAAGCATTGTTATCTATTGAGAATGAAAAAGAGATACTGTTGGAGGACATCGTGAATGTGTTCCAGATTGTATGCACGCACAGTGGATTTAAGATTATCTAAATAATATCTTTTTGACGCTGCCTTCTCATACAGACTCTGGGGTGGCAAAAAGGCCCTGTTGACCAATAAACTCACAGACAGACTTCAACTATGCAGACAGCATAATTTCTAGGGCAGACTGGAGTCATAAGCAATCCTTCATGACAAGCTTGTTGAGGACAGTCTCCTCCCTAACCTATATAGATAGGCACAGGAAGAGGGGAGAAAGTTTACTTCTGTCCTCTATATAGGGGATATCCAATTCTGCATGGTAGATGGCATTAGCAAAACTTCGAGGATCAGTCAATGGATTTTTCAAAAATAAACGTTCTGCTTCTTGAATCAACTAAACGTGTTTCGTGTCCCAGATCCCAGCCCCATAGGATGCAATTGCCACATATTTACTTGCATAAATCAAAGAAATCCATTTCACTGGTTTCATGCCCAACTTTTTACTAAAACTGTGCAGGCCTATGATGGCCTTATTAAAGAGGGCTCCCCTGTTAGCTAACACTGTTCTCCATTTATATCCATCAGGCCGGATACTTAAGTAAGAAAAGTGTCTGTCACAAAAAACCTTGGAGTTATTAAGAAAATTTGCAATTTTTTGGGCCAGTCTTGCCCCACAGATCAAGATACATGTCTTATTATCATTTACTTTCAGATCAAAATTCTTCATATCTATATGGTGTGGAGAAGTGTGGCTCAGGGGTTAGAGGCGGCAGACCCGGAAGCTGAGATCGGCCCTGGACCAGGGTTCAATTCCCCGCCTCGATGGGGCTTGGGCTCAATAATTCCACGGACTCGATAATTCTCGCTCTGGTGCCTACTCGACTCACGGGTTCAGACTCTGCGACTCTGGGCAATAGCTTGCTTAATCTCCACAACGGCCCCTCGCGGCGGGATGCCTGGCTTTCACCTTGTGGATACCCTGCCGGGGTTATCTCACAGGGGAATACCAGGACGGGTTCCCTAAGCAAGCGCTTAGATGCCTGCGATGTGGGTGGTTTGCGCTATATAAATACATGTACATATATAAAAAAATGAAAGTATGTTTGTCTGTTTGTCCTTTATGCATTACTACACCAGTCATCTGATAGCCATGAAACTTTGGGAAGTAGTTGAGTACACTCCTGCGAAGGTTTCTGTCTAAAACATTTTTTTTAAATGTAACCCCCAGGGCCCTCATAATCTTTCGATTACTGAAATAGACAGCAAATTTGCCAGCATCGTCGACATTTATGACCTCCAAACGGAAATCGATTGGTCAATCTACATTAGTAGCACGAAGGAAAAAGGCATTACGAGCATCAGAAACAGACGAACAACGGGAAGCAAGATTAGAAGCTGTTCGAATACAAACTGCTCAAACCTGTAATGCTGTTCGAATACAAACTGCTCAAGCCCGTACTTCTCAAACAAACGAGCAAAGAGAATCAAGATTGCAAGCCGATCGAATACGCACTGCTCAAGCCCGTTCTTCTCAAACGAACAAGCAACGAGAATCAAGATTGGAAACAGATCAATTATGCACTGCTCAAGCCTGCTTGAATGAAACAGGAGAGCTACGAGAATCAAGATTGGAAACCAATCAATTACGCACTGCTCAAGCCCAGTCCAGTCATTACAATAGTGGTCCCAGGCAGGGGCATCCTTATAAAATTGTCTGATGAATGTAATTATGCCTTTTTCTACACCTAACTCAGTCATGATGGATAATAGGTTCGAGTGTGAAACACAGTCAAAAGCTGCTGTAAGTTCCATGATGAACAAATATATAGTTCCTTTCGTAGCTGCTGTGTACTTGCCTATGACTAAGCTCAGGTTTAGGCATTGACCTGCAGTGCAGAGGCGTTTCTTAAAACTGTTTTGGGTGCCGGATATGATGTCATTCTCGCCCACCCAATGCGCAAGCCCATGATTTTTACATTAGAATCTAGTAAAATTATAGGTCTGTAATTCTTTAGCTGGGCATTATCCCCTTTTTTATAGATGATATGATTACTGAGCTATTTTATGTCTCTGGGGGCGTACCTTAATTATTGCATTAAACACGTTGGTCAACATTGGGGCTCACTGATCTGACCTATAAAAAAAAACATCTAATTTCACCCCATTCGGGCCTAGGGCTTTCCCATTCTCACTTATCATCCAGTCTCCTACAGGCCTCAGTAAACTCAATAATCAGGAGAGGGATAAATGCATTCTACAGAGTCCCATAGCCTCAGGGACGTAGATTCAGGGAGCTGTTTGCGGAATTACACCCCCCTAAAAAAATTATTTTGTAATAAATAGTTGATTACAAGTGCTTTCAGTTGTGTTTGGTCAGGCCTTTGTCAGATTTCACCTGAGATTTTCACAAACACGTAGACAAAAAAATAAAACACACACACACTTGCTTTGCCGTTTCTGTTTTGAAGGTCTTAAAGAATGTTGGATACTTTGAAAAATATTCAGTTTTAAGTACTCTTAACTCACTGCCCTTTAAGCCCCCCTCATGCCCTGCTTCTCATATAACATTTTTTCACAAGGTCTGCCAGTGTGATTGTTGAGAAATCTGAAGTTCACCCCCCCCCCTCCAATTTTATAGACCAAGCTAAGCCCCTGCTTAGCCCATCCTCTAATTGATTCTCCATGGAGTCCATGGTGGAATAGATGTTAGAGAAATAACCTACCCACTGATGTTGCAGAGTATTCACTTCAGTAGAAGGACCCGATAGGTCAGTAAAATAGGGCCTGTTAACCACCAAGTAAATTATTAAGGATGAAGGTGGAACGCCCTGGTAACGAAGCTGCACCAAGATCCAGATAATCTACCCAACTGTTTTATTTGGGAAGATACATCCTCAAGTGACCAACAGTAAGAGATAAGCTGCTTGGATGCTTTGTGGTGACTATATCCCTCTTTTCATTGTGCAACACCTAGGTTGCTACAGGTGATGGTGTACACTTATGAGCGACAGTCACAGGCTTTCACATGAAAACATCTTCTTCTTTCTTATTACCACCTCCTTCTAGCAGTTCAACTTCTTCTCATCTCGCACCAGCAGTTATCTTTCTGAGGTGCTCATCTGACACAATTGTGTGCTGATTTTTTTGATTGGCCAGTCGACCCTATTACTCTAATGCCTACTTCCCGTACCTTGAGGCACTGCTTTGTAGCAAAGTGAGCATTCTGTGATGTGTTTCTCATGCGATACAAAAGGGGGTGGTGATGAACGGAGCATCTGAATCAATCAAACACTCACACCCAGTCAAAAGATCTGGGTTTAATTCATCACCGTTCTTTAGCCCACTCTGCACCCCAGTTCCGACATGGCTATATGCAAATCAGTCTGACCCTGTGCCTCATGGGAACAGTCTAGCCCGAACTGCCAAGCCATGTCTTCCCTGGACCAGAAACAAGCTTCCGAGGACCGGTTTCTGGCATTACAGCCGTCTTCACCCCGGGTTGCTTGAATCCAGTGGCAAAGTGAGCAAGGGACTCACGTCTGAGCATACCCTGCCACACTTATGGCGGCCAAAAGCGGTCTCATGCAGCCTAAGTGTATAGAAGTCCCAAACTGGGGAGGAGAGATTTCTTATTGCATCAATGCCTGAAGAACTTGTTGAGATGAAGCTAAGTCGATGTGATTGCCTCTCACTAGGGCTTTCTGTGACAGCAACATGGGTGGTGGCAGTTTTAGAAGGTTTTTGTGTTCTTAAAAATATAGAATTCCGTGGTGTTGATGGTATAACATTATGCAAAGTAGGTTGAATCGAGATGTTCTGCACTTCCTCTTGCATCTGACCACGCAAAAAATCACTGGTTGATCAATTTCCTCACTCCAAAGGATCTTCCTTTTCATTGTTTCACATGGTGGTCCTCAGTCGTGGTGCAATCCATGTCAAAATAATCAGAAGGTGGGCTTGAATAAGATGAGAAAGTGTTCTTTCTATTCCTTGCAGAAGATCGTGAAGACAATGTGACCAGTGGAAGAGCAGTCTCAGCAACATCTTGCTACGCAGTAAGCTCAACTTCCTACTCTGCTTCTACCTGCGGAAGATCAGGTGTAGCAGACTGAGATTGCTGTTGAGTTTCCTGTGAAGATGATTTGATTTGCTACTGGGGCAAATTTATTTCAGACTCACAGATCTCAGCCATGACTGCAGTAACTGCAGTATTGAGAGACATCAGCTGTGATTTTGGTGGCGGTACTGTTATTGATCCAGGAGTGATCCACCTTTCACCCTCTTCTTGCCTTGAGGAGTTTGCAGCAAAAACACATACTGCCGGAAAAAAAAGAAGACGACTTAAACTCACTTGTGCTATCATTCTTCTTCTCCTCAATACCTTCGAAAAAATCTGAAAACAATATATCATGCCGGTTGTGCAAAGCTGGAGAGGAAAACATTATACATCTTCTGTGCCTATGTCCAGAATTAAAAAATGAAAGACTAACTTTATTAAAAAGGCTATTTAATGACAGAGCGATAAGGACTTATAGACAACCATTGCTTCAGTGTCTTTGCCCAGAAGATGTACTTATTAATTCTGCTTTCACAAAATGTTTAACTATTGCACAGAAAAAATTAGAAAGAAACAATATTAATTGTCATACTGCCTAAATTCTCCGCTAATCTTTTAAACATATGAACTTGATTTATTCAAACAGTTTTTACTATGCGTGTGTATACTTTTAAGGTTTACTGCTATTTAAAAACTATTTTTAAGAGGTTTTGTAATCGAAATGTCCATAATTGTGTTTTACTCCTTGTAAAGATTTTAAATAATCAATCAATAAAATTACTACTAGTTCTCCTCAATTGCTACTCTCTAGGCAGGAACCTCCTTATTTAGTGCAATCTTCTTTACTTCTTGTATAGGTTATCGGTATAAGCAGAAGCAGTTAAAAGAGAGGACTCTTGACTCTGGTGTCACTCTTAGCTATTTGGCAGACTTCTTTCCTTCTCTGTGTCATAATGTCTTATGTGCCTCTGAACATTTTAAAAATAAGGATGACGACAGTGAGACATGGGCAATCTACTCAAAGTAATAAAAGTTGCCATGATTTTAAATGCTTAGCAATAGTGTACCCATGCCTAAACTATGTTTTTTATATTAGTACACAGGAAAAGCTAACATGGCATGCATTCAGAGAACATGGGACTCTGGTGAGAGGAATGGGGAGGCAGAGCAATGTTGACTAAATTATTAAATAGTTGTTTTCGTTCTAGGGATAATTAGATGCCTATGGGAGGCAAGGTGTAGGCAAATATGTATTAACTTATTTAAAAAATAGCATGTGTTCATCTAGGACCAACAGGACCTCTAAGGGAAGCAGTCAAAACTCCAATACGTTCATTAAAAAGAAAAGCTATGTACTACAGACCACAACAACTAGCCACATGCACAAATAAATATTATACCAAGAAAAATATATTGGAAAAAAATTTACAAAAATGACATGGGTTTCTAGAGGGCTATTGCAATCAACATTCCTAAAAAAAGGTTTTAAAAAGTTGAATAGAATGATTAATATCCAGAAACACATACACAACGCAACAAAATGGTGGTTGCCACACATGGCCAGCAAAAAAGAGTGATGAAAAACAATTACGAAATAGCCACTTATGATACACAGATGTACAAGCTTCACAAAATGGTGGTTATGGTCGCAAGATTGCAGCAAAGAAGGAGACATGGAGATAAAAGTCAAATGACTGCCTATAAGACACACACATTTAAAGACCCAACAAAGTCATAGTCTTGGTTGCTCCCTGGCCTACAAAGAAGGACACAAACTGACAAAGACAAGTTATGGCACACACCCACACACACAGACACACACAAATACACACATGCACTCCCCAAAATGGTAGTTGCCCATAAGGGCAGAAAAGAAGGAGGCATGGAGAGCCAAGAGAACATGGTTGCACTATCCTGGCTTTCCTCCTCTGTACCACTACAAAGAAATGACTGCACAAATATATACTCATAATGTGCGAGGGCCCAAACATGGGTCTGCCCTTCACTCACCAACAGTAAAGCATTATTTTCACAATAGAAAATAAGCTTTAAAAATGCCTGAAACACATAACGCCTGAGCAACAATTACACCAGCAAAATTACTTTTAAATTTTGCAGAAAGAAACACAATAATCTTGTATCTCACACACAAAAAATGGTGAGGAAGCACATGGGAAGGAAGGCAGCTGACAACAATGAAAAATGTCTGAGCCTGGACTCTTGGAGCCACTCCATCCCTGGCCACCAACTGTCACATGCAGGCAAAAATTAACCTATAATTATCACACACATAAGGCAGTCCACAACCCGCTAGAATAATTAAAAACTGCAGCACAGCAGCATTCATAATGTTAAAAATCTGAGGTAAAATGACATAACTGGATCAATTCACAAAGTCAAAATTAAATGAAGGATGTCCTCCACCAACCAAAACATATGAATTATCCAATAATCCCATATGGACCCCTACTCCAAATGTCTGGCCATCCAGCATTAAAAAAAAATAATAATAAAGTATCAAGATGCCTACCCTCCCTCTTTGAACTTACCTAGGTTTTGCAAAAAAATTAAAGATTCCAGAGGAGTTGATGCAGCAGCGATTGCAGACAAAAGGAAAGCCTTGCTTTCCATCTAAAATCTAAATCAAAAATTATCAGAGTGAATAAAGAAGAGGGAGGAGTCGTTAGGACAGGATGAGGAAGTTGATTCTGTATGTACAGTAGTCTCCAAGTTTCTATGAGAATTTCACCTGTAAAAAAAATGACTCTCATGCCAAAGAATTACCGAACCAGTCCTTTTCAGCAAAATAATTAACTCAAAATGTTTTTTCAAGTTGATTTTCGGAGGCATGTGCAGCTCGTACGACAATTATTTCAATGTTGCTGTTCCTTTGCTCTCTCAAACACACTTCTTGTGTAATGGCATAATCTTGGGCATCACACATAATGTTCATTATGCAAAATGTCAGAAATAATGTCAGGTTACTCCAGTGTAATGAAGACTATGACCAGGACTCCTCCTCATCGTTCCAGACCTTGTGTTCAGTTGCTGGTAGGGATTTCTTAAACAGTATGGCAAAGCACCCTTCCTCTAAGCTATAGAATTGGTTGTTATCTCATGTGAATGGCTTGAATTTTAAGTGTAACGAACATTTCTTGTGTAGTCTCTCCTATACTTTGAACCCTCTGAAGGGGGTACATTGGTTTCCTGTGAAATGAAGAAGTATGGAGATTTAGAAGAGAGAAATATAAATGCCTTCTTCCGTTTGATGGAGTGTGTGAGCAAATTCACATTCATATACAGGATATTGTGATTCCAGTGAGACCACAAAGATGTGCGTGTTGAATGGACCCTAGAATGCCAAGGAGGTAAAGTGTGTATATGATACGTTTGTACTGTGAGTTGCACCTCCACCGTTTATTAAACATACTGTGGAAGTCCAATTTGGTTTAACAGATACACTACCAGATACACTAAGTGGTCTGCGCAGGTGGAGAACCCACCATTCAACAGGGTAGGAGAGTTAAAATGTGATATAAATGAATACATGACCTAGTCTGGCATGCAGAGTTCTCAAACTGAACCCTATCAATCAATCCGGGTTTTGTAGAGCGCACTACTCACCCGTAAAGGACTAAAGGCACTGAAGGAGGGGGGGTGAGCAGATCCGTTGGGGTCATCTGGAGAGCCTTGAGGTCATGTCTGAACCCTCTCTATAGAGAATGCAAGAGGTAAAATGGGGTGAGGGACAAAGGGAAAGTAAAGTGAGAATACAGGTAGAATATGTACCTCTGTCTAACAAAAAGGTCTGTGGAACATGGTCTAGTATGGACAAACTGAAGGGGTTAATACCCCCGAAACAAACGTTAAACAGGCAAGCAAAACCCTTGACTAATCAGGCCCACCCCCATCCATCCAGACATTATATACAGCATAAGAAAGGTTGCCCAATTGGGAGGATGAAGTGAACATGCTGAATGTTCATAAAAGAGGGGTTTATGAAATGGTAGAACATAACCATCCATTTAAATTATGACAAGAGTAGATATGCAAGACAATCAGGTCCAGACAGTCGGTTCTGGGTCTGTAAGTGTTGGTATGTGTGGTCCCATTCAAGTGAAGGTTACTGGCATTAGTAGTCAGGGCAGGTCCTCCATATGTAATTGTTAATGTGGTGTTGGG
Organism: Lissotriton vulgaris; assembly: GCF_964263255.1. NCBI lineage: Eukaryota > Metazoa > Chordata > Amphibia > Caudata > Salamandridae > Lissotriton > Lissotriton vulgaris. The sequence continues at coordinate 1,409,888,621 of NC_141691.1, read as the reverse complement.
CAAACAAACTCCACCCTTCCAGCTGTGTACCAGTTGTTTAATCTGAAGTCTCTGCTGAGGTGATAACAGCTGTACTAGGATGCCACAGAGCAGTCCGCTGGCATACCTTCCCGTAGAGTGTCACCCCGGGTCGCTCTTTTCATATTCATGGTTTGGGTGGAGTATCTTCTCTCTGTCTTCTTGTGTGGATCTTTTACAGTGGTGTTCTTTAGCTGCCAATTGTTTTGACCCAGATTAAATTCTTTGATTGCATCACATTCACCACTTCCTCCAAGTGTCTCTCAGATGCATGATATGATAGTCCAAGCTTTTCAAATGAGACCTTTTCTGTTATCTTTGTAGCATACATAGGCCACTCCCGCATGTCTCCAGAACTAGCTACATTTCTTTCAATTCCTAAAGTTCATTGTTTCGGCCATCTTTCGTGGGCAGCATTGCAACGAGTATAAGAGGCCTTACGTAATACTATGCTTCCAGAGACATGGGTGTTGAGTCAAAAGACTTTTCATCAAAAGTGAATTGTTTACATAGAGGAACGGGCTATTGTTATTGTAAGCAATCATTATGATCTGCCAGGCTTCCTGAGGAGTAATGGACAGGCAAGTTTGGGTGTGCATCTGGACTTACTCTTGGGCATATGTATACGGAAATGGCGCAGTGCTGCACTGCTGCAAAATTTGTAGTGCCACGCTGTGCCATTTCGACACAGCAGGGATGTGCTGTACTTAAAAAATACTGTACACTCCTTTGTTTTAACTAGTCCTGGCACTGAAAATAGCTGCCTAGTGCCAACACAGTCACCCTCGTGCCATAGTGCAAGGGTGCCTGTATTGCAAGTATTAGTGTTGATGTGCAGGAAGGTGTCCTTTTCTGCACATAACAATCAATAATTGTGATTTGCTTCTTTTATGTGTGCTGTATCCTGCAGCACACATAGAAATAGTAAATTGCCATTATTTAATGAATATTTCTGAGCAGGAAGGGACACCTTCCAACACAAAAACAATCATTAATGGCGTTCTGCTTTCTCCACGTGTGCTGCCGAATGCACCACACATAGAAAAAGCAAAAAGAGGACAAATAACAGTATTTCACCTCATTGCATAAAACTAATGCTTGCTTTTGCAGGGCGTTAATTTTTGGTTCTGCCTCAGATTTACACATCTTTGTGTATCTGGGGCAGCATAAAAAATCTATGAGTTTTGTGGTGGAATGCCCACAGCAACACCCCTTGCACGTCCCATTCATGCAGATAATTCCGTGAAAGGTTACCATATTTAGAAGGTGTTAAGCCATGCAAAGTGGCTTAACCCTGTTTTGTAAATGTGGTGCAAGACATTGCGCCACCGGAATGGCGAAGGAAGAAATGTTCCAGTGACGCAATCCCCTTGCACATATGCCCTTCTGTATACACATTGGAACACCTAAGGGAATTACGAAGACATATTCAGCAGTGTTGAAATCGCTCTAGAAAGACGACATATTCACCGTGTAAGCTTTACCTGGGACCACTGAAACGCTGACAGTGTCCCATATGTTTCCCTCTTAAAGATCAGTAATCATCACTTGCATTGCCACATGCCCTCTTCCCTGAAATTGGTCTACTGTGGTGCTCCAATGCATTTCTAATGTTTCCCGTCTAGTCTGAAAGGTAGCAATGCCATTTGATTGGATTTAATTACCACACGTGTTACTGCTGTGCCATTTTGTACTACTACGATGCATACCTTGATTACCTTGATGCAAATGAGTTCTCACTGAGTCTAGCTTGCCATGGTTTCTGAAATTGCAGGGCCCTTAGTGTTCCTCTGTTTACCTAAAGCTGCTTCCTTTAAAAGCAATTTGTCTCTAGTGCTATGAGAAAGACATGAGAAATCTCAACAGTCATTTGAGTGATATTGTCTAATTGTCGGTGCTTACCACCCTCCCCTTTGCAGTGCCAGAAGACAAAAGGGCATAATCCTCAGATCACCCATGAACATCCTTGAGTGGGATCAATCTCTCAAACTGAGTGAGTTTGACCCATGATGTCTTTTTCTTTATAATGTGGTGTAGTTGACATTTTCTGTGGGTTTTACCCCTTTAAATAAAGGAAATAAGGCACTGGGTTTCCAGTACAAACCTCTCATAGAGATTTTGGTGTCTAATTTAAAAGCTAGGGTGGCATAAACAGTGATTTACTCTCAATATTTTGATAGTGATCAGCATTATCAGATCAACAGAAGAGAGCAAGTATGGGTCCTTAAAAAACCATCTCTGGGTAGAGCTGCCCAGCACCGGAAAATTGCCAGCCAACGTGTACCTCCAAGAATCCATTAAAACCCTAGGCTTGACAGATGCCTGGAACATCTCAATCACTCGGAGTTTAAAAAACTAGTAACAATGAAAACAAGATTAATATCATCAATAGAGGACAAGAATGCATTGTCCAAATGTGCTCACGGCTGGGCTCTGCTTAATAATTACAATGTCCTTAAACCCCAGCCCTACTTTCCGGCAAGTACAAATTTTGCCACCAAGAAAAAGTTCTTAAGACTTCGGTTGGGAGTTGGCCTGATTAACCCATTCCTACAGCCTTGGGAAAGAAAAGGAGGGGACCTGCTGTGCCGTCTGTGCACCTGCGGCACGGAGAGTCTTATTCACATCATATGTATCTGCAAGAACTAAAAGGACATACGGATCTCCTTGTTGAAACCATTCTTTAATCTGCATGGCATTAGTTCTTGTAGACAGGCGGTGATGCTGTGCTTTAATCCAACTTTAGTACAGATAAATTGCCGTCTTGCAAAATTCTTCGAATTAACTGGAAAAAGAATGAAAAATCCACCTTCAGTTGTCATGGACTGGCCTTTGGCTCCTCAAGATCTTGCTCAGTAATGCTACATTATGGTTACCCAAATTGGCATTGTGAAACTACAAGCAGGGACACTAGGCAGTCGTCTCATACTGTGCAGGAGCATCCCATCAGTTCAAACTCATAACCCTTATCAAACTGACTTTTTACAGACTGAGCATTAATTACATCCGGGATTTTGGCATGTATGATTCATTTAGTAATGTAACTTTAAAACAAATGTTTCATGGATAACACAAGGCAGGTATTTTAACCTTTTAAATTCTTCATTTACCGTAACCTTGATTTTATTATTTATGTATTATATGCAAGGTTTTAATTAATCAAGCATAATAAAATGTACAAACACTTTATAATGTGGTGTAGTTGACATCTTCTGTAGGTTTAACCCCTTTACATAAAGGAAATAGGGCTCTGGGTTTCCAGTACAAACTTCTCATAGTGATTTTGGGGTCTAATTTAAAAGCTAGGGTGGCATAAACAGTGATTTACTCTCAATATTTTGATAAGGATCAGCAACATCAGGTCAACAGAAGAGAGCAAGTATGTGCTTAGCATTTTACTTTCCACATTATGAAATGTGAATTCAAGTAAACTGTCTAACTTCTGCCTTGCTTAGGTTGCCTTTCACATGCAGCCCAAAGCAACGGAATCGCTAATCTCTATCAGGCAGTGTGCTTTGCTTTTTCTCTGCAGTAAAAGCACTGATCCACAACAATGTTTGTGGTCTGGCAGCACTTGTAGCTGTAGCAAGTGGTGAGCATCTTGAGTGTGAGTGTGCAGCAAAATCCCTTAATTTCTCAGCGAGGGGAACGTACTTTTGTCAAGTGTCAGTTAAAATCCTTTACCTTCCTTAGTATAAGTCTCCCTTAGTTTACCAAAACCACCATCTCAATATGCAAAAATACTATGCAGTGACATGACTTCTTATGCTTTCTTCCTCGTTTCCAGCACAGAAGGACGTTGAATTGTCAATTATTGAGCACCACGGGCACATGACAATCAGCCCAGGAGCCCCATCAACACAAGGAAAGAATAAACTGAGTATACATAGACTCAACCTCCATTCATAAGACAAGCACTAAGGGACATATTAATAAGGGCTGGCGATAAATATCGCAAAGCGCGCCTAGCGCTTGCATATTTATCGCAGGCTATCTCCGGAATTTATCGCCCGGTTAGCGCGATATCAACAATGCGAATCGCCGAGGCGATAAAAATTCCAGAGATAGTGTGGATATCGCCATTTGCCATGGTGGAAAACGCCGATATCTAGATGATAGGGCCTGTGGTCTTAGCCACATAATCCACCCCATGTTAAGTCTGCCTTAGTCAGAAATTTAACAGACGTTAAATTCCTGCGTTAAGGCATACTTAACGCTATTTAAATAATCGCTACCCTCCCTTGTTAATATCGCGAAGCTGCCTTCGCTATATTTTCCCTGGTTGGTTTCACAGCCACGCCTACTTTGATCTCATTAGCGATGCAAAGTTAGGTGTGCTGGAAGCGGGTGCTAAGTCAGCAAAACACGCGATAGCGTGTCTTTGCTGATAAGGCGATAAAATTATCGCCTCCTTACGGACGAAAAATGAGCGAAAAAGCAGCAATATTTTTATAGCGCCGCCTTCTTAAAATGCTCCTAATCGTCTTCCTTGAAATTAACCTCTCCAACAAAAAGGAATGTGACTGTGAGTGCTAAAAAATTCTGACTCCTCAATTAACATATTGCTACAATTCTCTGTAAGCGCTAATACAACCACCTGTGACGTACCTCTTTTCGTTTTGAGATGAGCAACTGAAGTAATCATGGAAAATCAAAACGCACTATACATATTACCAAATGAGCCAGAAAAAAATAAAAGGAAAAGAAAAATGAAAAGAAAAGAAAAGATAATAAAAATAATAAAGAAAATAAAGAAAAATGAAGTAATAAAATGGCATGAAAAGCAAAGGAATCACCGACTGAGTCTACTAAATGTAATGCATCCTCGACTTTATTTCAAATAAATGGAAGCCCAGATACAATTTGTGCCGAGACATATCTTAATGAATATAATCCGTTTAATAATATTGGTGGGTGTACAGCTTTGATACTATTAATCTGATAATGAGGAGAGCTGTTATAGAGAGGTCCCTCCAAAACAGCATCATATCCATTAGCACGCACAAGGCTAGCTAGCCACGTCACTTCCTGTGTCCTATATGTTTGACACGTCCATCCCTTTTCCTAATATCGTTTGGCCATGGTCCAGAGATGATTCCACAAGACTGCGCAGAACAACCACTAAATGTATGGTGAGTGGCCCGCCACCAATTGACAAATGTAACTCCTTGAAAAGCTGCTGCGAGTGCAGGAAAAAGAAATAAGTTGCTCCTCATATCTTGGAATGCGCCTGTAGTATATTATGGAAATGACCATGGGCCTGATTAAAAGTGAACCCTTATATGTTTGCACAGGGATCGCAATTATAAGTGGTGGGATATCTATTACACCAGGCAATTACCACATATGTTAAACATCTACCTACTCCACAACAAAATCCAACCCTCCCACAGAGGTCACCTAATTGTATCTCTAGAGTTACGCCGTTTGATTTCATACTCGTCCAGATCAGTGTTTTACTTTTGCTATGCTGATTTTATGCTATTTTTATGTACTGTTTTTAGACAGGATTGAATGAATTCATTCTTACTGTATTATTATGGATATTGCTTTTATGGCTTATGACCAAAATGAAGTAAACAACGACGACGATAAAGTTGGCACCTTTCCTTACATTTCTGCAGGTCAAACCTGCTGCATTTTAATATTTGAGAAAGGCCTGGTATTTACTGGGGGAATTAGGTTTTGGCTCAAATAGCATCAAAATCCTCCCGGTACTCCCCAACCAGCCACATACAAGATAATTCTCACACTTGATAAATTCCGAAAGTTATTATGTGCAATAATGAAATACAACATGCAACAAGGTCCACTCGGACTCCCCACTTTGGGGGGGGGTCCCATGGCCTGCATAAACTGTTGGAATTACCACATGGTTTAATAAATATTTGCCATTTTGGCATTGCTCGCCACAATGTTTCTCACGTAAAGTTACTCCTACTATTGCGGATTCAGCAGCCATCGCCCTGATAAACATTAGTATGGTAATTTAAAAGATTGTAATTCTACGAATATGCATTATGCAAATATCCAACTATATATGTTTTCCGAAAGGCAAAATCAGAAACAGCAGATACATAAATGCCAGGGAACTAATGCGCTAGCGGCATGAGTTGTATGTTTATTGCAAATTAGGGAACAAGGGAACTGAGTTTTGGTTTCAAGTTTAAAATGTAATTATTTTTAAGAGTTTATTGTTGATGGTTGTGATTGTGAAAAAAAGAATGGAAAGAATTATTGTATAATTATTGTATGTATATGTACTTTCAGCAAAGACTGGGTCAAGACCCGACCTCAACCTGACGATACAGACTTTGGAGCTAGAGAACAAGGTTGGAGTCTCGGCGTCGACTCCACCTGTTTGTTATTCTCGGCAAATCCCTTACTCACACGTGTTTTAAACAAGAAACAAGATGTGAACCTGACCTTGTGTAATGGAAGCTGGTACTCGTGTAAAGCGCCCCGATATCTTCGGGCTGAGTTTGAGCTATATAAAACTGAAAAAATAAATGAATGTTATATTAAATTTAGATGGGTTATTGGTTTAATGTAGAGACTGTTTTATGAATATGACGTTAATTTAAACACGTTAGAATTTCAAGTTGTGGCGGGTGGTTCCTAAAAAACCGCTACCTTATATCCAAATTGTAAAATATGTGACCTGTGTGTGAAGCAACGCGCTTCTCAAAACTGACCAATACCTAAACCTAGAAAACATTTGTTTTCACAATACTTCCGGTACAACATCCTTAATTAAGCCAATACTTCACACGGTAAATCAAAGTACTGTAATAATTGCAAAACAAGAGCTTTGAGCAACAGTAATAGAAAAGTCAACTTACCAACAAAAAAGTCACAAATCGCTAAATTGAAAAGGAGAAAGTTGCTATGAGTTTTTAAACTCTTGTCAGTCACAAAAGCCAATATGACCAGGGCGTTTCCCAGGACAATTACCGAGACCATTATAGACATTAAAATCACCAGTGAAATTAGCGTTGCACCTGAGAACAGGTACCCATCGCTGGGAGTGTAGGGTGACAGACTAGCTTCACCCGGAGGGGAAGTGGAGCTTGTAGAGAAGAACGACGGGGTGACGGAGAAACTGACGAAAGTAAGATCACTGTCCGTGGTTTCCATCTCAATATCAGCTGCCAGAGGTGGTCGACTAAGAAACGTGTTTCGATTGCGATGCGCTTTATTCAAAATAGTTATAGACACTCACTCGTTCATGCATATCAGATACTATCATGGAACAACACAATTGCTGTGTTTCACCATATTACGTATTCAAAAAAAGGATGACATTTATTTGTTGATAATATTTGACGGCAGTCGGTACTAAAGTGCTCCAAAAGGCATTTAGGAAGAGTCGTTGCCTCTCTGCAGCACACAGGCTGCTGAAGGATGATTGCTGCTTTTGTCGCAAGAACCCTTTATATCTGGAGAAACGACAAGCAGAGCCCTCCTCGGTTGTATTTTTTTTATATAATTGCGCGCAATTTGCTCATTAGCGCATTATCCTCTTGTTAGTGCAACGCGCTGAGCACTAGCTGTATACTTCCGGTACATGCGGTTGGGTTTAGGGCCTATTTTCTACTTGTTCACGCTATTAGAAGTGGCGTGGACCCTTATGCATGTTTGGTCCCAGCAGACCAAAGCTCTCTGGGCGTTTAGCCAGGGAGAACAGAACGGCGTGGCTTTTTTGCAGCTGATGCTGCTTGGTGAGACTTAATAAGATAGAACATGCATTTCATGAGGTGTCAGCAGTAAAACGAGTTAGACTCATTTTGATTTTTATTTAATCTAATTCAAAAACATGTTAAGTAAATGAGAAGGCGCGTATCACCTAAAAAAACGCGTACATACAAGTTTCCTTTTAGAAGAAAGACGTAAACGATGATAACTCTATCCGATACAGACTTAAGAAACAGCTAACAGAATAGGGTGTGATGAAACGACCAGAACTGCTATCTCTGAAACTGAGGATCCTGGTTCGAGTGTCGACGTCTCGGCTCAAAGGGAGGGTTACCAGTTGGCACTATCAGACGAAGTGAGGAATCCAAGGATGCTTTGGAAGGGGAGACTGGAATATGAGAGTAGTGTTCAAGGCACCAAGTTTATTTCTGAGAACTGGAAAAGTACTGTGATGTGTATGAGGTCATATTTCTTGAATGTTCTTTGTGCACTTTAATTAGTGAAACCACCTTGTGGTTCCTCAGATTCCCTTTAGACTTAGAGAGGTACAGACCTCTCTTGACATCTCTGATTGTGTGCCTTCATGCTAAACATGACTCTATATCTATTGAACTTCTACAGAGGTTCTGATACTGACACCTTTCTTGCTTCCTTGATTTAGTAGGGGTTTCCAGCTAACATCACAACTAGCTTTTATTTCGGTTGGAAATCATAAAAGCATACAAACAAGAAATCATGCAATACAGTACAATACAAATAAATATCATCTAAAATATTTCTAATTCATCATGTATTCATTAGAAACTTAACGAGAATAAAATCATATAAGAAGATAAAATTAGCTGTATTGAATGTATCTATTAACATTTCAAGCCCTTTACCTTGCATACTAGGGGCCTCATTTACACGAAACTGATGCATCAGCATTGATGCATCAGTTTCCTTGCGCGTGTACGAAATGTCCTTGAGACACAATGGGTGCACTATATTTACAATATAGGCCTCCACGGCACAATGATTTAACAGACGCATCTGTTGGTGCGAAAGTGACGCATTGCTGGAGTTGGTCATAAAACTGACGCAACAAAAGCAATGCATAAGAACACATAGGCGAGTCCCATTGTAAAAGCCCTGGGTCAATCCTTATGCCTGGTCTGTGCAAGCGTAAGGATTTTCACGCAGTCAAGTCCTAGAGTGATGCAGTGAAATTTAATGAATTTTACTGCGCCACTTCTACGTGAAATTTCTGCATGGGACCATCTACCCTCCATACATTATACCTGGCGTGAGTATAATGTGATGCAGGGCTCTACAAACTAAAGCATTGGATCCAATGCGTCAGTTTGTAGATATGGAGCAGTGTGGCGCACTGATTGCGCCACCATTGCATAAAAAAAGTGACATATTGGCGGCGCAAGGTACTTTTATAAATAAGCCCCTCGGTTTAAAGCAAAAGGGGATCTACTAAGACAGAAAACTGTTGGCTGAGACATATCTTTTTTTAGGATTCCTAATGCCTCCAAGAATTTTCTAATACCCATGTTATGACAAATTGGCTTAACCCATTTTTTTCCAGGGTGGTGTAAGCTGGACAAAATAATAACATATGTTGGAGAGTTTCTTCAGTGTTTAAAGTGCATAATGGCAGTAGGCCTCCCCTGTGTCAATCAGGCACATCACCATTTGGTTGTGTTTGGATTGATCTATAGGATGTCAACAAGTAAATTCATATACAGTGATTTTGCTAATTCCGGTCTTACTTCATCCAGGTAGAGTTTAAAACTAGGGAGCGATTTAACATATAAAAACAGTGGGCCTCATTTACAAGAAGCTGATTGATCAGCACTCAACACTTGTTATTTTTTGCTATTGCATTGTATTTAGTTGCAAGCGTATTGCTGAAAAGAGTGCGTCCATAAAAATTGTAAAGGAGGGTGAGCTGCTGTGAGGTGTGAGATTGTCGCCACAGCGTGCCAAGTTAGGATAGGTCGGGTGGTTTAAAGTCACATTGTTATTGATTGTTCACGTCACGAGGTGCCACGCTGCTATTGATTGATGATTTGGAGCAAGCTTTTTAAGTACAATATTGATTTTTGTGTTGAACCAAATACATTTTAATTGAACATGAAACGTTTTAAGGTTGTGTTAATTTTGAGGAAGTTGATGTCAATATGAATCACTATACATTCATGTATAAAAATTAAATTGCATTTTTATTGATGAATTCACCCATTATGAACTCCACTTCAACCCCAACTCAGAAATGCATAGTTAGACAGGATCTGAGTCCTACGCCTGAGGTCACTATTTGACAGGTCACAGATTGGGCAGCACATAGCCAGCAGATGAATGCACTAACAGGAAATCCCAAGGCAACCCTAAAGATAGGCTCAGCGACACCACAATTGTCCAGGGAGATTGGCCCAAATAAAGCACACATGGGTGGAGGGTTACATGCGCTCCCAACACACCATAAATTCAGATGACACATACGTTAGGAACATAGAGCCCATCAGGACACAATGCACACAGTACACACAGCGATCACGCACTCCCTAGCTAGAGATCATGACACGTTACCCACTGGCCGCATTGTGTCTACGCAAAGTCGAGACCCCCCTGGATTCCCCATTGAATAAATTAATTTATAACTCCAAAGACAGTGGTTCACATTCCTTGCTAAAAAAGGATCAGTGGAACTGTGTAGGAAGGGGGAGGCTCTAGTTGGCGCAGTGCAACACTAGCGACAAGCAGGGACTCTCTCTTCCTCGTCAGGGCTGAGGGTTACCTTCCAGACAACCTCTGCTTACCCTCTAGGTAGTGTGGCTTAAGCAGTCGTAGGCTAATCTTTGGGGCACATAGGGTTAAACACTTGCAACAGTACACCTTCACCACCAACCCACCACACAACGAGACCAGACGGTATTCTTGTAAAAATATATCTCTTTATATAGACTTTACGCAGGCTTGTGAATACAGTCAATAACTTTATGGATACGGTTGCAGGATACTAGCTTTAGGTTACCACAGTTCTTATCGTAGTTCTTGTGAGGCCCGTAGGCCGGCGTTAAACAAAGTTCTTTGTGGAGCCAGCGGCTTCCAGGGGATCTGTCCCACGTCGCGTTGCCTTCCCGGTGTCGCTGATCGTTGCGGCTCTTCGGCCGAGCAGGTCACTGGTCGTCCGGGGCAGCGGTGCTCTGTGGCGGCACGGTCCTCTCTTCGTCGTCTGCTCCGACCTTGGAGACGGCGGCTGTGCGGCGGTGACAAGTGACAGTACGGTCCCCAAGTGCAGGACGTACCCAGCCAAATGTCGATGCAGCTGTGGGCTCACAGCTGGGCTGTCGGGCAGGCTACCGACCTTGTGGATTCTCGTAGGGCAATGGTCTGTCCTTGCAGGTGAGGGACGGCTCGCTATGCGGTCGCCTCGATAGCTCGGACCGGACGGGCCCTCCTTTGCTTTGCTCTCGGGCTCCCAGCGCAGTTGTGGTCACGTTGTTCGGGCCAGCGGCGGCTGGTCCTCACTGTGCTTCCGCTGTTGCTTTGGGCCCCGGTCACGGTGGTCGGGAGGGTGTGGATGCCTTAGAGGAGCTTCCTCTTTGTCGGTGCTGCGGCGATGGTCAGCACCCGCAGTCGCTTTCTTCCAAGGGGGTTAGCGTCCACTGGTCCTGGGACGCTGGTCAGGGGGCAAGTTCAATTCCAAGCCCTTGGAGATCTCTTCGCAGAGTTTGGCACAAGTAGCACAAAAGTCTTTTCGTAGTCTTTTTGTCTTCCTCTCCTTCAGCAGCAAGGCACCAGACACAGGCAAGAGTCAGCACCCTTCCTTGTCTTCTCGCGGTCCTTCTCGTAGGGCAGAGTCGTTCTGTGGCCCAAACTGGATCTAATTTTCAAGGAGCAGGGCTCCGTCTTTTATAGGCCAATTCCTTTGTTCTCGCAGGCCAGGGGGGCCTTTGCATAGCCACTCTCAGTTCTGGAGTACCCCGGCGGGTGTGCTCCGGCTCCTGCTTTCAGTGTGAGGGGCAGGCGCATCAGACGCCCCACAGGAGGTGGAGCCAGCATTGTCCTGACAGGGGTGGCCAGAGTACCTTGTTGATGGGGGCTTCGCCCTTCCTGGGCCAGGTGCCGGCAGAGTCATCCGCCGCTCCCCAGGAGGGTGGAGCCAGCATTGTGGTGGCCGAGCACAGTGACAGTTCGAGTCAAGAGGCACTCCTACCTCCCACTAAGGTGTAATCTGCGCATTCACCACCTGTCATCCCTCCAGCCCTGTCACTCACACATCCCAGACAGTCGGATACACATACTGGCAGAGGCAACTGAAATGGTTAGGCAAGCAAATGCTAACTTTCTAAAAGTAGCATTTGCAAACCCAGGATATTGAAATAAACTTGTCTACAAGAAATATCTCATCATCCTGAGTTCAGGCATCCTAAACATGACTCACTACCATGCTCCTTGAGCCTGCGGGGATTATAGGTCGTAATAATCCTCGCAGCTCAGTCTGGCCTAATGGAGCAGGTAGCCTTCAGTAGTGAAATACGGTCTTCGTTGTAAGTCACTACCAGGACATGCCACGCACATCAGGGCTTGTCCTACCTTACACCTACAATGCACCCTGCCCGCAGGCCTACCATAGGGGTGTCTAATATGCAGTCAAGGGAAGGGTCGGTGCGGGCAAGTGGGGACACTTGCCCAGCTAGCGTGGCAGTACGAGACCGCACGCGGGTTCTGCGGTCGCAGTTCCCAGACACATCTTTTACGGCTGCCTTGGTGGGTGGCGCAACCAGCGCTGCAGGCCCACCAGCAGTATTGGCATCTACAAGCCCCGGCACTCTCTCGTGCGCTTTACTAGGGACTAACAGTAAATCCAATGCACCAATCATGGATACCAATCGTATGTACAGGTTACAGTAGGGAGCACTTGCACTGCGGCACGGATCAGCCGTGGCGCAGTGCCCTGAGTATCGGAAAACCAGCAAAACATCGGAGGCACATCAGCAAAAAGTGGAAGGGAGACTCACGCCAAGGTGCCAGGTCTAACATGTGTGGGGGGAACTACCCTTCCCCAGGGAGTTCCACATCACTAAGGCGGAAAAATCTGGACAGACCGTCAGCGTTGGCGTGATCGGTGCCAGGGCGGTGTTCCACCGTAAAGTCCATACTCTGTAGAGAAATGGACCACCTCAACAGTTTCGGGTTCTCACCCCTCATTTGCATCAACCATCTGAGGGGCCTGTGGTCCGTCTGAACTCGGAAGTGAGACCCAAACAAGTAGGGTCTTAGCTTCTTCAGCGCCCAGACCACAGCAAATGCTTCACGCTCTATTGCACTCCACCTACTTTCCCGTGGAAGTAACCTCCGACTTATGAAGGCTACGGGTTGGTCAAAGCCCTCCTCAGTCATCTGTGAAAGAACAGCCCCTACACCATGCTCTGAAGCGTCTGTTTGCACAATGAACTCTTTGGAGAAATCAGGGGCCAGGAGCACGGGCGCCGTGCACATGGCAGTCTTCAGGGTGTCGAAAGCTTTCTGACAGGTGTCAGTCCAAATCACATTCCTGGGCTGCTTCTTCGAAGTCAGCTCTGTCAAGGGGGTCACGATCGTGCCATAGCCCTTGACAAACCTCCTGTAATACCCAGTGAGCCCCAGGAAGGCTCTCACTGCAGTCTGGGTCTTGGGGGGTTCCCAAGCCAGGATGGTTTCGATTTTGGGCTGCAAGGGGGCTACCTTGCCACTCCCAACTTGGTGTCCCAAGTACACCACTGAACCCTGCCCAATCTGGCACTTGCTTGCCTTGATTGTGAGGCCTGCTCTGCGCAGGGCCATCAACACTTCCCAGAGGTGTCGCAGGTGTTCGGGCCAGGTGCCGCTGAACACCGCGATGTCATCCAGGTAGGCGGCACTGAACTCGTCCAGTCCAGCCAACACCTGGTTGACCAATCTCTGAAAGGTGGCAGGGGCATTCTTCATTCCAAATGGCATAACCCGGAACTGGAAATGCCCATCTGGTGTAGAGAATGCCGACCTCTCCTTTGCCCCATCGGTCAAGGCGATCTGCCAGTACCCAGACGTCAAATCAAACGTGCTGAGAAACCGGGCAGCCCCTAGCCGATCAATGAGCTCGTCAGCTCGGGGGATGGGGTGCGCGTCAGTCTTCGTGACTGAATTGAGTCCTCTGTAGTCCACACAGAACCGGAGTTCGGGTGTGGCTCCCAGCGCAGCAGCCTTCGGAACCAAGACCACGGGGCTGGACCAAGGACTGCTGGAAGACTCAACCACCCCGAGGGCAAGCATCTTGGAGACCTCCTCCTTGATGCAGGCCCGTACCCTGTCAGTCACCCGGTAAGCCTTATGCTTCACCGGTAAGCTGTCTCCAGTGTCCACATCATGGACGCACCAATCTGTGACACTCGGAACCAGGGAAAACAGGTCTGGAAACTGCCCCAGCAACTGGCGGCAATCCTCCTGTTGTTCGGCGGTCAGGGAGGGTGAGAGGTTAACTCCATCCACTGACCCATCCTTCTCACAGGCCACCAAGAGGTCCGGTAGAGGCTCTGACTCCTCCTCCATTCCGTCATCGGTTGCCAACAACATGCCCACTTCGGACCTTCGCAAGTGGGGCTTGAGGCGGTTGACATGTAGGACCCGCAAAGGGTTCCTGGGCGTCTTCATGTCCACCAAGTATGTCACGGGGCTCTTCCGCTCCACAACCTCAAATGGACCTGTCCACTTATCTTGAAGGGCACAGGGCTCCACTGGGGCTAAGACATACACCTCTTGTCCAGGCTGAAGCTCGACCAGAGTGGCATTCTGATCGTACCACCGCTTCATTTCTTCCTGGCTCGCTTCCAGATTTGCCTCGGCAAGTTGTCTGAAGCGCCTGGTCTGGTTTCTGAAGGCCAGCATGTAGCTATATACATTCTGGGGAGGTTTCCTGGGAGATTGCTCCCAGCCTTCCTTTACCAAACTCAGTGGTCCTCTTACGGGGTGACCGTACAGCAGTTCAAAGGGGCTGAACCCTAGGGACTTCTGTGGTACCTCGCGATATGCAAACAGCAGGCATGGTAAGAGGACGTCCCACTTACGCCTCATCGGACCTTCCAGGCCCATGATCATGCCTTTGAGGGTTCGGTTGAATCTTTCAACCAACCCGTTACCTTGGGGATGGTAGGGTGTGGTGAACTTGTACGTTACGCCACACTCTTGCCAAAGGGACTTCATATACTTCGATATGAAATTGGTCCCCCTGTCGCTCACTACCTCTAGAGGGAATCCTACTCGTGAGAAAATTCCCATCAGTGCACGCCCCACCACGGGAGCCGTCACTGTCCTCAGAGGTATGGCTTCAGGGTACCGGGTGGCATGGTCCACCAAGACCAGGATGAACCTGTTGCCCATGGCTGTCTTGGGGTCCAGAGGCCCAACGATGTCAATACCCACTCGCTGGAATGGCGTACCGACCACAGGGAAGGGTTGGAGGGGAGCCTTGTTCTTCCCTCCCGTCTTCCCACTTGCCTGGCAAGTTGGACAGGTTCTGCAATACGTATCGGAACTCTTGTGCATCTGGGGCCAGTAAAAGTGGGTGACAAGCCTGTCATAGGTCTTGTCCATCCCCAAATGTCCTGCTAAAGGCACATCATGAGCCAGACCCAGTAGGAAGGCTCTGAACTTCTGGGGTACCACCAGCACACGGGCTGACCCAGGTTCAGCAGCCTTAGGCTCCGAATACAGGAGGTCGTTCTCCCAGTACACGTAATGTGTTTTGGCCTGAACACCATTGGCCTGGTCTGCAGCCTGCTGCCGCATACCTACGAGAGAAGGGCATTCTTTCTGCTCCCTGCAGAATTCCTCCCTGGAGGGTCCTCCTTCTTGCTGCCAATGGGTCAGCTCAGGCAGGTCCCCCAGTTCAGCGATCTGTTCCCCTGTAGGCTCCAGGGCATCCCCCTCAAGGTCTGCCTCCTCCTGGACCGTAGGAACTTCCGGGGCCGGTTTCCCGCGCCCCCTGCGCCTTCTCCCTAAGGCCGGTTCCTGGGCCTCTCCATCAGGCCCCAGGACCTCTCGATCACCCTTACTGGCTGCCATCGACCGTGTGGTCACGCACGCCCAGTCAGGCAGACCCACCATCCGCAGGTGAGTCGTTTTCTCCACCTTTTCCCAAGGGGAGTGCTCCAAGTCGTTCCCTAGCAAACAGTCAACAGGCATGGTTTTTCTCACACAGACCTGCAGAGTACCAGAGACCCCCCCCCACTCGAAGGGAACTTGAGCCATCGGACACTGGCTCTCGGAATTATCAGCATTGATAACCCTACAGTAGGCATGGGGTACAACCTGCTCTTGAGACACCAGGTGCTGCCTCACTGCAGTCACACTGGCTCCTGTGTCTCTAAGAGCCTCGGCTTCCTTACCATTGATGATCACCACCTGCCCATATTTTTTAGTGTTAGAGGGCAGGTAGTTCGTAGGGATCATCTCGCTGTCTCCTAACGAGACCAGGGTCATGTGAACGGGATCTCCACCCCCCGGGACCATCATTTCTTCTCCCAGGTGAACGCTAGTCACCTGTCGGGGCGGAGCACCAGTGGGTGCGGGTTTTCCAAATAGGCGACACTTGGGGTCACTGGATATGTGCCCAGGCTCGCCACATTTGAAACAATTGAAGGGCCCCTTTGGAACAGGTTTACCTGTCGGGGCCCCATTCTGCTTCGGGGGTGGGGGAGGCTGAGAACCCTGCTGCGGATTCCCTTGGGAACTACTTTGGGGGCCTTTTTGGAACCCTTTCTGTTTTCCCCCTTTGTCCCCCCCACTCTTCTGCTGGGGACCCTGCCCACTCTTGGCGGAATCTCCCACGGGACCCTTGTGGACCCTGGTGCTGAGCCAGCGGTCCGCCTCCTCAGCAAGCTTCCTCGGGTTGGACAGCTTGCTATCGATCAGATGTTGGCGTAACTCAGGAAAACAGTGATCAGACAAGTGCTCCCATGCAATTAAATCAAAGAGACCTTGAAAATCATTCACTTTGTTACCTTTCACCCAACCATCCAGTGCTCTGCAAAAGTAAGTCACATATTCCACATACGTATTCCCAGGCCGCTTAGTACATCCCCTAAACTTCTGTCTATACATCTCAGGGGTAAGCCCGTACCTGTTCAACAAAGCTTCTTTCATGTGGGTATAGGACCTCTGACTCTCAACGGGCAAATCTAGCAAGGTATCTCTCCCTTCGCTAAGGAACCTTCCCCACAACCCCGCTCCCCAATCCTTTTCAGGGACCCGGTGGGAGGACATGGCTACCTCATATGCCCTAAACCATTGTCCTATGTCATCCCCCTTAAAGAACTCCTTGACTACGTCCTTCGGGATATGCACTCTTGACTCTACCTGCACTGGCGATGTGCTGCCACCAGAGGGAGGCCGATCCAAGTCTCTCTCTTTGAGACTCATCTCCCTCATCTTGATTTCGTAATTCATTTGGTGCTTTCGTTCTTCCAGCGCCATTCTTTTTGTTTCCAGCTCCAGCTGGATTTTCAATTCTACCAATTTCCTTTCGTGATTCCGGGTTTCCTTCCTGTCCGCCAGCTCCTCTGGCGACAGGCCTTTACCCAAGCTGTGCTCGCTGTCTTGTCGCTCGAGATCGATTAGATCCCCAAGTGCATTCTGCTCCTCCGTTGCATTCTGCTCGGCGAGGACGTCTTGCTCTTCCGGGGTCTTTCTGGACTCCACCCAGGCTTTCAGGGCCTTGTAGAGCTCCGGCTTGTTTTTGCAACCAGCGTGCGGAACCTTTAGTTTCCTACAAAAAAACTTCAGCTCCATCTTTGAGTATTTGTCCAGCTTCGCGGCGTCCCATTCTATCTCCAAGACCTCGGAGGTCGTGGACTCCGCTCCATCCAGGCTCTTTGTGCCCGGCATGGTTTCGGCACTCGGAATCTTCTTTCAAAAGGCAAAGTCTGTGGTTTAGTAACTGTACCGTAATCCTTGTGTAGCGGTCAGAAGCTCAGGTATAACTATCGCAAGTGTAAATTCGAAAATCCCACCGCTGCCACCAATGTAGGAAGGGGGAGGCTCTAGTTGGCGCAGTGCAACACTAGCGACAAGCAGGGACTCTCTCTTCCTCGTCAGGGCTGAGGGTTACCTTCCAGACAACCTCTGCTTACCCTCTAGGTAGTGTGGCTTAAGCAGTCGTAGGCTAATCTTTGGGGCACATAGGGTTAAACACTTGCAACAGTACACCTTCACCACCAACCCACCACACAACGAGACCAGACGGTATTCTTGTAAAAATATATCTCTTTATATAGACTTTACGCAGGCTTGTGAATACAGTCAATAACTTTATGGATACGGTTGCAGGATACTAGCTTTAGGTTACCACAGTTCTTATCGTAGTTCTTGTGAGGCCCGTAGGCCGGCGTTAAACAAAGTTCTTTGTGGAGCCAGCGGCTTCCAGGGGATCTGTCCCACGTCGCGTTGCCTTCCCGGTGTCGCTGATCGTTGCGGCTCTTCGGCCGAGCAGGTCACTGGTCGTCCGGGGCAGCGGTGCTCTGTGGCGGCACGGTCCTCTCTTCGTCGTCTGCTCCGACCTTGGAGACGGCGGCTGTGCGGCGGTGACAAGTGACAGTACGGTCCCCAAGTGCAGGACGTACCCAGCCAAATGTCGATGCAGCTGTGGGCTCACAGCTGGGCTGTCGGGCAGGCTACCGACCTTGTGGATTCTCGTAGGGCAATGGTCTGTCCTTGCAGGTGAGGGACGGCTCGCTATGCGGTCGCCTCGATAGCTCGGACCGGACGGGCCCTCCTTTGCTTTGCTCTCGGGCTCCCAGCGCAGTTGTGGTCACGTTGTTCGGGCCAGCGGCGGCTGGTCCTCACTGTGCTTCCGCTGTTGCTTTGGGCCCCGGTCACGGTGGTCGGGAGGGTGTGGATGCCTTAGAGGAGCTTCCTCTTTGTCGGTGCTGCGGCGATGGTCAGCACCCGCAGTCGCTTTCTTCCAAGGGGGTTAGCGTCCACTGGTCCTGGGACGCTGGTCAGGGGGCAAGTTCAATTCCAAGCCCTTGGAGATCTCTTCGCAGAGTTTGGCACAAGTAGCACAAAAGTCTTTTCGTAGTCTTTTTGTCTTCCTCTCCTTCAGCAGCAAGGCACCAGACACAGGCAAGAGTCAGCACCCTTCCTTGTCTTCTCGCGGTCCTTCTCGTAGGGCAGAGTCGTTCTGTGGCCCAAACTGGATCTAATTTTCAAGGAGCAGGGCTCCGTCTTTTATAGGCCAATTCCTTTGTTCTCGCAGGCCAGGGGGGCCTTTGCATAGCCACTCTCAGTTCTGGAGTACCCCGGCGGGTGTGCTCCGGCTCCTGCTTTCAGTGTGAGGGGCAGGCGCATCAGACGCCCCACAGGAGGTGGAGCCAGCATTGTCCTGACAGGGGTGGCCAGAGTACCTTGTTGATGGGGGCTTCGCCCTTCCTGGGCCAGGTGCCGGCAGAGTCATCCGCCGCTCCCCAGGAGGGTGGAGCCAGCATTGTGGTGGCCGAGCACAGTGACAGTTCGAGTCAAGAGGCACTCCTACCTCCCACTAAGGTGTAATCTGCGCATTCACCACCTGTCATCCCTCCAGCCCTGTCACTCACACATCCCAGACAGTCGGATACACATACTGGCAGAGGCAACTGAAATGGTTAGGCAAGCAAATGCTAACTTTCTAAAAGTAGCATTTGCAAACCCAGGATATTGAAATAAACTTGTCTACAAGAAATATCTCATCATCCTGAGTTCAGGCATCCTAAACATGACTCACTACCATGCTCCTTGAGCCTGCGGGGATTATAGGTCGTAATAATCCTCGCAGCTCAGTCTGGCCTAATGGAGCAGGTAGCCTTCAGTAGTGAAATACGGTCTTCGTTGTAAGTCACTACCAGGACATGCCACGCACATCAGGGCTTGTCCTACCTTACACCTACAATGCACCCTGCCCGCAGGCCTACCATAGGGGTGTCTAATATGCAGTCAAGGGAAGGGTCGGTGCGGGCAAGTGGGGACACTTGCCAGCTAGCGTGGCAGTACGAGACCGCACGCGGGTTCTGCGGTCGCAGTTCCCAGACACATCTTTTACGGCTGCCTTGGTGGGTGGCGCAACCAGCGCTGCAGGCCCACCAGCAGTATTGGCATCTACAAGCCCCGGCACTCTCTTGTGCGCTTTACTAGGGACTAACAGTAAATCCAATGCACCAATCATGGATACCAATCGTATGTACAGGTTACAGTAGGGAGCACTTGCACTGCGGCACGGATCAGCCGTGGCGCAGTGCCCTGAGTATCGGAAAACCAGCAAAACATCGGAGGCACATCAGCAAAAAGTGGAAGGGAGACTCACGCCAAGGTGCCAGGTCTAACAAACTGTTTATGGCATTCAAGGATTTGTTATAAACCCATTTCAGATTGATTGTAAGTTGAGACAGTCCTTAGATCCTATGCCTTTAACTGTTCACCTGGCCACACTGTTTAATTAAACAAACTGTTCCTGTTTTGCTACAATGTCTCTTGCTTTTCAAGGTTTTCATGTCAAGCAACATTTTGGTGAGCCACCATTAGGGCTGATTCGTACCTTGAACCTGACTGCAACCAAAGGAAGGAGACTTTTCCCGGATGGATTTCCATTTGTTTATCATGGAAGGTGAGAAGATACTGTAATTGATTAGAAGTTCTGCTGAATCCGCAGGGTGGAGGTCCATCCTGAAGCAGCTGTCACAGATGGTAAGAGACTACATCAGCACCTTAGTAAAACATTTGGTGTACGGCAAACTAGGGAGAAGTGTAAAAAGATAACCTGAACACCCTGCCACTAACAGAAATTTGGCATATTACCTATATGTATATGTCCTAGCTAAGTAGCCGGACGGTGGCCTCAGAGACGATTCTGTAGGTGAGAATCTGGCCTGGTATATGATGTACAATTATATGAGTGGACACCTTGCACCAGTCCAGACAACCCTTATGGTGATTTAAGAGGTCTTAGACAACCTTATAAAGCTCTCTAAGTGGTAGCTGTGGAGATCGGCCTTCAGGCTTAATCTTGAAGGAGTGTAAAGCGGTTTGTTTTACCAGAAGGAAATCTTATAGTATAGATTGAGTGAAAAAAAAACACACCAAGTATTTATAAAATATGTTCTTATTATTTATTACTCTCTAGTACGTCAGGTATCTCCAACGCGGGAATAAAACACAATGCACACAATACTAGCAAATAAACACAGTAAATAGCACTAATGAACAGTGGGTCCTGGGGGGTCCAAAGTATAAACTAAGAAAGTGGAATAAGAACCACAACTCGATTCCAGAAAAGGATGATAGGACATAGAAATGCTGGGGACCCACAGAAACTCCCATGGTGAGTAGATAGAGACCCCACAGAGAGCCCATGCAGTGTGGGAACATGACTGCGGGATCTGTACAAATCTACGTGTAAATTGAGGTTGGATTTTTAAAGATTAGGGACCATTCCCAGTGGACCCTGAAGAAACCCTGTGGAAGACAGAAGGTTGATGAGCCACCCCACCTGTGGATACTCTAGTATCTACATAACCTACAACAGGGAAGCCGGGTGCATAGGGGTAAAGTGGTGCCGGAAACCGCAATCAAACCCAATGGTGGCCTTCAGAAAAGTGTCGCTGCTGGAAGAGGAGAAAGTGTCGGTGAGAATTCAAATGTGGATTCTTGAAGAGGAGTACCTGAAAGCAGAAGGGGAAGAGTCTATGTCCCTCAGGAGTGACCAGGAGACAATTGCCCTCTGATGTCGGGTGCTTCAGGGAAGATGTCGATGACCTTGACTCTGCACCTGTGAGGACCAGGTGACACTGAGGAATACCATGACTCAGATATGAGCTGTCCCAAAAATAATGTCAAGTGCTGAGGGGTCGGTGTCTGGTGGGAGCACCAACAAGCCTTGGCAAATGCAACCCACACAGGAAGTCAGGAAGGTACATAGTTGGGACCAGCAAGGTCCAGGGGACTCACCACAAACAGGGTAGTCAGGCAGGCCTGAGCAATCAGGAGACACCTAAAGTAATACGTTTGACCCTCAAATGGACCCACAGGCCAGAGGCATTGGAGTCACAAGAGTATATCAAGCAGCTCACCAAAGGAGCAGGCTACGGTGCCCACGAGGTGATTTGGCCAAATATCTTGGTGGACAGAGTTGCCAGAGGTTGGGGCTACTTGGAGCCCAATGCACTTGTTGCAAAGTTTCCAACAAGCCTTTACGCTTACAAAAGAATGCATACAACAGGGGTTTGGTTATTGCAGCCCCCATGTGGTGCCCCTCTTTATAGTATATGGCTGTTTCACTGACAACCTGGGATAATGGACTCGGTAGGCTTCACAGTTGTCCTGCTGATGCAGGGGCACCCTTTTATGCAGAACCAAGCACCCTGCCTTCACGATTGTGAAGGCCTGCGATAGGGGTAACTTAGAGGTTTTAAGTGCAGTGACCCTTAGATATAGTAAACCTATATCTTTAGTAAGGGGATAGGCAACAACTTACACAGGCTTTTTGAATAGTCTCTCATGGGTGACATACTACATGCTTCAGCCCATGGAAGACCTCTGGGGTACCTATGCCCTTGGCACATGGGGACCATATACTACAGACTGACAAGGGTACCCCAGTATCCAATCCAGGATGTACTAAAGTACTGAACACAACAGGTTAAGGAGAAAGTAGATAGACTGGGGTCCTTAGTAGCAGGATCCCAGTCAGACTAGTCAAAAACCAGCATCACATCAAGCAAACAGTGGGGGTAACCATGCAGAAGAATCCTACCTTTCCACACCATGGAAGTCACCTTTTTCGATAATCAGCACACTAAGAAAGGTGACTTTTTATTGTATAACCCTTTATGGCTCCCAGGGACACTATTTTTGTGATAAAGCTATCCTGATTGGGTGGCGTTGGTGCCTCAGTCTTTTTTTATTGTCTAAAAGGCTTTCTCAGTGCCACTGGTTTCTTAGCACTGCTGGTATCTGAAAGGAGTGAGTGGTGTTGGATGCTTGGGCTGCTGGGCATGATACAGATGGCTCACCGAGGCAATATGGAGTCTGAGTAGCAGCTACAAGATGCTGCTCCTCCAGTCTGATCCCTAATGGAGTAAGAAGAGAAGCTTCTATGGCAAGAAACCTCACCTAAAAAACTATACATCGTCGGGCAAGTGTTACCGTATGGGCCGGCATTGCATCACAGCCTATGTCATCCTCATGTGGGTCAGAGATCAGAAGGAGCAGTGAGGAGTGAAGAGATGCCCGACCCCGGTGTCTCAAACAGCGAGCCGCGCTGCTCAAGCATCTCCTGCATCCTCGCTCCACATCGCCCTGCGGCCACATGCACTGACGCGGCAGCCTAACACAGCTCTTTTGGCATTTGGTGAATTCCTGACGGCTCTGCCAGATACAGTGATCAAAGACAGCAGCTGCAGCGGGTTCCAACAAAAAAAAAACCGAAAGCGGGTGTTACATTGTTTCCAGTATTCCTCAACTACTGAAGTAGAGCAAGTAAGGATGTCGGGCGAGGTGGTGGGAAACCTGCTAAAGTCAAAGACAGTCATTTACCGGCGCCTGTAATGACTGAAGCGGTACAGCAAACTCAATCAGATCCCCTACCAAGGCACCCAGAAACACAGGGGTTAAAAAGTAGGGAACATATTGATAATCTGAACTCCACTGAGAAGGCTGAGCAGATGGCCAAGCTGGCATAAAGACTACAAGCCAAAACAAACATTAAGCTTACAGACAATCCTCAGATCTCTAATTCTCAGCCATTAATATCCAATATATTTGGCCCGACTGTGGTGGAAAAAGTGCATAATGAACCTGCCATGGTGGGGATACCTGAGGGGCAGACTAACCTAACCACCAATGCAGCAGCTGGAGAGACCTCACAGAAACCCGTGGCAGCAAACTCATCAATACCGTTCCAAACAACTTTAACTTCTGTGGAAAATACAGGAACAGTTACTACCAAACATCCAGATATGCGTGTAAATTGTGAGCAGATTCAGAATGACCCTCTAAATGCCTCTCTGGCCCTTCTCCAAAATCTGATACAAGCACACCTGGGACAGAGCACGATGGTAAGGGGGGCGCTTTTAAACCTACAGACACTGAAACCGTTTCACAAAAGGCTCTAGTTAACTTAGGGATCGCTGCTACCCAACGGTTGGAAAACCCCAATAGCATTGAAAAACCCTACTTTGTCACAGATGAGTCAGAGAGGTAGGAGACCGGTATTTCAACGTCCAGTGATGGTGAGAGGCAAGACTGGGGAAGTACGGACTCAATGGGCTCAGAGGACTCTTGGAAAGACACTGCACAAAAAAAGAATTTGGAAAAGAAAATGAAAAAACAAAAGAAACGAAGCAGACACAAGAGTGGGGAGACCATGGACCAAGGGAGTAACGCCGAGCTCAGATGGGATTACTCATCCTCTCAGTTGGCGACTCCCTCAGATCAAACAGTATGCTCAGGCGGCAACCCCTTAACCATGGAAGACTGTAGAAGTGGAAACTCAGTACCCCCCAGAAATAAGGTGGAGCCTTCGCTCACCGAAGTCCTGCACTCAATCAAAAGCTTTCAAGAAGAGGTTAAGATGGACAACGGGAAAAACTGCCACACCACTCAGAAACCACAGGGCACGATTAGGAAAGTGGGCCGAACCTGTGCAGAGATAGCTGATCGAATGTCATCGGTAGAAACGCGCACCGAAAATTTGGAAAAGGACGTCTCCTCCCTCCAAGCGCAGGGGGATAAACATGATGGCATAGTAAAGGATTGAATGCTTAAGATCGTGGAACATGAGAACAGATCGCAACGCAATAATCTTCGCATTTTGGGGGTTTCCGAAGGAGCGGAAGGGAGTGATGGAAGGTCTTATATGATCACACTTTTTAAAGGAGGATTTCCAGAGCTGCAATCCTGGGATTTGGATACAGAGATACAACGTGCTCACCGCTTCCCATCAACTTATTTTAAATGCCCTCTGTCTTCAGCACAATATCCTCGTGCAATGCTAGTATATTTTGGCAATTTTATCCTACGCCAGACACTTTTTGATTTATCGAGACACACCAGCAAGAGGGAGTTTCATTGCATTATCTTTTTTAGTAGGCCTGATTTTGCCCCTGTCACAGTTGGGCGAAGATGGAGAATGAGGCAACTCTTTGCCCTTTTTCAATAAATTGGGGCAACTGTATACTTACAAAACCCGGCACGCCTAAAAATCATCTTCAATGAGGTTACCAGCAGTTTTTCTTCCGAAATTCAGACCCAAGCCTATCTGCGGGAGATTACATAGTCTAGAAGAGATAGAACTAAGAATTGAATTACCCAATATTATGCTTTAAGGATTTAAAGCAGAGGTTTGAACTGATTGTTTATAGATAGAGACAGAGCTATGGAATAAATTACTTGAAAACTAGCGCAATAATGCATGAAACAAGGGATATTTACGCGAGGTCAATGGCTAATAAATTGATTGGACTGTTAGCACAGGGGTCGGACCTGGGGAGGGGGGCACGGGACCCTGATTGCCCAGATGTCCTCATCCTGGTTCTTGCAGAACCAAGTAGCCTCAGTGGGTGGTGGAGGGTGGTGGGTGGGCTCTACAGGAGATGGGGCAGTGTCAGGGGAAGGGGAAGGGGCTGGAACCAAGAGGGTTATCTTGAATTTTTATGTATTTGTTTTCATTTTGCTTGCATCATTTGTTTTGTCGCTTTCTTTTAAATTTGTGTGTTGCAGTCTGGGGTAATTTAGCTATACTTCAATGAGCAAATTACGCATAGCAACAATAAATCTGTTTGGCCTTAACAATATCAAGAAACAATGTAATACGGCCGTAGCACTGCGGCTACTTAAAGCTGAAATCCTATGTTTGCAGGAAACACATATAGAAAGGATGCAATTTCATCTGCTAGATTCACTTGGTTTTACAGTAGTAGGGGCCAGTACCCAAAATGCTAGGATACAAGGGTTGGCAATTTTATCAGCGAAATGCTCACTTCAATTCACATGCACATTAACTTATTCAAATGGAAGGTGTGTTATCACTGTATGCCGAATGGAAAATGGGGACTCACTTACGATATGCACCATATATGGCAGCACCACGGATGATTTGGCAATTTTTGATTTTCTGAATAAGGAATTGGCCGAATGGCCACTACCTTTAGTCATCTGCGGCGATTTTAATATTAACCTGCCAGCAGACAAGAACATAACCTGTGATAGAAGTTGGAGATACAATGGACGAAAACCAAAAGTTTATTAAAGCACTTAAGGCTTTATGTAGGGAACAAGCACTCACTGAAATATGGCACTCACAACACCCTACTGACTCCATACATACCTTCTATTCCTTCCCGCATAATAAGATGGTGAGATTAGACTATATCTTTGCATCTCAGTCCATTCTTCTGGAGTGCTCAATAGAGAAGACTCCATGCATCGTGGCAGACCTTAATCCCTTAGTGGTGGAAATAAGCGGGGTCACAATGGCTAATAGAGATTTTGCTAACTGGACTTTTGAGGGATCCCTTCTCTTAACTGAGGAGTACTCCAAGCACATGAAACACTGGATTACACAATTTATTAAGGATAATCTAGGCAGCACAGGGATTGAGGTTGTTTGGGATGCACTATGGGGCCGATTATGATCGCGTCCGTCCGCGATCACTGAGGAGGAGAGGACGTCCGCATGGGCTGCGGAGTCCCCACCTGTGCGAATAGGATGTGACCACCACCCTGGCGGTCACATCCTCTATTTTTAACATTGCGGCGGGTGCGGCTTCAAGCTGCACCCGCGGCAATGTTAAAAATGCAGTCATTGCATTTGCATGCAGAAAGAGGCAGGCACCTCGCGGTGCCTGCCGCTTTCTGCATACAAATGCAGGGGGGTACCATAGGTACCCCCCATGTGCACCCCCCAGCCCCCCTTCACCTAGGGGGCCCGCAACGGGCCCCCGCAGTGAAGTTACACATGCTTTTCCACGGCGGAAAAGCCGCCGCGGAAAAGCATGTTTTACATCCCATCCTAATCTGCCTGACGGTGTCTGAGAGACACCGTCACCAGATTAGAGCTTTTCCGCCGCGGTTGTAAGCCAGCTGCGGCGGAAAAGCTGCGGATGGAAACCAGGACCCACCAGCCATCCTAATGTGGCGGTGGGTCTTTGGTCGGTCCGCTGCGGTTTTTCCGCATCCTCTGGGCCGGCGGTGGCTTCCGCCGGCCCCGAGGATGTGGAAAAACCGCAATCCTAATGAGCCCCTAAAAGCAGAAATCAGAGGAAAGACACTTAGCTTTTCACTCACCTTAAATAGAGAAAAGCGTCAATTATTGGATAAATTGCAACTTCGGCTGGCTGAGGCTGAAGAAAACGTAATGACTTTTCTTAGTAATGGGGAGGACACAGCGGACGCGCAAGCAAGAATAATATCAGCAATATCGGGCATCATGGGGGTAATCGCTAAAAAAGAGGCGGACAGATTAGCAATTTGGAAGAGGGAGGCATATGAATACAGTGAGCAGGTTGGACAAGAACTCGCGATTAGGGCAATAGAAAAAGCCACCAGGAATATTATTACAGCATTCAAAAACTCCGCGCAAGAAGTAGTTTCAGATGTAGAGGGCATTCGCAAGGAGTTCCTTGCTTATTATCAAGACCTGTATAACGAGACGACCACTGCTCATTTAGATGAAATTGCTAATTACCTAAACCATAATCCCAGCGGTGCAATTATCTCCTGAGGACCAGGTTCTTCTAGATGAGCCCCCCAATAGATTGAAGACTGCTCTGCACTAACTGTCTTCCCAATAATAAAGCCACTGGGTTGGATGACATTCCAGGTGAATTTTATAAAAGATTTTAGTGGGGTGAAACCACCTGAATCATAGTCGCAAGCTAAAATCATTACAATCCTGAAAAAGCATAAATAAGCCCTTAATCCCGCCTCTTACCGCCCCATAACCCTGAAAATGCGGACAGTAAAATTTACTCTAAAATCTTGGCGGTTCGATTAGCAGGGTTAATACACAAAGTCATATCCCCGAGACAGCACAGATTTATACCGGGACGTGGTACGGTAGACCACGTTAGGAGAACTATCTCTCTGTTCGATGCGGCGCACATCTCAGGAGATCCATTGGCACTCATTCTTCTCGACACCGAGAAGGCTTTCGACAGGGTCTCCTGGCCTTTCTTATGGGAGACCCTGTCAACGGTTGGGGATAGGTCACGGATATATACAAGCATTCAAAATGCTGTATTATAAACCCACCGCAAGATTATTTTTAAATGGCTCACTAACCAATACTCGCTTGCTGGAAAGCAATCCGAAAATGAGTCCTATTATTTCACATGGGTGTGAGACTGTTAGATCAGGGGGTCTTTAGTTGGCAGAGGTTGGTACCACTGTCCAAATAGTTACCCTTGCTTCTAGTCAGGGCAAGGGGGATACACTCTTTAGATAACCCCTGCTTACCCCCTTGGTAGCTTGACACGAGCAGGCAGGCTTATCAAAGGCAATGTGTAAAGTATTTGTACCAACACTCCCAGTACCACAGTGAAAACACCACAAATGGACTCCACACCACTTTAGAAAAATAAAGTATCTTTATCTAAAGTACACAAAACCAAAACAACAAAAATCAAACATACACAGTTCAAGAATATGATTTTAAAAGAGTTCTAGGGTTTGCGTCAAAATAATCCACAGTTAAGTCACGTTTAGCCAAAAGTACCTTAAGATGCTACAAAAGTTCCAAAGTGAAAGCTGAAGCGTTGAAAAACAAGCAATGCGTCACTCCTGAAACCCTGGGGAGGCGATGCGCCATCCCCGCTGGACGCAGCGGGCGTGTTGCGACAAATCTGGTCTGTATGAGGAGGGAGGCGATACCCTGTATGGATTCCGGTGTGCAGGTTTTGTGGGAAGCGCCTCGCAAAGGTACGATGCAATGATCTTTGGGATGGTGACGATCTCAGGTGCGGCAGCGATACGTAGCGCAGCGTCGATCTTCTCTCGCGACCCCTCGATGCGATGGCTCTGCGATGACACTCGCAGCGAGGTGAGCGGTCCGCAAAAAAGCGGTGCAGTGATCTCACCCAAAGACGACAGGCTCAGCGGCGATACTCACAGCGATGGTAATCTTCCCGCAACGGAGCGATGCGTTCCACAAGCGAAGGATGCATCGGTTCTTGCAGTGGCAACAGGCGCTGCGATGATCTCGAACTTCGCAGCGTCGGGAATTTCCTCGCACTGTCGGGGATGCGCTCCGCAAGTCAGCGATGCGTGAACATTTTCAGATTGTCTTAGTTTCTCCTTGTCCAGCTCCCCAAACAATATGTACAACTTCCAGAGGCACCACAACTGGATCAAGCACTCTAGGAAGGACAGAACTCTCTCAGTGGAGTTCAGGGGGGAAGCTGGGGGTGAAGTCTTTTTGTTCCTGGGACAACTTATCAGGGAGCCTGCTCTACTCAGGCCCTTAGAGCTCTCTTCAAGCAAAGGGACAAAGCAACGGCAAAGTCCTTACCCTCGCCTTGGCAGCAAAGCAACTGCAGGTCAGCCCACAAGTACAAAGCAGGAACAGTCCTTCCTCTTCAGTCTTCCAGCTTTCTCCTTAGCAGAGGTTCCTTCTTGATTCTAGGATGATCTTATTTTCTGTAGTCTGGGGTCCTGTACTCATACCCCAAAAAGTATTTGTTCACTTTGTGCAGAAGGGCTCTGAGCCCGGTCTGAACCAGTTTTTGGTGTTTCTTGAGCACTTTGTTTTCCTGGCTTCTCCTTTCCTTTCAGAGAGAGGGGCAGGGTCATCAGCTGCCCAGCAGGAAGTAGAGCCAGCATTGTGGAAGGCAGGCACAACCCTATGCAGGCCCAGGTGCTATCCCCTCCCACCACTCTAGATGCAGATGGAGCTATTCAGCCCTGGGATAGACCACTCAGCCTCTGGGACCCACCCAGCCTCTGTCACTCGCAAGCCAGACAGCCAATTCAGAATCAGACCAAGGAACACCGAAAGGTCAGACAAAAAAACAGCCACCTTCTAAAAGTGTGGTTTTCAAAAACAGGATTTAAAAACCATCTTTCCTAAAAGATGTGTTATTAAATTCTTAGTTCAGGGATACCAGACTTTTATGTCCTATCCTGCTCCTATGGGAAGATATGCAGGTAACCACTGTACACAGCATTCCCCATTATAGCCCATGGGCAAGATAGCCTTACAATAGTGAAAAAACAAAAATGGCTATAATTCACTACCAGAGCATGACACCCACACTAGTACATGCTCTACCTCTCACATACACTGCACCCTGCCTAGGGGGTACCTTGGGCCTTCCATAGGGGTGTCCAATGTGTACAGAAAGGGAAGGGTTAGGCTTGGTCAGTGGGGACACTGGCAAGGCTGACATGGCAGTTCACAGACTGCACACAGGCACTGCGGTGACAGGCCTGAGACACCATTTTAGGGCTACTCATGTGGGTGGCGCAATCAGTGCTGCAGGCCCACTAGTAGCATTTGAATCACCAGCCCTGGCACACTCAGTGCACTTTACTAGGGGATTCTTGGTAATACAAATATGCCAATCATGGATAACCAATTACAAAAACAATTTACTCAGGGAGCACTTGCACTTTGACACTGATCAGCAGTGGCAAAGTGCCCAAAGCATCTAAACCAACAAAAACATAATCCAGCACAGCATCAAAAATACAGGAGGTAGAGGCAAAGAGTCAGGGGAAACCACGCCAACGATGCCAGGTCTAACACTGGTCCCCTCCAGCTGAAAGTGGGGAGAACTGCCCACCCTCTTGGGAGTTCTCTTCACTAAGGAGGAAAACCTGGACAGACCATCAGCGTTGGCGTGTTTTGTGCCAGGGCGGTCTTCCACTGTAAAGTCCATTCCCTGTATGGAGATGGACCACCTCAACAGTTGTGGGTTCTCACCCTTCATCTGCATTAACCATCTGAGGGGCCTGTGGTCTGTCTGAACCCGGAAGTGAGTCCTAAACAGGTAGGGCCTCAGCTTCTTCAGAGCCCAGACCACAGCAAAGGTTTCGCTTTCAATTGCACTCCACCTCTGTTACCTGGGAAGTAGCCTCCTAGTAATGAAAGCTACAGGTTGGTCCAAGCCCTCGTCGTTGATCTGTGAGAGTACTGCTCCCACACCATGCTCTGAAGCATCTGTTTGCACTATGAACTCACTGGAGAAGCCAGGTGCCTTGAGCACAGGTGCTGTGCACATGGCAGCCTTCATGGCATCAACGGCAGTTTGACAGTCATCGGTCCATTTCACTCTCCTGGGCTGCTTCCTTGAAGTCAGCTCTGTCAAGGGGGCAACGATGGTGATATATCCCTTGACAAACCGTCGCTAATACCTAAGGGTGGGCGTAGTTCGCGAAGTAGCGCTACACGAAGCTACACAAAGTGCACTTCGCACTACGCGAACTTCACGTAGCACTACGCGAGCTGTGTAGTAGCATGTTTGCACTGTGCAAGATGCGTTTTCAATGATTGCACAGTGCAAACAAGCATCCGGCACTGTGCAATCATTGAAAACAGCATCTTGCACAGTGCGAGCTGTAGTTTTCTGCTGCTCGAGTAGATTTTTACTCGAGCGGCAGCTTTCTCAACGCAAACTGGTAGTTTCTCATCGCGAGCGGTTGCGAGTATGAGCAACTACTCGCAATGAGAAACCTGACCTCCCCGCTTTGAGAATCTCGCCGGGATGTCATTTTGCTTGCTCGCGGTCACGAACATGACGTTGAGGACTGCGAACAAGCAAAAAATGACTGCTGCACTACGCTACTCTGCACTGCGTGTGTTCGCACTGTGCAGCTCACCTAGTGCGAAGTTGCGCAAACTTCGCAAACTACGCGAGTGAAGCGTAGTGCTTCGCCCTGGGTTAGTAATACCCAGTGAGATCTAAGAAGGCTCTCCCCTCTGTCTGGGTCTTGGGGGGCTCCCAAGCCAGAAAGGTATCAATCTTCGCCTGTAGGGGCACCACCTGGCCGTTCCCCACCTAGTGTCCCAAGTACACCACAGATCCCTGCCCTATTTGGCACTTACAGGCCTTGATAGTGAGGCCTGCCCTTTGCAGAGCCTTCAACACTTCACAGAGGTGTTGCAAGTGTTCTTCCCATGTGGAGCTGAACACAGCAATGTCATCCAGGTATGCGGCACTGAATTCCTCCAGCCCGGTCAATACCTGGTTGACCAGTCTCTGGAACGTGGCAGGGGCGTTCTTCAACCCAAAGGGCTTGACATGGAACCGGAAGTGCCCCTCTGGCATTGAGAACGCAGACCTCTCTTTGGCCCCCTCAGTTAAGGCAATCTGCCAGTACCTAGATGTTAAGTCAAACATACTGAGGTACTGGGCAGCTCCCAACCGTTCCATAAGCTCATCAGCTCTCGGGATGGGGTGTGCATCAGTCTTGGTGATGGTCATGGTAGTCCACACAAAACCGGAGTTCTGGAGTGGCACCAGGCACAGCAGCTTTTGTTACTAAGACCATTGGGCTAGGCCAGGGGCTGGTGAAGGGCTCAATTACCCCTAGCACCAACATCTTGGAAACCTCCTCCTTGATGCTGGCCCTGACCTTGTCAGCTACCCTGTAAAATTTCTGTTTCACTGGTAGACTATCTCCAGTGTCCACATCTTGGACGCACCAATTGGTGACACCTGGGGTCAGGGAAAACAGGGAGGCCAACTGACCCAACACCTGGCGACAGTCCCTCTGCTGTTCAGGGGTCAGGGTGGGCGAGAGGACCACACCATCCACTGAACCATCTTGCTCCTTGGCGGCCAGGAGGTCAGGAAGAGGGTCACTTTCCTCTTCCATTCCTGCATCTGTAGCCAGGAGCATTGTCACATCAGACCTCTCAAAGTGGGGTTTGAGATGGTTCGCATGTAAGACCATCAGGGGCTGCCTGGAAGTCTTCAAGTTAACCAGGTAGGTTGCTTCGCTCTTGCGCTCCACCACCTCATATGGCCCAGTCCACTTGTCTTGGAGTGGCACCATCACACACATTTTCTGGCCAGGTTGAAATTTGATCAGAGTGGTATTCTGGTCGTACCATCTTTTCATTTCTTTCTAGCAAGCTTCTAGGTTCTCCTGAGCGAGTTTCCTGAAGCGTTGTGTCTGGTTGCGGAAGGCCAACATATAGCTAAACACATCCTGGGGGGTTTTCCCGCAGGATTTCTTCCACCCCTTCTTCACCAGTGTAAGAGGTCCTCTGACAGGGTGGCCATACAGAAGCTCAAAGGGACTGAACCCTAAGGACTTCTGAGGCACCTTTCTGTAGGCAAACAACAGGCATGGTACAAAGACGTCCCACTTCCATCTCATGGGCTCCGCTAGGCCCATAATCATACCTTTCAGAGTCCGGTTGAAACTTTCAACCAACCGTTTCCTTGAGGATGGTAAGGAGTGGTGAACTTTTAAGTTACCCCACACTCCTCCCACAGAGACTTCATGTACCTAGAGATGTAGTTGGTACATTGGTCAGAGATCACCTCTCTGGGGAACCCCACACGGGAAAGATCCCCATCAATGCACGGCCGCCACGGGTTCTGTGATTGTCCTGAGAGGGACAGCTTCCGGGTACCGGGTGGCATTGTCCACCAAGACCAGGATAAACCTGTTGCCTAAGGCTGTCTTGGGGTCCAGTGGCCCCACGATGTCAATGCCCACCCGCTCGAAAGAGGTGCTCACCACAGGAAAGTGTTGGAGGGGTGCCTTGCACTTCCCTCCGCTCTTGCCACTTGCCTGACATGTCTGGCAAGTCCAACAGAATGTACCAACATGCTTCTTCATCTGTGGCAAGAAGAAGTGGGTGACAAGCCTTTGGAAGGTCTTGTCTTGCCCCAGATGTCCTGCGAGAGGCATATCATGAGCCAGACCCATTAGGAAGTCCCTGAAGCGCTTGGGTACTACCAGCACATGGGCTGCACCGGGCTCAGAGAACTAAGCGTCACTATAAAGTAACCCATCTCCCCGGTAAATGAGATGATCCTTGGACGCTCCATCTGCTGCCTGGTCTGCAACCTGCTGCCGCACACCCATGAGAGAAGGGCATTCCATCTGCGCTTTGCAGAATTCTTTCCTTTTTGCTGCCAATGGGTCAGCTCAGGTAGGTCCCCCAGTTCGGCCACCTGTTCCCTGGTAGGCTCCGGGGCATCCCCCTCAGGTTCGGCTCCTTTTTGGGCCGAGGGAATGGTGGGGGTGGGTTTCCCGCGCCCCCTGCCCCTCTGCCTCCTGGCAGGTACCTGGGTCACTGTTTCAGGCTCCAGATTTGCTGAATCACCCCTACTGGCTGCCATAGACCGAATGGTCACACAGACCCACTCAGGCAGACCCAACATATCCATATGAGCCTGGTGTTCCGCCTCCTTCCATAGGGAACTCTCTAGGTCATTACCTAGCAGAAAGTTTACAGGCATGGATGGACCCACAACAACCTTCAAGAGTCCTGAGACCCCTCCTCCACTCAAAGGGAACTTGCCCCACTTTGCAGCGGCGCACCGAGTTGTCAGCTGCAACTACTGGGTGAAGTACATTGGGAATGACCTGCTCTTCAGACACCCACTGACACCTTACAGATGTCACACTGGCTCCTGTGTCTTTCAGAGCCTCTATCTCCCTCCCATTGATGGTCACCTTCTGCCCGTATTTTTAGTGTTCGAGGGCAGGTAGGTTTCCTGGACCATCTATTGGTCTCCAAGGGAGACAAGAGTCATAACTGCTGGTCCCATCCCTTCACTAGAAATTAAATCCTCTCCCAAAGCAACACTCACTAAACCCGGTTTTGGAGCACCAGTGGGTGCTGTGGGTTTCTTGGGGCACCTAGTGATAACATGTCCCACCTCATTGCAGTGATAGCAGGTAGGGGGACCCCTGTTGTCCCATCTGCCCCTAGGGGTCCATGGTTGTCTAGGTTTGGGTGTTTAGGACTCTTTTCCCGGGGAACTGTTTTGGGGCCCTTGAGACAACCCCTTTTGGTTACCTTTGTCCACCCCCACTCTTCTACTGGGGACCCTGCCTACCTTTGGCTGGAAACGATTCAGAAAAGGGGGTGGTGATGAACAGAGTGTCCGAATCAAGCAGACCACTCTTACCCAGTCCAAAGATCAGGGCTTGATCCATCACCGTTATTTAGCTCACTGCACCATCCCAGCTCAGAACCTGGCTATATGCAAATCAGTCTGTACCTGGCCCAGTGCATCATGGGAACAGGGCAGACTAAACTACCAAGCCAATTCTTCACCAGAAAGGAGACAAGCTTCCGGGGACTGGTTTTTGGCATTTCAGCCGTCGTCGGCCCGGCTTGCTTGAATCCTGATGGTGCAGTGAGCAAGGGACTCACGTCTGAGTATACCCTGCCACACCTATAGTGGCCAAAAACGATTCAGAAAAGGGGGTGGTGATGAACAGAGTGTCCGAATCAAGCAGACCACTCTTACCCAGTCCAAAGATCAGGGCTTGATCCATCACCGTTATTTAGCTCACTGCACCATCCCAGCTCAGAACCTGGCTATATGCAAATCAGTCTGTCCCTGGCTCAGTGCATCATGGGAACAGGGCAGACTAAACTACCAAGCCAATTCTTCACCAGAAAGGAGATAAGCTTCCGGGGACCGGTTTCTGGCATTTCAGCCGTCGTCGGCCCGGCTTGCTTGAATCCTGATGGTGCAGTGAGCAAGGGACTCACGTCTGAGTATACCCTGCCACACCTAAAGTAGCCAAAAACGATTCAGAAAAGGGGGTGGTGATGAACAGAGTGTCCGAATCAAGCAGACCACTCTTACCCAGTCCAAAGATCAAGGCACCATCAGGATTCAAGCAAGCCGGGCCGAAGACGGCTGAAATGCCAGAAACCGGTCCCCGGTAGCTTGTTTCCTTCCCAGTGAAAGAATTGGCTTGGTAGTTTGGTTTGTTCTGTTCCCATGATGCACTGGGTAAGGGATAGACTAATTTGCATATAGCCAGGTTCTGAGCAGGGATGGTGCAGTGAGCTAAAAAACGGTGTTGGATTAAGCCCTGATCTCTTGACTGGGTGAGAGTATTCTGCTTAATTCAGAAACTCTGTCCATCACCACCCCCTGTTGTTTAATTATTTTGTCCACCATAAGCGTGGAAGGGTATACTCAGACGTGAGTCCCTTGCTCATTGCACCATCAGGATTCAAGCTAGCCGGGCCGAAGACGGCTGTAATGCCGGAAACCGGTCCCCGGTAGCTTGTTTCCTTCCCAGTGAAAGAATTGGCTTGGTAGTTTGGTTTGCCCTGTTCCCATGATGCACTGGGCCAGGGACAGACTAATTTGCATATAGCCAGGTTCTGAGCTGGGATGGTGCAGTGAGCTAAAAAACGGTGTTGGATTAAGCCCTGATCTCTTGACTGGGTGAGAGTATTCTGCTTAATTCAGAAACTCTGTCCATCACCCCCCCTGTTGTTTAATTATTTTGTCCACCATAAGCGTGGAAGGGTATACTCAGACGTGAGTCCCTTGCTCATTGCACCATCAGGATTCAAGCAAGCCGGGCCGAAGACGGCTGAAATGCCAGGAACTGGTCCCCGGTAGCTTGTTTCCTTCCCAGTGAAACAATTGGCTTGGTAGTTTGGTTTGCCCTGTTCCCATGATGCACTGGGCCAGGGACAGACTAATTTGCATATAGCCAGGTTCTGAGCTGGGATGGTGCAGTGAGCTAAAAAACGGTGTTGGATTAAGCCCTGATCTCTTGACTGGGTGAGAGTATTCTGCTTAATTCAGAAACTCTGTCCATCACCACCCCCTGTTGTTTAATTATTTTGTCCACCATAAGCGTGGAAGGGTATACTCAGACGTGAGTCCCTTGCTCATTGCACCATCAGGATTCAAGCAAGCCGGGCCGAAGACGGCTGAAATGCCAGAAACCGGTCCCCGGTAGCTTGTTTCCTTCCCAGTGAAATAATTGGCTTGGTAGTTTGGTTTGCCCTGTTCCCATGATGCACTGGACCAGGGACAGACTAATTTGCATATAGCCAGGTTCTGAGCTGGGATGGTGCAGTGAGCTAAAAAACGGTGTTGGATTAAGCCCTGATCTCTTGACTGGGTGAGAGTATTCTGCTTAATTCAGAAACTCTGTCCATCATCACCCCCTGTTGTTTAATTATTTTTTCCACCATAAGCGTGGAAGGGTATACTCAGACGTGAGTCCCTTGCTCATTGCACCATCAGGATTCAAGCTAGCCGGGCCGAAGACGGATGAAATTCCAGAAACCGGTCCCCGGTAGCTTGTTTCCTTCCCAGTGAAAGAATTGGCTTGGAAGTTTGGTTTGCCCTGTTCCCATGATGCACTGGGCCAGGGACAGACTAATTTGCATATTGCCAGGTTCTGAGCTGGGATGGTGCAGTGAGCTAAAAAACGGTGTTGGATTAAGCCCTGATCTCTTGACTGGGTGAGAGTATTCTGCTTAATTCAGAAACTCTGTCCATCACCACCCCCTGTTGTTTAATTATTTTGTCCACCATAAGCGTGGAAGGGTATACTCAGACGTGAGTCCCTTGCTCATTGCACCATCAGGATTCAAGCAAGCCGGGCCGAAGACGGCTGAAATGCCAGAAACCAGTCCCCGGTAGCTTGTTTCCTTCCCAGTGAAAGAATTGGCTTGGTAGTTTGGTTTGCCCTGTTCCCATGATGCACTGGGCCAGGGACAGACTAATTTGCATATAGCCAGGTTCTGAGCTGGGATGGTGCAGTGAGCTAAAAAACTGTGTTGTATTAAGCCCTGATCTCTTGACTGGGTGAGAGTATTCTGCTTAATTCAGAAACTCTGTCCATCACCACCCCCTGTTGTTTAATTATTCTGTCCACCATAAGCGTGGAAGGGTATACTCAGACGTGAGTCCCTTGCTCATTGCACCATCAGGATTCAAGCTAGCCGGGCCGAAGACGGCTGAAATGCCAGAAACCAGTCCCCGGTAGCTTGTTTCCTTCCCAGTGAAAGAATTGGCTTGGTAGTTTGGTTTGCCCTGTTCCCATGATGCACTGGACCAGGGACAGACTAATTTGCATATAGCCAGGTTCTGAGCTGGGATGGTGCAGTGAGCTAAAAAACGGTGTTGGATTAAGCCCTGATCTCTTGACTGGGTGAGAGTATTCTGATTAATTCAGAAACTCTGTCCATCACCACCCCCTGTTGTTTAATTATTTTGTCTACCATAAGCGTGGAAGGGTATACTCAGACGTGAGTCCCTTGCTCATTGCACCATCAGGATTCAAGCAAGCCGGGCCGAAGATGGCTGAAATGCCAGAAACCGGTCCCCGGTAGCTTGTTTCCTTCCCAGTGAAAGAATTGGCTTGGTAGTTTGGTTTGCCCTGTTCCCATGATGCACCGGGCCAGGGACAGACTAATTTGCATATAGCCAGGTTCTGAGCTGGGATGGTGCAGTGAGCTAAAAAACGGTGTTGGATTAAGCCCTGATCTCTTGACTGGGTGAGAGTATTCTGCTTAATTCAGAAACTCTGTCCATCACCACCCCCTGTTGTTTAATTATTTTGTCCACCATAAGCGTGGAAGGGTATACTCAGACGTGAGTCCCTTGCTCATTGCACCATCAGGATTCAAGCAAGCCGGGCCGAAGACGGCTGAAATGCCAGAAACCGGTCCCCGGTAGCTTGTTTCCTTCCCAGTGAAAGAATTGGCTTGGTAGTTTGGTTTGCCCTGTTCCCATGATGCACTGGGCCAGGGACAGACTAATTTGCATATAGCCAGGTTCTGAGCTGGGATGGTGCAGTGAGCTAAAAAACAGTGTTGGATTAAGCCCTGATCTCTTGACTGGGTGAGAGTATTCTGCTTAATTCAGAAACTCTGTCCATCACCACCCCCTGTTGTTTAATTATTTTGTCCACCATAAACGTGGAAGGGTATACTCAGACGTGAGTCCCTTGCTCATTGCACCATCAGGATTCAAGCAAGCCGGGCCGAAGACGGCTGAAATGCCAGAAACCGGTCCCCGGTAGCTTGTTTCCTTCCCAGTGAAACAATTGGCTTGGTAGTTTGGTTTGCCCTGTTCCCATGATGCACTGGGCCAGGGACAGACTAATTTGCATATAGCCAGGTTCTGAGCTGGGATGGTGCATTGAGCTAAAAACGTTGTTGGATTAAGCCCTGATCTCTTGACTGGGTGAGAGTATTCTGCTTAATTCAGAAACTCTGTCCATCATCACCCCCTGTTTTTTAATTACCTTTGGCTGGGTTACCCACAATTCCTCTGTGGACCCTGATACTGGTCCAGCCGTCCGCCTCCTTAGCAAGCTCAGTGAGGTCTGTCAGCTTGCTGTCTAAAAGATGTTGGCGCAGCTCTGGAACACAAAGACTACTCAAGTGCTCCCAACTAACTAAATGCAACTACCCCTTATAATCAGTTACTTTGCTGACCTTCATCCAACCTTCCAGTGCACACGAGTACAGATTCACACACTCCATCCAAGTCTCAGACTCTTTCTTCTTGGAGTTCCGAAACTGCATTCTGTACTGCTCTGGAGTAAGTCCATACCTGAGACATAGGGCCTCCTTCATATTGGGGTAGGCCATGGCACCTGCTAATTCTAAAGGCTCTATAGCACTCCTCCCAGAAGCCTCAAAATGTTTCCACAGGCCCGCCCCCCAATGCTGTTCAGGCACACCATTCATTCTCAGAGCAATCTCATATGAGGTAAACCAGGCATGGATATCCTCCCTCCTATTGTAATTCTGTACCAAATCCTTGGAATATATACTTTACCGCCCTGCACTGGCTGTGCGCTGCCACCATTTGAACTGGAATCCACCTGCTTGGCCTTGATATCCAGTTCTCTAATGCTCAACTCAAGACCCAAAAGCAATTTATTCTCCTCCAGGGCACGAGCATTCTTGCTCTCCTCTGCCGCCTTTTCTTTCTCTACTTCCAATTGCTTCCTTTTCATTCTCATGATTTCCAATTCAATGTCTCTCACTCTTTGATTCTCCTCTAACTCTTCTGGAGTGAAACCCCTACTGTAATGGGTACTGCCAGGCCTTGAGCCCGGGTTGCTCACAGGCAAATCTTGGGGTTGAAACCCCTCCCTTCCACTTGCATCATTTCCTTCTTGGGCCTCCCACCATGCCTTCAAGATTTTCTGCAGCTTTTCCTTTCTAGCGCTGCTTTTCACAGGCAACTATGATCTTTGCAGAATTGTTTGAGCGGTTTTATGAATACAGATCCTCAATGCAAAACTCCAATTCTGCTGGCGCACTTGCTGCCTTCCCATTCTGAGACTTAATGCTTTGAAGAGTTACTCAAAAATAGAACCAAAAATCAAAACACAGTATGTGGCTGCATAGTGGTCTGCACTAAGCTAGCGATGCACACCATTTACTATGGGTCAAGTACAAATACAAGTTCAAATCTTCACCGCTGACCACCAATGTTAGATCTGGGGGTCTCTAGTTGGCAGAGGTAGGAACCACTGTTCAAATAGGGACCCTTGCTTCTAGTCAGGACAAGGGGAATACACTCTTTAGATAACCCCTGCTCACCCCCTTGGTAGCTTGGCACGAACAGACAGGCTTATCAAAGGCAATGTGTAAAGTATTTGTACCAACACTCACAGTAACCCAGTGAAAACACCACAAATGGACTCCACACCAGTTTAGAAAAATAAAGCATCTTTATCTAAACTACACAAGACCAAAATGACAAAAATCTAACATACACAGTTCAAGAATATGATTTTAAAAGAGTTCTAGGGCTTACGTCAAAATAATCCACAGTTGCATCACGTTTAGCCAAAAGTACCTTTAGATGCGACAAAAGTTCCAAAGTGTAAGCTGCAGCATTGAAAAACAAGCAATGCGTCACTCCTGATGCGACAGCCCTGCAGGACGCAGCGGGCGTGTTGCGACGAATCCGGTCTGTTTTGGGAGGGAGGCGATACCTTGTATGGATTCCGGTGCGCAGGTTTCGTAGGAAACGTCTCGCAAAGGTACGATGCAACAATCTTTGGGATGGCGACGATCTCAGGTGCGGCGGCGATGCACAGTGCAGCGTCGATCTTCTCATCCCACGTCCCCTCAGTGCGATGGCTCTACGACAACACTCGCAGCGACGTGATGCGGTCCGCAAGCAAGCGGTACGGCGATCTCACCCAACGACGATACTCTCAGTGATGGTAATCTTCCCGCACCGGAGCGATGCATTCCACAAGCGAAGGATGCATCGGTTCTTGCAGCGGCAAAAGGCACTGCGACGATCTCGATGTTCGCGGCGGCGGGAATTTCCTCACACTGTCAGGGAAGTGCTCTGCAAGCGAGCGATGCGTGAACATTTTCAGATTGTCTTAGTTTCTCCTTGTCCAGCTTCCCAAACAACAGGTACAGCTTCCAGAGGCACCACAACTGGATCAAGCACTCTAGGAAGGACAGAACTCTCTCAAAAGATTTCAGGGGGGACTTCTTAACAGGGAGCCAGCTTTACTCAGGCCCTTGGAGATCTCTTCAAGCAAGGGGACAAGGCAACAGCAAAGTCCTTCCTCTTTACTTGGCAGCAAAGCAACTGCAGGTCAGACCACAAGTACACAGCAGGACAGTCCTTCCTCTTCAGTCTTCCAGCTTTCTCCTCGGCAGAGGTTCCTTCTTGATTCCAGGATGATCTAATTTTCTGTAGTCTGGGGTCCTTTACTTATACCCCAAAAAGTCTTTGTTCCCTTTGTGCAGAAGGGCTCTGAGCCCGGTCAGAACCAATTCTGGGTGTTCCTTGAGCACTTTGTTTTCCTGACTTCTCCTTTCGTTTCAGAGAGAGAGGCAGAGTTGTCAGCCGCCCAGCAGGAGGTAGAGCCAGCTTTGTGGAAGGCAGGCACAGCCCTATTTAGGCCCAGGTGCTATCCCCTCCCACCACTCTAGATGCAGATGGAGCTATTCAGCCCAGGGATGGAGCTATTCAGCCCAGGGATGGCTCACTCAGCCTCTTGGAGCCACCCAGCCTCTGTCACTCACAAGCCAGACAGTCAATTCACAAACAGGCCAAGGCACACAGAAAGGTCAGAAAAAGAAAACAGCCACCTTCTAAAAGTGCTGTTTTCAAACACAAGATTTAAAAACCATCTTTCCTAAAAGATGTGTTATTAAATTCTGAGTTCAGGGATACCAGACGTTTATGTCCTATCTTGCTCCTATGGGAAGATATGCAGGTAACCACTGCACACAGTATTCCCCATTTTAGCCTATGGCAAGATAGTGTTACAATAGTGAAAAAAACAAAAAAGGCTGTAAATTACTACCAGAGCATGTCACCCACACTAGTACATGCTCTACCTCTCACATACACTTCACCCTGC
Source organism: Lissotriton vulgaris (assembly GCF_964263255.1). Classification (NCBI taxonomy): domain Eukaryota; kingdom Metazoa; phylum Chordata; class Amphibia; order Caudata; family Salamandridae; genus Lissotriton; species Lissotriton vulgaris. The sequence goes on along the minus strand of NC_141691.1, from coordinate 1,409,846,561 downwards.
CCAGGGGGGTACCTTGGGCATTTCATAGGGGTGTCCAATGTGTACAGAAAGGGCAGGGTAAGGCCTGGTCAATGAAGTCACTGGCCAGGCTTATATGGCAGTCCACATACTGCATACAAGCACTGCAGTGGCAGGCCTGAGACAACATTTTAGGCCTACTCATGTGGTTGGCACAAACAGTGTTGCAGGCCCAATAGTAGCATTTGAATCACCAGCCCTGGCACACTCAGTGCACTTTACTAGGGACTTCTTGGTAATACAAATATGCCAATCATGGATAACGAATTACAATAACAATTTACTCAGGTACCACTTGCACTTTGACACTGATCAGCAGTGGCAAAGTGCCCAAAGCATCCAAACTAGCAAAAACTAAATCCAGCACAGCGTAAAAAATACAGGAGGTAGAGGCAAAGAGACAGGGGAAACCACACCAAAGATGCCAGGTTTAACAGGGACAAAAGTTCTGGCCTATGCCGACGACATTGCCTTGGTGACTGCTAATTCTCGAAAAGGCGGCTAGTTTGGAAGCTTGTATGGCTACTCCCTACATAGATCTAAAACCCAGATAATCTGTAAGAATGTTGACATGGGTCAAGACACAAGACAGGTTAAAAAAGCTACGTATCTTGGAGTGGAAGCTATGGCAACCGTTGAGAAGATAGTTGAGTGCAATATTGATCCCTTGATTGATAAAATCAAACCCGAATTAATCCGACTACACAAACTGCATCTTTAGATAATAGGGAGATGGAATTTAATTAAAATGTTTTTTTCCCCCAAATTTGTGTACTTTATAAGAGCTTTACCGCTAGAATTCAGAAACATGTGTCTAAAAAAGATTGAAGACCTGTTCTCACTATTTATATGGGCCTATGAAAAATCCAGGAGAGCTTACAAATTTCATTTACTACCAAAGGAAAAGGGGGGCTGGCTGTCCCTAACATAAGACTTCATTATTGGGCAATCACTTTGTTGAAATGGGGATCTCTGGTTGGCTAAGGCTAGCGCCAAAGCCAGGCAGAGACCACCACTCTAGTCAGGGAAAGGGAGTTACACATCAAAGATAACCCCTGCTCACCCCGTGGTAGCTTGGCATGAGCAGTTAGGCTTATCTCGGTGGTGATGTGTAAAGCATTTGCACAACACACACAGTAACAACACACTAGGCACACCACAAAAGGAACTCCACACAAGGTTATATATAAAAATAGCCTTTGTATTAAATAATACACATCAGATAGTAATCACACAATATACATTTTGTCAACTGGCACAGGCAATATTTACAAGGGATTATTTACACATGACAGGGCCATGTGGGCCACTGTCAGAATTAGCACTTGGTAAAGAATAGTAAAAGTAAGAATATATATGAATATAGAACACAGCCAGTAATCACTGGCAGACACTATACTCAGTATCAACCTGTAACATAAATCAGAACAGGCACAGTATCACATAAGGCGAGAACTCTATTCTGCGCCAACCTCATAAGCAAAAATAGGATAAACCACAATCTCCTAAACATAACTTGAAGTAGGAAATAAACCTAATAACATAACCTGCAGTAGGCAATAAATCAAACCTAGACCACAATAGAGAAATAAAAAATAAGACAATAAGTAAAACCTAATAAGCATAAAAGCACATCTATAGCATAAATCAAGGTGCATAAATCATACTACAAACATCACATTTCTTAGCACCTATGAAATTACACAAGGGCCTGGTGCCCTATAAACCTAATAGTCCCGAGGGCAGGGCCAAGTGGCCATCTCTAAGGGGCTCAAATGCCCTCTGTCCACAAAGTCATGGCGTGCTGCCTATGTAGCGACAGTCATGGGGGCACACTTGGCACAAATCTAAACCTGGCAGCTGCCCACTACTTGCTGGGCAGCTGGAAGACTGAATGAAGGCCTAAACGTTCCAGCTGGCACTAAGTGCTGCGCAGCTGTGCAGGCAAAGGTAGGGGCGAAGGAATGCGTCGCACTCCTGGATTCACAAGAACATGTCCCCTAAAAATGAAATACCTAAACGGTGCAGCTGCCCACTACTTGCTGGGCAGCTGGAAAAGTTACCAAGCAGCAAGGGCTCCCAATGGCCCTTTAAGTAAATAGCTCCAAATGTTGGAGCCCTCTAGGCTCTGACAATACCTATGCCCAGTATTGGAGCCCTCAGGTTCTAGGAATAATGATGCCTAAAACGTGAAAGAACGTGTCCCCAAAATGTTGGAGCCGTCTAGGCCCTTCTAAGGATCAGGCCAGTAGTGGAGCCCCACGGGGCTCTGCAAACAACTAAGGCCCCTTTCACCACTAAAGCATGGGCCCCTTGGGGCCAGCGTAAACAATTATGGCCAAATGTTAGGGACACAGTCCCACATGGGGAAGTACGGGCACCATTGGCCCTCGGGACCCCCCTGGGGCCCTTTACACAAATAGCCCATCATTAGAGTGGCCCGCAGCGGCGGGCCCGCTCATGAAGGCACAGAGATACTGGCTCTGTTGGAGCGGCCTGCAACGGTGGGTCCTCTCAGGAAACCAAAGGGGACAACCCCAAGCCCCCTCCTTACTGGGTTGCTCTCTCTCCCTGCAGGCTGTGTCCTCTAAGGCTGCCATTCTCCTTTCCTGCGGTGGGGGCAGGCACAGATAATGTGCCTCGGGCCCCCTCTGCCTGCCGTCACCATACTGCTGCTGTCTGTGGGGCTCTTTCAGGCTCACGGGAGCCCCACGCTGACTTCCGGCAGCACTTCTCCTCCTGCTTCCGTCCGCAAGCCCCCCCACACAACCAGGCGGGCTGCGGTTCGCGGCAGCAGCGAGCAAATCTATGAGGGGTAGGCTCCCTCTAAATTAAGGCTATAAAGCGGGGTGGGCACCCGTCAATTATAAATAAAAATAGCCGGCATAAGAGCGGGATGGGCACCCGCAAAACGACGATAAATGCGAGGTGGCCACAATGCGGGGGAATCCCTACGCTGGGGATTCCCTCGAAGAAGGTATCATAGCGCTCCTCCTCAGCTGCAGAAATGGCAAAAGGGGGCACAGCGCTCCCCTGCATCAGGAAAAGAGCCAGGTACTCTCAAAATAAAAGCCAGGTCCTGTAGAGTTTTAAATGTGAAGCAAATGGGGTTCAAGGGCAAAGCAGGAGGATCCCAAGGAAATCAAGTCTTCAAGGCTTCCAGGGGCAGGGCGGAGCCCAGGGAGGCAAGCCATCCCCTGAGCCCCAGCAGCAGCACACCCCTGGTAGATTTCAGTCCGAGAACAAGAACATTTTCATTGGGTCACATCCTCTTCTTTTATACACAAAAAATCCTTTGTGTAAAAGGTGCAGGCAAGGGGAGAACCAGATGCAACTGGTACTGGAGCACTTTGTTTGTCCCCTCTCCCTATTCACAAGACAGGCCAGGGACATCAGACGCACCACAGGAGGTGGAACCAGCATTGTGGATAGAAGGCACAGCCCTATTCAGGTTCCAGGTGCAACTCCTCCCTCCCATCTACATGCAGATCTCCCTATCCACACCGGGCAGAGTCACCCTGGCTCCTGGAGCCAAGCACACCAGCCAGCCCCTGTCACTCACAAGGCAGACAGGCAATTCACATCTCACAGCACACAGAAATGACAACTTCTAAAAGTGGCACTTATACACTAGACACAATAAATCTGCGCACACCATTGCACAGCATTTATTACCACGAGTTCGCACATACCAAACTCGCCCCTGCACTCCCCACATATCAGGGATTACCACGGGCACACATATCCCCCATGCATTCCTGTGGGGGGGCAGGCCATCTCACCACACGCACTCAGAGTGCGCATGCACTGCTGTACACTGGGCCACAGTGCTAAAGTGCACAGAGGCCTACAATCACTACCACGATGCCAGAGACGAAAGGCAAAAGGCTTAGGGATGAACCTTCCAAAAAGGCCCAAGTCCAACACACTCCTTTGCACAACCTCACCGTTTTATCAGAAAATTTTACAGATAATATTTTGGGACAGATAGCCACGCCTATAGAACTCCTAATGGGCAAAGAGACATGGGGTGGATCTGGTGATTTTTAAATGATTCCCACTACAAGAAGGTACGCTTTAAGACGCTGGTGGCCAAGTTCAAATGTATGAAGTCGGTTCATAAATTGCTACGTCTGGGTCGTCTGAACTACTACACACCAATGTATAACAATCCATACCTGCCCGACATATTTAAAGACTCATTACTCAAAAAGTGGCAAAATAAGAGCCTTTCCAAACTGGGGGATTTATATTCTCTCTCTGACATAGTTTCTTTTGAGAGTCTAAAAGAAAGATATAAACTGGACTGGAAAGATTTCTATAAATACATGCAAGTATGTGATTTTTTAAGGAGAAAGTGTGGTGGTCCAGCAGGATTTAATAACAATGCCATTGCTGATAATCTAAGAAGGAATCATCCATCCATCAGAACCATGAATAACTCTCTTAATATATTAATACAGGATCATTTAACAACGCGAGCCAGGAAGTGGAAAGAGGGAATTGAAATATCAGAAGATCTATTTCTCTACTCAGCTGCGTTAGCACAAAACGTGCTAATTCCAGCACGGCTTCAAGTCTAGTATTATAAATCCTGCTTTTCGTTGTACTATACTCCGAAAAAGATTGCAAAATAGGGGTTGGGAGAGGGACCTTTTGCCCACAATGTTCCCTTTACCAGGTGGACCTTAATCACATGTTTGCCTCTTATGACGAATTAAGCAAATTAAAACTTGAGATTACGAATTTTTTTAAAGAAGTGCTAGGGAGGTATGTTCTCCTCTCTCCCTCCCTGAGGGGTAGATCAGGAGATGCAAGGCAAACCTGGAGAGTAGTTGATTTTCGTAGCCATGGCAATATACCGTCTTTGCCTTGCCTCAGCCTGGCTGGATCCATCTCCCCCCGGGTAAGACAAATGGCTAACACGATTGGTGGCAAATTATAATTTTGAAAAAGCCATCTATGGAAAAAGAGGCATACGGTCCTGCAAGACAGGGCTAAAGGTCTGGGAACCCCTGACTAAATGGCTTGAGAGATAATCCACTTCAAAAACTCATATAAAGCTTTGCCAACCCCGGGGGTTGGAGGGGTGTTTAAACATTTTTTTAAATGTGTGCATGATGAACAATTGCTGATTTAATATTAATTCTCATCTATGATAAGCAACTTATTTGAATATATATGCAACCTACCTGCGGTGATACAATATACACATGCTCTGTACTGAAGCGGGATTTGTATCAGTGTATCGGTGTAATCATGCACCAAATATAGATATATTTTTTTAAATGCTATACTGATTCATTGGCGTTGGCTCCTGAATCTTATTTTATTGTCTAAAAGGCTTTCTCAGTGCCACTGGTTTCTTAGCACTGCTGGTATCTGAAAGGAGTGAGTGGTGATGGTCGCTTTGACCGCTGGGCATGATACAGACGGCACGCTTGGCCACTGGGTGAGATACATAGTGCAAGTAGGACATTTAGGGAAAAATATTTGTACCTGGGCTGGGAAACTATGTATAACTTGTGTGTGGCCAAGAGGGGCTTGTTGTTCTTGAGTTATTCCCTTTGTTTCCACAATCTATTGCTATAACCTTTGTCCTGGAGCCGATAAAAGTCATAATTTTTTCTATGTCACTTTTTTTTTAGATTGATATGATGTATATGTGATATTATATGTGATGTTATGATACAAACTGTATTTTGTATAAAAATTGATTAAAGATTATCCTAAGTGTTGTGTGTTTACGTTGATTACTTAATTTTTCATATGAGGAAAGTGCTATTTCTCACAAATAGTATTTGACGCTAAAAGTCGATATTGTTCAGATACTGCTGTTGTTGACAATTGAACTCTTCACCTATGTTGCAAACCTTCACATGTATTGGTATTTGTGTTGATGACATTTTCATATTGAAATGTGTATGCATCTGTAGATAGCGCTGAACTCGTAGTAACATATTTACAAGAAGTAAACCATGTACATTTTTCCCCATGATTAGACCAAAATTAAAGATTCCCCAAAATAGAAGCTACGGTATACTTTGTCCTCTAAAACTACCAGACTTTATCCTGAAACAGGCCAGGTCCAAGGAACCGTTGCTATTTGATAGTGCCTGCATCCTGATATTTACGGACTTTACGAAGCTGGTCCAGCAACGAAGACAATAATTCCTGGCGGCCAAAGTTCATCTTTGGGATATCCAGCTTCCATTGTTGTATCTGTCCAGGCTGTAGGTGGTTTATCAGTCCCGCACCCATTTCTTTGATTCGCCGGAGGACGTCTTCCAGTTCACAGATGAGACGGTGCGGCTTCACTCTCACACGCCGCCCCGAAGGGAGTCAGATCTTCATCCGACATGTCGGCACGGAAGCAGCCCAAACTGAAGTCAAAGGGAAATAGACGCTTCAGGTCCAGACGTTGATCTCAGTCATGCTGTGCTTCTTCCCGGGCTGGGTCGGTCCCTCAGCAGCACACATCGGCGGCCTAACTGATGGAGGTGGCTGCAGTCCCATGGGTCTTTGACGCTTTCACCTTGACCGGAGAAGCACATAAGAGGGCCAGTACCTCTGTTGGACCTTATCTGACAGAGAGAGTGCAAGCTGACAATGGTCTGTAAGTTGGGTATCCATTGGTGGGTGGGGGCTGGGACCTCCAGTTGGGGTCTGCGGGCCACACCCGCCGTGACAGCTAGTCCATTGTTCTTGAGGTACAGGGTTGGGGTTGTTGGTTTGTTGTGAATTTTGTCCTCTGATCACACTGTTCTACACTAATTTGGAGCCACCGTGCACATACCACATACTTTTCCATGCACCACTGATTTGCATCAGGGCCTCACATGGCATCCCTATCGGGTAGCCAAAGGGATCCCTCCGAGACCCTTCGGATAGTAAGCTGGAACTTCAGGGGGGCACTGGACAAGATCAAACTTGGGGCTATACTCAGGCAGGCAAAAAGGGCCCATGCTGACATTCTCAATCTACAAGAAACGCACCTCATAGGGACAAAGGCACTATGCTTTCAGAACTATGGCTACGTCCAGGTGTTCCACTCAGGGTTCGTAAGGGGGTCTTGGAGGTTTGCGATCCTGATTCCTTGCCAAGGTCCTTATACACATGTTAAGACGTGGGCCGATAATCAGGGCAGATATATGTTCCTCCGGGGCACTGTGGGTGCAGAAACTATGGTACTAGGGTGTGTCTATGCCCTCCACTGCTCTCCTGGGGTATGGTAGAGAGACTTATGACCCCGTGGGCAGATATACCAGATAGCCTGTCCATAGTAAGGGAGGATTGGAATGATGTGATGGATGTTGCCAGAGATCGCTGGAGGCCCGGGATCTACGAATGTCCGCCAATCCACTAAACTGCAATCTCTGGTGAGGGGGCTTGATTGGGAGGACCCTTGGCGCCAACTACGCGGGACAGTGCAGGGATACACTTATGTTTCGGTGGTTCACGATTCCTATTTCTGCCTTGATTATTTATTTGTCCCCCGGGCGATGGCAGGCATAGTGGTGGAGGCAGATATCCTTCCAACAGGACTATCGGACTACTCGCCGGTGGCCCTCACCATACAGACTGGCCGGGTGCGACAGCCTTTTCGGTGGTGCCTTTCACCCTGAAACCTAAAGAAAAACGAATATAGGGAGCACATAGAGGGTGCCATTGACCAATACCTGACACTCAACAAAGGCTCGGTGGATGGGGCTGAATCTCTGTGGGAAGCAATGAAGCTCACAATACGGGGTGTGGACATTTCCTTCTGGGCCGCAGCCCGCAGAGCGTGTAGGGAGTCCCTTTTATGATCTGAAGCTAACCACATGCCAAGAACTGACAGATACAGGGCATGTTGCAACCACCAACAACAATTGACAGCAACACAGCCCTTCCTCCAACAGTACCATGCACGTGTAGGTTTCAAGACACAAATTCACACCAGTGTCACCTAGCAGCAGCATGGGTATTGTTACACTTCCATATGAACAAATGCCCTGCCCTGGACGGAGTATGCTACAAGGGACTTATTTAGAGAATAGTCAGTATGATTTATGAGTTGTACAAGTGTAACACACTCAGTTGTATCCACAGGATAACTATTTTTATACACAATAAAAATAAATTAATGGAAGGAAAAGAGAAAACACACAGAGAAAGGAATATATTTGGCAAATTTATATTTACTGACAAAAAATTGGGGAGATGAATACAGACAAATGAATTTGAGCAAAAAGTCATGAACAGAGACAAATAATATTTTTTCTACAGTTCACAACTGAAAACATCAACTCCTCATGGATAAGGCAGACAACCTAAATTAGTTGATAAAAAATGGTTGTAAGTTAGTGCCAAAGCAACATTTCTGAGAGAACGAGAGCTCGAGCAGCGTTCTAAGTATCCTTGCAGGTTCGTCAGAATGCTGCTCGAGCTCTCGTTCCAAAATAGCTGGGTTACATTACCAAATCGACTATTACCCGAGATCTGGCCACCTGATGTGGCCTTATTCATTCACATCCAAGATTTTATTTGCGGCTGACATTGTGCCCCACGTCCACTGCAGTCTTCTATCATTCCATTTGGCATTCTCTCAGAAGTTCCAGGGAGTCTTTTCAGCATTGAAATATATCGTCCTGATGATGGTCTGTAAGACAACTTCCCTCTAGACCGAAACGTCGACACTTCATCATCTCCTAAAATGTTGCTTTGGCACTAACTTACAACCATTTTTTATCAACTAATTTAGGTTGTCTGCCTTATCCATGAGGAGTTGATGTTTTCAGTTGTGAACTGTAGAAAAAATATTATTTGTCTCTGTTCATGACTTTTTGCTCAAATTCATTTGTCTGTATTCATCTCCCCAATGTTTTGTCAGTAAATACAAATTTGCCAAATATATTCCTTTCTCTGTGTGTTCTCTCTTTTCCTTCCATTAATTTATTTTGATTGTGTATAAAAATAGTTATCCTGTGGATACAACTGAGTGTGTTACACTTGTACGACTCATAAATCATACTGACTATTCTCTAAATAAGTCCCTTGTAGCATACTCTGACCTTAACCGCATAGTGCCCAAGCCTACAAGGGTTTATTGGGTTTTCCGCTGCCTATAATGCTGCCCGGGACGGAGCCTGGAGGAGGCCACCCCATGCTGACACATTGTCATTCTGTACCTGGCAATCAGCCCCACACAGAATGATAATGGGTGGGGTGGGGCTGATCTCATGTGCCCAGGAGGAGTGCGAGGTGGCCCCTTCAGGGATCTGAGTCCTTTCACAGGAGAACAGCTCTGTTCCCTGACAGGCCCGAAAATACGGACAAAAGGCGTCCATAAATGGGAACCTCACGGACAACGGACGAGAGGTCCAATTTACGGACGGTCCATGAAATTTACGGATGGTTGGTCACCCTAAGTGCAGCCAGGAGTACAGCTGGTGGCACCCATAGATCCCTAGCTAAAAACTGATGTGATCAGGGCGTGGCCAACCGCAGTGAAATGTGGCCGGACACTAGCGCGGCTCTGACACAACACACCCAGCAAGATCAATACCCGTAAGCATATATGGCATGTAACGAGCTGTCACCCAGGCTATTAGTGCCGGCAACTACTGGGAATGTCCTAAACAAACACAATGTTAATCGGGCTCTGCAAACAGGAGATACGCCCCTAGCCTGTTAAAACGGCATGCTGCTGGGCTGGGGTGGGTAGGAACGACCTCGACAACGAGAAAAGGTGGTCAAGGTGGGAGCGGAGCAGCACTTTCCCTAACGGCGTGTGAGATTCGGCACAGCTTTGGAAGAGTGCCGGACCCGGGGTCGGCTGGGTCCAAAAAAGTTTGTTTGTGCCAGTGGTGACGACCGGATAAGAAGGGCCATGAAGCAGACTGCAATTGGGCCTGGTGACGGAGTGCTGAATAGCCCCGACAGTGGCATTGGTCGCCCGGACAGAAGAAATGCGCACATCAGTGACGGGTGAGGAGTGATGAGTGGGGCCTCTCCTTGCCACTGACCCCTGGACCTGGCCTGATCCTGACAACCTTCGTACAGACTGATGAATGGAGTGAGAGGGCCAGCGATGGACTGGAGAAAATATCATGCATGACTGTGAGGAGTGTGAAGTAGCCCGGCACCCCAGGCTGAAGGCATGGCAGTGTTCCGTGAACTATCCAAGTAAGAAGGAATGCCCGGTGGGAGGCATATACTGCACCATTGCAAATAGTTGGCTCAGCTACGTGGAACCGGGGCATGTTGCCGGCGACTGCACAGCACTCCCATAGTGCCTGAAAGCTGCAAGGTCAGGTGGCACCCAGATGAGAATTGATGATCTGAGGACACAATTGATGAACGCTGCCTGGGATGCAGTGGGGACTCTAGGATAGTCCAGCAGAGGCTCCCACAGATTGAGAGAAGGCCCTGGACCCCCCGGACTGGAGAAAGGTGCACAGACAATTGGCTTGGGTACAGCGCAGGGTGTGATGGGCAAAACCCAACAGACCAGACAGGGCATCTGCCCTGAAGTAGGCGGCGGTGAGTAGCCTGTTAGACCCACGTTCCTGGGCCCATACTGGTGGTGTAATAGTGAGCGGGAAAGGTAGCTGCACTACTACGCAGACAAAGTTCAACAAATACACATTGCAGACAGGAATGGATGCAAAGGATAAGGGTCCTGAGGGCACGCAAGATACAGTACAGCAGGTTGAAGAACAACCTGACCTGACCTTAAACGACATGATGCTGGCTATCACTACGGTACGGATGTCCTTAGTGACCAGGATGGACATTGTATCGTCCGAGGTATCCCTGATCAGGGTGGACTTCCACAATATGTACACAAGAAATAAGGAAGTGGAGGCCACGTCGCTTGAATTGACCAATGATTTTACCATACTTAAAAAACAAGTTAAAGAACTCCAGGCGAGTGCTAGTATGATGGAAGCGCAGCTGGACGATTATGAGGGGAGGGCCAGGGATGACGTGAGAATTCTTAGGGTACCTGAACGTGCGGAGGGACAGGAGGTGATGGACTCGTTTATCAAAGACCTCATAACACAGTACTTACAGCCCAATGGCCTGTCCTAATTCCTCTCTGTGGAGCATGCACATAGGGTCCCGGGTGGTAGGCTGAAGTCTGGAGTGCCCCAAGTCCCATTATAGCGCAAATATTCAATTTCTGGGACAGATCTGTTATCTTACAAAATGGCATGATGCGCATCCCGGTCCACCTGGAAAACAATGTAATAAAAATTTTCCAAGACTTTACATTGAAAGTGCAAACAAAATGTTGTAGTTTCCATGAAGTTAAACTTGCACTGCACGAAGAATAACTCAATTATGCAATGATGTTCACTGCCAAGCTAAGGGTCAAATCGGATGGTAAGGTATGGTTTTTCAGCAGCCCGGAAGAAACATGTGACTGGTTGGACAGTTTCCGTGTGGCTGGGAACCTCCGCCCCACAGTGAGTTACGTGGTCAAATAAGCAAACCGAAGCCAGAAAATGGAATTGTGACTAAACCAGGTAGTGGCATGGACTGAAACGTTCAAGGAGGCGATACCTGTGAGTAACAAACTGCAGCCATCAGAGGATCAGTAAGGAACCAGGGGGTTCACTCCCCTTGTCATTGGTAACTTAACCAGGGGTGCGTAAGACACTAATGAACAGGTTGGAGAAGTCGAGGACTCCTGCACAAGTATCCTGATGGGACTTGTATGTATGTAACTTTACCAGGCTCAAGCATGACGGGTGGCCAGGTGTGAGGGCGCTCCATGTTAATTTAAATGAGACACTATGCGCTACTGGCGCTCTGCAAATTGGGGTGGGAGGACGTTTGGAAGGGCTTCTTGTTACTGTTTCTACAAGATATGCGCAATGTTTGCTGTTTTTATGTTCCAGCTGAAGATGCATGGACATAGGTAGGCAGCAGGTATTCTCCCTGGAATGCAGGTGGGTTGGGGTGGGCAGTGAACACACGTGAGGAGCAAATAGATCACCAAATGTTATGGCATGCCAATCTGTGATGTCATTGAAAATCCTGTTGTGGAATGTCAATGTACTGGGGGACAAGATTAAATGGACCACAGTATCTCAATACCTACGTAGACATGCCCCTGCCCTTGTTCCTCTTCAGGAGTATCATCTAAGCGGTCACCATTACCTGGCGCTAAATCAGTGTGGGTAAACTCTCTGGGCACATGCGGGCTATACATCGGGCTCCAGGGAGGGTGCCGATCCTGGTTAAAATTAGAGTTCTGTTCCTCCCGGGTTGTGTCTGGCAGGATGAATTCTAGAGGTTTGTGGCCCTCGCAGGGAAATGGGAGGGACGGCATCTAAATTTGTGCTCCGTATACATCCCCCCTAGGTTACATGCGGACACTTTCCCAGAATTAAGCACTACACTTGTATATGCCAGCCAGGATGTTAGTATTGGGTGGGGACATGAATGACGTGATGTTCCAGGAATGGGACAGGTCTGCAAAACAAAGTAGGGCTGATGTGGCAGAGCCGCTGCAGTCGTTTGCTTCGGGAGGGGCTTGTCAGATTTGTTTAAACTATATTTTCACACAGTGCACCCAAGCGGGACACTTTCGTGGTGCCCATCACATGGCGGGAGGTGTATCTGATCACTACCTGGTGGAGATCATGCCTCATGGCCCTATTAGAGACTTCACCCCCCCCCCCCCCCCCCCCAAATTGTACCCTGGCACCTCAAGGATAGGGACTTTCAGGACAAAATCAGGAAGCACACTCAACAATACTTCGATGAGAGCACAGGGTCTGTCGACTGTCACTGCACTCTGTGAGAAGCATATAAAGTGGTGATTAGGGGTTACATTCAAGCTGAGGTGGGTATAATAAAAAACAAATTTGCTCCAAATATAATGAACTGGAGCAGGAGATAGGGGCCCCGGAGCGGGAACAGATGGAGGAGGCACCTGATACTCAGGATCTGCTCCTGCAGCTTTGCCTTAAGCAGAAAGAACTAAGGGATCTGTGGGAGGAAGCGGCGCGCCATCATGCCCTGGCCACGCACAGACGATTATATGATGTTGGTGAGAAAGCGAGCAGATTAGTTGCTTGGCTGGAGAGGCGAGATCTGGACTGAGACTGGGTCGCAGTGCTCATACCAAGCATAGGAGGGTCTATCTGCTCTGGCGTGGACATCCCAGAGGAGTTTGCGGCATAATATGAGAAGGTTTACCAATCAGTACCCACCAGGTCACTCAATGAGTCTGTGGAACTGCTGGCGGATCTGTCCTTGCCAAATGTGACATCGGGAGGACAGGGACGACATAGACCAAGACTTAATGGTGGAGGAAGGAGAAGGGGCCATGATGGACTTCCAGTCGGGAAAGGTGGTCGGCCCTAATGGGCTACCTACCGAACTTTTTAAGTGTTTGGTAACTGCAGTGGCGAAACCCATGTTGGATATGTTTGTGGCCGCTCAACAAGAGGGCTGCTTGCCCGCTGATCTATGAAGCGTCACAGTAGTGGTCATTCCTACACTGAATAAACCAAAGTAGCTTTGTGGCTCTTACCGACCCATCTCCCTACTAAACTTCAAAACAAAAGTATTAGCAAAGATGTTGGCAAACAGACTGGTCTAAGTTATCTCCTCGTTGGTCCACCCGGACCAGACCGGGTTTAGGCTGCAGCATACCGTCAGACTTAACCTTCAACTTAACTATCAAATAAATTAGGATAAATCCCTAATTTTTAAGCTCACCCGAGCGCTTTCCACCCTCACCTCTGACTGTGTGGCGCTGATGCAGCAGGAAAAGTTTAAATACTTAGGCATTTGGATCTTGCACTCCTCAGAGGAGTTTCTAAGCATGAACACTCAGACACAGTTGACAAGACGCCTCGAGGACATTGCCCATTGGCGTCAACACCCCATCACTCTTATGGGGAGAGCCATATTGTTCAAAATGATGGCTCTTCCCCGCCTGCTTTATGTGATACAAAACACACCCCATAAACTTCCTGACATCTTCCGCACCATTGATGGGGAACTGCAAACCCTACTCTGGGGCACCAGGGAGCCACGGATAGTGGTCCACAAGCTTTAAAGGGGAGTATAAGAGGGTGGGCTTGCTATACCAGATGTGAGAAACTACTACCTAGCATCTCAACGTATAAATTTCAATGGCTGGGTATTCGCACCGCAGTCTGAGCCCACATACAGAGTGGATAGACAAGCTCTGGGACCAAAGGGATACCCATCAGCGTTATACCAGAGCTAAGGTGAAAGAGGATACTCAGACGGTGGTATGAGCTTGGCATGCCACCACTAGGGCGCTTGGGGGGAAGGGCAGATTAACCCAACAGACCCAATTATGGCACAGTGATGGGCTTAGCAAGGTAGGAAAGCTTGAGGGATTCCGTAACTGGAGCTGCATAGGCATAGACAACCTGGGGAACATATGGAACAGAGATTGGAGGCTCACATCTAGTGAACTACAAAAAGACTATCAATTAGTGGGAATGGAGCAATATTGGTACATCCAACTGAAACATGCGCTTAGGTGCCACATTAAAGATGGGGGAACCATACCAGAATAAGTCCCATTAGAAGACCGACTGGTATTACACCCAATCCCCGACAAAACAATCTCCCTCACATACAAGAAAATAATAAACAACTTACCTAATCCCCTCGGGACACTCTGGGTGAACTAGGAACTGGACATTGGTATATTGGAGGACGATGACTGGCAGGAGGCGATGCAGAGCCCCAGAGAAATTGCAACACAGGCCAAATTCTGATTAATCCAGTTACGAATTTTGCACAGAACATACTACTCCCACACACTTCTGCATAAGATTGGGCGGGCAGACTCATACCAATGCGTTAGAGGTTGTGGCTCACCCAGCACGTTCTTCCACATTCTCTGGGAGTGTCCAGTGAAACAGCGATATTGGTCAAGGTTGGCGGAAGTGATGACGCAGGTTTTGGGTATACACATACAACCGGAGGCACGCTGGCTTTTACTGGGCATCACTGGGGAGGACAGATGGCCAACACACACAACAATCTGACTGATGCTAGCTGCTGGGGTTGCTAAACGTAACATTGCATGGCTGTGGGGTGCACGTATACCTCCCAAATTATCAGACTGGAAGGCAGGCATGGACTGGTGGCACCTTGTGGAGAGGGTGATGTATGGGAGTAAGGCTGCCCTAAGAAGTGGGAAAAGATATGGGGCACCTGGGAGAAATAAAGAGCTTAAGAAAAATGGGACTGGAGGGGGGAAGAGATGAATGCACAAAACAAATTTTGAGCTGCTCAGGATGTATAAACCTTACTGGTTTGCACACAGCAGTGCCCCTCGCAAAATGCAATGTGTATTTCATATGATGACATGATTTATGATGTGTATCTGACTGGAATTGTTTGTTTAATAAAAATAATTTAAAAAAAAGAAAACTGTTGTGATCTATCCATATGATCATGAGACCACTCCATAAACATTTTGCACTAATCCAAGCACTTTTGTTTCAAGGGGGAGGGGTCCAACTGCTCATGAAAGAGATTAATTTGTCTGATTACCAATAAGCCACCTTTCAATATTAACTATCAAAACATACCCCTACCAGGGCCTCTTCCTGTGCCTCCCTAAAATTGTGCAAATGGAGTGTGGAGAACACAACGCTAAAGGAAGTACAGGAACCCCAGAAAAATCATTGACTTGGTGCACATGTAATGTTTTCTGAATTAACAAAGTGAATCAAGTTCTTATCCAACAGAGCCTCCAAGTGTGCCAGCATTCAACTGCCACATCGATGCCCCAGCATGGATCCAAAGTGTGTGAGTAAAGATTATGAACTGCAACGCAAACTCTTTGTTTGAACTGTTCAAAAGGAAACCCGGATCACTAGAGGACCACACACACCTCCTCTGGATTCATACCAAGACCTGCAGTGTTCAATAACAAGTTATGTATTATTGCACTTTTATGTATCCTCTGTCTATTTTGGGTGCTGCCGCACAAATTCAGTGCCAAAGAACTGCCTGGCCAAATGGAGTCCATTCAAAAATATATCACTGCACTTGCGCAGGGACCTCTACCATGTCACTTACAATTACACAAATACAACCACTAGCATCCCACATGCACTACCCAGCTCACTTTTGCACAACATGAGGTATCAGCACATGACTGCAGTGGACTCCCTGACATCAGCCAGGTCATGTTACGTCTGTTCATTGATACCACACGCAGCAGGTGCAGACAGACTTTGCTTGTCCCAAGATGTAGCCTCCGAAAAAGGAGAATGCCTTCTCCACTTAAACCTATGCAGAATTAGGGCCAAAATCCCACCCAGCAAGGTAGAACCCCACACAGTAGTAACGAATCTTACCCGATACGAAACCAACCCAATGGCTCTATACCTTTTCACCGAGCCAAGTGATAGCCAAACTGAGCTAGACAGGATGCGCAGAAAGGGCACCATAGTGGAGGATTCTGTTTGGCCCCAAGGCTTCCCAGAGAAAAGACTTGGAGGTAGAGAAACTTTCAACACAGTGCATAAACATATCCGCTCCTGCTTCTATTTGAGGACCACGGTAGGCCTGGGCAATGAATTCCGCTTCATTCGTGAGGTTTGCTGAGTTCTCTGCACTCTGTGCTCCACGGAGCTCACGGAATGCAAAAAACTCCGCTCCGCATAGTGCAGCAGAGTTTTATCCCATGTAAATAGGCAAGCATGAGCAGCTGCTGCTCGGGTACAATTTCTACCCGAGCAGCAGGAAGATCAGTGCGAACGGAAGTTCGCCCTTCACTCCGCCACTTGTGGAACACTGCAGAGATTTTTTGTCACTTCGTAGAGTTCCGCGCAGCAAAACTTCGTAAACTACGCCCAGACCTGGTCCATGGTAGGCCCTTAGCATATCTGGTGCAGTCTTGTTTAACAATAAAATGTGCCCCCGATATGGAGTCCCTATGTAGGGCTGCCCAGCTCGACGATTCAAAGGGAAATGAGTCACATGGGGCACGGTTGAACAAAAGTATTACCATCCATGTCAGGAAATCTGAAATATTGAGGTGGGTGAATACATTTGACAAGAAGGGAAGAGGTGATCCCTAATCATACGGAAATGTGAACTGTAGTCCTTGTGTTTCAGAGATAAAGTAACACTTCCATTGGTCAGAATTGAGAACTGCAGCATGATCGTGCATAATACGGATATGCAATGGGGTACCTCCATGCCAATGGATATTACTGGTAGTGTGGTGAGTTTGCCTACACTCAGCTCATCCCCGGATGGCTTGGACCCTTTTCCCTGGTCACCATACACACCCCAAACCCGGTCATACCCAGAGAAGAACTGTTGGTTTTGTACCAGCACCCACTAAGAAAGAAGACAAACTTGCTACATCAGGCTTGTGAAAAAAGAACTGCGTAATATTTTGGCTGGGCTTAGTACAAGGACATTCCAGAAGAATTCAGACTGTTCACTGACACATTTGCATGGGCAGGAGGGTCTACACCATTCTTTACCCTACAGACATAAACTTATGCCTGCTGGATCCAATAAACCAGGTGGGACATGCTTACAATGATGAACTTCACTGAGCTCAGCCTTATTTCAATCAAGGAAGAACTGATAGCAATCCGCCTCATAGTAATGCAGCATAAGTATGTGTAAGACTAAATGACCGCAATGGAGGGAGAGCTGTTTTCCAAGATTGGTACATCCTACTGCACGCTTATCACAGAGAACGACATGGACAATGGGACATTTTCTCCTGCCAACCAAGCACTGCACCATTTACAAAGAGTCATGCATGAGGAGGGAGGCCCCTGAGCATGAGTAGTTCTCTGATTGGTTCTCCTAGCTCCACCGGTGGACCTATTGTGTGTGCAAGTCGTCGTTGCTAGTTTTCATTGTGTTCTTGTTTTTGTGTGGTACAATTGAGGATTTCCTGATGTCTATATGTATAGCAATATATTCATGTATAAAAACAAAATTGCAACTTTATTAACAAATTCACCCGTTATGAACTCCATGTAAACCCCAACTCAGAAATGCGCAGTTAGACAGGCTCTGAAACGTAGGCCTGAGGTCACTGATTGACAGGTCAGAGGTGGGACAGCACGTAGCCAACAGATGAAAGCACGAACAGGAAAATCCAATTCAATCCCAAAGATAAGGCACAGCGACACCACAATAGTCCTGGGAGATTGACCCCAATAAAGCACACCTGACCAGAGGGGTAAGTGCGCTCCCAAAACACCATAAAGTAAGATGCTATATCAGTTGGGAACACATAGCCAATCAGGATACAGCACACACAATACATGCAGTGATCACATGCTCTGCATGCCGGATATCTGTACATGTTACCCACTGGCTGCATTGTGTCCATGCAAGGTTGAAGCCCACCTGAACTCCAGAGACCGCGGTTCACATTCCTTACCAACAAAGGAATGCCAAACTGCTTATGTTTATGGCTTTCAGTGAATTGTATATAAACCCATTTCAGATCAATTGTAAGTTGGGACAGTTCTCAGACCGAATGCCCGCAATTGTTCTCCTGGCAGCATTGTTTAATTAAACAAACGGTTCCTGTTTTACCAAATGCATCTTGTCTCCTTTTTTTCCAAGGTACTTCATGTTCCAGCAACAGTTGTATGAGATTTGTTTAGAGGAGATGTTCAGATAACTCGGGGGGGGGGGGAGAAGCCCCATCCAAAGATACTGCAGGTCATTATATGGTGATAAATGTAGAGTTACACACATGTATTTGGCTTGAACAATGGCACAATATCACTGTGAAAGAAGCTTCAGTGGCGTTTCCACATTATGGTACATTTAATCTGAGAATTAATAAACATTTTAGGAGAATTATATATGAGATGAAACTACAACCTAGACCCATGCAATTTAAAGAGCTTAACGCTGGGGAGTGTGCAGCTCATGCCACAAAAAAGATATCAGGGATGAGTAAAAAAGGTAGTATGTATTTATGCAGATGCAAGGTGGAATCCAGAGCAGAAAAGGAGGAGAACTGACATGATAGAAGGAGCAAAGGTATACTCATTATTGCAAAGCGGAGAAGTGCAAAGAGGGACTAAAAAAAGAAAGAAGGATAAAATAAGAGTCCAGACAGAGAAACGTCTTAGATGCACTTACAGTTCCTGTTACAATTGTACCAGCTGTCCTCGCCCAACAACTAGCATCAGAAATTACACTTATGGTTCAGGGTGTAGTAGAATTTGTTCCTTTAAGTCCGATTAATACAAGTTCTCCTTGTGGTGCAAGTGCAGACCCATTTGTGCATTAGATTTGGAGCTTTAACATCATTCCTGGAGTTACCAGATCTGGGTTCACTTGCTTGGGAACCACCTTCAAATATGCATAGCAGCACACCTAAAGTACAGGCAGTATCTAAAGCCTCTGAGGTACAGTCTGGCGTTAAAGACGAGGAATTGGAAGGCTTTTTTGCAAGTCCTTAATGTTACATAGAATGAGAGTGGGAGTACAGAAGTGAGTCAGTAAACTCTTCAGTCCACTTTGAAAGTATACTTGGTGGATGTGGAAAATTGTAGTTGGAATTGAATGAAATGATAAGTGGTTGTCTCACATTGGATCGATTAGAAACTTATCAGCAGAGTGGCCTGTTGTTTATGAGTAAAGATATTACTAGTAAAGGAAGACAAAGCCATTACAGATTATCTGAATTTGCTCAGAAATGTGAGGCAGATCTGCAGTGGACAAAGGCTTTAAAGAAAAGCCACCGACTCGTTTTTAATGATACGCTTCGCTCTAAACGGGTAAGCTCCAGGTTGCTGCTCCGCTCATTTTTAATCATGCATGCATTCACGGGCAATTGTAGTATTATTAATATCTGTCCACCTATTTCTCCACCTTAGAGCGCGTCCTGATTTTTAGAGACTCTGCGATTTTCAGCACCTCCCTCATTCGAGCCCTTGTACCGGCAAAACGTCGACCCACTGCGGTTGGTAAGCCTCCCTCCCTCTTTCATGCGAGCCTCCTAACTTGCAATTACTGCAAACGGCTAAAAACCTCTGTCTCTTCCACCTTAGATGCCGTGAAGTATTGCCCTCACCCTATTCTACGTGACTGCTAACTCCTCTCTACCAGGTAGTTCGGTTTTGCACAGTCATGCCGGTTTCTTATATTATCACTGGTTAATCACTTGTTTTTATACCTCATAGTCCACTGCGCTCACTGATAGAATCAGCCTTACCTGGCTGTACCCTTGCCGCTGCCCGCTGGAATTTTGAACCAATTCTACCGTTCCACTTGTGCTGCATGTTTTCGCGTATCACTTTGTAGACTTATCGTTTACCTAGATGACTCCTGCACGCCGCTATTAGGAACAAATTCCTGCATGTGACGAGAGATCTTTTGTGTGCTCCCCACGTAGTCCTTGCACCATCTTAGACACTCGTCTTGTACTCAGATGACTCCTGCTGACAGTAATCTGTATGTTGATAGAAAACCGCACTACTTGTGCAATTTTTAATTTACGCTCACTGGATATCACCATCACTTGTTGCTGAAATATTCTTCCTTGATGGAATTTCCTTGTAAATATTTCTCTATTCCTCCCC
Source organism: Lissotriton vulgaris (assembly GCF_964263255.1). Lineage (NCBI taxonomy): Eukaryota > Metazoa > Chordata > Amphibia > Caudata > Salamandridae > Lissotriton > Lissotriton vulgaris. The sequence goes on along the minus strand of NC_141691.1, from coordinate 1,409,825,967 downwards.
TCTTTTTTCTTTAGGCTATTGTGTCCAATACCCTTTAGGCATAATCTTTGTCCTGATGATGATCCCACAGATTATGTAAAAGGGATCGAAACGCCGTCGATTTGTTGAAACACCATATATCTAAATGTATACCAAATGTGATATGCGTATAATGGTGTAATTGAATTTCTGTCATTTCTTCACTTTCAGAAATCGTTCACTTTTTGCCTAAAAAACTCTTCCCTCTGTCTCTTTACAACCCTGTCACTTTGCCAATTTGTAAGCGTGAGGGCACAGGCTTGTGTCTCACTCTATTGAATGTGAGGTATTTTTTTAATTGTTTAATTATACAGTAAAGATTTGTGATCCCTGTCCGGCTGGACAAATCACCTTACTTAATATAGGTCCACTGTGTCTATATTTATTTTTCCCTTGAATTCAATTGTGCATGGGACCATTGTTGTTTGAGAAATATGTTTCCCGAGGTCCTGTGCTGAGTCGTTTGGGCGCCCTTGTTGTTTTTGATATGTAATTTGCGCAATCGCATGATTGCAAGGGCATTCTTTGTCCTTCCACTTCTAGGAGTGGTTCACTTTCCTTCTGCCCTCTCGTGGGTCTTATTGATAAACCTCACCTTCTCTACCTTCCTAATACAGATATCCTGATATGTCTGACCCACCTCCCCTATACTCAGATGAATATATTGATAAAATCTGTGCTGGACGGTCACTTTTCATGGACCAAGACGAGACCACAGCAGTTGGTAGCTCTAATCTTCTTGATGATTTAGAGAAACAGAAGAAAAAATGTGTTCATTTGGAATTAATGACCTTAATGCTAACAGAATATTTGAGATCTAAAACTATCCCACTAGGGCTTCAAGTACGAAACATCCCAGGGGTCTTTACTGATAACCCTAGGTATATCACTGGCTTTAGCCATATTGGAACAACATGCTCTAGGCACTGGCTAGTTTTGGGTATTGAGACAGCAGGTGAGGAACTAAAGAAATTAGCCAATATTATTAAAGATCTAGAGAAACAAATTTCTGAGAACGGTAATATCACTGACGCTAAGAAATTGTTAGAAAAAATTGAGAAGAACATTACCGAATTCCATCGTATTGAACAAAATAAAAAATCTGTGAAAGTAAAAAACGACATCAAATCCTATACTGCTGAAAGAACCTACCCTTACCTTCACAAAGATTTTTATACCAATCGCAACTTTAACCAAGACTCTCAGAATCCAAGACCCTGGGATCGGTTCAACCAGAGAAATACAGTAGTGGGGTTTACTGACTCCTCTGCTGACTCCTCTGACAACTCAGACGCCGGCGAAGGCTCTAGTTCTACCCCCGCAATCCGAACCCTCATTTTTTAGGGCGAGGAACCGGGAGAGGGGAAGCACCCAAGGGGGGCAGAATGAAACTGCAAGCTCGTTGGCACAATCAGCCGGGAGAACGACAAACGAGACAGAAGTTTTACCAATGGTAATCAGCCCTGATACTTCAGACATGTCTATTCCACTATTTAATCTGTCTGACCACAATCTCTCTTCCCAAGAGATCTCTATACTTAGTAAGGGACTCTCATTTGGACCTACCACCTACCCTGACATTTTGGGATTACAATCTGAGTTGCTGTCATTTTTTCGTAAAATAAGACTACGTGCTTTTTTTTAATTGATTCCAACTCAACCCAAAATTACAATAACCACCTTCAGACCTCCATCCACCTTCTCCCCCACAGCCAATATGATCCCGAAGGAGATCATTACCTCTGAAAAGGTTATCCTCAAAGAAACTACCAACTTAGCCAAAGCCCACACGTTCATTCCCTACAACATCACTCTAGATGAGAAAAATGCTATTAAATCATTGCGGGATAAAAGTGATTTGGTTATTAAACCGGCGGACAAAGGTGGTGGGATTGTGTTACAAAGTACAGATAGCTATAAAACTGAATTATCTCGCCAAGTTTCCAACACAGACCATTACAGCAGACTTTCCACCAACCCTACTAAAGAGCTTCAATGCTTGATAAGACAGGTGACTTCTGATGCCCTGGATACCGGTTTCATCTCTAAACATGAATTCAATTTCCTTAATGTAAGTCACCCCAGGATACCAGTCATTTATACGTTACCTAAAATCCATAAACGCCTTGTTGACCCCCCTGGACGCCCCATTGTCTCTGGCTGTGGCTCTGTGTTGAAACCTCTTGGTCACTATGTCAACTTCTTTCTGAAAGATTTTGTACCTATTACAAATTGCTATGTCAGGGACAGTATGTGTATGATAAATCTCACTGAAAACCACTCTTTTGATCCTGAAATTGAAACCTTGTGTATATTAGACGTTGAGTCGCTTTAAACGAACATTCCGCAAAGAGACTCCCTATTTGTTATGGAAAAAATACTGAATAAACGTTCCCGTCCACACCCAGTACCCACCTTGTTCATCATTCAGCTGTTAGAAATTTGCCTCACTAGAAACTATTTTATGTTTGGAAATGATTATTACCAACAAAACAAGGGAACTTCTATGGGGGCAATTTTTGCTCCCACCCTAGCCATTCTCTATATGGATTGGCTAGAATGTGAAACCATCCTCCCAGTCACTAATCCTTTCCATCATGGCGTCCACATGTGAAAACGCTACATTGACGACGTCTTTATGATTTGGGGTGGCCCTGTCGAAGTCCTACCTACTTTGTACATTGGTTGAACAACAATTGCAACGGGCTCACTTTCTCTTTAAACCATAGCAAAGCTAGCATTCCGTTCTTGGATCTGTGTATCCAACACAAAGATGGCCTATTGTTCACCTCTTTGTTTCGCAAACCGACGGAAATAAATACACTACTTAGTTACAGTAGCTGCCACCCCCAAGCACTGAGAGACAGTCTTCCCTACTCACAATTTTTAAGACTGAGAAGAAACTGTTTCCTAAAAACTGACTACTTTCTTGAGGCAAATACCTTGCCAATAAACTTAGACTCAGAGGATACCCTAGACGCTTGGTTAGGAATGCCATGAAAAGGGCATGGTATTGCCCCCGAGAGACATTACTTGAACCCAAAGCTAAAAAAGAATCTGATAAATTGGTATGTGTAACTACTTTTTCCCCTGTGTCCAGCAAGATAAGGAAAAGTATTAAAAAGAATTGGCATATCATTAACTCTGGAAACCTGTCCCTAGAAACACCATTATTTGCTTTCAAACGCAATAAAAACTTAAGGGACCAGCTTGTGAGAGCAACCTTGCCCCCATCTAAAACGGCCAACACTACTTTGAATGATCTCTGGTCACTTCCCCCTTTAAGGGGCCACTCTAAATGTGGCTCATGTGTGGTGTGTGATTTTTGCATTGAAAGTAAGGAATTTGTCTTTAAAGATACTAGCAATGTCCTTAAAACTTTCACAAACTAACAGCTGCAATCTAATTTATGCAATTCTGTGCCCATGTGACAAGATCTACGTGGGACAAACGAAACAAAAGATCAAACTAAGGATATCCCAACATCGGAGCCGAATCAGGTGCAAAACTGCAAATGCTCCCCTCGTTGAACATTTTGTGGAAAAAGGACATTCGGAGAACCAAATCAAATGGACTGTGATCAGCCAAGTTACTCTACCAACTAGAGGTGGTGACCGGTCTAGGATGCTTAATAAAGAAGAACTGAAATGGATATTAAGGGCTGACAGTTTGAACACTGGGCTTAATTTACAGGAGGACTGGACCTGTCTACTGTAAATGGGTCAGCCCTAACATAATTCTGCTTTGAGATATCTGTTTATGTGCTTTTTACTTTCACTTATTCTACACTGCTTCTCCGCAGGTTTCTTTCTGCATGCTCACACTCACTTAAGATGGCCGCCGCTTGTCCTACACTTATTTCTATGCCCTTGGTAGCTGTTACATCCACCTATCAGCTTCCACCCCTTTGACCGGCTCTCGCTTAACTTCCTAGTCCCGTGTGAATCACTGCCATTGCCAGGGTTCACACACGAAGCCTTCATTTTTGGTAAGTGCTACAAACGCTGGCGCCCGCCTCGTTTGCCCTTTTCCTGCTCGCATACCTGACCCCCTGTTCCCTTTTACCTTCCTACTGCAGGCTCGTGGGATCGTGTCTTATTGATGGCGCTCGATCCATTTTCCCATTGCGGGCTTAAATCCGGATCACTCCGTTTCCTACGGGTAAGCTCCTTGCTGCTCTGAAGTGTTGGCGCCCGACAAATAACCCCCCATTGCGGGCCCATTCCTTATCTGCTTCGCTCTAAACGGGTAAGCCCCAGGTTGCTGCTCCGCTCATTTTTAATCCTGCATGCGTTCACGGGCAATTGTAGTATTATTAATATCTGTCCACCTATTTCTCCACCTTAGAGCGCGTCCTGATTTTTAGAGACTCTGCGATTTTCAGCCCCTCCCTCATTCGAGCCCTGGTACCGGCAAAACAGTGACCCACTGCGGTTGGTAAGCCTCCCTCCCTCTTTCATGCGAGCCTCCTAACTTGCAATTACTGCAAACGGCTAAAAACCTCTGTCCCTTCCACCTTATATGCCGTGAAGTATTGCCCAAACCCTATTCTACGTGACTGCTAACTCCTCTCTACCAGTTAGTTCGGTTTTGCACAGTCATGCCGGTTTCTTATATTATATTATCAGTGGCTAATCACTTGTTTTTATACCTCATAGTCCACTGCGCTCACTGTTAGAATCAGCCTTACCTGGCTGTACCCTTGCCGCTGCCTGCTGGAATTTTGAACGAATTCCACCGTTCCACTTGTGCTGCATGTTTTCTCGTATCGCTTTGTAGACTTATCGTTTACCTAGATGACTCCTGCACGCCGCTATTAGGAACAAATCCCTGCATGTGACGAGAGATATTTTGTGTGCTCCCCACGTAGTCCTTGCACCATCTTAGACACTCGTCTTGTACTCAGATGACTCCTGCTGACAGTAATCTGTATGTGGATAGAACACCGCACTACTTGTGCAATTTTTAATTCACGCTCACTGGATATCACCATCACTTGTTGCTGAAATATTCTTCCTTGATGGAATTTCCTTGTAAATATTTCTCTATTCCTCCCCTCTTTTTTCTTTAGGCTATTGTGTCCAATACCCTTTAGGCATAATCTTTGTCCTGATGATGATCCCACGGATTTTGTAAAAGGGATCGAAACGCCGTCGACTTGTTGAAACACCATATATCTAAATGTATACCAAATGTGATATGCGTATAATGGTGTAATTGAATTTCTGTCATTTCTTCACTTTCAGAAATCGTTCACTTTTTGCCTAAAAAACTCTTCCCTCTGTCTCTTTACTACCCTGTCACTTTGCCAATTTGTAAGCGTGAGGGCACAGGCTTGTGTCTCACTCTATTGAATGTAAGGTATTTTTTTGATTGTTTAATTATACAGTAAAGATTTGTGATCTCTGTCCGGCTGGACAAATCACCTTACTTAATAGAGGTCCACTGTGTCTATATTTATTTTTCCCTTGAATTCAATTGTGCATGGGACCATTGTTGTTTGAGAAATATGTTCCCCGAGGTCCTGTGCTGACTCGTTTGGGCGCCCTTGTTGTTTTTGATATGTCTCGGGGATTTGACGCGCTTCTCTTAGATGCAGTGCAATACGACATTTCTAGCGGCGACTCCCTTGTTCAGAATTGCGACGGCAGGCACAGCGACCGTGACACGCTCCGACCTTGTTGCAAGACTCTACTCTCGATGCAGTGCAGTGCGACTAATCCGGCGGAGACACCCTTGTTCAGAAGTGCGATGGCAGGCAGCAGCGACGGCGGCACGCTTCCTCTTCATTGTGGCACGCTTCTCTTGATGCATTGCAGTGCGACAACTCCAGCGGCGACACCCTTGTTCAGAAGTGTGACGCAGCAGCAGCAACGGCGACATGCTCCGTTCTCGTTGAGTCACGCTTCCAGCTCCTTGCGATACGCAGTCCATCAGAAGGCCCAAAGAAGCAGCAGGCACTTCCAAAGAACTCTGGGGAGCTGGGGGGTTGAAGTCTGTTGTCCCTGGGACTTCAGCAGGAGGCAAGCTCTTTTTCAAGCCCTTGGAGATCCTCATAAGTTAAAAGTAAAGTACACACAGTTCCTCTCTCCTTCCTTTGGCAGTAAGGCAACCACTGCAGGCCAATCCCTCAAGCAGCACTTAAGCTTGGGAATAGTCTATCCTCAGTTTTTTCAGGTTCCTCTCCTCAGTAAAGGTTTCTTTTTGTAGTCCAAATTGATCTAATTTCATAGGATCAGGGTCCCAATACTTATACCCCAAAATCCTTTGTTCTCTGAGGGGAGAGGGACCTGTGCCCAGTCCAAAGCAGTTCTGAAGCACTCTGTTTACCTGACTTCTCCTTTCCTTTCACAGTGTAGGGCAGAAACATCAGACGCCCCAAAGGAGGTGGAGCTAGCATTGTGGAAGGCAAGTACTTCCTGGAGCACTTTGTTGACAGGACTCCTTCTCTTCTTTCAGTGTGCAGGGCAGATACATCAGCCGCTCCCCAGGAGGTAGAGCCAGCATTGTGTAAGGCAGGTACAGCCCTATTCAAGGTTCAGGTGCAACTCCTCCCTCCGATCTAGATGCAGATATCTCTATTCACCACTGGGCTGACTTATCCTGTCTCTTGGAATCCACCAGCCCTGTCACTCACAAACTCCAGACAAGGAATACACAACCTGGTAGAGGCAGGCTTGAAAGGTTAGGCAAGCAAATAGGTGTTTGCAAACACAGAATGTTAAAACCAACTTCACTAAAAGATGTATTTTATCATTCTGAGTTCAGGCATACTAAACTCAAATTTCTACCATGTTCTCTGAGTCAGTTAGGATTATAAAATGTAATAATTCTAACAGCCCATTCTGGCCTATGAAGAACAGGTAGCATTGCAATAGTGAAACACGAAAATGGCTGTAATTCACTATTAGGACATGCCACACACATCAGTGCTTGTCCTACCTTATACTTACAAAGCACTCTGCCCTTGGCTGGAATCTACACCATTACATTCAGATGACAACCTCAATAATAGGGATAAAAAGCAAGAAAAATCCAAAGGATGGTAACAAAAAAAACTAAACTTAGCGTCCCCAATTACGATTTCCTCTATGAGTAGGTCATAAGAAGAGTCAAAAGTCCAGGAAATACTGCCCAGAGAGGTCTACAAAGACCCATGGAGCATAACACTATTAAACACCTTGGACCAAGCAATAAAGGCCTTGAATTTCAGGTCGGACAAAATGGACGTTCAAATTGATCTAATAAGCCTGATTGCTGGCCATATTTCAGGCATAAACACCAGGCTAGACCATATGACAACTCTGCGCCCGAGGATGGTAACTGAGGAAGCACACACAGAGATCATCCAGCCAAGTTGTGTATGTGGCAAACTGGTGGACAACTTGTCAAATTTACCGGTCATACCAAAAGACATATTAGGGGCAGTCCAATCATCAGTCGTAATAAAAGAAAACAGAGTAGACTTGAGCCCCAGAGGGGAAAAAAAGTTCGAAGCGGAATTTGAGAGTGCAAATAAAGTAAGAGACCTTAACCAAATCAGTGACCAAGAACAAGAGATAAGCAAATCAAATGAGGAAGACTTAGATCACAGCGCGCGCAGAATAGACAACAAACAAAGCTTAACTGTCAACATAAAATCAAAGAGACAAAGAAAGTGCGTCAAGAAAGGGAAAGCCCAACTCAAGGCCCCACCTTTTATAAATATGCACACGTATCCAATCTTCCACCATACCTCCTTAAAGGTAAAAACACTACCCTCTGAATCAAACGCTTCAAAGCATATTGATAGGACCCAAGACCAAGCACTTCAATTAAGCGCAGAAATCGGAAACACCCCGACAAACAAATCATCAACCTGCCCCTCGTCTGCAAAACAAAAACAAAATTATACACAAGGAAGAAAAAATTTTAACATCTTAAAAGGAAAAACTACACAATCACAGGACATACACAAGATCCAAGTTGAGGATGATGAAAGGATTCTTGGCCAAGAGAATGGTGAAAATCGGGTAGTTATGATTCACCAGATGGACCAAACACAAATGCCTGAGGTCAAGATAGTAAAACGAGACACGCGAACCCAAAACACCCCGAATAACGAGGTTATGAAACAAAACCAGCAAAAGGCAATTCACAACAAATGTCGACGAAAAAGAAAAGATAAGAACGCTGATAAATGTAAATTCTAATTATCAAGGACGAACCTGCAGTCTTCAACAAACAGACCAACTCACAGAGTGTATACAGATAATTAAACATATAATTAATGACAAAGCTGAGAATAATAAAAAACACAGATAATGTACCCACGGCCCATCCACAAAGGATAGCAGAAGCTACTGGAAAAAGAACTACAAACACTCAGATGCTAGGAACTACAACAAATGGGAAGGGCGGCAAAACAAAATACACACAATGGCAAGAAGAAAAAGAATTAAAATTGTCACCCCAAATTCAAGGAGAAACTAATGAAAAGCTGTCATTCATACCGGAATATCAGACAACAGGGGGACAAGACTTTTTGAACAGAGGAAACATAATGCGCCTGCTTAGAGAAATCCCAGAACTGGACGATATATCATCTCAAGATCTTCTCTCTGTAGAATTCAAACAAACCAAAAACAATCCAGAGGTAGAAGAGTCACTAACAACCTGGTCATCTAAGACCATAGTGGACAGAATACTCGCAACAAGCATGTCCTTTGAAGCATGGGGCATAGAGCTGAGGTGTCACTAACAGAATAAATATCCATTCCCCCTCTTAAAAAAAATAAAATTACACAAAGAACAAAAAAAGAAGAGGTGAACACCAAGAAATCATGCCTAAAGGGCACATGTTCAGTAACTCCACAAAAACACCACAAAATATAAGGAGACAGGTAAAAGCAGTGGAACAAGGATATACTCTGGAACAGAGTTCCGACTGGTCCTGGGTTGCAAAGGTCTTGAGCAATAAGCACTCCTAGCCAGTCCAAAAGCACAAATGAGAATAATAAATCACAGCTCTGCTCCTGGAATGTCCATGGCTTTAATAGTATGGGGCAAGACCATGAAACTGCAAATTTCCTGGAACAACATGATTTAATATTACTACAAGAAACCTGGAACCTGAAACAGGTTTCCATCCCCGGTTACATAGAATTTCATGTCCTTGCCGAAAAAATCCCTAATTTCGGACACCCGAGAGGAGGATTAACAACGTACATCACTCAGCAGTAAAGATGGGAAGTGGAAGAAGTAGACACTGGGGTAAACTGGGTACAAGCAACAAAACTCACAGAGAGACAAGATTCAAAGACACGTATTCACAACCTACTAGTGCTTAATGTGTATGTACATCCGGAAAATAAACTGAAAAACGAAAAACTGTTAATATTATTAACCTTGATCAAGGCATTACAAAGTTCGCACAAATCATACTCTATGATTATCTCAGGAGACTTTAATAGCAATCTAATGAAAGACGACAAAATAACTCAAGATTTCAGCATCCTGGGCCTTTCAATTCTAACTATCAAGGAAAAAGGAAACACAGTCATACCGGTAACCTTTATAAGCGGCAATCGGAAGTCAACAATAGACTTTACAATAATGAGCAATAGCTCGACATCAAAGGTGAGTTCGTTTACGATTGGACAACGTATAGAAAGCGCTCATCTCCCATTGATTACCAAAATAAAAATGCTGATCAGCAAGACCCAAAAATTAAATACCGTCATTCAGCATACTGAAAAATGTAATCTACGCAAGCTGAAATGGGGCGGATGGGATATAAAACCAACAATGGATAAATTAAAAAAAGAATTGCTCAGACTAACACCGGAAGAAAAAGAAAACCCTATAAAAACATGGGAATACCTATGTGAGAAACCCCCAACCATAAAACAGAAGGCTGGAAGAATCAATATCGCGAAGAAACCATGGTATAACATTACCTTGCGGGAGGAAAAAAGAAAAATCACACGCGAAGTTCGGCAGCAGGTAAAAATGATGAAAAGTGAAAAAAAAACAGACAAGGCAAAATTAAAAGTCATGCGGAAAAGATATATGATCATGCTGAGTAAGGCAAAAAAGACATATCAAGAAGAAATCTGGTCAAAACTATTAATTGCTGGGAAATATAAAAATGCCCAATCATTCTGGGATATTATCAATAAATTAACGAAGGGCAAATACTTAAGGCAGGAGGCAGGCATTGGAGAAAGTAACTGGATCCAGCACGTCAAAAACATGTTTATTGACAAGGAGGATGGCCAAATGCGGCACTGTAAAGTAGAGTGCGAACTATGCTCTAGAAACTCTTAACACGCGGAAAACATTCAAGGAATACGAAATACTCCACCGGAGGATAAGAGGAAGACACTTTCAAATGGCAAAAAACGGAAAAAAGAAGAAACTACCAACAGACCACCGCAATACCAGAAAACTCAGACGACACGGCATCCGCTTCTGACACCCTCATCACATTTGAACAGCTACAAATAATAATACATCGCCTGAAAAAAGAGGGAGCTGCAGGTCCAAATGGGCTTCCAAATGCCATTTTCAAATATTCCCCTGAGTTCTGGGCAGAATATTTAACACCGCTCTTCAATTCAATCTACGGTCAAAACAAACTGCCCAAGTCCTGGAATGGGAGCATAATACACCCCATTTTAAAAAAAAGGCGATATAAATGAGCCTGGGAACTACAGGCTGATATCGTTGATGCACGTGGAGGCAAAACTATATGGGTCATGCTTATTGTCACATCTTCAAGACTGGATGGAAGACACAAAGATAATTCCTATATTCCAAACAGGTTTCCGGCCAAGGACGGGCACACTAAAAAACCTGACAACCCTGGCTCTACTGAAGGCAAAAGCCGAAACAAATAAGACCAGACTTTTAGCTTGTTTTGTAGATCTGCGCTCGGAGTTTGACAGGGTGAACTGAACCCGATTGTGGAAAAAACTAAGTCCATGGGGCCTTCCGAAGATCCTACTGGAGGCAATAATGAGTTTGTACAGTAACACCTGGGCACAAGTAAAATTGGGAGACTGAAGCAGTATTACGGCCGATATTGACACACAACAGGGCATAAAACAAGGTTGTGTACTGGCCCCAATCTTATTTAATCTTTACATGGCAGACATCGTCAGTCACATACAGGTCGGGGAAGGTCATCCACCATAACTGTCAAAAACCCCAATTCCCTTCTTGCAGTATGCGGACGACATTGTTGTTCTGAGTCAAACTCCAATAGGCCTGCAAAGGATGATCAACAATCTAGTAACCTATTTGGAACATGAAGGCTTGGAACTAAATAAAAACAAAACTAAAGTGGTCCGCATTGTAGATCCAAAAAAATCATCATTTAAATGGTACGCAAACAGTTCCCCAATAAAGGAGGAAACATCATACTAGTACCTAGGTCTGAAACTGGGGTGAGGCCAAACAAACAAAGAACATAAATTAGACCTAAAGGCAAAAGGGCAATCCCTGATTTACGCTTACAGACAATTACAGAATAAACTAAGTTGCCCAAACTACACACATTTGCTGAATGTGATAAAAGCGCAAACATTACCCACCTTGTCATACGCATTGGTTACCTGGTGTGGTAAAGAGGCGGGCTGTTAAACAGCCTACTAACAAAAGTATACAAGGCGGCGTTAAACCTCCCAAAATCAGCATCACTGGCGCAGGTTCGATTAGAATTCGGCCTGCTGAACCAGAAGTACTTTTGTGAAACTCTGTCACAAAATACGTATATCAGAAGAAGGCTCCCTGGACAACCTGTGCTGGAAAGAATTCGAAACCCAGATGGAAAAGCACACCCACCACAGCTGGGGAGTTGTCCTGTCCCAATCCTTGAGTTGCATAGGTCTGGAATCAACATGGGACCTGGTACCAGATAGAAACAGCTTTGATATAATTACAAACAAAGCTGTAAAATGGAAATCCTATCTGGAAGACAAATCAAGTATTGCAAAACGACGACACGGGTGGACAGTGATAAACTCTTATTCCGGGATAAAACCACAGCCTTACTTAGAAAGCCATTTCAATATGCCTATAAAACAAAGATACATAGCATATCGCCTGGGCCTACAGTTTTCAAAGGACCTGTTACCATCTTGGAAAGCTAGCCATACGGACCCTTTTTGCCGCCTATGCGGGTATCAAAATGAAACATTAACTCACCTGCTATGTGCTTGCCCAGCTCTCATGGAATTAAGGAAACGGTTCTTAAAAAACTTTTTTTAACAAACTGAACATTCGAACATGCAGGCAAGCTGTAATTCGATGGCTAGATGGATCGTCCCCTATGTTGACTTGTAGGGGGGTTAAATACATGGGGAAGGTACAATCTCTCTTACAACAAGCGGAATCAGGGGAGTCATGTGAAGAGAAATTGCATACTTGAGAACTTTTATCCACACACTGAAGTATACATTTGAAATGAAACAATAGAGATCGTTTTTAATTATATGGTCCACTTAATCAAACTTGTTAAAGGTTAAGCTCAGTATTTATTGGTTTTAACAATGGTTCTTATATGTATTTTTGTAATAATTTTTAATATTTGTAAACAATAAACTTGACTTGACTTGACACTCTGCCCTTGGGTCTACCATAGGGGTGACTGATATGAAGACAAGGGAAGGTTTACGGACTGGCAAGTGGCCACACTTGCATAGTCAGCATGACAGTACCAGACTGCATGCAGGCTCTGCAATGGCAGACCTTAGACATATTTTACAAGACTGCTTCTGTGGGTGCCACAACCAGTGCTGCAGGCCCACCAGCATCATTTGGATTTACACGCCCTGGGCACACTCAGTGCACTGTACTAAGGTCTGACAAGTAAACCAAATAGCCAAACATGGAACCACTGATTAATACATCAATTTACAATAGGGAGCACTTGCACTGTGGCACTGGACAGCAGTGGCACAGTGCCCAAAGCATCTAATACCAGCAAAAATACATGAGGCAACAGCAAAAATGGAAGGGAGACCCACGCCAATGGTGCCAGGTCTAACAAGCGGGGAGACAGGAGTACAAGCTTCCCTTTATGTGAGGTCCATCAGCTATAGTGATGAGGAAATTTGATCAGGTGATGACGTGGTTGAAGTCTTTGGTGCCACCCCAAGATATTGACTTAGTCACAATCCATTAGATGACCCAGGGGCATTTTGTTTCCAGGTTTGGGACAGGATTGAGGCCTGAGATTAGTATATTGATTCAACAACATGTGATTTGTTGGCAGAATAAGTCGGCTGACAATTTTATGCGATATGCTAAATTTTGCAGTGATGAGATTGAAATGAGACAGTAAAAGTTAAAGAAAAATCTGCTGGTGGTACACATAAATTAAAAATCCATAGTTTGTAGGGAATGTCCTTCCAGTGGAGAAAGTGTTTCAATAGGGAGCATCAGCGGTGCAGGAAGTAGGTGTATTTCAGCCACAAGGTAGAGGTTGAGTTGTTCCTGTTGATCGGCCAGCTGGAATTGATGTAGCTACATTGAAGAAGTCTAATTCATGCCATTACTGCAATAAACAGGGGCATTGGAAGTAAGAATGCCATCTTAATCCCGCAATTCAGGGTCAAAATCTCACCACCTCAAAATAATAATTTGATGCAGCAACAGAATGTACCAAGACCTAGATCTTAGAATTCTAATGTGCCACAAGCCCCAGTGATGTAGGTTCTCCAACCCCTGATGCCACAGCAAGCTGCTAATGTTTCCAGATTTTCTTAAAACCAGCTATCGAATTTAATTCAGAATGCTTTCCAGAATAATACTCTTTACCAACAAATTGCCATGTTTGAGACAAGTGAAAATGTTCGCATCGATCAGTCTTCCTGATGGTTCCTGAGTGGGGAGGAAGATTGAGTGTTTGGTGCAGTCTTGGAGGTAGACCAGAGTTGCCCATTTATAGATACTGAGGTAAATGAATACAATGTATTATTTTTGGTTGATATTGGTGCTACCCATTCCACAGTGTAATCAGTAGAATTCCCAAACCTACTACTCACGGGAAGAAATATCCAAGTTGTTGGAGTAGCTGATTAAAAAAGTTTAGAACCCCATTACTGAGGATGTCCCTGTAAAGATAGGGAGTTTTGAGGATAATCAGAAATTTGCAGTTTGTGATTCCCCCTCCCCCAGCGCCTTGAGACCCTCACGGGTGTTTAGTGCTATATATAAATCCCTGATTGATTGATTGATTCGAGTCCTGTGAGTTTTTGCTAGGATGCGATTTGTACTGCAAACTGAACTGCACCATATACTGTACCTTCAAAGGAATAGAGCTACAAACTTATGATGAGGACATTGCCTTAAGTTGGCAGATCAGAATTTAATTATTGCAATGTATCCGATGATTATGACAGAAGATTTAGCTTTAGATTTCAGAGATTCAGTGAGACCAGAAGTTTGGGATTTTTCAGGAAAGGACATTGGACTCTTTAAAGGAGTTGAACCTGACAATATACAGATAAAGCCAAATGTGGAATATCCCAGATCACCGCAGCATAATTTGACACCTGAAATGATTGCTGGGATAACTCCAGTGATCAAGACAATGATTCAACAAGTTATACTGAAGATGATCATGGGGAGTCCAGGTAACTCACTCAATTATGGGCCTGCAGAAGCCTAGCGGTAAGTACCACATCGTGCAGAACTTTCACCAGGTCAATAATATTGTGATTCCCTGCTGTCCTGTGGTACCGAAACCTTCTGTAATATTGTTTCAATTCCATGTGAGGCTGAGTGGTTTACTGTTTTGATTTATGTCAGGCATTCTTCTCTATACCCTTACATGAGGACAGTCAGCTCCTCTGTTTCCTCTGTCCATTTAGGCTTGGCAACCATGTTTTGGCATGGTGCTGAGTTCCACATGGGTATATGGAGAGCCCTTCTATTTTCAGCCAGATCCTCAAGAAGAATTTGGAGACTCTCGTCATGTCTTGTAACTCTGTCTTGGTCCAATATATTGCTGACCTGCTGGTTGCATCATATTCTCGTGAAGCATGCAAACCAGACACTATTGCATTGCTAAACCACTTGACTGAGAATGGACATAAGGTGTCCCATAATAACGTGCTGTACTGTTGGAGAGAAGTCCTATTTCCTGGTCATCATATCAAGAAAGTTGTGAGAAGGAAGTCACAAGAGGGAATTTCAGCAATCATGCAAAGGAATCCACCAACAACAAAGAAATAAGTCAGGATGTTTTTGTGAATGGTGGGCTGCTGTCGCCAAAGGATACTCAACTTTCCCCTAGTGGTCAAGTCTTTACAAAGGCTGACACACAAGGATGTGACAGAACTGCTGGCCTGTAGAATACTGCTATCAGGATGTACAAATACTAACCCAATCTTGGCTATAAATGTGTATATGCAATGGGCCACCACAGAGCAATATGTGGAGGAAATGGTTCTGTTTAAAGAGGATATGGACCTCTTATGCGAGAAATATTGTGAGGACATAATTATTCTACTAGGGGATTTTAATCATAAATGGCATCCCAAGAATATAGATGGTTGTTTCCAAGATATATTAGAGGCTTATGAAATACCACAAGCTACCTTCCCATCATGCATAGTAGGAGCAAAGGATAAGCAATTGATGAATTACTTGGGTGCTAAAAATCTCTTTTGCTTAAACTGAAGAAGCGAGTAAGACTGCCCGGCAAAAAGAACCTTTTAACTGGGTGCTCAAACTTGCCCTATTGACTATATCTATCTGACCCCTTGGAACTTCCATCGATCTACTGAGTTTAGGATTATAAATAGAGAAGGACGTGATCATAAAATGTTGGTCTTAGAGGTCGCCAGTGTTCAACTAGCACCCCGCTCACAAGTTATGGAACAACTGATGGAGTACCCCAGACGTTGTACAACCAGACTAACAGAAGAATATGTCTCAAGATTAATACATTTACAACAAAATTTAGATCTTGAGACTGTGAGTGGACAAACTCCCAAGTGGTACACAAGTAAAATCGAGGAGGTAGTCCAAATACTTAGTAAGGGACTAAAAGATATAAACAGTGGACATAATAAAACTAATCAGAGTAATAGGAAAGATGGGGAAAGTAATAGGTTGGTTTACAAGGGAATGCCAGGAGAAAAAATAGAGAAATCAGGAGGATGGCACGCCGTAACTCCCGAAACAAGGACCAGGATAGTAGGAAAGCGCTAGTGGCTCTAAAAAGAGAGTATAATATGCTAACCAGGAGGGTTAAAAGAGAATTTAAAGAAGGGTGCTGATTAAAGCTACTTGAGGCGATTGAAACAAAGAATCTTCGCCAGTTTTGGAAGCTAGTGCATTCAGCAGCAGACTGCCAGCCAGGGGCAATGAATTGTGTAGTGGAGGAGGCCACCTGGGAGGAATATTTACATGACTTGTATAGCCCGGGGACAGAGCGGGAAGAGAATCTGTACACAGATTGGAGCGGTCTGGTATTAGATATGACACCCGATTTCGCAGTCACTGAGGTTAAAAAAACGATAAGGGGTTTGAACCTTACAAGAGCAGCAGGCCCTGACAACCTCCCAGCACAGATAATTAAAACGCAACCAGACTGGTGGGCAAAATTCTTCGCAAACATGTTCCAAATTATTCTAGATTCTGGGAAATTCCCTGATACCTGGAAAGGGGCAGTAATACGACCTATACACAAGAAAGGGGATATGTACAGTCCAAAAAACTATAGATTAATTAATCTACTGACATTGGGGAGAAGATCTTCGATAAAATAGTGCTTAGCAAACTAAAAACCTGGGTAGAAGCCAACCAAATCATCCCGGTAGAACAGGGGGGATTTAAGGAAGGGCACTCCACGGTGGACCACTGCTATGCACTGTGGGCCCTGGCACGTAAGTCGATAGAACAAAGGGGGAGTATGTGGTTCTGCTTTGTCGACTTCCGGGCAGCCTTCGACTCGGTGGACCGGGGGAAACTTTGGGAGTGCCTGATTAAATATAATATCCCACGGAATTTATTAGAAATTTTAAAATAACTACATAGAGGGAACTGGGCCCAGGTAATAAAAGACACCCAGGGGGGACTTACAAAGAAAATAGACATAGGAAACGGGCTAAGACAGGGCTGCGTCCTGGTCCCACTTCTCTTTTCTATCTTCCTAGCAGATTTACCAGCAGTATTGGAGGTGGAAAAAAGTGCCAGCCCTAGAATGAGTGGCAGAAATATCTCATGCCTGCTGTATGCAGATGGTTTGGTTATTACTGACCAGACCGAGTTAGGGTTACAGAGGAAATTGAACGCTTTCAATGAATACTGCAAGAATAAACTGTTAACCGTAAACATGGAAAAAACAAAGGTCATGTGCTTCGGGAAAGGGTCAAAGAGCTTTTCTTGGCATCTTGATAAAACCAAACTAGAAATACTAAAAGAATATAAATATCTGGGCCTACTGTTCGAGTCTAGTTTAAAATGGAACAAACATATGGAAAATCAGAATGCAAAAGCTTCAGCATCCATTTGTGGTTTGAAATAAAGTAATAAAAACTTTGGTGATATGTCACACAAACCCATGATGGAAGACTTTACAGCCATGGTCCCCCGACAAGTATTATACGGAGCAGAGGTGCTCCTTTTTAGTGGAAAAGGCGACTGGGACCGGGAAGAAAGTAAGGCTTTAAAAACGCTTCTGTCCCTTCCAAAGTCAGCAATGGTGCAGGCGATTAGACTTGAAACAGGAATGACAGGGTGGAATACCCAGGCCAAATTGTTAGTGGCCAGATTCTGGAAACACCAATCTCAGGGAGAAGACCAAAAGGTCTCACATTGGTGTAGTGATGAGATCCGACAAAGCAGCTTAAGATGGGCAACCAAGGCAAAAAAGAAAATAAAGGAGATAATGTGCTGCCTAAAGGTGGAGGTAACCCAAAATTCTTTTAGAGGTTAATTTCACAAAAAGCTCACTAAGAGCACAAGGAGGGGAACTTTCCAGAACACAAGACCTAGTATATGTTAGAAATAAAAAAATCTGTCCATAATATGATAGAGGTATGGGAAGCCGAAGTGGGGTATCCTTACCTGCAAGCCTTGCTGAACCTTGGATTTAGGTGGGACATATTAAAAATGAGAATTGACATTATCCCCTGGCGATTGGAAGGGAGAGTGATGACTGA
This sequence comes from Lissotriton vulgaris, assembly GCF_964263255.1. Classification (NCBI taxonomy): domain Eukaryota; kingdom Metazoa; phylum Chordata; class Amphibia; order Caudata; family Salamandridae; genus Lissotriton; species Lissotriton vulgaris. Next base: position 1,409,807,791 of record NC_141691.1, on the reverse strand, counting down.
AATGATGCACCCTGATGGTATATGTAAATGTGGACTAGGGACTAAGTGCGGAATAGTGCACATATTATTGGATTGTTTTAGGAGTATAGAAATGAGGAAACGGTTTCTGTGACCCTTATTTATAAAGTATGATATTAGAGCAAGAGCACAAGCGATTGATTTATTGTTAAGAATGGAACATCTAGAAATAGCAATTGCTCTTGGGTATTATTTGAAAGGGGTGAATGCACTGGCTAGGGAAAAGCTCAAGTAAGGATAGTAAACTCCCCTGCACACTATATCTAGCAACGCCGGAAAGATAAATCGGGGGTGACGCAAATTCAAACGGATCGAATATTGTACAGCAAATGGATAATGTATAATGAAAAGAACCCTCCACTATTACAAATTTTTATAAAGACTTGATCTTCTGTTTTAGAATGTACATACGTTTTTTACACTTTTAAAGATTTTAATGACTCTTAAAAATGAAAATAAATGTCGAATAGAATTAACTAGGCGGAGTGTATAGAATGAATGGATAGAGTTTAATAAGTCTGTATTTTTTGTTATTAGCTGATTTTGTATAGGGCATTGAATTTTATCCGATTTTTTAAAGACTAAGGTCTAAATAAACAGAGTTCTTCTCTCTCTCTCTCACAGCCTTTCTCGCTGCTACACCTAGACCTGGACTGGTATCTGGCTGCCCGATGTGGGCTCGTCTGAGCCAGTGCCTGCCCTGCATTTGAAGATTTGAGGCCTCCTGGCCCTAGTGGGTGACCCCTGGATACCAGCACTATTTTGCTGTGAGTCTCTCTATAAGCCCCGGCAGTGAGTCCCACCCTGCGACCTAACACAGGCGTTGCCTGGTATTGCCTGGATAAACCCTAATGCTAGCAGGGGGGCGTTGTTGCCTGCCACATCAGATGCTTCAGTGACTGTCACAGGCTGACTCTTCTCTCCGGCCCTGACTGCAAATCATCGCTTTGGACCTGCCTAGACGTCGGGCAACTTGAACTGGTGAGTCCCCCCCGCTCCCTACCAATCTGATCCTGGGAAACCATGGCCTGGCGTCTCTCAGCGGGGTCCCCTGGAGTAATTGCTGTTCTGCCAAAGTGCGGGACCTCAACACCCGGGCTTCTGAGCACCCAAATTATGCTGGTCCCCACTGTCCTGCCCCAAGTGCTGAGCTCGAGGTGTTGAGGCCAGTCCTGGTGTGACTTGGCTTAGTCCCTCTGGAGCTTCTCCCCTGAATTCACCCATTTGACTCTACCCGCTGCAGCTTCACCACCGCGGCAACTTGCCTCCGACAACTTGCGGGAGGTCCAAGGGCTGATCCTGGTACTTTGAAACTTTTCCTGGAGGTAGAGACTTGCCCACTTGTCAGTACAGTGACCCATTGAGACGTTCCATTGAATTATCTATATCAAAGCCTTCGTGAGGGTGGTCATCCTCCCCAAAGACACCCTACTATAATGCATTCCATCCAGCCTCTTGATCCTTTGCCCGCTCCCTGTCCTCCGGACGCCCGGCTAGGCTGCGGACATCCAGTGTAGGCCCCGGAGCGTTCTCCCCACGGCCTGAGCCTGACAATTCTGAGTATCCCCTTTGGGGGTCCCCAGAGTAGGGATCAGCACTGCTGGAACCACACCTGCATCCTCCCTCTGCTCCTTCTTAACCCTTAAGTTGCCCCACTCACACCAGCATGGCAGGGCCTTGCTTGATCCCTACTGGCGACAACTCCTACACCATTGTCTATCCTCCTAATCTCTCCAAAACCGCTGCTAAATCCTTCAAACACTCCATCCTGAAAAGTCATTCCAAGACTTTGATCTCTGACCTACGATTCAGCGCGGACAAGGGCACAGTCATTAATGACCTTATCTTCTTCACCAGAAAAACATCTCTATGGCGCAAAGCCATCTCGAACCGCCTTAATGTACACGAAGCCAGGAACATTCAATTAGGCAAAAAGCTCATGATGGCACCTTCCTCAAACCTGCGTGCTGACCTTACCATCACTTTATACAAAAACTGCATCGTCCTGATCCAAGCTCTACCCAAATACCTCAAAACATTTGCAGACCTCTTCTCACTCCTCCAAAAATATGTGCACGACCCTCTTCCATCCACGCTACCCCACACTGTCCCTCGACCATTCCACCAAGGGTGCCTACCCATTCACAAACCACTCCTCCAAGGGCTCATGACATAGATCGACCCAGCCCCACTACCATGCTACTAGCGCATGCCAACAGAATCATGCCCAAACCACTGACCTCCTGCCCGCAAAGTCCTCCCTCCTATGTAGTTATTGGGAATCACTCCTCCAAGGGTTCTTGACACCAGTCAACCCAGCCCCTACACCACACTAACACCATATACCAACAGAATCGTCCCCAAATCTTTGACCTCCTGCTCACAAACTCTTCCCTCCCATATGGTTATCAAAACTCCTCCATGGGCTCACAACACTGATTGACCGAGCCCCACTACCCTGCTACCAGCGTATGAAATCAGAACCGTTCCCAAACCATCAGGCCCCCCTGCCCACAAGAGCATACCTCTTTTAGGGATATTGAAACTCTCTACCACAGAGCTACAGATCTAACCAGGAGCATCCATAACTCCATTCTGGAACTAAAAAACGTCCTCCACCCCATAGAACTCTTCTTCTTGATTCTCAAGCTCCCGCAGAACTCTACTCCCCGTTCCAACGAGCCCCCCTTCACAGATTACCGCTATCCCTGAGACACCTGCGCCCTCGCAAGTAGCCCTGACACCTCTCGGAAGAGGAAACTCTGGCCCTCCTCCTTACCTATAAATTGACCCCTGAAAATCCTAGTCCACCAGACCTCACGGAAGAAGAAGTTCTAGACCTCCTCCTTAGCAACAAATCTGCCCTTTTAACCCGATGCCTTTGAGACTTAAGTGACAAACACATTATCCGCATGGTGGCAAACAACCCCAACAGATTAGCTAGCCTCCGCAGCAGAGAAGTTGTCAATACCAACCTAGCGTCAGTACCCATCACTGCCCCAACTCACAACACTCACTCCGACCCCCCACTCTCTGGCCTCCTAATTAACTGCTGGTAAGCAGTAAAGCATACCGCTGATGTACATGAGACAAAATTCAGACTTAGGGATCCTGACTGAATCTTGGCCCAAAGAATCCTCATCACCCTGCCTTGACCTCTTAGACCCTCCCAACTATAACATCGTAAGGCTGGACAGGCAGTCTAAAAAGAAGGAGGAGGCATTGTCTGCTTCTAACTCTATAACCTCCTCATTACCGAACTTCTGGCAGATTCCACAGACTCCTCTGAATACCTTGAACTGTCCATATGTAGCAACACCACCAACATGTGTAGAGTGCACATCTTTTACCACCCCCAGGCAGGAATGACACCTTCACTGACCACCTCATGGAAATCATCACAGCCAAGGTTTCCTCCAACTTGAAAGACATTTTCCTTGGTGACTTCAACCTGCACTGGAATGACCCCAAGTATCCTCAGGTCAATGCTATCAGAGACTTCCTGGCCGACCAAGCCCTTACCCAAGCCTGCACATTCCCAACTCACTCGAAAGGCGCCACTCTTGACTGGATCATTGCTAAGGATTCAGCGGTCAAGCTTATCTCTATAGACCCATGTGATTGGTCTGACCACCACGCTATCACGGATGTATGACGGTACAACGCGTGGTATTACCATGCGTACCGTTACAACGCAGGTTTTACAACGCAAGTCGTTACAACGACTTGCGTTGGGGGCGCTGGATAGTGAATATTTAATTTACTATTCCAACTCCAGTCTCCGTGGATAGTAGGGAAGGTGTTGGATAGTAAATTAAACTATTTCCTATCCTAGAGCGCCCTCAAGCGAAAGTCGTTGTAACGACTTTCGTTGTAAAACCTGCATTGTAATAGTACAGCGTTGTAATAGTTTCGTTGTAAAGGATGCTCCCCGCTATCACCTTCCTTCTGCCTGGCACCCACAAGACAAGGGCTTCACAACCTGTGATTCTAAAACCTTGGGTTAGAGACACCAAGAACCTTGATCTTGGAAAATTGGCCACTTGTTGTGAGTCTGGGCTCCCTCCCCTCATATCACTATGGCTAACAACCACACTGAACATCATTCCATGACCATATCCAATATTCTTGATGACCTTGCTCCGCTAAAACTAAAATGAACCCAAATCAAAGATAAGAACCCCTGGTTTAATGGATCCCTCAACAATGAGAGGAGATCTTTCCGGCAGACAGAATTAAACTGTAAGAAGCACCCGTCAACAGCCCATCTAAAACTTCTCCACCAGTCCAGAAATGCCTACAATAGGAAATCCTCAACTCAAAAAAATAATTCTTAAGAACAGAACTGGAGAATGCCAAGAACAGACTGCGTAAACTATTCCAATTGGTCAAACACCAATCTAACAAACTGGCAAAAACCTCCAAAGAAACCCCCAAATCTCTAATATCTTGCGAGGAATTTTCCTCCTTCTCCGACAAAATCACTGCCCTAGGAAATGAACTTAGATTCGCCACTCTTTCCCAAACCTCTACGGATCTGCCTCTTCTCTCTGCGTTGCCCCTCAGACATCACCCAAAAACTGAGCCCACTGGTTCATCTTCAAAGTTTATGACAAGCATTCCGTCTCAAAAATTCTATCTTCCCTAAACCCGAACAACCACTTCAATGACCCTCTCCACTCAAACTGCTTAGCCGCCGCCTCTCAGGCTATCATCCCTTCTTGGACTGCAATAATCAACACCTCCCTCCTATAGGGATCAATACCCGACACTCTTAAAGCCGAATAAGTCATCCTCATCTTAAAAAAACCTACGCTGGATCCTGCTTCCTCTGACAACTATGGACTATATCTAATTTCCCACTCCTAGCTAAAGTTCTGGAGTATTTTGTTCAACAGTAGTTGAGCCAACACATCACCAACTTCCACCTACTAGACAGAGATTCCTAATCAACAGCAACTTATCCTCTCCCTCACCGATCCTAGTTGGAGTCCCCCAAGGATCAACCCTGTCCCCCACCCTCTTTAATCTCTACCTTGAACCGCTCTCAGAAGTGCTACGCACTTCCAATATCTCCTATCACATGTATGCCGATGACACCTAGATCTACATAAAAATCTCTTCTCCTGAGGGCGTTCTTTCCCTGAATGAGGTCTTGAAGCTTACTGTCCATTGGCCCACCTCGAACCAGCTTAAACTTAATGCAAAAAAACAGAATTTCTTCTAGTCTCCCCACCTAAATTAAACCCTGACATCCAGGAATGGACCAAGGCGATCACAGCGCTCAACTGCCCGCCAACTATAGTGGACTCTACTAAATCCCTTGAAATAACCCTAGACTGCAGCTTGAACATGTGTGGCCACATCAACCCGATGGTCAAAACAGCTAGATTTCCCCTGAGCTACCTAAGAAACATTAAACCTTTCCTTGACACTCCCGACCTGAAGTGGCAATCCAAGCTCTAGACACCACCACACTGGAATATGGATGCTCTACCCTCGCAGGTCTACCCAAGACCTCACTAGCACCAATAAAATCCTGCCTCAATGCTGCCACCAGACTTCTAACAGGTTTAAAGAAATTTGACTGCATATCCCCTCACCTTAAAGCTCTGAACTGGCTTCCTCTCGAGGCCAGAATCCAACTTAAGCTGGCTTGCATCACTTACAAGGCTCTATACTCTAACTCACCTGCATTACTTGCCCAAAAACTTTTGGTATTCAGAGGAGCCAGAAACTCCCGATCCCCCGGAGACCTCTTGCTCCAACCAGCACGCTTGCGAACAAAATACATTTACAATCGGGCCTTCTCTGGGGCCGCACCAAGAATATGGAACTCACTCCCGCCAGCCATTTGAAGAATCCGTCTCTAAAACGGAGGCCAAATCTTTCCTAATGGGCAAATTCCTCTCCTAAAGCTTGCATCACAATCACCTCAGCGAATTTGTGCTACCCTCTGTGTTGACTTTTACACGGTGTCCGGACGATACCCACCCGGCACCTCTGGGCATCCCGCCCGGAATTTGAGACCATCTGTTTCTTGCAAAATGTGTCTACCTGTTTTTATCACAAATGTTTCCACCAGTGTTATCCCAAATGTATCCACCCCTCCTAAGTCCTTTGCATACTACTTGTCAATGTAAAGCACTCTAAAACCCTTGCGGGTCTAGTTCACACTCTATAAAACACAAAATAAATAAATAAAAAAATCTTAGGTTCAGGTTGATGGGGGAAGTGATATCTCATAGATGTGTTGTGTACCAACAGAACAATGTAAGGAAAAGAACTGTAGTGACATTGAGCTAAAAAGGCAGGTCAGGTGGTCCCTTCAACAGGATGCAATTGGACTTTATTGAGATGTCTATGTGCAATGGGCTGAGACATATCTTGGTTGTTATGTACATTTTCACACACTGGGTTGAGGCATATCCACCACAAGGAATGATATTCTCACATTAGCAAAGCTGTTGTTGGGGGAGTTGATACCAAGGCTCATCTTCCCGACTTCTTTGGAATCAGACCAAGGCACGCACTTCAATAATGAAGTGTTGAGGATGCTGTCTGCTAGTTTGCAGGTTGAACAGAGACTGCATTGTAGTTACCGACCGGAGACTTCAGGTCTGATGGAACAGGCGAATGGGATGCTGAAATCAAGATTTGCCAAAGTGTGTGCTTGTACGTCTTTGAAATGGGCAGATATTTTGCCGATGGTGTGGCTGAGTCTGTGCAGCACACCTGATCGTAGGACAGGACTGTATCCCCATGAGATCATCATGGGAAGGACAATGAGACTGCCAGCTGTACCTGTAAATGCACTTGAGAACATTACTGATTATCTGATACTAGATTACTCCAAAGGATTGGCTGATGTGGTACATTCTGTGTCTCATCAGATAGAAGCTGCTACAGCCCAGCCACGCCAGAATTACTGCCACAACTTAAGTCCCAGTGACTGGGTGGTAATGAAGAAGCAGGTATAAAAAAGTCATACTTGGAGCCTTGTTAGCGAGGGCTCTACCAAGTCATACTCTTGACTACAACTGCTGCGAAGTGCGGAGGTCTCCCTGATTGGATCCATGCTGCCCATACTCACAGGGATCCACCCCCCCTTTATGAAAAACACAGTGCCTCTCCCAGAAGAGCCAATAGTAGTGAACAAATCATGGAACCATGTTAGTCAATCTGTTGGGGAGCAGCCAGAAACTGAAATAGCACTTGATAAACTTGAGGAGGGTGCTAGAGAGTTAGATGATGAAAGTGGTGAAGGAGAGGCTAATCCAGTGGTTGTACCAGAGATAGACTACAACCATGATAAAGGGCCTAGTGCTGGAGAACCACAATGGGCAGCAGGATGACATTGACCGAGAAGGCAGGAGAGAGTGAGACTGGTCTTGCAAGAAAAAATAATCTGTCAATAATCCAAGAGGATATAGAGGATTCTGATCTGAGTGTAGTAGGAGAAGAGACATCATAAATGATTTCATAGCAAGCGAGAGAGCCCTGCTGGAGGTATTCATCCACTGAATGGACATACTTTCTTTCAAATGACATTTATTTACTTATAAAATTTTGTATAGCACAAACAAGACCCTAGAGGGTATCAGAGCGCTTCACATTATGGGGTAGGTGTAGAGTTCTCTTAATTGGAATGTATACCTTTTGCTAGGGATTTAGAATGTTATGATTGAAAGCAAGATCGTTAGAGCTGTGAAGCTGATGGTGGATGGAGCTGGAGGTACCTGTTGTTAACTTCTAATAAAGAAATTTGAAATTTGAAATTTAAACTTTATTGTTTAGTTAATTAAAACCATAACAATTTGATGAATGTCACACACAAGTATAAAATGTACAAATTTTTCGCTAAAAAAAAATGTTACAATGTTAAAAAAAGTTCGAAGCATTAATTGTTCATATTGTTTTTATACGTTTCTCAAATGCCTGCAAGAACTTCACCAGCTTACAGTGTATTCTTGGAGCAGTAGTATCCAGGCTTCCAATAATGGCTGATCTACATGTTCGTAGTTTCATGGACCGATAACTTTCCTTTAGGTGTGACCGTTCCATGGATAGCATCTTACAGTGACAAATTATGTGTATTAGGTCCTCTTTAGGGCTACCACACAGTCGACAAGAAACGTCGTCAAGCAATTTCCAGGCAGGTTCATTTGCTCGTGTGGGAAAGTCACCAAGTCTCAACGCCATCAGCTTTTTCTTAATAAAAATAGAGTAAGTTGTTTCCAGGTATTTTGCAGCTGTCAATGTCTTATAGCCATTTATCACAGCCCATGAGTGCGAACGATGGGAGAACTTTTCTTTGTCCAAGATTAACGAATGAAGTTTGGCCACTTTATTTAGGGTCTGTTTTAGGACAACAAATGACAGATTATTATCCGATAGGGTTTTTGAGCAGGTTGTCTCCAAAGCTTGCATGAGAAATTGATTTGCTTTGGAATTCTTTTGGGAATTAAGCTCTTGCCATAGGTAGGTATTCAGATTGTTGTTACTTGCTTTTTGCTTGATCTGATACCAGACCTTAATATAATAAAGAAGATTATTCTACATATGTGTGGACAGGGGAACATTCTTTTCAACGCAACTTTTACAACGCATGCCTTTACATCGCAAGCCTTACAACGCACGCCATTACAACGCATTGCGCTGGGGGGCGCTCTAGGATAGGGAATAGATTTAATTTACTATTAAACACCTTCACTACTATCCACGTGGACTGGAGTTGGAATAGTAAATTAAACTATTCACTATCCAGCACCCCTCAACACTATGCGTTGTAACAGCATGTCTTGTAAAACCTGCGATGTAAAAGCATGCAATGTAAAAGAATGCGTTGTAATGTCATACATCCGTGTGGACAGCATCTTTATACTGGCGATGAGGGAAACCAGCAGATATTCTGTGCAAGGAGCAGATAATTTTGTGCCTCCACCCTTGAATTATCAATATGAATGGAAAATCATGCTCCACATTGTGAATAAATGGATTAAACTTGTTACAAATGACTAAAGAGAATTAAAGAAGCTGTTTAACTGAGAGTTGTAAAACTGAAAGCTTTAAATTCTAAAGATTACAGCTATCTCGTTCACATTTTAATATGTGCAACATTGCCTGTGCATGATGACAGCGTCGTTATACATTGACTGTTGACGATCAGCGCAGCGTCGTTATACATGATTGTTTGATGCTTTCAACGCCATTGACAGCATCATCTCTGGCACAACAGTGACAATCGAACAATTACTTTTTCCAAAGATTTCGAGATGTTCGTGTTGATACAAGTTGAGGATTGTGATTTGTTGGCGCACACTAAGGATTTTGGGCCCGATTCACAGAATGAACTTACTACTTTTGGCATTCACAGAATGCACTTACTACTTTTGGTATTCACAGAATGAACTTACTCATTTCGGTATTCACAGAAGTTAGGACTACTAACTTTAGGACTCCTAAATGCCTTCTGTGAATACCGAAAGTCTTAAAATTAGGATTTTTCTCAATTTAGTAGTAGTAAAGTTAGGACTACTAACTTTAGGACGCCTAAATGCCTTCTGTGAATACCGAAAGTCTTAAAATTACGATTTTTCTCAATTTAGTAGTAGTAAAGTTAGGACTACTAACTTTAGGACGCCTAAATGCCTTCTGTGAATACCAAAAGTCTTAAAATTACGATTTTTCTCAATTTAGTAGTAGTAAAGTTAGGACTCCTAACTTTAGGACTCCTAAATGCCTTCTGTGAATATCGAAATTCTTAAAATTAGGATTTTTCCCAATTTAGTAGTAGTAAAGTTAGGACTTAGAAATTGAAAACTTGCCTCTTCAATCCGTGATAGTTTCCCCTTCTCCTCAAAACTCACTCTCTCCACAGCGCGGGGACACGCCGGGAGGCGTCACCAGGCGCTCTACAAGCTCCTTTAAACTAAACTAAACTAAAAGTAGTAAGTGCATTCTGTGAATGCCAAAAGTAGTAAGTTCATTCTGTGAATCGGGCCCTATGTGATCTGGTGATATTTCCAATTCCTATAGACATTTGTTACACATGGAGTGACTTAAACTTTCCATAAATATCAATACTATGCAAATCGGCGTTGAACTGTACTAACTACAAATCACCTTAGAATCTTACTGCAGCTTTGAAAGACTCGCTGCTGGTTAGATTCAAGCGGGTGAGGTTCCAACATTCTTCCTGTGTGCTGCGCTTGAGCCTGACGTCCTGATGTTACGCTAAATTGGAAGAAAATTCCTATAGAAATCAAACAAAAATGACGCAACGGGGCGGCCATCTTAATACTTTGGGAACACTTTCATAAATCAATGTTGGAAATACCAGGAACTTAGACACAATCCCATTTCTTTGGAACTACGTGAGAAATACCAACAACTTGAAGAGGATTCTCCATCTTACTTCTTGAAATTATCGACGTTGGAGAATTATCGAATAGAGAAGCTGATTTTATGACATCTGAAGAAAACAACAATTTAACAAGGTTTAGTTTTAGTTTATTGTGTTAGTTTGTTTCTTTTAACCTAACATTATTCATTTACAGGGGAACTTACATAAAAGTGTCTAACATAGTATTACATATTTGTATGGTGTTAGAATTGAAGAAATTATTTTTATCAACATAAGTTAATTGTCTTAATGGCTGATCAAGGATTAACTGCACCACCTTCTTTTCTTCCAACCCCTGGAGAGCCTGTGATTTTGTGGAAGGAGTTGAAGAAATTATTTTTGACATATATCTTAGCTGCAGGTGCTGACAAATATGGCCCTCTACAAAAACAAAACAAACCATACTGTTACATAATTTAGGAGTGGAAGGACGTTGTTTATACGAAGACCATCCAAAAGTTTCACTTGGAGTTGGTGATGGTAAGCCTAGCAATGTATATGATATGAGCATGCAGATGTTGAACTCAAGGTTCATTACTAAGATAAATGTAGTTCTTGAAAGGCATACATTTTTCTGTAGAGTTCAAAAAGCGGATGAAGATATTGCAACTTATGTTGCTGCTCTAAGAGGTTTGTCTTTAACTTGTCAATTTGAAAAATTAGCAGTTTCACTCATACGTGACCAGATAGTAAGGTGCACGAACAATAAGAGAGTGTGAGAAAAATTACTTATTAAAAATTCAACTTTAGAAGCAGCTATACAAATAGCTAAGGGGTTAGAACAAACTGACATGTGGGTTAAAGAAATGGATAAGTGCACTAACTCTATTACAGTTAAGGATTCTTATCTTAAAGTTATAACGTCTATGGGTTCAGAGATTCAAGTATGTGTTGAGGAGACCAAAGTAATGAAACTGATTGTTAAATCTCAACACAATCCTATAAGCAAGAATTCTGATAACGGGAGTGAGTCTTTTTAAGACAGTAAGCCCCTTCCTAATTTTGGAGAATGACCTATAAAATGATATGTGGTGTGGTGCACTGTGTCACATAGCTTCTAGCACCAAATGTTTGGGTAGAAATGCGATTTGTAGAGTATGTGGGAAAAGAGGCCATCTTGCCAAAGCTTGTAGGACAAAAATGCTATTTGTACAAGAGATTGATGATTCTTGCGAGGACATCCAATGAACTTTTCAACAGGCAGTATCCTGGCGCCGTTGAAATTGGTTATAAACCGCGACGCGCAGAGCAACTCAACCTGGTAAGAGCTCGCTCGTTCCTTTGACTCCCAATCACTTGTTTTGTTTTCACCCCTTTCTCCTAACCACCTAATTCATTTTCAGGGTTGCGGTACTCAAATCCAGGTACCTCCTCTTCCCCGCCTAATTTGACTGCCCGGGTAAGCCCTTTTATGGTACTCTGCGCCCCTCGGCGCGTACCTTCTCGGCATGCTCCGACTTCAATCCCTCGGCGTGCACCATGTTTACCACTTCGTAAAATATTAGTTCACCCCACTAATCGGAAGTCTCACACGGCAGTATGCACGTGCCAGGCCCCCGTGAAGTAATCCATGTACGTTCTTTAGTCCCGATCTCAGCCACCAGTTGAGTGACGCCCACCCGTACATCTGAACAGCATGATTATGTTCTCGACAGGCACTACAATACCTCGGCCTATACCGTGCCTTTCACCTCGCTTGTTTTATTAGATCTCCTCCTTTTTGGCTACCATTAACCGGAAGTCACCCACGGAAGGATGCTCCAGACCCCTTGCCAGGCACTTGCCAGCTTGTATACGCCCGTTAGTCCTGAACCCAGTCTATCACCAGTCAGCCATCAGTCTAGTGACACCCACGTTCACCTTTTTCCACCACTCGAATCACCAGCCAAGCTATTTCGACGCCGGTCACTGTCACGATCATGACCGCTGTAATGAGTGCCTTGCTCACAATATTGGTTCACTTTCACCAAGTCACCCTCCTCAGATTATGTTAGTTTCTCTTCAAATAAATGTGATTCCTTTTCCTATCTTTCCCTCAGGTAATTAGAGGCTAACAAAGTTAAGGCATTATTCCAATGTCCTGATGATGGTCCCTATAACTAACAGGGGGACCGAAACGCCGTCGACTTCTGTGACACCTTATACAAAACGTGATTGCTATGTGATGTAATGGTGTTTCCTTGATTTTTCTGTATAAATGCATTTACCACACAGAAAACAAACGTTTGTTTGCCTTAAAAGCCTTTCCCTGTCTGTAAACCTACCTTCTGTATTAAGACCTGTTAGTGTTGGGCACAGGCTTGTGTACCACACAGGTGATCAGTAGAAGGTATTTTGTCTGATTTGAATTGTGTATTTAGTAAACTTATAGACCTCTGTTCGGCTGGACATGTCACTCAGAATCTAGAACGGATTCTCTCTATATTTATTATTTCCTTTATTATTTTAATGCATGGGACCGCTGTTGTTTGGAAAAATTCAAGTTCCCCGAGGTCCCTTGTTGACTTAATTGGGGCCCCTTGTTGTTATAAATATAACTGTGAGAGAATGGCTGACTGCACCACAAGCTGGCGCGTCTGGGGGTCGAAAAACTTTAGGATTGGCTTGAGGTTCCGAAGGATCCCAAAGCACGTTGCTGCAACCTTTTTAGTCTGGTGGGTAAAGTTAAGGGCAGAGTCCATCCAGACTCCAAGGTTTTTCACCTGTTTTTTAGGCTCAGGCAGATTGCCAAGTGCCTCGGGCCACCAAAAGGAGTGAGAATGTTAATTGATTCTAGCAGTCTTTATACATTGCTGTCAAAGGACATGTATTCCAAAACATGGGGTGAATTAAGGTATGAGGATGATTGGGATGCTCCTGATATTAAGGCAGTAGGCTATGGGGGGGAGACAATTGACATCTTAGGTCTTAAATGGATGGTGATGGTGATTCAGTTTGAAGATAAAAAAGTGTATGGATGTGTTTATTTAACCAAACAAAGGTCAAACCTGTTGGGATTGCGTCATCAAAAAGATCTAAAGATCATGCTGAATCCTAATGCTATTCAACCTGTAAGATCTATTGTGGTAGACAATGTTGAAAATTATGATTCACTGATAATGGAAAAATATTCGGATGTTTTTTCCAAGGAGTTGGGAAAGCTAAAAAAATGCAAAAGCTGTTGTCCATAAAGTGAGGTCTCTACCACATCTTATGAGAGGTCCCTTGCAAGAGGAACTTGATAAATTGTTGAAATTGGATATAATTGAACCAATAGAGGCTTCAGAATGGTTGGCACCCATTGTTGTCGCACCAAAAGATGGTGGGAAGAAAATTCATTTGTGCATTGACTTGCGCAACTTAAACAGAAATATATTGGTTGACTGACATCCTCTACCTAACATTTCAGAAATGTTGACTGTTATGGGTGGTGGTAGTGTTTTCAGCGTGATTGATATGTCTGCTGCCTATCATGAAATTGATCTCAGTGAAGAGTCTAGATATCTCCCACATCATTTGTAAAACCGTTGGGGGCATTCCGATATCGCAGAATGCCATTTGGGCTGGCATCTTCCTCAGCGGTGCTTCAGAGAGTGAAGTAAAGAGTTCTCTTGGGAATAAAAGATGAACATGGGTTGACTATTAAGAGAGAAAAATGTCAATTAAGGAAAGATAGAGTAAATTATTTAGGGCACAAGCTATCCAAAGAGGGAATCCAACCTAAGAAAAGTATTGTGGATGCAATTAAAAATGCTCCCACTCCCACAAATAAGGACCAGTTTAAAAGTTTCTTGGGGCTGGCAGAGTATTGCTCAAAATTTGTAAAAGGGTTTACTGAGATGGTAGAACCGTTACGTGCATTAATGAAAAATGGTGTGAATTTTGTGTAGTGTGATGTATGTGATGAAGCATTCAAGAAAGTCAAATATGCCATTTTGATGTTAATGCGACAATTTTCATTACAACAGATGCCTGTGCAATTGGAATTGGGGCTGTTTTAACACAAGTGATTAATGATGAAGTAAGGATTATAGGATTTGAATCCAGGAGATTACAAGGTGCAGAAACGTCATATTCTGTGATAGAGAAAGAAGCACTGGCTGTTGGGGGATTAAGCATTTTAGATACTTTGTTTGGTGTTTGCCTTTTAAGCTTCGGACTGATCATAAACCACTTGTCCACTTATTTAAAGGAGGTAAAGGACTAGAAGGGAGTGTAAGCCCAAGAATATCAAGGTGGATTTTATCTGTGTTGGAATATAGTTTTGAAGTTGAATATGTGAAGGGACTTTAAAATATATTGGCGGATTGTTTATCAAGGATGCCTATTGCAGTAAATGAGAAGGAACCTGAAGTTGAGGTGGATGTGGTAAAGTACAGTGAGGAATAAGCTTTTTACAAGGAGGAATGGGACGTCGCTAGGAGGAATGATGATGTTTTACAAAAAGTCATGGAAGGTGTATCTGCAGGCTGGGGTGGTGATCTAATTCAGGAGTTGCGTTTTAAAGGATTTAACATTGTTGAGACAAAGCTGACTGTTAGAGAAGAGAAGTTATGGAGAAGAAATATATTAGTACCACCAGAGGGTCTTAGATCTAAGATTGTCAATATTGGCCATGAAGGGAATTTGGGCAGAAATATGACCAAGGGACGTGTTTGTCAGTCATTCTGGTGGCCTGGGTTAGATAAAGATGTTGAAGGATTTGCTAAGGAGTGCTATTCTTGTGCCACAAGTGATAAAACTAAAGTTGTGCGTCAACCTCCTCTTGCTTGAGTAAAATTTTCTGTTCGTCCCTGTGTCAAGAGAAGCAAAACGACGTCTCTTACATTGTCCTGATACATGTTTCATGAGACGAGTAGCAGATTCGCAGAGATGCAAGGGACCAACCTCCCTAGAGACTAACCCCTACCTTGAGGACTTATTATACACTACAAGATGTTAGCTAGACACTGGGGAGGAGGGCCGGTACTGGACGTAAGTGTTCTTGCTGATGACCTTCAAAACAACAAGAACCTAAAGTTTACTCTATGCTCTATTCTTAGGTAGATTTTTACTTTCTATCTTTTGTTTTCTTTCTAAAAATCCCAACTTTCGCCTACCTGCGTACATCTGTTGTCCGTCTTTCGTCCAGTATGTCTTTCTTGTCTTGCTTGTCAGTTGAGTCAGGTGTTGATCAGTCCCCTGTGTTGTTGTCTTTTGTCTAACGTTGTCTCTTGGAGAGAGTCGCTGAAATAAACAAACAGGTTTGTTAAAACCCCTTCTTACCCTTCAGTTACAAAACCCCGTTTCTGTCTTTTGATCAAGCTTCTCTACCCTCTTCACTTACTCAGAATAAGAATCTGTGTCTGTGCCGAGAGGACTTCCCCGGGAAGGATATATCTGTATTGCGACCTTCATGGTTCCTGAGGGTAGCAGAAGGGCCTGGCTATTTATCCCAGTTTACCTTATAGACTAACAGTGTTGCAAAGTCTCATATGAGTTCCAATAGTGCTGTGAGGGAGCTTGGGTGAGTAGTATGTCATCTGCGTACAGATATATTTTAGGGATACCAGCTGCTATGGGTAAACCTGTTACTCTGGACAAGTGACAAATGGCAGAGGACAGGGTCTCCATGGCCAGGAGAAGCAGTAGGGGCGAGAGTGGGCATCCCTGACATATGCCTCTCTGTATCCTAAAAGTATCTGACAGAATCCCTTTGCAGTTGACCTGGGCCTCAGGGCAGTCAAATAGTAAGTGGACTTTGGAGATTAATTTGTCACCGAGCTCGAAGCGTTTCATAGTGGCGTAAAGGTAATTTGAATCTATGCAGTTGAAAACCTTTTCTGTGACAAGGGAGAGGCCTAACCCATCTTCTGGGAGATCTTTTGCTGTCCATTGCGTATGAGCAAGTGTGCGGAGATGGTTTCTAGATCTTCCTGGAACAAAAACAACCTGCTCATGATGGATGAGAGAAGGGATGACTTTCTTTAGGCGTGCAGCGAGGACACTGGTTACTATTTTATTATCTCCATTTAGAAGTGAAATAGGGTGGTAACTGCCACATAAGAGAGGATCCCTCCCCGGTTTAGGCAAGAGAGCGATAAAGACCCTACGAAGCGGTTTTGTCGGCTTCCTGTAGGGCCGCATGTAGGGTGTATAGTGCCTCTTCCCCGGTCCACTTGTAATACTCAGCAGGGAAGCCATCTTTGCCTGGGGCTTTATGATAGGGCAGATTGGCAATGGCTGCCTGTAATTCTTCCCTACTGATGTCACCCTCCAAGAGTTCTCTGCCTTTGTCTGATAGACGGGGGAGGACAAAGCCCTTGAGGTACGTGGAGATCTTTTCTGCTGGGGCCAGTGTCTCTGGTGTGTCCAGATGCATGTAAAAGACACAAACTCATTGACAATGTCTTCGGGCCTGGTAAGAATCTCCCCTGTCTTGGATTGTAAGGCGGGAATGGCCATTGCTGCTTTCCTCTGCCATAGCTGCGCAGCCAGTAGGCTGCCAGCCTTTTCCCCCTATTTGCAGTGCCTTCCCTTAAGGTGCTTGAGGGCATATTCAGCTTTGGAAATAAAGAGGGTTTTGAGAGCCATGCATGCCGTCACTAGGCTACAGTGATTAGGCACTGAAGGTTGAGTGGTATAAGTCAGAAAAAGGGAGGCAATTTTGGCTTCTAGTTCTATGCGGCAGAGAGACGCGTGTTTGTTAGCTGCTGTCACGTCTCTCTTGAGCTGCCCACAGATGGTCACTATGGCTGCTGCCTATAAGGTCCTGTGGTAGTCCACCGACTCTTCATTGTCTGCAAGATAAGTAGTTAGATCGATGTTTTTACAATCATTACAGGTAGCAATTTGAGGAGGAGAATCACGACTTTGCATTTCTGTGGCTGGCCTCCCTCTGTAGGGGTTGGGGTCACTATGCAGCTGTGGACAACTCTACCCACCTAGTCCTGATGGAGTCTGTCTAGATACGTTTCCTGCATAAGGGCAATGTCAGCTTTCTTCTTTTGTAGATAAGAGAGGACGCCTAACGGCTGTGGGTTAGGAACATTGGTCGGTGCCATTAGTATTCTAGGATGTTTGCGAGCTGTCCAGGCGCCCGTGCACGTGAGTGTTGCGGGGTGAGTGTGGGATGATCAGAGGAAGTTGGGTCAGTGAGGTAGCTGAAAGGATAAGTTAAAAAGGGGGGACACAGGGACATTCACAGGAAGGAGAAGGAGGAGAGGGATAGGGGCAAGAAAGGAAAGCAGGGTTTGGGATGGGACAAAATGTAGAGGAAAAAAGAATGAAGAACAGAAAGGGAAAGGGGGTGAAGGGGTGGGAGGATGGAGGGGTAGGGAGCACGTCTATGCTAGGTAGGAGGGGTGTGGCCGCCTAGGCAAAGGTGCCACTGACAGCCGCTCAAGGATACCTGGTGCATGCGACCAGGGGTAGTCGGGGGGTTCATCGAAGGGAGGGGTGAGGGGATGGCAGATAACAACCGAGGTTGGAGGAAGTAGGGATGGGTGGTCGGTAGGTTGTCCCCCTACTCTTGTCAGAGAGCATGGGTCTGTTTACTGCAGGTCTAGGCTTGCGGTTTGATCAGGTTGGGGTGGGGACGAGCTCAGGTGGCAGCGATTGCCGTGCTGCCTGGGCCAATGAGGTGCGGGTGATGGGAGGCTTAGAGTGAGGGTTATCTCTTTGTGGAGACAGCGCAGAGGAAGGTGGTTCAAAGCAGAGCCCGCTGGGATGACAGCACTGACGAGGGGGGTGAGTGGGGGCAGAGGGAGCCTTAAATGCCTGAGATGGACCCATGGTTCGAATAGTGTTAGGGAGGAGTGGGTGTCGCGACCATATCCTGGTGTCCCAGACTAGCTTAAGCATTTTGGAGGAGAGGGGGTACTACCCATGACCCCCAACCCTCAAGGTATGGCCTGTATCAGCAAGGGCAAGGTGGGGTTTGGCGTTTGGGGCTGGTGAGAAAAGAGGGGGGGAGCAGTGTACAATGTCCCTGGGATAGATCCTACAAAGTGGGATGTGGCAGTGTGTGATCTGGTACTGAGCAATTCCCTAAGGCCCGGCACTGCACGAGCTGCCCGTTAACATACAATATACAGTATAAAGCATGGGGAACTACATCAAGGAGGGAGAGGGGTAGGGTACTTGGATTATTGTGAACCTCCACGTGAAGCATGCAAATTCAATGACATATGCAATGTATGCACAAAGTGATTAAATAGTTAAACAGTAATAATTGAAAACATGAGAATGAGTTACAGAACAGTCTATGAGTAAGTAAGCTGATACTCAGCCATCTGGGTCTTCTGCCCACTTCTGGTGTTCCGTACTCAGTATTGTTAGTCTGCCCCAGGAGTCATACTACTGCCTTCAGATCGCCCTCCCATCATTGGATGTGGTTTTCAGAGGGATTCGGGATCTGTCTCTGTCCTGTTCCTGGGTCAGCTCTGTCACTGCCTGGATGGCCAGGGTTGTATCTCCCATGGAGCAAGCAGCCCTATCAGAGTCCCTCCCACTGTTATGAGAGCCTCCTGAGGTCTGTTGGGGTCCCCTGGAAGAGGCTAGAGGTGTGGGGACCGATGGGCTGAAAGTGTCTTCAGGAGCCGAGGCGTGGGCTTCCATGTCCTGAGGGTTGGAGCCCTCCAGGAATTGACAAAGGTTGTCTGGATTGAAAAATTCCTTAGTGACTCCATCTCTTGTGATACGGAAGCGTGCTGGCTCAAAGAGGCCATTTTTATGTCCATTTGATAAAGGATGGGTCTCTAAGAGAGGAAGGCTTTGCGTTGGTCATCTGTTTCCTTGGAGAAATACGCAGCAATTTGGATCTCATGCCCTTCAAATATATACCATCCGTGAGTGCGGGCTGCAGTGATAATTTGGCGTGCATGTTTGTGATGTAGGAAGCAAGTTATGAGAGGCCATGGTTGGGTGGACGCTCCACGCCGAGGGGGACCAATACAGTGAGCCCTTTGCATCTCCAGGGGGATAGAAGTTCAGGCCTGTGAGTTTTGGGAGCGTGTCCCTCAGGAAGGATTTGCCTTCTGTGCCTTCAACATTTTCTGGGAACTCAAAGAAGTGGACTTTGTCTCTCTGACTTTGGTCTTCCAAGTCGATGACCTTGTTATGGAGGTAAATGATTTCCTGGTATCTCTTTGATAGCATGTTTATGCGCTCTTCAATTGATGAAACATGCTGGGCTAGATCCTCCACTCGCATATGGAACCCTGCTATGTCCGACTGTGTTGTGTCAGCTTCCCAGTCAACTTGCCGACAGGCATCCCCAATGACCTCGGGGGCCTCAGAGCATGCGGATGTCTGGAGACACTGAGTCTGTCTACCTGGAATCGGTGAGAGGGTGGGCACAGAGCGAAGCCCAGTGTGTAGTAGATACAAGGTCCTCGCTTGATGCATCAGTGAGTTATGGACCAAGGGAGCTGAGCAGGTGGGGAACAGTATTCATCCTTAGGTGATCAGGACTCCTCCACACACCAGGCCCAATAGTGCACATTCAAGGCTAGGTATGGTACCTGGGTGTAGCACAGGCCATTGGGTAAGTCAGAGCACATAGAAGTATTTAGGGTCTCATATGCACAGCCAGGCGAGAGAGGCCGTGGCCATGCTGAGGTAAGTTCTGTGCCCCCACAGTGTACAAGGTGGTAAACAGGGCACAGGTTGTAGTCCTACTCTGACCCTCAACTTCTGATACATTGTGGTGGTGTCACCACCACCAGATGAGGCATCATGGGTCAGCACTCCAGATGAGGATTCATCTGCCCTGGCAACGAGTAGGAGGACAGTGCTGCACACTAGGCCTCTGCCAGTGGGGCCTGGTAATTACCATCCCCAAGAGTGTCTGTTAACCAGGGGTAGGGTTATCTGAAGGTTGGGCCCTGCAGTGTGGCTGTAGGTTGACCCTGTCTCCCAGCTCGCTCCCTGGGGTACTACCTTGGCATGGTAGATGTCTGAGGCCCCTTTCTGAGTTCACCGGGCAACGATGTGGGAGGGGAAGAGGATGGAGATTAGGCCCGAGGTCTCCGTTTGATCCGTGTAGTTAATCGCAGCTGGGGAGGGTAATCACCGTTGCGTCTCCTGCCCCGTGTCTTCTCCGCGTAGAGGATGTGATTCCTTGCCCATCCTGCCGAGGACGCCTCCTGAGTTTGTCTCAGTTAGGCCGCAGCTGCAAGCTCCTGCATCCTCCCCTCAGTCACCCAGCCACAGCAGTCACCAGCAGCGTGCCAGCAGCCTCTGCCACATTGGAGGGCATTTCCTCTCCCACGGAGGATCGTGCAGAGAGGGGTGTCGCTGGCGGCCCCCGAGGCACAGCTCTACGGAAGTTAAGTCAGGGGGAACTCGATTAATCAGCTTGCTGCTGTTGCCTTGAACGGATTACCTCGGACTCCACTCCTCGCGGAACCCGCTTCGCGGGTCCCGCATCGCCTACGGACTGAGACCTATCATCTGGGAGTTGCTGTGAGTGCGGGCTTGGACAGGAGGGCTGCAAGCAACGGGACCAGGACTCGCTTTCCCAGGAGTCCTCGGCAAACCCCCGCCCGACACACCTGGGCTGCTCTCCCTCATCGCCCCGCCCCACTGGAAGGAGTTAAAGTTCCCTGCCTGCTGTTACAACGTGGGACTCGATTAATCAGCTTGCTGCTGTTGCCTTGAATGGATTACCTCGGACTCCACTCCTCGCGGAACCCGCTTCGCGGGTCCCGCATCGCCTACGGACTGAGACCTATCATCTGGGAGTTGCTGTGAGTGCGGGCTTGGACAGGAGGGCTGCGAGCAACGGGACCAGGACTCGCTTTCCCAGGAGTCCTCGGCAAACCCGCGCCCGACACACCTGGGCTGCTCTCCCTCATCGCCCCGCCCCACTGGAACGAGTTAAAGTTCCCTGCCTGCTGTTACAACGTGGGACTCGATTAATCAGCTTGCTGCTGTTGCCTTGAACGGATTACCTCGGACTCCACTCCTCGCGGAACCCGCTTCGCGGGTCCCGCATCGCCTACGGACTGAGACCTATCATCTGGGAGTTGCTGTGAGTGCGGGCTTGGACAGGAGGGCTGTGAGCAACGGAACCAGGACTCACTTTTCCAGGAGTCCTCGGCAAACCCGCGCCCGACACACCTGGGCTGCTCTCCCTCATCGCCCCGCCCCACTGGAATGAGTTAAAGTTCCCTGCCTGCTGTTACAACGTGGGACTCGATTAATCAGCTTGCTGCTGTTGCCTTGAACGGATTACCTCGGACTCCACTCCTCGCGGAACCCGCTTCGGGGGTCCCGCATCGCCTACGGACTGAGACCTATCATCTGGGAGTTGCTGTGAGTGCGGGCTTGGACAGGAGGGCTGCGAGCAACGGGACCAGGACTCGCTTTCCCAGGAGTCCTCGGCAAACCCGCGCCGACACACCTGGGCTGCTCTCCCTCATCGCCCCGCCCCACTGGAACGAGTTAAAGTTCCCTGCCTGCTGTTACAACGTGGGACTCAATTAATCAGCTTGCTGCTGTTGCCTTGAACGGATTACCTCGGACTCCACTCCTCGCGGAACCCGCTTCGCGGGTCCCGCATCGCCTACGGACTGAGACTTATCATCTGGGAGTTGCTGTGAGTGCGGGCTTGGACAGGAGGGCTGCGAGCAATGGGACCAGGACTCGCTTTCCCAGTAGTCCTCGGCAAACCCACGCCCGACACACCTGGGCTGCTCTCCCTCATCGCCCCGCCCCACTGGAACGAGTTTAAGTTCCCTGCCTGCTGTTACAACGTGGGACTCGATTAATCAGCTTGCTGCTGTTGCCTTGAACGGATTACCTCGGACTCCACTCCTCGCGGAACCCGCTTCGTGGGTCCCGCATCGCCTACGGACTGAGACCTATCATCTGGGAGTTGCTGTGAGTGCGGGCTTGGACAGGAGGGCTGCGAGCAACGGGACCAGGACTCGCTTTCCCAGGAGTCCTCGGCAAACCCGCGCCCGACACACCTGGGCAGACGTCTAAAGGGGTGGTTTCTGGTCCTTCGGATGCCTTTATCACCAAGGCTACAGGAATACTGGAGAAAGAGATAGCCTTTGTAGAGAAAAGGCTGTCAATAGATCTTGTAAATGGGAAACGTTCATCCTTGGGGCCACTTGCTTCTGTCACTAGTCCATTACCCACATCCTTGCCTGCTATAAGTTCCAATATTATTCCTGTTGTGGTGGATGTTCATTGTGGTGTCGAAGGACCTTCGTTGCCGCATTGTAGCAACGACTTCGACAGGATTGATGCACTAGGGAGTGGGGAGGGAGATAGTGTGCTGTCTAATAGCCCATCCCTGTTAGCCTCTTCTACTGAAGAGGAATCCCCGCATAATAATCTTCCTGGCAAAAGGAATCGAAATAAGGAACATCAGAGAGGGGGTGTATCTAAAATACCCAAAATGGTAAGCCACCCATCGATAGTAAATAATCATGATGTAACTAGTGGCCCTAAAAACACCCTGCTTTCTAGTGATCATGATACTTCTCTTTTTGCTCCATCAGGGTTCCCGAAACTTTGCCCAATAAGTATGGGTAGCAGTGACATAGACATACTTGCTAAAATGGAGGTTCTCTTCAAGACTCTTTTGCTACCGGTCCTGGAAAGAACCAGGTTGATGAATTTAAAATTAGATAGTCTTGAGACTCTTGTAACCACCAATTGCTGTTTACTTAATCAATTGGTGGACGTCCAAGCTACTCCACAGGCCACTGCCACCGCTAGAAATACTAAGGCCCAGGGGAATAAACCTAGCTCCACCTAGGTTCCCTCTTCTGCTAGGCAATCCCATAGTAATCCTCCTGGAGAGGGTCCCAATACTATCGTGGCTCGCCCACCAATACATAAGAAGGCTAGCTCTAAACCTAATGGCTCGCTGCAACCAAGTTCTAATACGGCATCTAACACGCAGGCTAAGACCCCCAACAAGGGAGTGACTAAACCCCCCCACTTATAGGGACTTCCGGTGTTGCAGCTGGGCGGAATACCAATCCCACCCAACCCCCAAGGAAAGTATTGAAAAGAGGACCACCACCAGCGTACCTACCTATAGATGCTACGCCCTATACTATTGTTCTTACAGGCGTTGCACCTCTTAGGGAGGGCCATTCAGAATCCCATGGTGACCTTATGAATAAAGTCGCCTTTTGGCTAAATAAAAATCGTCCCCTTCCACCCTCTTCCTCAACTAAGATTCTGACTGTCCGCAGAGTAGATTGGGTGGGTTATTGTAAGAAGAACTTAGAAGGCGATTGTATTCTCATATATTTTCGGGATCCATGGGTAGTAGACTACATTCGTAGAGAGGCAAGGTTTGGGAGGTTGGGGGATGTGCAATCTCTGGGTTTGAAATACTTTTATCCCAAGAGGCCCGGTGCTCCACCCCCCATTTGCTTTCCAACGCATAGATATGTAGGGAGGAACATAGCAGAGAGGACACCTAACTCCCCTTTTTATCCTTGTTTGTCTAATCGGTTCGAATCATTGTCTGGTCTTGAGGGCATTGACTGACTGTATCCTGACAAAGGGTTTGCGCACTCATGTCCCGAAACCATAAGTACCAACTCGGAGGGTTATGAGTTAGACCAGGATACCAATGAGGGTGTTCCAGGGATAGGAAATGACACTGTAATCCCTAATCCACCTGAACAGCTACCTGACATTCCATTGAGACTAGTTATATCTACCGAGGAGGAAATGTGTCCCCTGGAGCCTACTCTTTCCCCTAGTCTAATTGATTCATTCAAGGTTGTCTCTTGGAACATAGCGGGGCTAAAGGGTCGAGTTGACTCAGAGGACTGGGCAACTTTTATAGATTCTTTTGATATTATTATCTTCCAGGAGAGTTGGGCCCCTGACCCTATATATCGAGTAGGTTATTTGAAATTTTTCAAACCAGCGACTCAGGGCCCTAAGGGGAGAGCCTCGGGAGGACTAGTGGTCTGGGTAAGACAGTCTATTGGGTATAGACCGACTGAACTTACAGTGGCTAGTCCTGACCTATTAGGAATCACGCTCAGCAGGGCAGACAAACAAGATATAGTAATTATTAATATCTATGCCCGTGGACGCCCAGGTGGTCGTCGGCCGATTATTATGGAGGATTTAGACCAGTTCCTCGATGAAATAGGAAGGGATAAACTCATTTTTTTAACCGGGGATCTTAATTGTTCATTTGAACCCTTGTTTAGTGTGGGCAAGGATTTGGGGGTCGAGGAAGATGCAGTTTGGGGCGTTCCGCCTTTATTTATAGAAAAGGGTGTGAAGGCCACCGAAGCTGCACTTCTGTGGTTAGGGCTGTGTCTGGAACGAGGTTTCAAAGCAGTGAATGGGCGTACGCAATCTGACAAGGCAGGAAATCCCACCTTTAACAATGGGGTCAGCATGAGCAGAATAGACTATATTTGGATTAAAATAGAATTTTGGTCTCTAGTGATTGACATGGAGGTAGTAGTACGACCAGAGAGCGACCACAATCCCCTTTCGCTAACCTTGAGGATTGACGGGGATAGAGGCGAACCTCTTAAAAACCTCTGTCTAACGTCCGAAGCTATTCTGACCAATGACAGAAGAAGAGTTAGATGGTCTAGGGTACTTGAAGACCCCTCCATTCTAAACGGTATAGAACAGGAAGCCTCGGCTGCTCTTAAGCAGATGAAAGCCCTCCCATTCCCCTCGGGGGGCACCACTCAGATTAGCGATCTTCATGAGCAGTGCTTTTCAAAACTCAAAATTCTATTAACGAAACCATTTAAATCAAAGAAAGATAAGGTTTCAGGCCATCAAAACACATGGTACAATAAGAGTTGTAGGGAGGCACATAGTAGTTTGATCAAGGCAATTAAAACCCGTGTTATCAGTGACAATAAAATAGCGCGCCAATTATATAAAAGAGTCCAATGGGCCGCCAAGAAAGAATGGGATGAGCAGCTCTGGTCAGAGCTCCTCATGGCGTGCCAGTCATCTAATCAAATTAGGTTTTGGGAAACCGTTAAGTGGGGTCTCAATCCGGACTCCAGAATTCCCGCTAATCATGTCCCTCCTGCCAAGTGGGTAGCTTTTTATTCCTCCCAGTTCAGGGCTTCAAACACAGAGCAACATATAGAGCATATGAAGGTGGCATCTCCATCTTCTAACTCTTGCCCTTCCCTAGTTTCTACCTTTTCAGAGGCAGAGTCAGCCCTTAGTACGGTACAATCTGGAAAAGCTCCAGGAATGGATGCAATACCGGCATACCTTTTTAAAATTAATTCACACATCTGGGTTCCCTATATAACTATGCTTATCAATGCCATTGCTAAAAGGGCAAGGATCCCTGTCTCCTGGAAAGGGGCGGAGATTTTACCCATTTTCAAAAAAGGTGACCGATCGGTTCCGGGTAACTACCGCCCGATCAGTTTGATCGACACAATTCAAAAAATAACTGCTAGGATGATCCTTGTAAGAATCCAGGGGTGGATGGAACAGGCTAACATTTTATCACCAATGCAAGCCGGATTTAGATCTGGAACCAGTACAATAGATCAGGTCTTCAGACTAACTATGTTGTACTGGAAGGTTGTCCTGATAGGTGGAGGAGCAATTTATGCCGCCTTTGTGGATCTCAAGACGGCCTTCGACCTTGTGCCCAGGGAGAAAATGTGGAACGCTTTTAACTCTATGGGCATGCCGCCTGAACTCCTGAACTTAGTAATTAGATTACATGAGGACAATTTTGCCAGGGTGAGATGGGGGAAGCAAGGGCAGGTGACTGACAGCTTCCCAGTAACACGTGGAGTCCGTCAGGGTTGTGTGTTGGCCCCTACCCTTTTCCTCTTGTTTATTAATCAAGTAGTCGAGTTCTTTGCTAACACCCCAACAGATTCAACAAGTTTGGGAGGAACCAGGTATCTGATGCTAATTTTTGCTGACGATACTTTGCTCCTCTCAAAAACTAGAAAAGGGTTACAGACCGCACTCAATAGATTTGATGAGTTTTGCAGGGCAAATGAATTACAAATCAACATTAGCAAGACCAAATTTATGGTCTTTAGCAAAAATCGCCCCATCAAAAGCTCAGTTAGTCTAAATGGTGATAGTGTTGAACAAGTCGAGGTAATGAGTTATTTGGGTGTGACTTTAGACTATTGCCTTAGTTGGAAACCCCAGATTGAGGCATTATACCTTAAATTTGCACGCCTCACTGGTTGCTTAATTCAGGAGCACAAGAAATCCCATACTAAACGTATTGCTCCAGTACTTAAGATTTATGATGCCAAAATTAATGCAGCCACTCTGTATGGTGCTGACCTCTGGGGTTTTAAAGATCTAACCCTTCTGATCAAAGCTCAAAATAAATTTTTGCCGAATTTGATAGGTCTCCCCCAATCTACACCCACGAAACCTCTGTTACTAGATTTGGGCGTTAAGCCCATTAATGAGTTAGCCCGGTACCGTTTGGTGGCCTTGTGGCGACGGATTTGGACTTCACCAGATCTTAGCCTATTTGCCAGCGAACTAGCCGAGATAAAAGCAACATTGGGTGCCTCAAAAATTGCATGGTTGAGGGAAGTGAAAATGGTTTTAGAAGAGATGGGTCTTAACCAGCTATGGGTCTGTCCGGGGACTTCTTTGTTCCCTTCTAAACAGGATCTTAAACATATGTATTGGGCCTCAGTTAAACATTCATCCGTAGTTCAGTCAGATGATTCCACCAGTTTAACTGGCCTCTTCTTGACCCATAATGTGACCCCCTCTTTGGAAACCTATTGGGATGTGATCACCAAGACCCTTGACCGGAAACTATACCATCAATTCCGTGTCGGGTCTTTACCCATTAACTCTTTCACTTCCAAGTGGTCCGCCAATTCGTGTGATCTCTGCCCTTTCTGTCCAACTTATTCGGAGAGTATGGGCCACTTCCTCTTCGCATGCCCAGCTTACCATGTACCTAGACTGAAATGGATTAGGCCCACTTGTTGTAGTCTGGGAATTAAAGGGAGTGCTTAAGCCCTGAAGATTTTCCGCACCAATACCTCTGAGCTGGTAGTGGTTGGCCTTGCTAAATTTCTAGGGTGGGCATGGGTCATTCGCACTAGGAATGCAAATGTATTTTAACCTTGAAATGATCTTAACAAAAAATTATTGTCAATGTATTTTTGTATTGTTAAAAGTCTTTTCATACTGTTTAATATCCCTTTTAAAAGTTGCTTGTAAAAATTGACTTTTTGCTAAAATTTTATATTTAACGTTCTTGATATTTCTGTCTTTTATGATTTTATTATCGAAATAAAGACTTATGAACTGAACTGAAGTCAGGAGGGGGGAATGGGAGGCCAGGGGACTGTGCCCTTCCTGAGGACGCTAGTGGCAGCAGGCGCCAGACTCCCATGAGTATTTGGACAGATGCAGGGCCCAACCAGGAGCCACGGTCACCAGCTTCGGTGTGGGCCACAATCTCGGGCCATGCTCCAAGGATGCATTTCACATAATCCACTTGCTCAGTAAGGAGGATGTTTGAGTCCACTTGCAGGTCGTCACAACAGGAGCTTATTTGCCTCCCCCGCAACATTAGAGATGTCGCCACCGCAGTCCGTGGTCCGTCCCAACCCGGAGCTCTGAGACTAAGAAGCCATTACATTCATGGCCAGACCACGCTCCTGCCCAAGAGAGTCTTGAATTCCTCGTGGAGTAGGGCCAGGTAATCCTCCATCAGCCAATAATATACTGGAGGCATGGATGAAGGGGTAATCCCGAAGTGAAAGGAGTAACCTCTTCAGACTATTTGCAACACCCACCTGACGTGATGTCCTGCCAGTGGGGGAGATGATGGCGTTCTCTGCCTCCAACTGGCTGTATATGATCCTGGGGATCGGACTAGGAAAGTTTTGCGGTGTCGGAGGGGTTTGTGTCCTGGCGCAAATTATGGCCTCCTGAACCGTGGGGTCAGGTGAACCGTGTACACTGCTCCACAGAGGCTGCTGAGCTTGCGGGCCCTCTGGCTGGAATAGGGTTGGTACGGTTGATAGCCCCTTTCGTAGCCACAAAAGGAGTGAAAAGAAGATGCCGGCCAGGAAGTTGTGGTGAGGCCCAAGGACTTGGCTGTGGCCCGCAAGTCCTTGAAGCGCTCAAGGGCAGCATCTGCCTTGTCTCCAAAGAGACAGAAGCAATCAAAGGGGATGTCCATGAGGTTGCTTGGACATCCCCCAAAAAGCCAGATGTTCTCAGGCTGGCCTGGTGGTGGACGGCCACCATCGTGGAAATCACTCTTCCCAGCAAGTTTGTTGTGTCCAAGCCACATCTGATGACAAAGTTTGCTGCGTCTCTCCAATCCGAATTAGCTTGGGAGAGTAGAGCTAGATCCTCCTCCAAGGTCCTGGGCAGCACTTGCGCAACCCTGTCCCAAACAGAATGGGAATAATGGCTCAAAAGGCAGAAAAACATTTTCTTTCCATAATTCTCCAGTCTCTTGAATTCCCTGTTCAGGGATGCGGAAGGGAAGGCACCACAGGAAGTGGAAAGTTGGACCCCCAAGTTTTGTGGTAGGGTGGTGAGGAAAGTGGGCCGCCCTGTGTAGGGTGATGGCGGCAGGCAATCATCATATTCACAGGAGCCCCTCTGCTGGGTTTGGACCAGGTGCCCAGAAGGATGTCCGTTAAGGCCTCATTAAAAGGCAGCAAGGGTTCCGAGCTGGAGACCCCAGGCTACAGGACCTCTTTCAAGAAGTAAGTCTTGACTGCCACCATAAGGAGCAGTAGGTCCAGGACCTCTGCAGCTCTATGCACCACCATAGCAAATGATGTCCCCTTCTTCATAGCCAGGGTAGGAGGAAAACACATGTCAGAGTCTGGGGAGGTGTCTGAACCACTGTCATCACCCAGTTCCTCCTACCAGTCCATCTCTTGTGTTGCTGGATTTCTTTGAGATCCTGCTCCCCCTCTCAATCCTCTTCATACATCCCTAACACTTCAGAGTTGGGCAGGTTGAATGACTCGGTGCGTACCGCTCCGTAGACACTGGTCTCGGAGTCAGAGGACGCCCGACCAGCTCCATGTAGTTGGGTATTAGAATTGGGGAGGTGCTGCCAGTGGGCACCAGTGACGCCGAGGACCTCAACGCTGTCACTGTGGAGGTGTGACCAGCACTGGTCCGGACCTGGGTACGGGTCCAATCGGGAGCTGTAGCGCTGGAGCCACAGGCACAGAACCCATGGGACTCCTTCATTATCTGAGCCTGCGGGGCCGAAAGCGCACCGGGACGGTCAGACCACAGGAAAATGGCGCAGATGATTTCATAAAACTCTTTAAGCTGAGCAGGGGTGGCTCCCGGACCCAGAAAGGCAGGGAAATGTGGAGTTGAGTCGACCCAGCTACCCACTCCACGGAGCAGGGCCTCGAATGCCAAGGTTTCTCTGCAGTGTCAACAGATGGCCGAGGTGAAGTCAAAGCATGCTTTGACTTCTTGTGTTACTTATGGTGCCTCTTGCCTGACTTCTGCAGTGACGGGCGCCAGGCAGGGAGCAACTGTAGGGACCGCTCCCTCAAAGTCTTCGGTGCCATAGCCTGGCTGTTGGAACTCGACTTCAAGTCATGGTCGTGCTCCAAGCCCCAGAGACACACTAAGTGGGGGTGGCAAGGTGACAGGTACCACGTAGCTTGAACCCGATGTCTTCTTACTCAACATGATTTCCCACACATTAAAAGAAGTGGACAAAAAGTTGAAAAAAGTCTATCAAAAATGGCAGGGAGTAGCTCTCTGCACCGGATCAGAGTTGGCGGCGCAGAAAGAAAAGAACTGACGTCAGTGCTTCGGTCTGGCGGTTATATTGGGGACGTGGACATCATGACGACCATGAACATGACGCCGATGATGTCACGTGGAGTCGACAGACGCCACCTACCGGTGCACAGGGGTACTGCTAAGAAAAATCTTCTGGATCCAGACTGGCTCCTGGAAGTTCAAAGGTAAGGAATCTGTGTCTAGATGTCTTAATCTGATCAACTGAAATTGCTTTGCATTTGATAGCCAATTATAGAATCTTACTGCATTTTTTATTTCATTTAACAAAAGTTCACATCCAGTTCCTTTGCGTGAAGGCAACTATAATTGCCCACATGGCCTATAATATTTACTATCTCCTATGTTTCACAGTTTAGAACTTACCATGATTCAATTTGGCATGGCCTTATGTTGGCTGGGTGAGCACAGTATGTTTCTGCCAATTGGAACCCTTCCTTGAGTTCTCCTCCACCTTTTACTATGGGGATATCACATATTACGGCTCAGGCGTTGCTGTAATATCTTGTACCCCCTTCCTTTCAAGGGCTACCTTTTAGCCATTGACCAATAGGAATTGCCTTTTATTTGATACTAGATTGCAGTATCCCATTTTTATTTCATTCCACTAGCTTTCACATCCGTTTCCTATGGGGAATACCAAATATAATGGCTCATACGTGTTACTACGTTTTGTATCCCCTATGTTTCTCTGGTTTGAACCTACCAGGATTCAATGTCTTATGTTGACAGGGAAGAATAGAGTATTTTTATGCCAAATGACACCATTTCTTTTGTTTTACATCATCTTTTGCTACAGGGATACTAAATATTATGGCTCACACATACCTATATTATCTCATATCCCCTACATTTCATGGGTTAGCCTTTGGCCATTGATCAACTAAAGTTGCCTTTTATTCGATAGCAGCTTATAGTATTTTTTTGCATTTTTTATTACATTCCAGAAGCATTTACATTCGGTTCATTTAAGGAGGCCTGGCAGAAACCACACGCAGCATCAGCACTGCACTGCAGTAACTTGCATCCCAAACCTGGTGGAGAGTTGGGGGCGATGGCACACTGTCTAGAACATGCTGGATCATCCACTTTCAAAAGTCACTCTGTCCAGTTTGAAAAGATATTGCTTCCAAAATCCATGCGGAATCCTTGAATGTGAACCTGCTCTGTACAGATCACAGGAAACTGGTGGACTGTGTGGATGATGCTGAATCCACATTAACCACAATACCACCCACATTGCAGAAACTCCAAAACCAACTGAAGCACATGAGGGCAGAAGTGACCTCTCTACTTCTGAGGATGCAAGGGCTACTCAAGGCATAATAATGTCTACTTCTTGGGCTTTCAGGAGTACTTGGAGGGCCTGAGTATGGAACTCTTTCTCAAACTATAATTGATGACCACAGTTATGACAGGCAATGTACCCCAATTCTGCTCTGTAGAGCAAGCACATAGTCTACCTGGGAGGTCGCCGCCACCAGGGTCCCAGCCGAGTCCTGTAATTGAGAAACTACTTAATTATAGGGACAGAGACTTGATTCTGCAGTTGTTTTGGATGAAAGGTCCATGGTACTTAGAGGGCAGCAGCATCACTGCTTACCTAGATTTTACTGTAGAGGTGCAGCATCTTCGCAACTTTATAGGGTGGTCAAGCAACAACTCCGGGAGCCAGGGTTGGATTGGTAAGGCGGGCAATTGGGCAATGGCCGAGGCGCTGGTATCCTGGGTGGTGATTTGGGCGGTATCCATGCTGTTTGATGCCTCCTTTGGCCCAGTGGTGCCTGAGTGGCAGTTCTATAGACAAATGGGCCTCTATTACCTCACTTTTACCAATGGGCCGAGGTGCCACTCCCTTTCTCTCGCTGGACTGGCCCATTAGTGTATGCAGATCGGGTGGGGATAGGGGGCCTGAGCTGAAGTTGACTTGTATTCAAGTGCGGTTCACCAGTGTGAACTAATCTGTGCCTTTTTTTTAAATCTAAGTGAATTTATCAAAACATGCCTCTGTCAGAGACCTCCCGCCTTCTTTTCATAAAACTTCCCCGAAGAAGTGTTTTGCGTCAAGGCAATCCGCAAATGTGGGTCACATTTTTTTTGCCTGGGCCTATTTTTGATCCCAATCCATCCTTGCCAGGAGCTAGGCCTGAAGTATGCTCTTCTCTATCCTGCTAAACTTAAGGTCATGGATGATGAGTGAATCCAATATTTCTTGACT
Organism: Lissotriton vulgaris; assembly: GCF_964263255.1. Classification (NCBI taxonomy): domain Eukaryota; kingdom Metazoa; phylum Chordata; class Amphibia; order Caudata; family Salamandridae; genus Lissotriton; species Lissotriton vulgaris. Next base: position 1,409,775,407 of record NC_141691.1, on the reverse strand, counting down.
CCTGGAGATGAATAAACCTGGTTATTTGCCCAGGGAATTGTGAAGCCCACATGAGATGACTGGAACACTGGTAAATAGCTGATGTCGTACTTGAGGCATAGGAGGAGTGGGGGACACCACAGCCACCCCTTCATGGCACAGGCAGGGCAAGTGGGGTGCAATATCATCAGAATTATTTTGAGGCATTAAGATCAGACTGTGCCTCTAACAGTCGGATACTAATGGCTCCATGGCACTACTGGGGACACTCCTGGTGGCCGGAGTTGATGCTACGGCTGGTAGATGATCTGCTATGAGGGGTGGGGTTTGTTCTTTGCTGTGTGATAAATGGTGTGGACTGCTCACCGGTGTCTATTGAAGACACTTTGGAGCCTCATGAGAGAGGGTTGGACGCCCAGATCATTGGAGAGGGCATTCAATCTGATTTACGATAACATTTTATCGGCCTCCAATTTAAATAGCAATAATTCACTCTCCCCTTCCACTCTGCCCACGTGGAGTAAAACATCACTTACAGCATTTCCAGCAGTCACTGAATCAGATCTTACTTCCCTAATGAATCATATAAAATCTGGATCCCCAGATGATCTCTTACCAGCTAAAACCACTGCCTCTCTGCAAAACTTGCTTAAACCCCATTATCTAACATTGATTAACCATTCTCTCAGGGAAGGATCTGTGTCCAAAGAATGGAAAAAAGCTTTGGTGAACCCAATCCGAAAGAATGCAGCAATTCCATGGACTGACCTCTCCAACCTTCGACCCATTTCCCTCCTACCCCTTCTCAGCAAGATAACCGAGAGACACGTCAACGCTCATTTATCCAAATACATCGAGGCAGCGGAGGGCCTAGACCTCTCGCAATCAGGATTTAGGCCCAACCACAGCACAGAGTCTGCCCTCCTTTCAGTGACCAATAACATCAAGATGTCACTGGATGGAGGAAACTCAGTGATTCTAGTGCTGTTGGACTTATCCGCTGCCTTCAACACTGTGTCCCATGAGATACTTCTCGGTCGTCTGAAGGAGAGGGGATTAGAAGGTGTGGCTCTCTCCTGGCTGGAAAGCTTTCTTTCGGATCGTCAACAAGAGGTTAGATTGGGCTCCCACCATTCTATCTCAAGGGAGCTCACCAAGGGAGTACCACAGGGCTCCTGCCTAAGCCCCACACTCTTCAACGTATATGTGGCTCCCTTGGCGGATATTGTAAGATCTTACGGGTTCACCCCTGTGTCGTACGCCGACGACACCCAGCTTTTGTTCCCCTTTAAAACCTTAACGCCCGCAATAAAAAAATCTTTTGCGGACGGAATGAGGGCAATATCTCACTGGATGGCCAGTAATCGCCTCCAGTGTAACGTAGGCAAGACTGAGGTAATGCTGTTTGTGGAGGCCACAATTCTGTGGTCCCCGGATTGGTGGCCTCTGGACTTAGGACCAACTCCAAGCCCCAAACAGACTGTCAAAAATCTTGGTGTACGCTTAGACAGAGCATTGCTCTTTAAAGAGCATATAAATCAAGTAGTAGGCTCCTGCTTTCAGGTCATAGGCCTGTTACGACGTGTCTTCCCATTTCTACCTGATACTTACAGGAAGACTCTCGTCCAGGCCCTAGTTATAAGCAGGATGGACTACTGCAATGGCCTTTTGATCTCTGCAAATGAGGAACAACTGCAGAGATTGCAGGTGATTCAGAACATTGCCGCAAGATTAGTCCTCAACGCCCTACCTAGGTCTGCCCCACTTCCTTTGCTGACTAAACTCCACTGGCTGCCAATTAGACAGCGTGTAAAATTTAAAATCTGTTGCACAATCCATAGATGTCTGTTTGGCAACGGACCTAAATATCTAAAAGAAATATTCATACTCTACACTCCCAGTCGTACTCTACGATCCAGTGGCCAGCTACTACTCCAGGTCCCTAGAATAAAAAAAGCTAGGCAGGGAGGGCGCGCCCTGTCTTATAAAGGCCCCATCCTTTGGAACTCGTTGCCTTGTGCTCTCAAAAGCACAGCCAATTTCCAATCTTTCAAGAAGTCCCTGAAAACTTTTTTATTTGTCGCCTGCTAGTTATGTTCCCCCACATTTATCATTCTACTACTAGTTTCTGATTCCTTTAGTTCCTATGGTAATACTCAAGCGCGGAGATATCCTTTCGAGGATTGACTTCCAGCGCTATATAAGAATATAAATAAATAAATAAATAAATAAATTGCTTTGTGTCTGTGACCACTAACCTCTCCAAACAGGACATATATTTTATTACGCATTTCTCTTTGGCTGCTGTTCATTCATTGGATGGTTATGGCAGGGAACTCAGAGTAGTCCTGGTCAGTAAGAGTGAGGTTATAAATCTTGCATTTTCTTTTGACGCACAGATGAAGTTGTGGGGAATAAGAATCACAGAACGTGATGCATCACAATGTATCACCATTCCCTATGGGCTCACTTACAGGCCACACTACCCCACACTATATCTTGCTGATGTGGAACATTAAGGGCATGGCCACTACCACACTTGGAGGGCCTGAGTATGGAATTCTTTCTCAAACTGTGATTGATGACCACAGTTCTGACAGGCAATATACCCCAATTCAGCTCTGTAGAGGGAGCACATTCTCTACCTGGGAGGCCGCCGCCACCAGGGGCCCAGCCAAGTCCTGTAATTGAGAAACTACTTAATATAGGGACAGAGACTTGATCCTGCAGTTGATTTGGATGAAAGGTCCATGGTACTTAGAGGGCAGCAGCATCACTGCTTACCTAGATTTTACTGTAGAGGTGCAGCATCTCCGCAACTTTATAGGGTGGTCAAGCAACGACTCCGGGATCCGGGATCAGATTGGTAAGGCGGGCACTTGGGCAATGGCCGAGGAGCTGGTATCCTGGGTGCTGATTTGGGTGGTATCCATGCTGTTTGGATGCCTCCAGCGGGCCAGTGGGTGCCTGAGTGGCAGTTCTAAAGACAAACGGGCTTCTATTACCTCACTTTTACCAACGGGGTCGAGGTATCACTCCCTTTCTCTTGCTGGACTGGCCCATTAGTGTATGCAGATTGGGTTGGGGTAGGGGGCCTGAGCTGTAGTTGACTTGTATTCAGGTGTGGTTCCCCAGTGTGAACTAATCTGCACCTTTTTTTTATCAAGCAAATTTATCAAAACATGCCTCTGTCAGAGACCTCCCGCCTTCTTTTCATAAAATTTCCCTGAAGAAGTGTTTTGCGTAAAGGCAATCCGCAAATGTGGGTCACAACATTATTTGTCTGGGGCTATTTTTGATCCCAATCCAACCTTGCCAGGAGCTAGGCCTGAAGTATACTCTTCTCTATCCTGCTCAACTTAAGGTGACGAATGATGAGTGAATCCAATATTTCTTGACAGCCACATGAGATGACTGGAACACTGGTAAATAGCTGACGTCGTAACAGAGGCATAGGAGGAGTGGGAGACCCAGAACCACCCCTTCATGGCACAGGCAGGGGAAGTGGTGTGCAATATCATCAGAATTATTTTGAGGCATTGCGATCAGACTGCGCCTCTAACTGTAGAATACTAATGGCTCCATGGCGCTGCTGGGGAGCACTCCTGGAGGCCCGAGTTGACGCTACGGCTGGTAGATGATCTGCTATGAGGGGAGGGGTTTGTTCTTTGCTGTGTGATAAGTGGTGTGGACTGCTCACCGGTGACTATTGAAGACACTTTGGAGCCTCATGAGAGAGGGTTGGACGCCCAGATCATTGGAGAGGGCCTTGCTTTGTGTCTGTGACCACTGACCTCTCCAAACATGACATACATTTTTTTTACACATTTCTGTTTGGCTGATGTTCATTCATTGGATGGTTATGGCTGGGCACTCAGAGTAGTCCTGGTCCGTGAGAGTGAGGTTATAAATATTGCATTTTCTTTTGATGCACAGATGAAGTTTCCTACATTTAATTATATGGCATGGTCCGGTTCTGCACTGGTCTCTTGAATGCCGATGGGGCATTTGGGCAGACCCGCGCACCGGAGTTGTGGGGAATAAGAATCACAGAACGTGACACATCACAACTTATCACCATACCCAATGGGCTCACCTACAGGCCACACGACCCCACACTATAACTTGCTGTTGTGGAATATTAAGGGCATGGTCACTTCCATACAGAGATACTGTGTTCATACATATCTTAATCGCAGCTGCATACTCATAGCTTTTTTGCAAGAGATGCATTTGGCGTGGGAAGAGTTACAAAAAGTAAATCCAAAATGGAGGGGACAGGTGTGTGGAACTATAACAGGAACGTGTTCAAGGGGGTCATGATATGGATTGCCTCGGGGTCCCATTTGTGAAAGACATACACAGAGTTGACACTGAGGGTAGGTACCTGGTGGTGGAAGGACCGCCCTCATTCTGGTGGTTGTTTATTCCCCCCACACTAATCACTCTGCTGTTTTTTAGGTCTCCTCATCCCATGTCTTTTCTAGGGCTCATACAATCCCAGCATATCGGGCAATTAATTGTGTACTGGATGTTGCCTGGGAGTGCTCCACATCTCTGCTGAACGGCGCTATGTGTGTCAGGGTGCACAATACTTTCAGGGCTGAATGGTTAACTAGAGCGTGTTCAATATGTGGCACCTGCAGCACCCAGACACCAACGACTTCTTGTTTTATAGCCTGATCCATGACCTCTACACCAAGCTTGATTTTTTTCTCTACAATCAACTGCACGCAGATAACTATGACGGAGTCCTTGGCACGTACCCGCTCAGATCACTTATCACTGATGATGATGTTACGGACCTGGAGGTTCCACACCGAGGCACCACAGAACCCCCATTCAGAAAGGCCCTTTCAACACATATTACCCAATATTTTGTATTAAACACGGACATCACCCTCTCTAGAGTTCTGGAGTGGGATGCCCACATGGTGGTCATCAGAGAGCAATTCATTGCCACTATATGGGGGGGGGTCTGTAAGGCCGTGCGCAGGGTGCTTCTGAATATGGAATGGGAGTTGAGAGTAATTGAGACTGAAGTGACGGAACGCCACAAGGATCTAGAGGCACGATTGGCAAAATATGACTATAGGCACTGCCTTGCCATTCTCCGTGTGGAGGGGGATCACTTGGGCAGGCTATTGGTATAGGCTAAAAGTTGGGGGGCTAGAGCACATTATGGCCTGGCCAGGCCCCACTCGCACCCCGCCATGGCTACAGCCCTGCCTGGGCTGTCTCCTGTGGGCCATGTTCTGCCAAATCCAGTGCTGGGCCATTGGAAGTGAGTTTCTGTGCTCCAACCAGGAAACCGATGTATCGATTCCAAAGCATAATTTTGGAACCTGTGCATCCCGAAAAATTGGTGCATCGCGGCTGCCCACACCGAAGCCAGGGACAGCGCTCACTGAGTTCATGATGCAGCGATCTTGAATTTCAACAAAGGCCTGATTTTTCCACAGCACCTCTGAAGAACCACTGCTCCATGAGTCTCGGACACCGTATCACCGACATCCACTGTGCACCATCTAGACTCCAACGCATTCCCAGTCCTTAGTGGCTTTTGGCCGATGCATTGCCTTCAGCCCGCCGGTTTAAGTACGACACCACGAAAATTGACTCCCCTTGCTCTTGACATTGACACATCACCAACGCTACATCACCTTCATAAACTAGAGCCTTGCTCCCATAACCGATGCATCACTTCCTTTGCACAACACATCGTCCCCAAGCACCAACGCCTCAAAGATCTTGCATCGCCTCCAGGAAGCAACACATCACCTGCACCTTTGATGCATCCTCTCTGTTGCATACCACATCGTCCTCAAACATCGATGCATCCAAGGATTGTCAGTGGGTCTGTGTGACTCATCTCTCTGGTCAGCGCTCTATTGCGGTCGGGCTGAACGTTTGATTTTGCCCTGGCCAAGTGCGACCAGATAGCCCTTTGTTGGAGTTGTTTCCTTATAAGCACTGCATTTTGAGTTCAACTTGAAAAATTAATATTTTGACAAGTGAATCTTGAATTTTAGTTGTCTTGGTCTTGTTTTACTCAGACACATATTCACTATTTGAGTAAACTGGTGTGGAGTACTTTTGTGGTGTATTCGCTGTGTTACTGTGTGCCAGTGTGTGCACAAATACTTTTAGGGGCTCATTTATGAAAAGGGATGCATCGCTGCGAGAAAACAGCGATGCGTCACTTTTCATTGCGCCCTCTTTGCGACACCAATGAGGGGGTCATATTTACAGTATGACTCATCATGTCACAATGAGTTACAGATATATCAGTATTTCTGACGTATATGTAAGTGCAAAAATGACGTATTGCTGGAGTGTGTCACAAAAGTGACGCATCTTCAGCAATGGGTCATTACACATGGGCAAGTCCCATGTGAAATGTGCCTGCGTCAGTCTTACCCCTGCCATGAGGCAGGCGTAAGATATTGACACATTTGGTCCTAGAAGAGGCGCAGTGAAATCCTATAGACTTCGCTGCATCACTTCTACGACCCTTTCTTGCGCCAGAATGCCCCCCCTGCATTCATTATAACTAGTGCAAGTATAATGTGGCGCAGGGGTTTACAAAGTGACGCATCTACCTAGCTGCGTCACTTTGAAAATATTGTGCAACAAGGCTCATTTTTACACCACTGTTGCGCAAAAGTGACTCAATAGCTCGTAAATAAGCCCCTTAGTGTGTACTATACTTACCCTGCTTGTAGCCAACCAGAAACCCCACTTCTAGCAGTGAGGAAAAAGCATCTTTGCTTCAAGCTTAATGAAGAACATATTTTAGTGTAAAAATATGGACAGGTCATCGCCCTCCTTCTTCAGAATCAGCATGAGAATGTCTGAAATACTGAGTTACAGTACTATAGGAAATATTTTATTTTTCCCCCTATAGTTTTATATAGTGCAAACTTGACCTGCAGGTTTCAGGTATCAGAGCGCTTTACATGAGCACCAGTTTTGTTACACGAGAATACATTCATTTTTGTTAGGCATGGGGAGATTAAGTGATTTGCCCAGAATCACAGGACGTTGAGCATCCCTGACTAGACTCGAACCCGGTTCCCCAGTGTTGAGGACGACTGCTCTAGCCGTAAGGCCACATCCTCTCTTGTTGTTGGAGGGGATAAAATGCTACTCAAGCACAACCACAATCCTTGTCACTGTGGACCACAAAAGTCACTGAATTAAGTTGTGCTGAGCCCTGTGGTAGCTTGGGGCAAAAGCTTTCAGGCTTAACCTATACTCATTGTGTAAAGTATTAATGCAGCAAACAGTAATAAAATTAAGGTTGGCCATGATGGAACATGAGTCAGATGCACAAGGTGGATTGGGCCTGGTCTTGGCTGACCTTCGGACTGAGATGAAATTTTGAAAATGTATTTGTTTGAAAGGTTTTATATAGCGCTGGCTAGACCCAAAGGTGTCAGAGCGCTTTACATGAGTATCAGACGATAGTTGCAGTTTACATCATTACAAGATTACACAGTTTCAAAGCATAGTTACATAGTTACATGTTAGGTCGAGAAAAACAGTAAGGACATATACGTAAGGGAAAGAGCAGGCATCGGGGGAGATTCAGGGGAGAGGGGGTAGAAGCAGGGGAAGTAGACAAAGAATGAAGGAGGAAAAGCGGTGGGGGTGTGAGAGACAGAGTATGAAAGAGGAGAGTGAGGGTGACGTGGGCACAAACTGGTGGACGAGTAAAAGCTGCGTCAAAAGTCCGGTAAGCTGTAATCCCAGGGGAAGTAGAAACATTCCCACATCTCCGATGCGTGAGGCTCCCTTGACACAGTGGACTCTCTCAGAGTAGTCTCGAGAGAGTCCAAGGCCTAACTACTGGATCCTTCCCCAACAAGAAGAGAGGGAGTGCTTTGGCAGGGGTGCTATACCATACCTCAACTGTGAGTGGCTACTTTGGCGCTGTGGACTCTCTCAGAGGGGTCACTGAGACTCCAGAGTATGAATATTGGATCTTTCCCCAACAAGGGGAGAAGGAGTGCTTAGGCAAAGTTCACAAGGGACAGAGGGTTAGGAGGAGGGTAGGACCTGGCAGGTCAACAGAGGGGGAACATAAGACATAAAAAGACAGGGTCATCGAAAGGCAAGGGTCAGGGAGAATCGGGAAACAAAGGGAGGGAGACAGCATGTTGTAGAGTCACCACAAGAAAGAGATACAGATAGAAGAAAAGGAAATATATGTGGGTTCACTCAGGGGAGAGGTGCAAACGGGAAAGCTCAAAATCACAAAATAGTGATAGTAAGACCAACAAACTACTACATATACTGGTGGTTAGAGTTGTGTCTCTGCAGATAGAAAATTCTCTCAGGTTTCCATTATCACAACGATTAGGCTAAAAACTACTATATAATATTTATCTACAGAGTGAACGGAAAAACAAGACATTCAAGGGGGTAGAAAGAGGGTGGGGTAGATGAGATAGGTGATAGGAGAGACGGTATCTACAGTGTTGTATAGCATTTTAGGACCCTAGTGTAATTTTCCCGATTCATGTCCTTATATAGGTATAGAGAACCTTGTCCTTATATAGGCATAGAAATCATAACCATATGTAGGCACAGAATCACTGACAGAATTTCGATTTCACAAAAATCGACCTACTATTACATCGAGTATCAAACATCGACATCACTAATATCGACACCCTATACTTAACATGAAAACTACAAAATTATCGATCATACAATATCGATGCACAAAAATATTGACTACACAAATATCGTAAACATTATTTTCGACTACCATAATATCAACACTCAATACTACATATAGCACACTACAAAAATATCGAATACTAAAATATCGATAGCACTATTTTCGTCTACATAAAAATATTGATAGCTTAAAAATACTCTTTTTTTGATATATAACACCAATACGTCTATTCTCTTAGTAATACACACATTTGAAAATACTTGACTAATTTATTTTACTAATATTATGTAACATTTACTTTTAATAACTTTTTTTTTCTCACGCTAACGATATTTTTATATACACTCATTGTAAACATACATTTGTTTATAGATTGTACTCATTATAAATATACTATATTTATTACAAGGTTTTTTTATACCATAAATACATCATTTCTCTTCCTCTATATAAACAATATAATCCGATATATCTTAATTTTTTACCTTAAAAAAATTCAAACTAACCAATAGTAACTCGTCTTAACATATGTGACCAATCAGATAGCAAACCTAATTACACATACCCTATATAAACCAGTCACAAACACCCATAGAAGTTGCAGGGAATATTCTTCGTGACCACATACTGCCAGTTTTGGGAGCAACATCTATATTCTTCTGTGCCAGAAATTTGGTCCTAATACTACAAGTAAGTAATGATATAGCTCTGTTAATAATTTCTAATGTTTTATTAACTATTACTTATATACCAACATTTTTAAACTAAAATGTTGTTTCTCTATGTACTTTTCCTTAAAACAGAGTCTACAACAAAATCTAATTCTACTTCTACTTCAAGATATTCGACACTTTGACTATAAAAAAGGTATCTACATATTTTAATTATTTACTTACAGTAATTAGACAAGTAGTGTCCTAAAATCATGCTCTCAAATGTGTTTCTTCTGCTTTAACTCATAATACATGTGTCATCCCAGGTTCTTTTCACCAAATAAGTAACAATGCTTTATAACAAGTGTCTATGCTTTATGCAACATATAAACTCTTTGGTAATTTTCTGAAACTTTCTCTCTAAACAGACCTCAAAGCAACTGCAAACAGATAATTCACATCAAAGAACAAACATTCTGCTACAACTCTAAATCTCTTGGTAAGTACAAAAATCAAACATAACAAGTCTTTATAAACTCTATAGAATATACTCTAACAAAAATTGTCTCTTTTTATGCTTCTGTTACTATTATTTTGCAAATGTGTCTTTTAAAAACCAAATAAAGTAAAGTATTTTTAGTAACGTTAGAAACTACCAAAACTGTAACCAAAAAACACATTTAAACATATCCTATAACATACTTCACTTTTTTTCAACAGACCGTGGCAATAGGACTACAACATCTGACTGAAACTACACCTACTTTCGATACATACAACTTTACTGCTGGTAAGTAAGATACTAGAAATAGTACCTGCTTAATTTATAATGTTTTTTAAATTACACATTTTCTTAATATTTTTATATTAACTTTTCTAGATACCAGAACTCAAGAATGACTGATGATGCAAGATTTATTACATCTCAGAAAGGCAAATTTTTATTATGCTATATGGGCTACACTTATACTCAGGAGAAACAAAAAGACCTTAAAGTGAATTGGAAATGTACGAAATATTACTCCAATAAATGCTATGGGCGAGCTACAACCAGGGAAACAAGTGTTATTAATACTACTGAACATAATCACCCACCTAACATTTCAGAAATCGAAGTGAGATCCACTCTGGAGAATATCAAACATTTAAGTAGCACATCAGACCTACCTAGCAGCGTAATTCTGAAAGAATTACTACCTAAAGTTCCCAGATAAGCAAGAAGTCAGTTACCATCTATTGCTTCCATTAAAAGAACAATAGCAAGGACAAAGAAAGCAAGTAGACCCAATATACCAATTCCTAGAACTTTTGAGGAAGTCATAATTCCACCTGACCTTGTAATCACTCATAATGACGAACGATTTATTTTTTATGATATTCATAGCAAAGACAAAAGAATAATCATGTTTGCAACAAATAACAACATTAAAAAATTGCAAGAAAGTGCTACTTGGATGATGGATGGAACTTTTTCTATATGCCCAAAACCTTTCTACCAATTATACACAATTCATGGGCAATATCATAATACCTGTATCCCATTCATATACTGTTTATTACCGAACAAAGAAGCCACAACTTATACAGAAATTTTGCAAAAAATAAAAGAAAAAACTTCTGACTACTTCCCAATGAAAATAATCATAGACTTCGAACAAGCTATGATTAATTCTATTTTGAAAACTTACCCACACACATCCATTCAAGGATGTTATTTTCATTTCAATCAATGTCTTTGGAGACATTTACAAAAATCTGCCCTTAGTGTTGAGTATGCAACAAATATAACTTTTGCATACCAAATTAAACATCTCATTGCTCTGGCATATGTACCTGTAACTGATGTGGCAGAACATTACAGTCTATTAATTGAAAGTCCTTTCTACACCCAAAATGAACAAAGACTTGCCCCACTTTTAGATTACTTTGAGGACAACTGGGTAGGGAGACTACATAGATCAGGCCACAGACGCCAGCCTAAATTTTTAATTCCCTGGTGGAATGTATATCTACCAACGCTGAACCAAGAGGCTAAAATGAACAATGCTGTTGAAGGTTGGCACAATGCCTTCCTCTCTTCTACTGGACGTACAACACCCACATTACACAAGCTACTCACAGCTATAGAAAAAGAGCAAAGCTTTCAGGAACTACGTATGGAGCAATCTGTCATACAACTAAAACCAAAACTCTCTAGACAAACTGCTCAAATGTATCTATATCTTCAACAGCAAGTCCAACTCTATCCTACAACAAGAGGACTGGAATATCTAAAAATGATAGCCAAAACATTAAACTAATTGTAATAAGTAAATCAATGGATAAACATCAAACAATATCCTTAATATGATATCACACATATTATAATATAACAATTCTATATTTATTTAGTCTAATTTATTTTTTAACACTATTATAAAGAGACTAAATAAATATGTCATTATATCAAAATATTTTTATTTAAATACTGTTTCCATCCAAATAAAATAATATAAATGAATAACTTACCTTTAAATACAACATCATAAAGATTAATTCTTTACCGACAATATAGTGTGTAAATCTCAAAGACCTAATACAACAAATCATTAAATATTTTTCAATTAACTGTGCTAAAAGTATCCATCATCCAAATAAAACGACTCTTGAAATGCCATTGAAAATGACGACTATAATCTTAAACTGTGATAAAGATTTCAGAGAACTCAAAAAATAAAGGGAGAATGTTATACATCTCCATTCTAACAACTGAAACACACTTCCTTTCCCAAAAAAAAAGAGTAATCGGAAACGGAAATAGCTGTTTCAAAATACGAGAAAAAAAAATTCAAAACAATCCCACCGACATAACACTAATGAATATAGCATAATATATAAACATAACATTTCTATTTTTTTAATTTTTAATTAAATCATACAACAGACTCATTAACTCCAACTACTTCAAATGCCACAAAAACTCGATAACGGAAATACGTATTGAGTCCACTCCATTATATGTAAATAGTCATACTTTAATTACCAACCCCTAAATAACAAGGACTACCTTTAATTTTTAGTTACAATACTTTAAAAAGATAAAACTAGAATCGTACCTACTCAAACGTGAACCTGCTTCCAACCGCGACTTTCCCTTTCCCAAAATAACGCAAAAAGACAAAGAGTGGTTACAAAATAAAAGAACCGAATTATGTCTAACTGTGAAAAGTACTACTATAAATGTCCATTATTGTTATATACATGGTTAGAAATTATGTATAATGTACTAAAAATTGTATACTACATTGTGAGATAAAAATATTTTTTTTCTATATAATATTTATATTGTACATACTTGTAATATTTATTACATTAAGTATAAAAATATTGAAATATTTAATGTAATATTTATTAAAATTATTATATTGCTAAATGTGTAATATTGTATTTGTTTTTCTGATTAACTTTTTTACAATATGAATAATATGTGAAAATTATTATTATTAAAACTTATTTATTAATAATAATAATTATACATAACAATATTGTATTCTTAAAACAATCATTGATGATGATCTAAATGTTCTAATCAAGATCTTAATATTATATTATACTTTTAAAATTGTTCATATGTTAATATCATCATCTGTATAACACTATATTTTATTTAAATTTGTGATTTATGTTTTTCATAACACATGTTTTATGTTTTATTAAGAAACAATATTTTTATTATGTATGTATAGTATCATACATTGAATAATGTTAACTAACCATTTTTTCTCTACAAATTAAAAGTACTTTTCAAGAAAACTACTCAAAAATGTGATTATTCAAAGAACATTGTCCTTCTATTTTTTAATATTAATACCAAACATAGCTTGATAAAATGTATATTTGATCGTATTTTTCAATTGTTGAATAAATAAAATTGTTTTCAACAAAAATTGTATAATTATTTTCTATTACCTATTACAAAATCATTTTTATGTCTTTTTGCAAATGTATTATAAATGTAATGTTCTATCTATTTCTATATACCACATGTAATTAGAGTACATACTATACACTGAACCTATAAAAGTTATTATTCATACACCCATATACATATAATATAAATAGTTGAAGGACACAGAATTAATTATTTTAATATTCCTACTCCGATCACCATTTACTTTAGGTAATTGCTTGACAAAAAACTTTAATAATTTACTATTACAACTCCAATCACCATTAAATTAGGGTAAGTGCTGGACACAGAACCTATGTAATTTACTATTCCTACTCCAATCTCCATTTAATTAGGGTAAGTGCTGGACACAAAACCTATTTAATTTACTATTCCAACTCCAATCACCATTTAATTAGGGTAAGTGCTGGACACAGAACCTATTTAATTTACTATTCCAACTCCAATCACCATTTAATTAGAGTAAGTGCTGGACATTTAATCTTAATAAATTACTCTTCCAACTCCAATCACCATTTAATTAGGGTAAGTGCTGGACACAGAACCTATTTAATTTAGTATTCCAACTCCAATCACCATTTAATTAGGGTAAGTGCTGCACACAGAACCTATTTAATTTACTATTCCAACTCCAATGACCATTTAATTAGGGTAAGTGCTGGACACAGAAACTTAATTATATACTATTCCAACTCCAATCACCATTTATTTAGGGTAAGTGCTGGACACAGAACCTATTTAATTTACTATTCCTACTCCAATCACCATTTAATTAGGGTAATTGCTGGACACAGAACCTATTTAATTTACTATTCCAACTCCAATCACCATTTAATTAGGGTAAGTGCTGGACACAGAACCTTAATTATATACTATTCCAACTCCAATCACCATTTATTTAGGATAAGTGCTGTACACAGAACCTATTTAATTTACTATTCCAACTCCAATCACCATTTAATTAGGGTAAGTGCTGGACACAGAACCTATTTAATTTACTATTTCAACTCCAATCACCAATTAATTAGGGTAAGTGCAGGACATTAAATCATAATAAATTACTATTCCTACTTCAATCACCAATTAATTTGGGTAATTGCTGGATGGATGTATGACGTTACAACGCATGCATTTACAACTACCTACCATTACAACGCAACTTTTACAACGCAAAAACTTTTACAACGCATGTATTTACAACGCATTTTTTTACAACGCAGGTACCTTTACAACGCATACCATTACAACGTAAGTATTGGTAAGTATATATTAATTTTATAATCGTAAATTAATTAAAAAAAATAAAAAATTTAATGTCATTTCATTTAATTTAATTTCATTTAATTAATTTAATTTAAATTTAATTTAAATTTATTTTTACCCTGTACCCCTGTACCCCAAAAACTAAAAACTGACCCTGAACTCCAAAAATACCCCTTTACCCAAAAACTAAAAACTTTCCCTGAACCCCAAAAATACCCCTTTACCCAAAAACTAAAAACTGACCCTGAACCCCAAAAATACCCCTTTACCCAAAAACTAAAAACTGACCCTGAACCCTAAAAATACCCCTTTACCCAAAAACTAAAAACTGACCCTGAACCCTAAAAATACCCCTTTACCCAAAAACTAAAAACTGACCCTGAACCCCAAAAATACCCCTTTACCCAAAAACTAAAAACTGACCCTGAACCCTAAAAATAACTCTTTACCCAAACACTAAAAACTGACCCTGAACCCTAAAAATACCCCTTTACCCAAAAACTAAAAAACTGACCCTGAACCCTAAAAATACCCCTTTACCCAAAAACTAAAAACTGACCCTGAACCCCAAAAATACCCCTTTACCCAAAAACTAAAAACTGACCCTGAACCCTAAAAATACCCCTTTACCCAAAAACTAAAACTGACCCTGAACCCTAAAAATACCCCTTTACCCAAAAACTAAAAACTGACCCTGAACCCTAAAAATACCCCTTTACCAAAAAACTGAAAACTGACCCTGAACCCTAAAAATACCCCTTTACCCAAAAACTAAAAACTGACCCTGAACCCCAAAAATACCCCTTTACCCAAAAACTAAAAACTGACCCTGAACCCTAAAAATACCCCTTTACCCAAAAACTAAAAACTGACCCTGAACCCTAAAAATACCCCTTTACCCAAAAACTAAAAACTGACCCTGAACCCTAAAAATACCCCTTTACCCCAAACATATAACATTTAAAATATAATTATATACTTACCAATACTTACGTTGTAATGGTATGCGTTGTAAAGGTACCTGCGTTGTAAAAAAATGCGTTGTAAATACATTAATTGTAAAAGTTTTTGCGTTGTAAAAGTTGCGTTGTAATGGTAGGTAGTCGTAAAAGTTGCGTTGTAAAGGTTGTATACCTTGCTGGACACAGAACCTATGTAATTTGGGTAAGTGCTGGACATTAAATGATTATAAATTACTATTCCTACTCCAATCACCAATTAATTTGGGTAATTGGTGGACACAGAACCTATGTAATTTAATATTCCAACTCCAATAACCATTTAATTAGGGTAAGTGCTGGCACAGAACCTATTTAATTTACTATTCCTACTCCAATCACCATTTAATTAGGGTAAGTGCTGGACACAGAACCTATTTAATTTACTATTCCAACTCCAATCACCATTTAATTAGGGTAAGTGCTGGACACAGAGCCTATTTAATTTACTATTCCAACTCCAATCACCATTTTATTAGAGTAAGTGCTGGAGAGTAAACCTTAATAAATGACTATTCCAACTGCAATCGCCATTTAATTAAAACATTAAACCATAATTCATAAATTGCTATACAATTTCGCTAATTACTAATAATTCGTAGGAATTTCGATTATTTGAATTTTAGATTTTAAATAGAATTTTTTTATTCTATAATTACACTATACTTTTTTAAAACACTACCCACCCTTATCCACTATAATCTCTACATCCGTGTCCTAAAATTAAGATACATTTCTTTATTAAATATCTAAAAATAAATATATTTATAATACTTTTTACTACATACACAAAAGCACAAATAAAAAATTAAACAATATAACATAATTTTCTATAAAATTTCGCCTTTAACAAATATTTATCACAATTTTCGAAAATTTGAAATTTTTAATAAAATACGAAATTTATTATTCTATAATTACAGTATACTTTTTTAATACACTACCCACCCTTATCCCCTATAAACTCTACATCCCGCTCCTAAAATTATTATACAATTATTTCTTAAATATTTAATAATAAATATATATTTACAATACTTTTTACTACATACACAAAAGCAAACTACAAAAAATTTAGCAATACTCCATAAATTTCTATAAAATTTCGCCTTTTACAAATATTTATTACAATTTTCGAAATTTTGAAATTTTAATTAATATTCGAAATTTATTATTCTATATTTACACTATACTTTTTTAAAACACTACCCACCCTTATCCCCTATAAACTCTACATCCCGCTCCTACACTTATAACTAAAATTATTGAAATTATATGTATAAATTACCTTATATATAGACAACATTTTACTATATCATTACTTAACATACTTTAAAACATCACTTTTAAATATCGATATTTTTGCCTATCGATATTTTAAGCTTCGATATTACATATTTCGAAATTAATGTCTTCGATAATATTAACACACACATAAATCGATATTTTCTACGACGATATTTTGGTTGTCGATATTTCTTACCATCGACTTTTAGGACTCGATAATATGGTACTTCAATATTCACAACTCGATATTTTGACTGTGTACCGTAGGCACAGCCCATGTAGTCCAAATACGGCATGGCTACTTCCACTAGTTCTGAAAATCCACCACGATTTCTTGGAAAACTCAGCTTCAGCAGTTAGGGACTTCCCCTTGCTTGAATATTGATTTGTCCAAGAAATCAGGAAGTTTTCAAAGAACTGAGACTCTTTGATGATGTTATTATGTCCACCTTTACGTCAAACTCGGCACCTTCAAGGTATAAATATGCCCACACTTGCCCAAGCAAACACACAGTGGTTTGGAGCAGTTCGACTATCTACTTGCCCGAAGCATCTTGCTAGAGCAAGTGCCGAAGGAAGCTGACCCTCCAGCAGACGCACTTAGACAGGCGCTGTCTTTTCTCTTGCCGAGAAATCCAGCTCCAGTGTTTCCAATCTCCCCTTGCGGGGTGTTGGGAAATCAAGTCCTGAGACAAGAGAGATACCAGACCTCCTTCATTCTAAACCAAGGTACGGAGCTGATTAGACCCTAAGAAAAATCTTGGATAGATTCTTGGCAAAAGAATACTAAACTTATGCTACACCACACTTACTTCTTCCCTCATACTAGACTTAGGTTAGGTACATCGGGGAAGGCGTATTTTAGAAGGACCAGTTGAGTACGTTTACTCTTTATTTATTTATGTATGTATTTTATGGCTTAGAAACCATACCATGCTTTTACAGTATTATTTCATAATATTATTCTTGTTGTACGCATTATACTTTACAGCCAGTCTTACGATTGTAGCAATTAATTTCTTCTGCATGAGAAAGAAGACTGTTCAATAAATACTTTTATTGAAAATGCCTGTCTCTCTATTTCTCTGCACCTCTGGTGAAACGAAGCATGCACGATTGACTGAGTAAAATAGCTATCTATTGTTTCCATGACTCTGAAGATACGTTTTATCTTGGGGAAACAAAGTTGTCATGTTTATGCAGTTGTCAGAAACAAATCCCTTCTTGTGAATTCGAGAAAGTTTCTAGTGACCTCTGAGCTATCTGGCACTCACAATTAAGTCTAATATATTCGATAAAGACCTAGTAGACCTAAGTCCTACGTCACATATATAGGATATGTTATTTCAATGCGCAGAGCCTATTGGGAATGTAGGAACTACACTACAACAGAGTGAACGTAGAAACAAGACATCCAAGGGGGTAGAGAAAGGAAGGGAGGGGGAGATGAGATAGGGGATAGGGAGGGGGAGATGAGATAGGTTATAGGAGAGACAGGGGCCTGAGGGGGAGAAAGATATAAGGCTGTCCAGCTGAGGAGCAATGTCTGAGGGTCGGCATGATGAGGTCCAACGGACCGAGGTAGAGGAAAAGAAACAACAAAAAGGTGGCTCCATGCCATGGATATGGAAGGACAGCCATGATAGGATGCACAATGCAGAATATCACCAGCTTGTACAGCACAGTTTCTGCGGTTTCAGAATACGCACCTCATTATGGCACGATTGCGTTCATATTTAGATTAGTGATAGCTGGTGGCCGCCAATTTTAGGTGTTCCGTTTACTAACATTGGGTGGCTAGCCGGCAGCAGTTGGGGTTGAATAGTGGCATAAGCTTGGTCTCGCAGCCATGCAACCTGAAACAGAGCATCCACACTGCGGGATATCGCCAGCGTGTTAAGCACCATCGCTCCGGTTTTTTAATCCCCACCACATTTGAAGCCTGCATGCTGCCTCCAAAGAGGAGTTGTTGCCGGGGAGCGCTGGACAAAGTCTTGGTAAAGCATAGACAATGGCAGGAAAAAGCTCTGAGCAGAAGAAGCAGGATTTCTAGGCTGAGGAGTTTGTCGCCATGGATGGGGAGCTGGTCACCATCAAGCCAAGTAAAGATTTTTACCTTCAGACTTAGACAACTTTTTGGAAGCCAAGTACCTCCAGCGGGACAGAGCTGCAAGCTGTAGCTGAGCCCAGACATTGTCACTGAGCTGACCTGGTGAACAGGATTTTCTGCTGGGTAGATTAACATAGCAGGAGCTACTACAAAGTCAGACCAACTGGCAATGCACCTTGAGCAGCTGCGACCACTGCAGGTAAGAGCGGTGGGGTGGTGGGGCCGGCAGGGAGGGCGGGGGGATTTTGAGAGATGACCACAAGGAATTTTTTTAAAAAGAAAACATTTTACTTCATGCTCGTTTCTTGAAATCCCCCCCAGCCAGCCACACAGCCCCACCGCTCTTACCTGCAGTGGCCACGGCTGACCATGGACAGATCGACTGTCAGGTAGATGCTTGTCTTCTGTCATTTCTTCTGGTACTTTCGGTGAAACATTTTCAAAGTCCTATGTTTTAGGGCTAGGCAGGAGCACTGTTCCCAATAAGCTGCGCGAGCACTGACGTCACCGAAAGCACGCTGAATTTAGTGCGCACATAACGACATCTAATCCTGCAAGACTGTATTCATGTTAAATGCGGCACCCATGTGCGCTGCAATTAACATGAATACTACCGCAAAGGATCACAATCAGCCCGCAGCTTGCACTAAAGAAAAGAAAAACAGTGTTTCCAACATGACGTGTGCTTTAGCACATGCTGTGTTGGAGACTCTGCTTTTCTTTTGTTCATGTACAGCTAAGGGGCAGATTGTGACCCTCTGTGTTAGTATTCATGTTATTTCGGCGCCCCTGTCTGCTGCAATTAACATTAATACTACCTCAAAGGGTCACAATCAGTCCCGCAGCTTGCACTAAAGAAAAGAAAAAAAGCATTTGCAGTGCAATAGGTCTCGCATTGGTGAATGTTTGAGCTATTGGTTTTGCTAAGAATAATGCAACGCCAACAGCACAAATGTTCAGCAATGCGACAGCTTTTGCGTTGCAAATGATTTTTTTTAAAGGTGGGCGTGGGAAGTGGAAGCACACGGGGAAGGATTGGGGGGGGCAACCAGCAAAGCAACACAGGAGGAGATATGAAAACAACAGGGGCTGGAGGGGATGCAAAAGCGACAGGAGAGAGGCAGAACAAAGTGGTCCTGGTGGGAATGGTAGCTGCCATGTACCCCTTTTCCAGCCAGTCAACAGATTCCTCCGAACCCATGTCCTGTAGTGGAATGTGCTTATAAAGAAAGCACGAGCACGCCACTCTAGCTCCACTGCCTGGGTTTAAGTGCTCTGAAACTAAAGTAGAGCCTAGAGGCAATTGCATAATTTTTTTGCAATGCCATATTGTGCTAATTCTAACCTGAAGGAAATGGAATGCTTTACACAGGTACCAGTTACATTAAAGTAAGACATTGTTCATATTTTTTTGGGAAAGAACAGGGATTAGTGGCATATTCTTGTAAGAGTGACAGCTCAAAACTCAGCAAGCAAATCTCAAAAGTGCTGTAAGACAGTCTGGGACCCAACGTTTATTAGGATTTGCACAGCACACAGTCTACCATTAGAAGCGACTAGTACCTTGAAAGTGATACATGAACAGTTGGCCTATAGAGCTACCTTCCAATATGTTGTGCAAAGAGTGAAACTAGAAAGCACAAGCAGTCTCTAGAACCTTGTGTTTGAACATGTAGAACATAGAGAATAAGAATGGTTCTAGGACATATTGTCTAAAGTTGTAAAATACCGCCCGGGAAGCGTCTATTGCAATTCTTCGTAGGAAGAAATGTTCCAGACCCCGGGAGCAGGCTGTGCAATGTGTTGTACCATTAACTAGAACCCAGCAGTTAGACACAGGCAGTGGAACACATTGGTTGAAGAATAGAAAGGCTTCAATCGATAGGAAGCTGTGGAAAGTGGTGTTCAAAGATATAGTACCACAGTCTAAGAAGAAGGCGCTATGGTGATTCGTGCTAAGAACTGCAACAGAACCACACAGCACTGTCTATAAAGTGCTGTGCAAACTGTTGGAATCCGTAGCATTGGTGCAAATTGTAAGCCTTGTAAGATGCAGAGAAGGAACTTATAACTGTGGTGCAGACTCTAATGTGCTTTACAGAGAGGTGAAACTGACATCTCGGGGGCTCAATCTAGAACTCCATTCAAGCCACAGAATCTAGAATGTGCTGGACAGACAGCAGGTTTTACAGCTCCAGCCCAGACTGCATAGTCAGCTGGACTTCCATCTTGCACACGGCGCTGCGGGTCAGACGGGTTCACCCTCAGCATCTGTAGCCCAGAGCCCTGGAGCCATCTTCACAGGAAGGCACCTTCACAAGAACTACATAACCTTAGCATGAGGGGCACCCAACATCCAGCCCCAAGAGGCTCTTACCGCCAGCACACGCTGCCTGCCCGCACCCGGCTCCCTGCCTTTCTTCAAGGGGGTTACTGTGGCTTCAGATCACAAGGCGCTACTCTACAGAGGTTCGAGTCCAGCCCGGAACAGCAGGATATTGCTAATAAAAAAACATCCACGTCTAGAAAAAGCTTGCGAAGGAACTAATAAATATAAAAGAGCAGCGTGTGTGCGATGTGGATCCACAGGAGTTTAGCAGCTCAGTGGTGAGTGATGTGCTAGTGAAAGAAGCGGAGGACATCCCCAGTGTGCTTCATATCAGACTTGCATTGGAAGTTGGGGTGCGACAGGTGCTGCAACATCAAAGGGCATAGAAAAGACAGCGGGGCAGATTTATGATAACTGGCGCATCCCCAGGGATGCGCCAGTTAACGTGCGCCACAGTGCGCCACAGCTCCGCCACCCATGGTGCGCCGCATTTATAATGCCCTGTTCCCATGATGCACTGGGCCAGGGACAGACTGATTTGCATATAGCCAGGTTCTGAGCTGGGATGGTGCAGTGAGCTAAATAATGGTGATGGATCAAGCCCTGATCTTTGGACTGGGTAAGAGTGGTCTGTTTAATTCAGACACTCTGTTCATCACCACCCCCTTTTCTGAATCGTTTTTGGCCACTATAGGTGTGGCAGGGTATACTCAGACATGAGTTCCTTGCTCACTGCACCATCAGGATTCAAGCAAACCGGGCCGACGACTGCTGAAATGCCAGAAACCGGTCCCCGGAAGCTTGTCTCCTTTCTGGTGAAGAATTGGCTTGGTAGTTTAGTCTGCCCTGTTCCCATGATGCACTGGGCCAGGGACAGACTGATTTGCATATAGCCAGGTTCTGAGCTGGGATAGTGCAGTGAGCTAAATAACGGTGATGGATCAAGCCCTGATCTTTGGACTGGGTAAGAGTGGTCTGCTTAATTCAGACACTCTGTTCATCACCACCCCCTTTTCTGAAGCATTTATAATGCCGCGCACCATGGTGCAAAAACGGCACAGATGCGTGACGCATCTGTGCCGGAAATGTGGCGCATTGCTGGAGTTGCGTCGCAAGCGTGACGCAGCTCCAGCAAGGCTCGGGGGTACACCATCTGCACAATGCTGCGTCAAGACCTACGCCTGCTTCAAGCAGGCGCAGGGTTTTGACGCAGCATTGCCCTGAAAGTGACTGAGTGAAATCTCATAGATTTCACTCAGCCACTTTCAGGAGGCGTTCCTACGCAGGAACGCCCCCCCCCTGCGCAGGAACGCCTCCTTATGGTGCAGTGCTCTACAACGTGACGCATCTCCTAGATGCGTCACGTTGTAAATAGGGCGCATTGTTTGCGCCGCAGTTGCGTCATATAAAGTGACGCAATTGCGGCTCAAAGAGGCGCAATGGCCTCATAAATCTGCCCCTACATTTCTTAGAACACGGGCAGCCTTCAGGAGAGCTGAACCCGGGTCTTGCCTTGCTCTAAGAGCCAGATCACGACGAGCCGAGCCATAAAAGATGTATCTTGGGTAAAAAATGAGAGGAAAATGGTAGACTAAAAAATAGAAAACATAGATTTTTCATCATATTAAAGTGTTTTAATGGCAAGTAAACGATTATTTAATGTAACTGAGTGATGTTTATTGAAAGTAATATTGTTTTGAACATGAAACATTCAAGAATACTGCCGCAGCTGTACGATTTTGCCACAAATTATCCAAAACTTGCCAGCTTCGGGTGAGGTCCTGCTATAAATTAAACCACAGCCTGGCCCAATTGCTTTGTACTTGCCATCTTCAAGTGAATCCAGTGATCCCATGCCCAGCAGCACTAATTTCTGGGGACCGTTACATATTTTTCCTCAACAAACATTCCTCCAGAGCCACAGAACAAAAACAATGCACATCTTCTGAGCTAAGCTTTGAGCCCCAGCATATATTATTTTACAAAATTAAGCACTGTTTTGCGCAGTATTTTGCAATTGTTGAAGTTGCCAAATGAAGATGAACACTGCAGTCTACAGCAAGAAGAGTCCATCTTTTCAAAAAAATTAACTTTGAGAGGTTGACACAGCTGCACATGAACAGCTTTTGCGGGTGGCACCCGGTGCAACATTTTTCTTTTGTGCCCTCCTCTCATAGCTCTCTTTTCCACAAGTTCACCCACTGCCACTCTCCAAGAGTGACCCTCATCTCTCTATAGACCCTCTCTCATATATTTCATTTATTTTATAGTGCTTCTCATACCAGGGTAGGATGCCGGGTCACTTTACATCATGCATATATTACACAGGCATGAAGGCTTAAATGTACAGGAAATGTTAAATAAAACAAATGAGATTACAAGGTGTAGGAATACCATGTAATGCATGCTAGCAGACTGTATGTTTTTAGAGTGTTTTGTCTAGAGAAGTGCAAACTCTGGATTCTCAGTCAGTCATATACACTTTATTTGGTTAAGACAAACCATAAAAGTACACTCCAAACATCATCTCCAACAATATTAAAACATATACAAGGGCCATATTAGAGTAATCTTAGGCACCATAAAAATTCAGCAAGAAAAAGGTCCTCAGCCTTTTGGTTGTTTAAAAACTCAGGATTTTGAAAGCACAAGTCATGTTTGAGACTCTGCATTTCTTTTGTTAATAGAACGCAGCTGCAGGGCTGATTGTGTGCCTTTCGAAATATTTCATGTGCATCGCCTTGTACATGCATAACTGCTGCAGCGAATAGCATAACTACTTTCAAAAACGCTCACAATCTGCCCTGCAGCCATGATCCTTTTAACATTGATGGCACCTGACTTGTGTGAATGGCCCTCTTCCACACTACGAGGCATATTATCAAGAACGGCGTTAACAGTATTGCCTCTTTAGCTGCAGGAAACTGCCGCTAAAGCGGCAATAATGGGCTTGATAATATGCCCTTGTGAATTCCAATAGAAGCCCAGATTCCGGTATGAAGCTGGGCTTCTATGGGATTTCACAAGAGCATATTATCAAGCCCAATAATGCTGCTTTAGCGGCAGTTTCCTGCCGCTAAAGCCGCAATAATTTCAATGCCATTCTTGATAATATGCCTCTACATGTTTTCCTGGATGTCAGACATTTCACAAACTATTTCTGACGGGATATCTACACATTACTCTGTAGCTTGCACATCAAATGATAAATATGTTATGTAGTTGTGTATATATGCGATCTAGTATAGGCTCCTAACATTTCCCCACCCTATGAACAGTGATCGAGTTGAGGATCTTTAGTAAAATCGTATTACTGTACCACCATTGGAGTCCTGTGCTTTTCTGAACCCGAAGTGTACTTGCCTGTGTAACCAATTCATTTCTTGGCATGTGTATCTAAATAGAAAACCTGCTTTAAGACCATTCATGTGGTGCTGCATGTGTAAAAATGCACTGTATTTTCACTTTTCTGAGCAAAAGATTGGAGTGATATTTGGCGCTGCACCCCCACACGTGGTCTGGTTCCTGGAGCACATAGTCTTGGTTGCAGCACACAGAGACCTTACACTGCCGCACACAGAGGAAAAAAAACAGAGGGAACATTGGGCAGGAGCAGCACCTCTAGCATCACTTCCAAGAGTGCAGAACTTAGGAGGCTTAAGGGTCACTTCAGCAAAAATGAGGTAGAGTTCAAGGTTTCTGGAGCTTGTTATGCCCCTGCAGCTCACACAGAAGGCCATCCATCTATCCCATGGACTCATGTCTGGTGGTCCTACGTTCATGGAGATGGTACAGTTCTCCTTCAAGCATCAAGGCAGCAGGGCAGACCTCTGGGAACCAAGGCAAGCCTCAAGCAGCAGGGCAGCAGGGCAATCCTCTAGGGGTCCAGGATGTCCATCTGAAGTCTTCCACAAGTTCAGAAGTGTACTGAAGAGGTACTCTGGTGGTGCAATATTTATACCTATTGCCAGCCTTTGAAATGGGGGCATTTCCTATGCTAACCCCCCCCCGCCCACTGGTTCTGAAAAGTTCTTCCCTTTACTTACCAAGGCTCCAAGAAGTCTGTGGTGGGAAAAGGCCAGTGCCAGCTTCCTTAGTTTGTGTGCTGGAGGTGGCCCTTTAAAATGTAGGTGGGCTGTGAATAGCTTAGCTATTCACAGTCATGTGACTCAGGACACTGGCATCAGGCACCAACATCTCTACCCTTCTGCTCTGCTCTAATGCTCTGACATTTACATCCAGAGCTGTCGACTTTGGTACTGGGTAACCAGGTTCAAGTCTCAACATCGACTCAACATTCTGTGATTCTGGGCAAATCACTTAACCTCCGATACCAAAAAGATGTGACCTTATTTTTTTTTATAATACATTTTATTGAGATTTTATTGGTAGTACAGCATGGCCTGAAATGCCCATATAGAAACATATCAATGGTAGCACAGTTCTGAGCAATAGCAATATTTCCTAACTTCTAAAACACGGGCACAACCCGGACACTACACCCCTTACCTCACAGAATGGAATAGAATAGTGAAAACTATGAGCTTTTGTTCTCTCCATCACTATATGACTGTATTTCCTGCTCTGTGTGGGATACTAGGGGCAGTGAAGAAGACAGGTCAATATCCCTATACACTGCCTACCTCTTCCAGATTTCATGATGTTTCTTAGGGCAACTCCATGCCAGTTCCATCCCCATACATCTGTCCATGGCTCGCTTCCACCCACCCACCAAGGGTGGGGAGACTCCCTTCCAGTGTTGAGCAATATCTCTTTTATCAAATGTTAGACCCACAAATAAGAGGTGTTGTTTATGCCTGTTGCCTCTGCACCATCTGTGCTATGTAGGAGAACTAGTTTGGGTTCAAGGGGGAGCTTCCATGACAACCCTTGAGCTAGCCAAGAGATGACCCTGCGCCTAAAAGGTAGGAGCGTGTTGCAACTCCACCATGTGGAGAAAAGTCCCCTCCCCCTGCTGCATCGGAGAAATTTGGGGGAAGATATTACTCCCATGTGCCAGAGGCAGGGCCTTGTGTCATATTCTCGGTGTAGGTATTTAAACTGGATTAAACGATACCTTATTGCAATGGCAGTGCCTCGGGGACCTACCAAGGCTTCTTTCTAGTCTTCATCGTTTAGGTTTGTGATATCACCCTCCCATGTCACCTGCAACGCACCCAACGTGGTGTGAATATGTGTGACTAAGGTTTGGTATAGTTGTCTGATCTAGTGGGCTCCCATATCACCCATTAACAGCTGCCGTTCTAATGGGTTAAACTCGGGTCAACATGTCAGATCCTTAATATATGGTGTCAGTGCATGTCTAAGTTGTAGG
The DNA here is from genome assembly GCF_964263255.1 of Lissotriton vulgaris. Taxonomy (NCBI): domain Eukaryota; kingdom Metazoa; phylum Chordata; class Amphibia; order Caudata; family Salamandridae; genus Lissotriton; species Lissotriton vulgaris. Next base: position 1,409,748,815 of record NC_141691.1, on the reverse strand, counting down.
TACTTATAGAACTGGCTACGGTGGAGCTGATATTTAGCCTACAGCTTTTTATAGGATTTTCAGCACTGCCCCTTCATAATGTCTCCTAGTGTGGATTGTCCGATAAGGTACCAAGCGCAGAACCGGGCCACAGTGGCATCACCTGATTAAAAAAAAATAGGACCTTGTTTAATGTCAATACTACTGATATAAAGTGCACCAATTCCTTAGGGTTGAGTTTTCGCTATAAAACAATTGCTGACAAATGCCCAAAGAGGTCAAAACAAAGCCTTAACCTAATAAGAGACACTATCACATGCATTTAGTGACACATTTTTAAAAAGTGAAACAAGAAAGCCTGGATAAATTGTGGCTTCGCTCCTTACATTTTGTGATCTTAGGCATATATTTTATTTCACAAGCAGTTTCAAATACGTGATTTCAGAACACCAGCTGCACAAAATCCTACTGTGTTTAATTTAATTGTCCGCAAAGTTGCTTGCTAGTGATCTGGGATGCAGACAGGGTTCACATAACAACTGTCTTGCCTCTTATTTTAGTAATTGCACTGTCACCAATGTAGGGGCGGAGGCAGAAATGGTTCAAAATCCATGTTTTTAAAACTATCATTTTTAATAAGAACTTCTCAGTGCAGCGCTATCATGTGACCTATTAATGTTAAAACTTCCAAATAGTAATGCAAACATTTTTATAGTCCAGCCCCTGCATGGGCCTCTAAGAGCCAAGGAAGACCCCTGGTTCAGCTGTCCGTGTTAATTTGTTGTATAATCACGTCTGGGTTGAATAGGGAGTCCGAGAGGTGTTGTGCGAGATATCAACACCAGACACATGTCTACATGCAAAGAAGGAAGGATTTTGCTGCTTCTGTCCATCTCTAAGGCTTTGAACATGTTTTATTATTAAAAAGCCAAATTGTTTTATTTCTCCATTTTTCCTCTCATGCATTCTCTCTCGTTCTTTTTCAATTCTGAAATTATTCCTTGTTCCCCCTTTTGTTTTTGCATTATTTCTTTGCGTTTTCAATTACTGTGATGCTTTCTTCCCCCTTTAAATTCTGTTTAACTCGTGTTCATTTCACTCTAGTTCCTCAAACTAATATTTTCGTTTTCTTTAGCATTGTATTGTACTGTAATTGCATTTATATAGCGCTTATTACCTCTGACAAGGTGTTGAATCGCTTTTTTGGCGAGTAGTACACTAATATTAGTGGTGAATTATCATAGTGAAATATGAAATTAATTTTAGCGGTGGATATTTTAATCTGTTATTTGGATTGAGAAGGATAGTGGAGGGATAGAAGCGGGAAAAGGTTTGCAATTTTATAGCGCTTGCTACCCTCATGAGGTGTTGAAGTGCTTTTAGGTGAGAAGCATGCTGTTCCGGAACCCAAAAAGGATTACTGGTGAATTAGTCTGGGGAAATATGAAATTAATGCATGTGGTGGACATGTTAGTTTGATTTTTGGATTAAAAAGGATAGTGGAGGTATAGAAGAGGAAAGGGTTTGCATTTATATAGTACTTTCTACCCCTGATGAGGTGTTGAAGTGCTTTTTAGGAGGAAGCAAGCTACACTGGAACCCAAACAGGATTAGTGAGTAATTAGTATAGGGAGATTTTGCGGCCTTTTTAAACGGGGGGGGGGGGGGGTCTTCTGTGCAAGTTCAAGTGCCTCTTGTGTGTATAAATGGTCAGAGACCGATCAGAGCAGCAGATGAAGAGAAAGAAGCTCCTGGTCACAGGAACAGCACGAGGATTGCGCTCGTGAAAGTCAAGGATACAAAGGCCTCTATCCAGCATCACAGCTCATTTTCGAGGGCAGATTTGGGAAGAAGGCACACCTGCCCAGCCTCGATGACGCTCACGATTGTTTTTGGGCTGATGAATGAGTCACTGAATTTGAACTTCAACTAGTTCCAGCGACCATGTGTGTGTTACTATGCAATCGTCCCGAAGGGCGCAGGGGTCCCTTGAGTGACCTATCATAGTGGGTAAATGGCGGGAAGACCGGTGAACACCGCGAGTGTGTGAGCGGGACCAAACGTGCGGGGCTTCCATGCGAGTTCATGCCTCTTGTGATTGCGCTCGTGAAAGTCAAGGATACAAAGGCCTCTATCCAGCATCACAGCTGATTTTCGAGGGCAGATTTGGGAAGAAGGCACACCTGCCCAGCCTCAACGATGCTCACGATTGTTTTTGCAAACAAAACAGGTGATGGACAGAATGTGGATCAATGTCACACATTCACCCCAGTCCAAAGATCTGGGCCTAAATCCATCGTTTTTTTGCACTCCACACCACCCTGGGTTAGACAATGGCGATATGCAAATCAGCTCTGACCCTGTGCCCCATGGGAACAGTCCAGTCCGAACTACAAAAGCCATGTCCTTCCTAGAACGGAATCAAGCATCCGAGGACCGGACCGGTTTCGAGGTAACACCTCTCATCAGCCCGGCTAGCTTGACTCCAGTGGTGTGGAGTGCCTGGGACCCACGTCTGAGCATCCCCAGCGCACTTATGGCGGCAATTGCAAACAAAACAGGTGATGGACAGAATATGGATCAATGTCACACATTCACCCCAGTCCAAAGATCTGGGCCCAAATCCATCGTTTTTTTGCACTCCACACCACCCTGGGTTAGACAATGGCGATATGCAAATCAGCTCTGACCCTGTGCCCCATGGGTCACTGAATTTGAGCTTCAACTAGTTCCAGCGACCATGTGTGTGTGTTACTATGCAATCGCCCCGAAGGGCGCAGGGGTCCCTTGAGTGACCTATCATAGTGGGTAAATGGCGGGAAGACGGTGCACACCGCGAGTGTGTGAGCGGGACCAAACGTGCGGGGCTTCCATGCGAGTTCATGCCTCTTGTGTGTATAAAAGGTCAGAGACTGATCAGGAAGCACTAATAGATAAAATAAAGCAGGTGCTCGAGCACTTGCTTTATTTTATCTATTAGTGCTTCCTGATGAAGCTAACTTAGCTAACTTAGTAACTATTTTAGGATGGCGCTGGCAGCTTGCCGGCGCCATCCTAAAATAGTTTCAACTTCAAGCTTGAAGGCTTTAACTTTTGCCCCCCAAATCCGCCACTGGCGAATTCGCAGATTTTCAGTAAATTCGCAGGAGTTCGCGGATTGCGGATTTACCGAAAATCAGCGAAATCCGCGAGCGGAACGGATTTTGCGCCCATGCTTACTGGTGATCCCCAACCTCCCACAAGACTTCAGATGACGCCTGCACCCTCAACCTGAAAGGTCCCCCAGCTTCGACCTGAGCTGGTTAGAAAAGCTGACCCAAGAAGTCACCCGTGCACCCGATCCCCCACGGTCTTGGGTGTCCCAACCACCTGTGTCCAGGCAACCCCCAAGGTCCCAACTTACCTCTCCAGCCTGTGGTCACCTTCAAAGACTCTCCTTTCCCGAGCCTGTAGCATCTTTCAGAAACCGAATTTCTCCATTGGAAAGAACAGGGTCCCCAATGTCCATTTTGCACCCTGCACCCGCTGCTTGAGTACCACTGGCGGTGCAGCTCCTGTGGTGGACATTGGCTCCTGCAGTTCTGATCTAAACCCCTAGAGCTTAATTCCCTCAACCGAATGGGTTGCTTGTCAGCAGTCCCTAACTGAAGGCCCCCTAAGACCTATTGGCTAACATTGGGCCCCTGTACTCTATACGCAGCCGCCTCAGTGCTGTTGATAGTGCAAATTGAGTGCCTATCTAGACCTTGGACCTAACCACCAAAACTCACCTTTGTAAGTCGTGTACTTACCTCCAAATCAACTAATAAGTTTCCCCCATAGAAACCCATGTAAAAGATATTGGGCCTACAAATATCTAAGTGTTGAACTGTGATGTATGAAGAAAAGGAATTCTTGTTGCAAAGTATAAAAAGTCATTCTTACCTTGTGTGTAGCGATCTTAAGGTGTGGTATTTAGGCATACCAACCCCAGTACTCAAGGTTATCCTGAAGTAACTAAAAGATAATCTGAAAGTACTAACTGTATGATACAAACTGCATTTAAATGTGACACAAACCTGTAACAACTGCAATTTCTAGTACAACTGCATTTCCTTGAACAGTCTTGCATTTTACGATATGCTTATGTTTTATTCTAGAACCAAGCAGGACTTGACACAGGTGAGTAAAATATATCTATTTTATACTTACCTCATTGGTCTAGAATCTGTCTCTGAGTGTGTGTATTAGATCTTGATTGAGTGAATACAATAAATGCTTAACACACACTCTGGAAAAGCCAAACTGCTCACCCACACTACCACAAAGAGAGCTGTTGGTACTAACCTAATTTAGCCTCTGGTTTACTTCAGGGGACACACCATACCTTATTTTGGAATAGTATAAACAGAGCCAGCTCCGTGCACACTTCCTCGACCAAAGCCTATTTGGAAATCTGAAAGTATGGCATTGTCTTCAATGAACTTGGATAACTGGGCAAATGCTTCTCAGTGGTTGTCAGGGTTTAGTGGGTTCAGGTTCATTTTGGGGCATCTGTATGACTTTTTCAGTTCTTCTGGAAATATTCCTTGAGTTAAGGAATTGATGATGATTTTTCTTAATGGTGTGGCATCAGAGGTTGTTAGAAGAATACTCTTGAAGTTTTCTGGTGGACACTGGTCAGAAGCGCTGCCGGCAGGCCTACTTGCTTCGACCAGGTTGATATTTGTTTGGAGAAATGGAGAGGCTGGGTTATAGTATTCTTGGATTTTGTTTTGGAAAGCTGTCAGTGCTGGTGCTTTTCTTTTGTTTTAAATGTGAGTCCAATGGTTCTGCTTCGGCTGTGTAATGATTTGCCAGTTTGTGAAATCCCGAGTAACGATAAGAGCTCCTTCTAGGCAATTTGATTTATGAAATTCTGTGAGACTCTTATAGAATCCTTTATTTGCACATTTAGCATTTTGAATTCAGTCTGAATAGTACATATCATTTCTTTGCTTTTTTGATAGCTGACTTGTATAATCTGTTAAGTTTTTGTAGGCAAAGTTTGTCTTGATTGGTAATTGTTTTGAGCCAGGCATGTTGCAGCTTTTTAATTTATTTTATCTTTTTTATCTCTGTATTTCTCCAAGGTGCCTGTTTTCTTTTGTTCTATTGTTTAGATTTTAGTGGTAATAAGATATCAAACGCTTCCTGTAGCCACTCATATAGTCTTTTAACAGAATTTGTTTTGTCTAGATCTGTACTGGATGTTAGCTGTGTTTCTAAGTTCCAAATTGAGTGTGTTCCACTGTCGGTAGGTGGATGCACATAAAGTGGTTTTAGGTGTGTTACTTTGTGTTGTTTTATGTTGGAAATCAAGCAAATGGTGATTCAACCATGTGAGTGGAGTTATTGTTTGAAAGTTAACTAGTTCAGTATTAGCAAAAATGACATCTAGGATATGTCCAGCGATATGTGAGGATTTGTGGAAGATCTGATGCAGGTTCAGTGCGTCGAGGCCAATGATGATTGTGTTTGAATGGGGGCATATTGAGTTTGTCAAACCAAAGGTTTAGGTCACCCAGAATGCATAAGTTGAAGTGTAGTAATCAGAAATCCAGTCTCAGGGGTTCCACTGATACTTAGTCCATTTAAACTCACGAAGAAGAACTTGACACAGAAGCTGAAATATAAAAGATCATGTTTAATAAACTCAAATGAGTTGAGACTATGTCACCCAGGAGCCTTAGCAACTGAATGAGACAGTCTAAAGACTACAGAACACTGGGGCCTTAATTATGTGAGGGTTACATACTCAGCATAAAACCAAGGGGCATTCCTGGCTCATGTAAGCATACAAAATGACTAATATGGACATGCAAGATCTGCTTGCTCAACAAAATGGGAGGAGAGTTACTTCTCTATACAGCAGCCAAAATAGCCTGACAGTTATACTAGAGAAGCAGTTGCATTCTACTAGCTAGGCCCTTCTGGGCATGTGCGAAGTGGAAGATGCTGAATATAGTTTGTCTCTAGGCAGATTTCAAGAGCAGTTAACACTGAGGGAGGACATAGCACATGGCAGACAAAATGGCTGCCAGAAATACAAAATGGCTTTCAACTCATGCTAACAAATCTGTCCAATATTTAACAGATGGTCCTTTTGGTATGAGCTAAAGACATTCCCATGATCCAGTAGGAACATAGTAAATATGTGCATATTAATTTCTAATACATTTATTAATATCCTAATTCATTGCTATGCGGGCATTTTCCATTCTAAACATTTCTTTAGTTATGTATGAGCAGGAATACAAGGAGAATGAAGCATTGGGTCATAATTGACATTCAGATAGCAGAAGAAAGTAATGACCACTATCATTTTTCTAGTCCTAAGCAAAACTAAGTCCTAAAATCATCTAGTCCTATGCATTTCAGTGACTAATATATCCTCAGGTGAGACAGTGGCGATCCTTATCAATGCTCTCATGTGAAATGTGAATACCCTTTATCAGAGTACAGACAGAACACTACTTTAAAATGATGCCAGCAGAACAGTAAGCAACTATGCCAAAGTCTATTCTAAGCCTCTTTAGTAGGCTTCTATTGTCTATCAAAACTGCTTCCGTTGTCTTCTTCCGCGTTGGGCTTCTTGATTCAGGCTTTCCATGAAAATGATGCTTCTCAGTATCTGTTGGAGTGCCCTCCTGGCAAACACTCACAGCTCACTCGAAAGTCTCAATGTCTCAATGCAGTGCACCAGTGTCTCTCCTCTGCAGCAGGCACTACAGATATTGTGCTCTTTATTGGTCATGGGCACAGATCATCTCGTGCAGACCCGGGTCTACATTCTCAGGCTCCAACACTCATTATTCAGTGTCAGAGGACGCTTGGGCTGCTCTTTCAGTTTATTTTTTCCTTCCAACATGGGTACCACAATGTAGTGCCTTTTGCCAACATTGGATCCTCCGGTGCCCTTCGGTTGGAGCAAAGAAAAGGGGTGGCCAAACTCAGGCCAAGGGGCTCAAGGGAGGGCACGCTGTCAGAGGTTACCAGCACATGACAGGTAGAAAACTAAAGCCTCAAACCAGCCCTGCCATCAACAACAGGGATCCTTCTCTTTCACTCTTTTGCACTGAAACTCAGGTTCTGTGCCAAACAGGGAACCAGCTCCTTCTTCTTGTCTGATGTTCAACGCCATCTGATGGAGCAAGCACAATGCTTTGGAGATGTCATTGATGAAGCGCTGGCAATTGCTGTCCAGCTCTGCTACTTTCTGGGTGTGAGGACTGTAGGTCCAAGACGTTCGCCTCTCATCTGTAGCTATCATTGATGGGAGTTAGGATTCGTCTTGATCACCGTTCTGCAGGGTATCATTCTTCTTTTGACTCTGGAAGATCCAGCAGAACCTAGTGATGTAGGAAATGTGACACAGTTGTTAGTTTGCTTCCAAGTAAAGCAAAACAATTCCTAGTCTTTAACAAGGTGACTGCAAGCAGGTGGCCCGCAATCCTCGAAGAAGTGGCCATACACCATGGACTACTGTGATCTAAAATACACTGTCATTCTCATAGAATACAAAGACAAAGGAAGTAGGCAAAACAGTGCCTCTAGTCTCTTCAATTGGGTTATCTTCATTATTCTCTACCATTTAAGGGTAGATAGCTACATGGGAATTCTATCTGAATGTGTGTCCTCATACAAAGTGTCATTATTGAATGGGGTAAATTCCTTATCTAGAACACATCAAAAGGGAAATCACATGATACAGATTATCAGGGACATGTAGATACCTCCCCTAAATAATTGCGCATCAGGTGCACTATGCAATACACAGGCTAATAATCAAAATGTGGAAACAAAAGACAAGAACTAGAGAGGCCTGGTATTTCCATGATTAGAACACATCTGATCCCACCAAAAATCAAAGCAGCAAGAACAAAAGGGTAACAAAAACTAATTAAAATAGGCATTGAAAATTTGTCATATTCAAAAAATTAAATGTAAGGTATCTCCTATTGAGGTGGAGAACTTATCTTACTATAGTATTGAGTCAGTTAACCAGGCCATCACTACCCTGACAGTCAGACTGGAAAACATCGAAGTGGGCCTAAAGAAAATTCTTGAAAACCAGTCTGGTCATACAAAAGGGAATTATACATAATATGGTGGTCCCTGGTACATCATTGCAGTTTGGAAGTGTAAACTTGAACAATACACCAACAATAAAAAAAGTCCGACTGGTGAAAGGAATATGGAAAAAGGGAAATGGGACTTGGACACAGCTAAAATCCCCAATAAGTAGGCACAATGCGACATCAATCAAGGGAGAATCGGCAAAAGAAAAATCTATAGGAAGGACAAGAAATTACTTGGGTGATAGTCAGGCATATGACACAACACCAAGAGTACGGGGGATACACAAACGACCCGAATAGTATACAAATTTTAACTCTACCACCGGCCGCTACACCATATACTGTAATCTTAGCTACTGATCTAGTTCCTTTGAGGAACAAAACCATACACTACCTAGGAAGCAGAACATGATTAACTAATGCAATATCATGAGGAAGGTTAAGGTCACCTTTAGCAAGAGCCACAAATTTAAAGTCCTCCTTAGGGTCCAATCAAGGAACATTTAATCAAGGGTCGCCCGTTCCTCAAGGGAAGGGGCAGTAATATGACTAACTGCAGGTGACACGCTTTTAATCCTGTATATCTCTTTCATTTTTGTTCAATACCATTATATCCAAATAGACATACACTGATGAAGTGTTGTCTTTCATGTTCACAGCATGAAGTATCATATCTGTGAAATTTAGTAACCAGATCAATGTTCAACCAACTGTTACGTAACGATGGGCATGTCATGACCATCCTCTCACAACACAGGGGAACTTATAATAGTATCAAAAGCAACAACATAAAACAAAAGCGGACATAACATTTTAAAAAAATTTAAAAAACGCACATGTAAAGCCATCAGGTATTTTTGCTGTTTAGCAAGCACAGAAAGCATAAACAAATCACAATAACACATGAAAATGAGCAATGGCGCACAACACTACGTCATGCACTTCACGCACAGTGAACCTGCAGCTCAAAATCCAATATTCTGGCCTGCTTAATTTGTCAGGCTTAAAATCAAAATTAAATGTTCTTTCTTTCCTCACCCCCCTTTTTACAGCAGGTCACCTTAGTGGAGATCTGCTGTCAAATACAACTTCCTGTGTTGCTTCTGACACACAGGACCAGCAGAAACAACATGTAAGCATGTAAGCCACCTTAATTTTAACTGTCCAAAAGTAAAACTGTTCCACAGACACTCTGTTTCTTGCGCCACTTACATTAAGGCAACTACGTGGACATTATTTTTCAAGCGCAAAAGCAGTGTGCAATATACTTGTTTACTAATCCAGAAGTCAGCTATTTGTATTATACCTAAATATATGCAGTTACTGAAGCCTAAGGCACTTTAAAGCTACTGTAAATGGAAAGAATGCTGTTTAAATAGTCTATTTTACCCATTTTCGACTTTGGTATTTGGGACACTTAAAAATAAATATCCTATAATTGTGTTACATATTAATCATCCTCAGAATGTTCTTGACAAATTGCAGAGATTGGAGATTAGACATATCTCATGTAAATCCTCAGAAAAATTAGTTTTTATGCCTGTGCCAAGTGAAATTCCATATGCAAATGTCCTCATTATGCAGTACAATCCAACTTATATTAAATTGTAATGCTAGGAGGTAATAGTATGAGTATTACGCTTTATAAATAATAAAAAACGATTTTAAAAGCACTTATTTTATAATTAATAATTTGTAATGATTAATAAAAAATTTTTTAAAACCAATCATTTTTGATAATTCCACATATAAAAGCAAGCTGCATCCCTTGCCTATCATATTTAGCCGCATTCATTCATAAGCCTAAGCACAGAAGCCTAACTTGAAACATGACACATTTTTGCGCCCCTTATTTTTTAAAAGGACAAATATTTTAACATTAGAACCAAGAATATGCTTATAAAAATGCTTAAAGAGAGGAAAACCGTAAATGAAATGCTTTCCTGTAATACAAATATTGAACCTTATTTTTGTAACCTTTTTGTAAAACAGTAGTCTGAAATGCAAAATTGTCTGTCCCGTGTTTAAAGTCCTGCCCGAGTAAACATTCCTGTCTATTTGTGGCTTACAAAAACGACAGCTGCTTGGCAGTAAAAGCTTGTCTCTCAGTTTTTGAAACATGAGCACGGGGGTGTCTATTTAAAAACGTAAGACATTTCAAGGTTTAAAATGCGTGTGCAATAATATGCATTTGAGTTCAGCAAAAATGTACTTCAGATGAAGTGTTTGCCTGTTAATATCTAATACAATGTATCCAATGAAAATGTGTTATAATTGTCTACCTATTACAAAACACACCATTTCGATGTTGAGGCCTTTTATTCATATTCCTAGTGAATTTGGATTTTAATGTATCTTGTAAGCAGTTAAAAGTTTGTAAATGTGGATAATTGCTTACTCCATAAATTGAATAGCAACATATAGCTATTATAGCATATCATATGGTTCAATTCTGAATTTTTAGTTAATTTCTAATTAATATTAATTAACTAACATTTTGCATAACAGAAGGAAGACACAAGAAAGACCACAAGCACATATTGAGCACATCTCAGACATATACAGAAAGGGGTCAAACACTCAGGACACACAATACAGCGCACTTAATAGCCATTTATTTCATAAGTAGCGCCATCGCTATTCACGTACAGAAGTTGCACTAATGGGAAAACCACATAGACATTTAAACACACATTTAATCCACAGATCAACACTTAGAACAGAAACAAAGGACAGCCCGCAGACTGTACTTAAACCAAACCATTTGTAAATACTAGTTGTAAGTCATATTTACAAGAAACGCTTCTCAATAGTATTCCAAAAGACTGCAAACACAGCCCAACAGACTGTTTTATTTCCAAGAAGCCAAAATACACTCAATTCACTAGCTTTGTCTGGCAGAACACCAAAAATTGCTCTCCATATTGCCATTCATAAAATTGCGCAGAAAAAGGATCCTTGTATGTATTTTGTCATATTTTAATTCCCTGGGGAGACAGAATCCCCAAGGAAGAAATATGTTGTTATACCTAAACCTATTTAGATATTCCCTCAGGGGAGCCGGCTAATATAATTCATATCTCACAATGGTACCTTTCAAAAAGCGACACATTCTTCTATGTGCGCTTGAAAACAGGCATGCCAAAAATAGTGCAAAGTATGCAGTATTACACACACAATAGCTCTTAAAGTACTTCTTTTGTACGTTGAGCCGTTCAAATTTCATAGGAGTAGAGACAAGTCTCCTCATTACCTGCCTATATGTGTTGCATCACATACATTTACATATTCATATTCATAGGACTAACTCAATATTTGGCCAATTTCAAATTCATATCATATTTATATTCAAAATCGAATCTATGACAAAATATCGAATACAGAAATATCGAGATACAAAATTATCGCAACAAAAATATCGATGGCAAAAATATCGGGATCCTATCTCTATCAAGGTAAGTACAAAAATATCGGAAAAAAATATAGAATGTCAAAAATATCGTTTTTTGTAAAATATCATTTTATTTTAATGAAATAAAAATGTAATATTAACAGAATAATACTTATAAATGTAATAAACACATTTAAAAATATAATATCATATTTAAAAATAAGAAATAATATAATACAAATTAATAATAATAAAAATATAATACATAGTATATTTTTCATTAATAATAACTCTGAATTAATTACTTTAATAACTTATAAATAAATAAAAATATAATAAATTACAAATATATTTATATACATACAATTATAATATAAATAACAATTAATAACAACATAAAACTAATAAAAAAATATACATTTTAGATAGCGTATGAGTAAAAATTACTATTCCCACTCCAGAGAGTGCAATAGTAGGGAAAGCGTTGGATAGCGTAGGGGTAACAATTACTATTCCCACTCCAGAGAGTGCAACAGTAGGGAAAGTGTTGGATAGCGTAGGGGTAAAAATTACTATTCCCACTCCAGAGAGTGCAACAGTAGGGAAAGTGTTGGATAGCGTAGGGGTAAAAATTACTATTCCCACTCCAGAGAATGCAACAGTAGGGAAAGTGTTGGATAGCGTCGGGGTAAAAATTACTATTCCCACTCCAGAGAGTGCAACAGTAGGGAAAGTGTTGGATAGCGTAGGAGTTAAAATAACATACTTATAAATACAAGCTTTTTTTTAATAATAAAAATATGAACTATTAAATAAATATAAACCATTTACAATACCTACACATAATTGTTAAAAACATGATTAGCAAAATAAATTTAAACAAAACAAAATATTAAAAAATACAATTTTATAATATTTAATTACCAATTAATAATTAATTAACAATTATATAATTAACAAAACAATTCATTTAAAAACATTATTAATTAATTACATTTAAATTACTTCCCACCATATTCCCCTATAAACTGACAACCCGCAACAGAACACATTTGCAAAGAAGGAGATCTCGCTTTGGTACAATATGATCTTAGAGGAAGCAGACGGTAAATTTTGTCTCCCAACGCTACTGTGGGCTGACTCAATGCCAGGTAAAGACGTGGAAGAACTTTGGTCAACTTCATGCAGGGTGATGTGGGACTTGGTCAAACCAGCCTGGCTCCGAAGGAACCATCTATTTACAATGCATAGGGCATACTACTCCCCGCAGAGGCTGTCAAAATGTTCTTTGACAGGCCCGGACTCCTGCCCAAGATGTGGACTAGAGGCAGCATCTGACATCCACATGTTTTATGAATGTCCGCAAATTACCTTATTCTGGGATTCCATAAGTAGCAAATTGTCCTCGTTATTGGACTCTCACATCTCCATTGATCTCGGCCTTGTCATCTTCGGTCTGAGCGGAAAGTCCCGCAGCGCTGCCTCTAACTTGGTGTTTTATTCCATTCTGGCGGCGCGTAGGGAAATTTGCAGACACTGGAAGGACGTCTTGCCACTCACCTTCTATGAATGGCGTTCCTCAATCCTCCAGATCTCAAAACTCGATCTGGCAAGGGGTGGGAACCAGGGTAGGAGAGCATTTTGGAAACAGCTGGAGCAGTCACGTTAAACCTGGGTTTTTTTTTCCCCAGGTCCTATGATTAATGCAGACATGGCTCACCCTTGGTTCTACGGCAGGACGCCGTGGCGCCTTTGGGGCCCTGGTACCTCGGGCACTATTGACCAACAAAATTGCCCAAACGTTTGAGTTTTCATGGCTTGCTAGTAGTTACTGTTGGGACTTGGCCGCCACCCTCCCCTATGCTATCCCTGTCAGCTGACGCTGAGACAGTACAGAGGCACAGCCTGCTTTCCTGCTCTGTGGTAGTTCTTGTTTTGATAGATTGGAGCCATGTATGCAAATGAGGATACAAAAAAAAAAAAGAACACATTTATCAATTAATGAATTAATTAAAATTAATTACCAATTAATTAAAATTAATTTATGATTCCTACTAATTAATAATTAATTCTACATAATTAAATTACTACCCACCCTATTCCCCTATAAACCCACAACCCACTACAGAACATATTTATCAATTAAACAATCAATTAAAATGAATTACCAATTAATTAAATTTAATTACCAATTATTTACAATTAATTAATAATAACTACTAATTAATAATTAATTCAACATAATTAAATTACTTCCCACCCTATTCCCCTATAAACCCATAACCTGCTACAGAACATATTTATCAATTAATCAATGAATGTAAATTAAGTACCAATTAATTAAAAATAATTACCAATTAATTAAAATTAATTAATAATTCCTACTAATTAATAATTAATTTAACATAATTAAATTACTTCCCACCCTATTCCCCTATAAACCCACAACCCGCTACAGTACTAAAATACTAAATGTAATTAAATTACATTAAAAAAATTAAAAAAACATAATAAATACATTATAATATACACAAAAATTATTTAAAAATCGATATTAGTAACATCAAAATTATTTACATCGATATTACTGACATCGATATTTAAATCTTCGATATTACTAATATCGATAATAAAAGTGTCGATATTACTTACCTTCTATATTATGTTTCTTCGATATTTAAAAATCAAGTTCCCGGGTAAGTGTACCTAAACTAAGCTTACCAATCGGGTCCCGGGTAAGTAATCCTAGACTACCTTACCAATTGGGTTTCAAACCTATACAAGTGCCACAAAACGACTATTATCAAACAAATGGTTATCCAAATTCTAACTGCCAAGTTCTAAATGCCCTAACAGTCTTTTTTTTCTTAAATACTCACGCCACAAGGGTTCTCAGTCAGGGGTGACATCATGTGGAGGAGCAAAATCATGAAGATCAGAAATATACTGGGCTGCAGAGACAGAGAATCCCCAGAATCTCCATGCACAGAGTACCTCCTTAGTAGAATCCTTTCCTGTCCTCCTCAGTAGATTTCTGTCTCCTGACAAGATCACTCCCTCAGATAGTCACTTCTGATGAGGTCCACGTTGGCGCGCCAAACTGTAGTAATTAAAAATCCAGTCTCAGGGGTTCCACTGATACTTAGTCCATTTAAACTCACAAAGAAGAACTTGACACAGAAGCTGAAATATAAAAGATCATGTTTAATAAACTCAAATGAGTTCATACTACGTCACATAGGAGCCTTAGCAACTGAATGAGGCAGTCTAAAGAGTCTAGAACACTGGGGCCTTATATATGTGTGGGTTACATACTCAGCATAAAACCAAGGGGCAGTTCTGGCTCATGTAAGCATGCAAAATGACTAATATGGACATGCAAGATCTGCTTGCTCAACAAAATGGGAGGAGAATTACTTCTCCATACAGCAGCAAAAATAGCCTGACAGTTATACTAGAGAAGCAGTTGCATTCTACTAGCTAGGTCCTTCTGGGCATATGCAAAGTGGAAGATGCTGAATATAGTTTGTCTCTAGGCAGATTTCAAGAGCAGTTAAGACTGAGGGAGGACAGAGCACATGGCAGGGAAAATGGCCGCCAGAAATACAAAATGGCTTTCAGCTCATGCTAACAAATCTGTCCAATATTTAACAGAAGTGTAGAGTTATCATGTTCAAAACTGTGCCTAGAAGTGTGGCTGGGAATGTTGCATTACCTGGTCGAGTTCTGTATGAAGCAGGAAGCTGCAGGAGGAAGGTGGTGTAGGGTTGCATCATTTGAAGAGGGCCTCACAACCTTGTATTGAGATGTCAGTTTTACTGATATTTAATGTTTGCTTGAACACAACAGGCCACCTCCTCTGTTGCCTATACGATTTCACGTGCTAGTTTGATAGCATAGAGGAATGGATTCATGCAGGACTGAAGCCATCTCATCTCCCAACCATGATCCAGTTATGAATAGTATGTCAGGTTTTATGAGCGTCATAGATGTGATGCTTGTTTTTAGAGTGCAGTAGAGCATTTATCAGTAGACAGTTTAGAGAATGTGCTTTGGTGATCGTGTGACTTTGTTTTGTGGAAGAGTGAGAAGTATTTTGTTGGCTTGTAGCAGGTGTGTCTTTAGTGTTGGTGTTAGATGTACGAGGATAACTATGGTGTAGCTGTTCTGTTCTGTACCATGTTCCTTATCCAGCAGGCTTTGAACGTATTTTGATGGGTCTGCATGTGTAGCTGGTGGAGACGGTGGTTGAAAGTGAGTTGGTGAGCTGTGTTGTTTTTGCAGTTTAACCTTTTTACGCAGTAGACATTGAGATGTGAAGTTGTAAGGAGTGGCATGTTGCTTATTTTGTTTGCATATGCTTAAGGTGGAACATCTATGAGTTAGGGGTGGTGGTGCAGCATATGTGTCATGTAGTAAGGTTCTAAATTGGTCAATGGATGAAAGGTGATTAAAAGAGAGTTGCTGTGTTGCTCTATTTGTGTTGGGTGGGCTAAGACAGAAAGTTTGTGATTGAAGTTTGTTCATGGTGTGTATTATTTGTGTAGTCTAGAAGGTAGGGGTGGGAGTGGGTGTATGTTTGTAGTTTGTGACATAAACTATTATGAGGTTGTGAGAAGCTGGCTTAGTATATGGTGCACAATTATGGAGGTGGACACCCTGCACCAATCCAGACAACCCTTATGGTTAGTGGACTTAGACAACCTTAGAAAGGTCTCTAAGTGGTGGCTGTGGAGAGCAGCATTCAGGCTTAATCCAGAAGGAGTATAAAGCAGCTTGTTTTACCAGAGCATAATCTTATTGGTATAGATTAAGTGAAAAAGAACCAAACAGTGTGCTTATAAAAGTATGTATTTATTATAAGACATTCACTAACACATACAGTTATCTCCAAGCCGGAGATATACACAATGCTCACAAACGTTGCAACAGAAATAGGCAAGTAGCATGAATACACAGTGGTTGCCAGGGTGAGACCAAACCAGGGATTAAAATAGTGGTAAGAGGACCACGGCTCAAGTCAAGACTATACCAAGAAGACGTAAAAGTGCCAGGGACCCAATGAACCACCCATGGTAAGTAACCAGGGACCCCATTGTGGCAGTGTGCAGAGTGGGAACACAACAGTGGGCTCAATGCAAGTCAATAGGAAAGTTGTGGTTGCAATTTTAAAAAAGAAGGACCCTTCAGAGCGGCTCCGGGAGAAACCCAATGGAAGAAAAAAGGTTGGAGAGCCATCCCACCCATGGATACCCTAGGAACTAGGATACCTACACCAGGGAATCCGGATGCATAGGTGTAAAGCGGGGTCAGAAACCGCCATTGAACTCAGTGGAGGACTTCAGGAAGATGCCGCTGATGGAGAAGGTGAAAGTGTCTGGTGGAACCCTAAGGTTGATTCAGGATGATAAGTACCTGCATGCAGAGGGGACAGAGTTTATGCCACCTGGAAGCGACCAGGAGGCCCGGAAGATGAATGCCCACCGAAGTCGAGTTTCACAGGAAAGCTGATGATGACCTTGGAGTTACAGCTGTGTGGACCAGGTGACACAGTGGAAGACCAGGAGACTGCACAAGCTGTCTCACGTTGTATTCTGAGATTTGAGGGGTAGGTGTCCATCGGGAGTACCAACAAGCCTTGGCAACCACCAACAACTTGAAGAGCGAAGAAAGTGCAGTGTCAGGGCCACCAAAGTCCAGTTGACTCACCACAAGCAGGCTCTGAGAAATTAGGGGAGCCCACTGAAATCAAAGAAGACCCTTCTGGAGTTGCAAGAGGGCATTGAGCAGCTCACCAAAGATGCAGGCCCACGGTGCAAATGAGTTGGTAAGGATGAAGATCTTGGTCACAGCAAATGCTTGAGGTGGGGACAACTTTGAGCCCAAAGATCTTGATAGAAGGCAGCCAACAAGCCTTTTTAACCGCAAGTTGACGCAGTGCACAGGGATTCGGTTCCTGCACCTTTGACGAGGTATACTGGCCTCCAGCTTGGTGACAGGACTGGGCAGGCCTCAAGGGATGTGAAGAACTGCCACCTGTGTTGCTGAGCCTTTCATAGTCTTTGGGAGCCCAGGATCAGCAGACCGGTCAGCATAGTAGCGATGCCTTCAGATGCACAGAAATAACTCCTTCACTTCAAGGGAGATTCCTTCAGGTGTTTTGGATGCCCACAGGCCTTGAAAGATTCCTGTATGGAGCACAGGTACGGACATTGCAGCAGACGAGCAGGGCGGTGAGATCAGGAGAAGCAGGAGTCTTCCCAGTTGCAGCCTTGATGCCCAGAGCAAAGTCCAGCAAAGTCCAGAGTGCCCAGAGAGTCGTAGAAGTGGTGTTTTGAAATTAATCTTATCCTATGACTAATCTAGAGACCCAACCTCAGGTAATCCCTTAAGTACCCTAAGGAAAAGGTTGAGATGATTCAGGGTTCCCTCCAGGAGAGGGGTCGGACAGTGGGGAGGATACTCCCATGTCTTTTACACAGTTTGCCATCAGAGCAGGAGCCAACTGCTCCCTGAGCTGGTTAGAGCTGGACTATGCAAGGAGGGCACCAAGTGTGCCCATCAAGCAGACTGAGTGGCTTTGGCAAGCGCTCCCACCCGCCCCAATACACTAAACCGTATCTGGGAGATGTTCACACCTCCCTGTGAGAGGATACCTATTGTTTTGCCTTCCCCTGCTCAAGCTTGGCTCAGCCGCTGGAGGGCAGAATCGGGTCTCTGGTCAGCAGCAGCCATGTTGTGCAGTCCAGGTCTGGAAGACTGGTATGGGGAGCACTAAGGGCCACCCTGAGGAGCTTTACAGTGCATGGAATCATACCTCCCATACCGTTTATGGTGTGGAGGTATGATTCCAACATGTTTGATACCAAACATGATAGGGTTTGTTACAGTCAGTTTAGAGATGGCCATCGCCTAATGACGCCTGGCCACTCTAATGTATCGTAATGGCTGATGCACTTACAACCTGGGAGAATAGACTCCAAAGGTTGTAGGGGTGTCCTGCTCATGCAGGTGCACCCTCACACTTAGAACTGAGCACCCTGCCTTCAGGATTGAAAAGCCTGCTTTAGGGGTGACTTATAGGATTTAAGTGCAGTGACCCTAGATATAGAGAAACCGATATCTTTCATAAGTGGTGTAAACACCAGCTTACACAGGCTGCAATATCAGGCCTGTTGTTACATTTTAAGTGGTCTCCCGTGGGTGGCATAAAATATGCTTCAGCCCATGGGAGACCCCTTGTGTACCTATACCCTTGGTTCCTCAGTACTATATACTAGGGACTTATAAGGGTTCACCAGTATCCAATCTGGGAGGTGCCTAAGTACTTACCATAACCAATTTAGGGGACAAAGAACAGAGACTGGGGTCCTGATTAGCAGGATCCCATTCACACTAGTCAGAAACAGCATAGCACCATGCAAAAAGTGGGTATAACCATGCAGAAGGATCCTACCTACCTTCAGAGTTGTTGTGTGTGAGAGATTTTGTTGTGCTGGTGTATGTGTTAGGTTTTGGTTTTGAGAAGTACTGAAAGGAGGTGCTGATGTATTTGTTTTCTGAGAAGGATTTTTATGTAAAGTATTGTTGGTGAGTGGAAGTTGTAAGATAAA
Organism: Lissotriton vulgaris; assembly: GCF_964263255.1. Taxonomy (NCBI): domain Eukaryota; kingdom Metazoa; phylum Chordata; class Amphibia; order Caudata; family Salamandridae; genus Lissotriton; species Lissotriton vulgaris. The sequence goes on along the minus strand of NC_141691.1, from coordinate 1,409,729,733 downwards.
GGTGGTGGTGAGGTGTTTGCCAATAGAGTCTATTTTGTGTGTAAGAGGGGATTAACAAGGGTTAAGTGTGTTAGATTTGATTGCTGAAAGAGGTAATATGTGTGGTGCAGTGGAGTGTAAGCGCTGTGTGGTTGTATTATTGCAGGAGAAAGAAGAGTAGGGTCATTGAGAAAGCCGTTAATAGTCAGCTCGCCGCCTTCCTTGAATCCAACAAATCCCTCGACCCCTCACAGTCCGGTTTCCGAGCCAAACACAGCACCGAAACTGCCCTCATCGCAGCTACAGACGACATCCGAACGCTACCGGACAACGGAGAAACAGCTGCCCTCATCCTACTTGACCTCTCCGCCGCCTTCGACACAGTCTGTCATAGCACCCTCATACAACGCCTCAGCAACGTCGGAATACAAGGAAAAGCTCTGGACTGGATCATCTCGTTCCTCGCCGGGAGAACCCAGAGAGTCCGCCTCCCCCCATTCAAATCTAAGGCCACCGAAGTCATCTGCGGCGTACCACAAGGATCTTCACTCAGTCCCACCCTCTTCAACGTTTACATGAGTCCCCTCGCATCCATCGCTCGACAACACAACCTCAACATCATCTACTACGCAGACGACACCCAGCTGATCCTCTCCCTCACCAAAGACCCTAACACCGCCAAAACCAATCTACACAAAGGAATGAAAGAAGTAGCCGAATGGATGAAGAACAGCCGTTTAAAACTAAACTCGGACAAAACGGAAGTCCTCATCTTAGGATCATCCCCTTCTGCCTGGGACGACTCATGGTGGCCACCGGCCCTGGGTACAGCACCCAGACCTACAGATCAACGCATCCAAAACGCCTCAGCCAGACTCATACTTGACATCCCACGTCAAGCTCACATTTCCGGTCACCTGAAAGACCTCCACTGGCTCCCCGTCAACAAGAGAATAACGTTCCGTCTCCTCACCCATGCACACAAGGCCCTCTACGACCTAGGTCCTGAATGCCTCAACACACGACTGTCCTTCTACACACCCACCCGCCAACTACGATCATCCAACCAAGCCCTCGCCACAGTTCCGCGCATCCACAGATCCACCATGGGAGGAAGATCCTTCTCCTACTTAGCGTCCAAAACCTGGAATTCTCTCCCCACTCACCTCCGCCTTATACAGAACCACTTCTCCTTCAGAAAGCAGCTTAAAACCTGGCTATTCGATGAGTAATGCACACACCCTCCTTCAAGCGCCTTGAGACCCTCTGGGTGAGTAGCGCGCTATATAAATTCCTGAACTTGAACTTGAACTTGAAGGCTGAGTATAGGTTTGTTAGTGACGAAAAGGGGCCTGTTAGGAGTAATTAGAGCAGGGAGTGTGTTTCTGAATGGGATATAGATAAGTATGATGTGGAATGTGGTTCTGTTACTGATGAGTGGATTGGTCAGTGCTATAAGATAGAGTTGTGTATTGTTTGTAAGAGATGGAGCAAATGTGTGCTTGCTGGGACCATAGATGTGGTTTCTGTAGTTTTGTAGTGGGTGCTGAGACATTGAACTTTGTCTAGGGTTGCTTTGTAGTTCATGAGTAGAGTAGATGTGTTTTGAGTTTGTTATATGGTTGTGGATCGGGTAAGGTGGGTGCTGGTGTATGTGAATTTGGCCACCATTTCTGGCCTTAGGCCCGACCAGTCTTGGACAGACTCAAACAAGTAACTTTAAGTTCTGTATGTTGGGTTTTTGTCATTTTGGTCTTGTTTGGTTTAGATAAAGATACTTTATTTTTCTAAACTGGTGTGGTGTCCATTTTTACTGTTTTTACTGTGTTACTGAGTGTGTTATGAACAAATACTATACACATTGCCTCTGAGATAGGCATGACTGCTCGTGCCAAGCTACAAAGGGGGTTGTGAGCAGGGGTTATCTTGAGTGTGTAACTCCCTTACCCTGACTAGAAGGAGGGGTCCCTACTTGGACAGGATGCATTTTTTATTTATTTTATTTAAAGAGTTTTGTATAGCGCGAACAAGACCCTTGGGTATCGGAGCGCTTTACATTGCATGAGAAAGAATAGAGACAAATCTTGTATAGAAAAGCAAAATACACGATTAACCAGTATATACAGTTACATGAGTTAGATTTGGGATATAACTATCTATATGGTGAAAAATTGCGACTTCCTGATTGCAAAAAGTTTTTAAGTGTCCTTTCCTGTGCATTCTATATTCTACAATTCTGGTCCAGGATTAATATAGCACCGGTCAAGGCTATCCCCCATATAGTTGTAGGACTATAAGTAACGGGTTAACACAGTATGTACAGTGATATGAGGTAGATTTGGGAAAAAGATTTTAGTTGACTTATCCTGTGTATTCCATCTTCTCCAACCCTGGGTCAGGATTCGTGTAGTACCGCCCTCCAGTATCCCCAGCTCAGCCTGCAAATTTCTTTTCACTTCCCTTGAGTATGTGTCTTGGTCAGAACTATGTTATGGTGCAAAAGATGAGCCTTCTTGTCTATTGGAGGAACTTGCTCATTAGAAATATTTTTGTTTCCCTCTTAAATGTTGCTGTGTTTGTTATTTTTCTCATGTTTGGCGGAAGAGAGTTCCAGATTCTGGGGGCTGCTCCTGAGAAAGCTCTATCATAAGTTCTCTTCTTCCGGAAAATGGGTGGTCTCAGAACCAGCTCCTTGGCACTCCTAGCTGGTCTATTTCCTCCAGATACTTAAATTTTCTGGGCAAGGTATCTTGGTGTATTGTAGTGAAGTGCTTTGTGGGTGATACATGCCATTTTTAGCTGAATTCTGGCTTCGTACTGTAGCCAGTTTAATGCTTTCAGGTGTGGAGCGATATGGTCGAACTTCTTCGAGCCGGTGATAATTCTTGCAGCTGCATTAAGGCATGCTTTTAGTGGTGCTGTGGAAATTTTTGGTAGACCTGCTAAAGTAGTGCAACCATATTCAATCCTCGAGATGACCAATGATTGGACTGCTAGTTTGAGATCCGCCTTAGAGATGAAAGGTTTTACTTTTCTAATGTAGTTCAAAAGAAAACGGGCACTTTTGCCATTGATTTGAAGTGGGCTTTCATATCAAGCTTCTTGTCGAGTGTGATTCCTAGTGATTTAACCAAGTCAACTAAGGTAGGAGTGCAGTTAAACGCCGTGATCATTTTAGACCATTCCTTAACCTCTGTGTGGTTCTTTGGTGGTGAGATTAGTAGGAATTCTGTTTTTTGAGCGTTATACCACTGCCAGCAAGATACCCCATTTCTAACAATCTCATAAAGCACACATTGCCATATCAGTTCCTGACACTGAACAAAAATACTTTTGGTGCTGATATGCTCCTTGGGAAAGAGCACTTTTTCTCAACCCTGAAAGAAGTTTTGCTCCCTACCCTCATCAGGAGTAATTATTCAGTCTTTCTTGGTGTGGGAAAAGACTAGTGAAGAACTGGTAAAAAAATCCTTAAAAAATGAAAGTTGGAAAGTTTGCACAGACTCAATAGGGCATTCCAACCCTGGAACTGCTTACTGCTATCTCCAGTCCCAGTATGTAGATCTGCAAAAAGGTTGGAAAATGAGGAAATTGTTAGCATTCAAGCCCTACTATGGTATTAGCCCTGGTATAATAAGAGAGTATATATCTGTTTTATTGTATAGTTAATAAAACCGTAACAATTTTCTTTACAGCATTTGGCAAATATTAGCTTAAAACAAATGAAACAACGAAAAACAGTATTTCAATAAAATTACTTTCATATTCGTGAATTTTCCTGAAGCTTATAAAAGCAATTATTAAATGGTGTTTACATATGTGAATGAGAGACATCCTTCTGACTTAGTCCACAAAGCTAAAGGGTCTTTATAAAATTAATTCATTATGGACTCACTTGCTTTCATTTATTTTTAATTTTTTTATTTTTTATTCAAGATTTTTTCCCCCATTTTCTTTATAACATGAGCAGGGCACAATAATTACAGTAAATTAGAACTCACAATCATACATACATATTCAAATATCTATCTAGACAAGTTCTTAGTCTTTTAACAATCAGTACCTAATTTCCATCTAATAAAAGGACCCCAAATTTGCATACCCAATTTCTTACCCTTTCTTCCCTTCCTAGCATATATGGCTGTTTCCAGTTTTTGAATTGACAATAGTTTGCCTAACCATTGATGATATGATGGAGGGTTAGGATCAAGCCAAGCAGAAGCCACTAACAATCTCATGATCGCCATTGCTACAAATATAAAATTTCTACAACTCGACTGCCCATCGACATCTATCCCCAATAACATAATTGCTGGTGTTAACTCTATTGTTTTTGACAGTGCATTCCGAAAAAAATTCTCAATATCCTGTTTCATCTTATCCAAATGGGGACAAACTGAAAAAATATGCAGCAAATCAGCATCTGTACTACCACATCTAAAACAAGTAGTACCAGATAAACCTCCCCACTGGGCAATCTTCGCGGGTGTATAATATAGATGGTAAAGTATCTTATAATGTTGGGCCTGAAGGGAGGATGAGCACAGCATTTTACCCCCCATTTCTAATGACTCAGTAAAAATATCCCTGCCTATATCTAAATCAATAGTCCACTTATCTATCCATTTCTCTAAATCATCCTTCTTTAATTTTGCCATTTCTAAATAAAACCTCTTAATAGTGCAATCACTGCCACCTTCTATAAGGTCCATAACCACATTTCTTTCGAATCCCGATGTACCCCCTTGTTTATTTAGTATGCAGCTTCTTATTTGAAGGTATTTAAAGAAATGTTTTGTATCCAAAGCATAACTGTTTTGCAGTTCCGTGAATTGAAATATACCATGAAGACCCAACATATCTCCAAACTTCCTTATCCCCCGCCTCTCCCACTCTTGAAAGACAGCTCCTGAAAAAACCTCACTAGGAAGGGAAGGGTTATCTTTTAGTCTAGTGTATGCATTGTACTTCCCTATTCCCACCTTTTTATCAAACCCTTTCTATATATTAAGTGCGGCCATTACCGTCTTAAATCATGTTCTTTTGAAGTAGCTACCCTCCGTGAATCTCAAAAATACATTTTTAGCATTTGTACCCAAAACCAAACCATAAATAGCAAGCGAACCAAACTTGTCCCAACCCTCCACTTCAGCGCCTCCAATCAAGCCCACCATACATTGCAGTGCTGCTGCCCAATGATAAAGCTTTAGATCCGGTAGTGACCAGCCTCCTCTTTCCCGAGGGAGCGACATAAATCTCAATGCCCTCCGTGTCTTGCCTTTTGCCCAGATAAAACGGTTGACCATCTGTTCGCAGATTTTAAACCACTTATTATCAAATGAGAGTGGAATTGCTCTAAAAACATACAAAAATTTCGGAAGAACCAGCATTTTGATAATATTAACAGGCCCTACTAGTGACAAGTGAAGATTCTCGTATCAATCCAGATCTTTCTTAACTTTGTCTATTATTGGGACGATGTTTTTTTCCACCAAAGCGTCAAGATCAGCTGAGATATTAATACCTAAATACAGCCCTGCCTGAACCACTCGGTTATCATCACAGAGAGTCATAGAGTTTTTGATGATCTGAGTCTTTGAAGTATTCAGGGCATAACCTGAAACTTGCCCAAATCTACGAGCCTCTGCCTCTATCAACTCAATCACCTCCGTGGGGTTTGGTGTTATCACTGCCACATCGTCAGCGTAAGCAAGTATCTTACAAGGGCCTAATAGTGTATTTAATGGGATGATATCTACACATGACTCTATCCTGCGGATTAATGGATCCATGTACATGGCAAATAGCAGCGGGGAGCAAGGGCACCCCTGCCGTGTGCCTCTCTTAATCTGAAATTGTCCCGTAATGCCCCCGTTTACTCCTAAAGCCGCAACCGGTTCCCTATACAGAGTCTGTAGGGCTTTCACGAAACCCCCCTTAATCCCAGCTCTTATTAAGGTGTGCCATATATAGTCCCAGGAGACCCGATCAAACGCCTTCTCAGCATCTAACAACATTACGGCCATCGGGTCTCCTGTGACCTCGGTGGCGTCAAACATAGTTATAACTTTCCGGGTATGATGTGTCGTACCTCTTCCGGGAATGAAACCGTGCTGGTTGCTACTGACTTGGGCACCTATTATTCCTGCGAATCTCGACGCGAGGGCTTTCGAATATATTTTTGTGTCATTATTCATCAACGTGATTGGTCTGTAAGACCCCGGCTCAATCGCCGGCTTCCCTTTTTTTAATATTAGAACAATATCTGCACCCCCCCAAGATTTTGGGATAGATTCCCCCGTCTGAGCAGCTTGGATCGTTCTAATTAAATCCTGCCCTAGGCTCCCCCAGAGGGTTTTATAAAACTCTGAAGGCAGCTGATCCGGGCCAGCAGCCTTTCCTGAGGGGAGATTGCCCATAGCTTCTTTGATTTCAGTATAATCCAACAGCCTCTCTAGTCCTTCTGCATCTTCATTAGTTACCCTCTCAGCCGGAATATTCCGCAGATATTCACCTATCTCTTCAGCATTGCTGGGGTATTGGTCATCATAGAGTGTCTGATAAAATTTCCTAAAAACTTCCCTAATTTCCTCAGTCGCTTGCTTTCAAATGTTTTTCATGAGCTTGCAGAAACTTTATCATTCTACATTTCAATTGGGGGTCAGTTGGGTCCAGGCCCCCAATAATGGCAGTTCTGCATGTATGTATTCTCCTAAGGCTTTCTTCAAAAAGGTTACACGCTCGGAGTGCAGCTTCTTGCAATGGCATATTAGATGGATTAAATCTTCCTTTCCATTTCCACAGAGACGGCATTCTTTTGACTCAATATGCCTCCAAGATGGTACGTTGGCTAAGGTTGGAAGTTTGCCAAAGCGCAAGGCCCTAAGTCATTTTTTAATATAAATAGAGAACGTTGTGTGCAAGTAGGCCGCCGGTTTAAGAGTTTTATAATTGTTGATCACAGTCCAAGAATGGGAGCGATGAGAAAAAATACCTTTATCTGTTAGCAACGAATGAAGTTTGGCAGCTCTATTTAATCCCTGCTTGTTTGATATGAAAGGACATTTTTTATTCCAGAGGTTAGAAGAACATGTTGCCTCCAGTGCACTAGTCAAGAATTTGTTGGCCTGCGATTTTTTTTGCGTTTCTAATTCCTGCCATAGAAATTTGTTGAGGTTGTTTTCACTAGCACTTTGCTTGATTCAATACCACACCTTTATGTAAGTATAAAGTCTACCCAATGATTCGTTCATTAGTCCGAATTCTAATCGCATTTGCGCTGGTGAGGCTGAACTGGGAAGTTGAAGAACCTTTTTATAGATTTTTGTTATTAGGTTGTTAAGAATTTCAGAATCTTTTCCATGCATAGCAACGCTGGTATATGATAAGGTGGGCAGTGCTTTTCTAGAAATAACTGTCAGGAGCGGCCTCAATGATGGCCCTTCCAGCTTTTTTGCCAGTGAGCTAAATGCGAATATTAAGGCCCCCGCTCATATAATTTTTCTGATCTTTTAACGATAACTTGTCATCTATGTAGTATCCCAAGTATTTATAACAGGATACTTTTTCCAGTTGTTTACCTTCTAGCCAGATGTTATGATGTGTGGCTTGTCGATTAGTGAGAAGCATTGTTTTTGTTTTTGATGAGTTAAGTTCTAACTTGTTTATAGACAGAAAATCTGAAAGTACAGTTAGGAGCCTCGTCAAACCAACTTTAGTTAAGCTCAATAGCACAATGTCGTCTGCGTAAGCAAGGTGAGAAAGTTTTAGCTTGCCTAATTTCAGGGAGTGTGTATTGATGTTGTCTAGTTTTCCGGAGAGATCAGATATGAAAAGATTAAATAAATGTGGGGCGAGGACGCACCCCTGTATTAAACCGATAGTTGTATTCACTTTTCTCGATAGGCTGGTACCTTCCCCAAGTTTTACATGAGTCCAGGTGTCAGTGTAGAATAATAACAAACCCCTCAGTATCCTCCCTGGTATTTCCCATGCTTATAACTTTGCCCACAGCTGATTCCAGTCCACGCTGTCGAAAGATTCTTTTAGGTCTATGAAACACAGGTGCAAGTCCTGTTTCTCACGCTTGCATTTTTCAGCAACCATTATAATTGATTAAATGTTGGAGGTTGTTCCAGTCCCTTCTCTGAATCCTGTTTGGTTAATTGGAATCAGGTTTCTTTCCCCGGACCAGTTTACCAGGTCTTTCAAAAGTAATGATGCAAAGTATTTAGCTTCAACGTCCTGCAATGCAATTAATCTGTAATTAATTGGGTTTGTTCTTACTCCTCCTTTATATATGGGCATTATTATTGAGCCTTGCCAGCTGTCCGGTAATTGAGTATTAATCTGCACATCGGCAAAGAGGTTCTCGAAGTGAGAGCTCCAGTATTCTGAGGTGTGTTTGTAGATCGCTTGGGGAATGCCATTCGGCCCTGGAGCCCCATTACTTTTGCCCTTTTTGATTATTTTTGCTACCTCCTCTGCTGAGTAGATGACATGATTTACTACTGGCGTAGATGTTTGGAGTAGGTCTATCATTGGGGACTGACAGCAGCTTTTTTCGTCTGAGTTCAGTTTTTTCAGATTTTCTGATGTTGATTGTTTCTGTGGAGCGTTTGATAAATTTTGTTTAAATTTTTGTGAAAGGAAGCTGACCCATTCCGTTTCCTGCACATTCGACGTTAAGATGTTTCGATGTCTGGTCAATTGATTTATTGTCTTCCAAAATGTATTTGAGTTTTGGATGCTTAATACTGAATAGCAATGTAGTCCAAAAGCTCTCAGTTTTCCATTTTTTGAATTCCCAGATGTTCTTTTTATATTCTTTTCTTTGTAGGAGAAATGTCTCCAATGGTATAATAAGAGAGACTATTATCAGAGCCCCTATGTAATGAGACTGCTGCCATGATTTGTGGCTGCACTACATGGCACCAAAGGAGCAAGTAGTCTTTTTTACAGGATAAGTAGATTATGAAGCAATCTGTCCCATCAACAAGTAAATATTTTTTTAATTCCCACACCCGACAGCATCTACTGCTTTAAAACCCTATCCTTGCAACCGTACATTATTTAATCTCCCCCAGTCTCTCTCACCAACCATTCACTTGAAACCACTTAGCCGCTGTTAGTCGTGACAACAAACTGGTATCCACAAAAGAATACCAAATACACAGAAGAATTTCAATTATAGTGGAAGACATAAAACATCAATATCTTCAGAGAAGCCATACTTTCTTTAAGTCATAAGAATTATAAGAGACATTAACAACTGAAAACTTAGTTTGTGCTAAAAGATCAATATATGATTAGGAAACTTTTTTAAAAGCTATTAATTTAGCAGCCGAACATTTCATTGAAGGGTGGGGGTTAAACACTAATTGCAAAAGATCAGAGAAACATTGCATAAACAATTTCAGAAATAAAGGCCTTAGCATTTTAGGGTGGTGCAATCACACATGACCAATCGCTATAACACACATTTAACCCCTGGATTAACCACGAACCTTGGGTTCCAGAGAAGGGTAAGACTCACAGTAAAGTGCTTTTCAGGGGTAATAAGCTCTATATAAATGCAATTACAATACTTGAGTTTAATTATAATTCTATAAGAGGCTGCCTTTCCATAAGCTACTTCTGAAAGTTCAGTAAAGCTGTGGTTCAATCATTTACATATTAGATCAATGCCCTCCTGTCAAGTGCTAAACCTGCAGCAACTTCTGACTCATCAGGAAACAGCCCTTTGCATGCTGAGCCATGAAAGCCTATGTTTTTTTAGGAGAAAAGAAAAACTACCATTCCCAGAAGGCATTGTGTGGCTAGCTCAAAAGTATGGACTAACTGAAAGGGTCACACATAACACAAGCCAACTTTGCAGCACTGCAGAAAAAAGTCAAGATCATGAAATCATTACTACTTCCCAGACTGAGAGATTATATGCCAGGATTGCATGTAAAATGCTAGTATTGGTGGTTAAGTGCATGGGTGTAGCATTCTTATCTCCCAACATACGGGGCATATTATCTTAGTGTTAAAATGTTTAACACAAGCTATCGCAGATAATCATCGCCAAGCTAGCACTGTATTAGCAATGCTTAGAGGAATGGCGATAATTATCCAAGCAATAGCTATGTTTTCCATGGAACATCGTTGGTTTTCCGGCGATTTTCCATGGAAAATGGCGATAAGCTTGATGATAGGGGGCCTGTAGTCTTAGCCACACAATCCACCTCCCATGTTAAGTATGCCTTAGTAAGGAATTTAACAGACGTTAAATTCCTGCGTTGGGACATACTTAACGCAATTTCAAATATCGCTACCCTTCCTTGATAATATCGCGAAGCTACCTTTGCGTGATTTTTTCCTTGTTGGTTTTTACAGCCATGCCTACTTTGCATCTCATTAAGCAAAGTTAAGCATGCTGGAAACGGGGGCGAAGTCAGCAAAACACGCGCTAGAGTGTCCTTGCTGATTTGGCGATAAAGTTAATGCCGCTTTATTCCCGAAAATGGACTCTAAAGTTGCAATAAGTTTGTCGCCTGGCCTTGATAATATGCCCCAAAGTGAGTACTCAATAACAAGCAGCATTACATATTGACTAAACACACACAGACGATAAAAGTACACTTAGTACACATTCTTGCCACCAAAAATGCACTAATAAAAACACTCTTTATAAAACAAAAACACGTAAAACATGTTTTCACTTCACACCACTCCAATACCAAATCTTTCCACACATTGTTTATGTCTTTCACTGACAGTAGCTCATCTAAAATCAGAGTTCACAAAACTGCTACAGACTGGGTGCCATGCTTTTTTAGGTCAAGCTTTAATCCACATGTTATGTCTCTTTGTGGCGTTTGGCAAACCCACGGATTGCCATGGGTTACTATCTGTGGCATTCAGAAATGCTGGCTTCTTATTAGTGCCTTTCTGTAGAAGTCCCTCCTTTGTGGGTTCAACTCTCTTTCACTCAGAGAGTATTTTGCTCGGCCATCACACAGTACAGCTTGTGATAGCCTCTCTCTCACCTCCTCTCCCATCTGCCTGTGATGGCCACTCCTCCCTTTTAAGACAAAGGGGCAGAACAAGAAATTGTAAGGTTGTGGGAGAGCTGCATACTGCTTTTTCTCCTGGGACACGTGAAACATTGGTGCGTGAGCCTTACGCCTTCATCTCCGTAAGCATAAGCCCATTCCCAACAAAAGGCGTGGCTCGCCAAACTATATTTTTATAATATTTTATGCTTTTAATAAGCAGCTCGGCACAGGCCGCATGCTGCGATGCTTACTAAAGTGTTACAGCAAACAAATGATGGACGTAATGCTGACAATGCAAACATTCTCCCCCAGTCATTGGATCTGGGTTAAATCCATCGTTCTTTTGCCCACTACGCCACCCCAGTTTGGACCCAGCCATAGGCAAATTAGTCTTGACTCTGTGCCCCATGGGAACAGTCCACACCGAATTGCCAGGCCTGGTTCTCCCTGGACCGGAAACAAGCATCCTGGGACCGGTTTCAGGGTATGTCACCCTTCTTCAGCCACGCTAGCTTGAATCTAGTGGTACAGTGAGCAAGGGACCCATGCCTTGTCATACCCATCCCACTTAGGGCAAAAAGTGTTACAGCAAAGAAATGATGGACCGAATGCTGACAATGCAAACATTCTCCCCCAGTCAAAAGATCTGGGTTAAATCCATCTTTCTTTTGCCCACTATGGCAACCCAGTTTGGACCCAGCCATATCCAAATCAGTCTTGACTCTGTGCCCTGTGGGAACAGTCCAGACCGAACTGCCAGGCCAGGTTCACTCTGGACCGGAATCAAGCATCCTGGGACCGGTTTCAGGGTATGTCACCCTTCTTCAGCCACGGTAGCTTGAATCTAGTGGTACAGTAAGCAAGGGACCGACGTCTGGGCATACCCATCCCACTTAGGGCAAAAAGTGTTAAAGCAAACAAATGATGGTTGGAATGCTGAGAAGGCAGACATTCTTCCCCAGTGAAAAGATCTGGGTTAAATCCATCGTTCTTTTACCTACTACGCCACCCCAGTTTGGACCCAGCCATATGCAAATCAAGTTTGACCCTGTGCCCCATGGGAACAGTCCAGACCGATCTGCCAGACCAGGTCCTCCCTGGACTGGAAATAAGCATCCTGGGACCAGTTTCAGGGTTTGTCAGTCACCCTTCTTCAGCCAGGCTAGCTTGAATCCAGTGGCACAGTGAGCAAGGGACCCACGTCTGGGCATACCCATCCCACTTTGGGCGAAAAGTGTTACAGCAAACAAATGATGGACGGAATGTTGACAATGCAAACATTCTTCCCCAGTCAAAGGATCTGGGTTAAATCCATTTTTCTTTTGCCCACTACGCCATGCCAGTTTAGACCCAGCCATTTGCAATTCAGTCTTGACCCTGTGCCCCATGGGATCAGTCCAGACCAAACTGCCAGGCCAGGTCCTCCCTGGATCAGAAACAAGCAATCTGGGAATGGTTTCAGGGTATGTCACCTTTCTTCAGCCAGGCTAGCTTGAATCCAATGGCAAAATGAGCAAGGGACCCATGTCTGGGCATACCCATGACACTTAGAGCAAAAAGTGTTACAGCAAACAAATGATGGACGGAAGGCTTACAATGCAAACACGCCGTCATCTCTGTAAGCATCGTCCCACTCCCAACGAAAAGCACGGCTCGCTAAACTCCTTTTTCAATATTTTATGCTTTTAATAAGCAGCACAGGGACAGGCGGTACGCAGCGCTGATTACTAAAAGCATAAAATAGTGAAAACAAAAACATTTTGTCTAGCTGCGCTTTTTGGAGTGGGGAGAAGCGGGGCTAGTAGAATGCCCAACAGAGTTTTTCAAACTACACTAAATAAAATACAGACACGGGTCGCCAAACTCTTTTTTTTTTTTTACAATATTTTATGATTTTAGTAAGCAGTGCAGCATGCCATCCGTGCCGTGCTGCTTGTTCTTTCCACCCCTCCTTCTCTGTTTCTGCTTCTCCCTTCCTGCTGCTGTCCCCCTCACGATGGAATGCTGCTTTCATTATGCACCTGGCCGCTGGTAATATCAGTGAAACACTCACCTCCCTGGTCAAACAAATTTTGGCATCAGGGATCTACCCTGCGGCCTGGATGACAGCATGCATAAGGCAAATCCTGAAGAAGATAAGAGTAGACCCCACAGAGGACAACAACTACTGTCCCATCGCAGGCTTACCCTTTGCAGCCAAGGTCCTTGAAAAGTCGGTCAATAAGACTCTGACCAACTATTTAGACACTAATGGGCTACTGGATCCTACGCAGCATGGGTTTTAACCAAGAAACTCAACGGAGTTGGCTTTGATTGCTGCCTCAGAGGGGATCCTGAAGGCGGTGGATGGAGGAGGCAGGGTGATTCTCGTTCTTCTAGATCTCTCTGCCGCATTCGACACCGTGACTCACACAGTGTTGGTGTGGCGACTGCAGGAGATAGGTATTGGGGCGTCGGCTCTGGCCCTCATTTTCTACTTTTTAGAGGACAGGAAACAGAGCCTGAGCTGGGAAGATCTACTATCTGACAGTTTCAAACTGCCCTGTCTCCGACGTTGTTCAATGTCTATGTGAACCCACTGACAAGACTCGTCAAGAAGCACGGTTTCACATTTGTGTCCTACGCTGATGACTCACAATTGATGATATCCCTATTGGACAAGTCTGAGATCATAGCTATCAGTTTTCATAGTTGTCTAAAGGACATTATGAACTGGATGAGCTCACGTTTTTTTTTAAATTAACACGAGTTTGGTAAGGGAATGTCACTGTGGAACAAATCCTGGTGGCAGCCAGAGGCAAGTTAATGCCCCCGCCCTGTCGAGAAGGTCAGGAATCTTGGAGTCATTTTTGACAACAAGCTTAATATGTCGGCACATATTTTTTTATCTAACTTTGTCAAGTTTCTTTCGCAAGATCTTTACCTTTATCCCTCTCAATTTACAGAAGACTGTAATGGCTGCCCTCTTTTTGACCAAACTGGATTACTGTAACGCGCTATTCTTAGGTACAGATAAAACCCAGATAAAGAAATTGCAATTGTTACAGAATGCTGGCGTACGATTACTTCTAAACCTTCCCAAGGGCCACCCTATGTCACGGGGAATAAGAACATTACACTGGCTCCCTATTTAGCAGAGAATAGAATTCAAGTCACTTTGTCTGGTGCATAAGGCACATTATGGTGGTGGCTCAGACGAGAGCCAGGAAATGTTCAGGCGATACACCCCTGCGCAAAATCTTCGGTCTACTAGTTTTGATATGTATCCCCAAGTCCTGTAGACCAGATTGGGGGGAAGGTCCTTGTCTTACTGTGCGGCTAAGTTATTGAACAAACTGCCAGTGGCTCTGAAACTACAACCCAATCTATTGCTCTTCAGAAAAGCCTTGAAAATGCGGCTGTTCACACCCAAGTAGATCCAGCATATCTCAGTTCCTACATACACACTACAGCACCAAGGCGCCTCGGCATTCAAGCACTTAATAAGCCATTTATCATCATCATCATCTTCATTCATAGCTCGGACATGCCTGCAAGTTAGCCCTCAAACCTCTCAGACTAGCCTGCAGCACCTGCTGCTTCCACCCGTTTTGTAGTGTCTACCGCTTCACCTAGTTTACTGAGAAAGCTACATACACATAGAAACATAGTCAGACACACACACACGCAGACACACACACAACCACACACACACAACCACAACCACACACACAACCACACCCACACCCAACCTCACACACACAAAACCACACACACATACAACCACACACATACCAGAGCCACACCCAACCACACCCACACCCACAACCACACCCACACTACCACCAACACACAACCACAACCACACTCACAACCACACCCAACAACACAAACACAAAACCACATGCACAACCACACACACAACCACACATACAAATACAATCACACACACAACCACAACCACACCCACACCCACATGCACACAACCACAATCACACACAACCACACACACACATACCACACACACACAACCACACACAACCACACACAACCAAACACACAACCACAACCATACACACAACCACACACACAACCACACACACACACACACAACCAGATATACCACACCCACACACAACCACACACACACACAAAAAACCAGACACCCAACCACACTAACACAACCACAGCCACACACACAACCACACCCACACCCACAACCACAACCACATAACCACCCACACAACCACACACACACAACCACACACCCACAACATAACCACACACACAACCACACACCCACAGCCACACACACACACAAGGAAACACACAACCACAACCACACACACAACCACACACACACACACAACCACACCCACACAACCACACACATACACAACCACACACACACACAATCACACACACAACCACACATACACAACAACACCCACAACCACACACACACAAACACAACCACACACACAACCACACCCATAACCACACACACACAACCATACACAAAATCACAACCACAAACACACACACCTACACTCACACCCACACCCACACCCCATCCACTCAACCACAACCAAACACAAACACACACACAACCACGCACACACACAACCACACAAACAACCACACACACACAACCACACACACAACCACACACAACCATGAACAACCACACACAACCACGCACAACCACAACCACACACAACCATATACAACCGCACATACACATAACCACACACACACAACCACACACACAACCACACACAACCACAAACAACCACATACAACCAGACACACAACCACACACACAACCACACACACACACAACCCCACACCCACACACACAACCACACACACAACCAAACACACCACACCCACAACCACACCCACAATCACACCCACCACACCTACAATCACAACCACATCCACAACCACAACCACACCCACACACACAATCACACACACACAACTACAACCACCCACAAACACACACAGCCATACACACAACCACAACCACATACACAACCGCAACAAACATTTTATGAAAAATTGACTCTTTTAAAAATTCTGATTTCACTAGAATCCGAGTCCTCCACAACACCCTGTTTTTTTGGCTGTCAGCTGTGAAAAGGAGACCAATATTGCCCCCATTTTTATTATTCTGTATCCTCGGTTCAATTCTAGGGTGCTTTTTTAACTTGTCTTTACTTAATTGCGAATCTTACCGTTACTAAATCAAATTGTGTTAGTTTTGGCTTATTTGCAATGCAAACTTTATCTCAATAGGTTGTTGTAACAAGCTGCAAGTCCGCTACGGAATCCTATTCAATTGTTAAATATTTTCCACATAGGGTTGCAAGACCATAAAGTGGAGTATTCATGATTTTGAATAGTTTGTTTGAATAAGTTACTCTCTCCTGCCCATCACATTCCAGTACTAAGGTTACGAGTGACCTGGCATCACCTTTCAGAGGTTCTTGCATCCACCCAAGTCTGGCCTGGCACTGGTGCATCCCAGCCTGTCATTCACTGGGTGATGATCTCCGAACCTCCTTCTAGACCCCAGCTCACTACTGTTTGCAGTCTGTCACTCACCCCTCACCTCCCTGGCACTCAAACTTCACCCATCAGGCCTGGCAGTCAGTCCTCGCCCTTGCACTCACCCTTCCCCTCCCTGGCACTCACCCTTGACCCTCCTGACTCTTACGTCTCACCTCCATGGCACTCAACCTTCATCTCCCTGGCACTCACCCTTCATCCCCCTGACCTGGCAGTCAACCTTCACCTCTGTGGCACTAGCCCTTCACCTCCTGGCCTGGCAGCTAACCCTCACCCCTGGCACTCATACTTCCCCCTTCTTGGCACTCACCTTTCCCCTCCCTGGCACTCACCCTTGACCCTCCTGACTCTTATGTCTCATATCCCTGGTACTCACTCCTCATCTCTCTGGCACTCACCCTTCACCCCCATGGCCTGACAGTCACCGGTGTCCCTCCTGGCATTCACTCCTCACCTCCCTGCCATTCACCCTTGACCCTCCTGGCACTAGCCCGGTTTCCCCCAAGAACAAAAAATAACAAGCATTGGCATAGCCAATAGGTCTCGCTTTTGGGACCTTATAAGTGTTTAGCCACGCAACAGTTGATGTTGTTGCATCAAGGATATTGTGTTGCATAACTAAGTACTTAGAAAGTCAAAAAAGCGAGACCTATTGGCTATGCCAATGCTTGTTGAGAGATTGCTTTTAAAATTTGTTTCACTGAAGCATACTATCACCTTTTTCCTCTTCTCTTCATGTCATATGCTTGTATTGCATTTTTAAAGCATGGGCATTTCTAAATATTGTATAAGTGCCTAGATGTATTTAATATATTTTTTTTATTTTTAATATTTTTAGTACATGAGGGGTAATTTTTGTAATTTCAATGTATTATGGTGATCCTGATGGCCTTGTGTATTAGAGAATTAGACACTGAAATGTTAATGCCAAGTCCAACTCTTCCCATGTGAATCTACTGAATCCTCACCATTCTGTTGCTTGATCTTCATGGTGTTACAATATTGACTTTGATTAGAGTGGACTTTAAATCATTGTTTTTTTCCATTTAAACATTATAATTGATCTGATAAGGTTACTTTTTTGGAGGATTTTTTTCTTGATCTGTCACCCTGAATCAAATGTATTTAATGCAAATATTTATCCTATTTTAGTGTACCCCTTTTCTTTAGTACAAAGTATCTAAAAATATTATCCAACTTTAGTGTGAATTATCTCTTACTGTCATTGTTAGGACTGATGCAAATTATTTTAAAATACTTTTTGATAAGTGGTTCCATTGTTAGCATTTCAGGGCTTGCATCCACACCCTGCTCTTTCACATCCTCCTCCTCTTCATTCCCGTTGTCAATTGCTGTCATCAACTGGTGAACCTACGCACAGGCCCTCAGAACTTTCTGAAGCTTCAACTTCTGAATGCTATTCTTGGCAGTCTTCTTTCCTTACAGAACTGCTTAAGCTCCACCATAATGTAGCTCTGAGTTGATGAGCTTGAATTCCATCTTTTGCAGGTATGGCCACAGATGGTCAGGTAGCAATTGGAGCACATTTGAAAAAATGAAAACATGCCAATAAAGAAGAATTTTGTAAAACTCATATTGCTATCAAATTATTTGTCTGGGATTTACTTTAATATGAAATTACTATATGACACTGTACAAGCACAAGTTCAAATCCCATCAATAACACCAATGTTAGAAGTTGGACTACAGGCTGAGAGGGATGGAACCGTACTCAAGCATCAATCACAATATCTGTCAAGGTGAAACACAAGTAAACCACGATTTACCCGTGTTTAACCCTCTGGTTGCTTGGCACATAAACAGAAAGGCTTAACTTAGAACTTAGAAGCAAGGTGTACAGTATATATGCAGCACTCCAAACAGTAATAAAGTGAAAATGCAATACCAATTTAGAAAAATAGAGTAACATTTATAAAATGATTTGAAACCGTAATGACAAAAATCCAATCAGTAGAACCAGAAATATGAAATACAAAGAAGTCAGGTAAGTAAAGGGCCTCAGCTATCTAGTCGTGCAAGTCAAAAGTTCATGCGGACAGTGATGGAACATAGGTAGGAGAGAGGGTCCAGGTTAGTCTTGCTGAAAGAGCTACCTTCAAAGCACAGCGCAAAGAGTTGAGTTTCGGGAGGAAGGGTTCACGAGGAGCAGGGAGAGTATTGCTGACGGTTATCAAAGTAGGGTGAAGAGTTGGCTGGCATTGCAGACAGTCTTTGCTGTAGTGCAAGGATTCTTTTAGGTATAACAGGCAGTTGTTGCTGGAACTTTATGTTGGAGGTCACCACAAGCTTTTGATGCTGTAGTACGATGTACAGATTTCATGATGCTAGGCTTCTTTGGCAGTCATTGTGGTGCTAAGAGTCGTTTCACCAGAACTTCGCCTTGGTGAACGGTGCGGGCAGCAAGATCTTGGTCTAAACCGGCCAGTTCGAATTCATAAAGAGCCCAACATGTCAGGAATTTTCTGTGTCTTTTGATAGAAGCTCAACGGAGGAAACACTAAGGGTCCAGGATCAGAGAGGCACCTCTTGGGGGTCAGGAACTCAATCCAGAAGAGGCTAGCAGTGTTGGAGGGAAGAATAATTATGGGTCTGTAAGGGGGGCTAGTGCAGGGCTCAGTGCCTGCTCCGGGGTGATGGTGAGAAAGAGAGCAAGGGACCTAATGGGACAGCTTAATTTGTACCGGACCTCCTGGAACGCTTGCTCTAAAAACAGGAAAAACATTGATATATGAGCCTTGGAGACTGTTTCTGAAAGTTGTACACATTTTATTAGAAGACACAGCTTCTAGAAATATTCAATGATATCATAAAAACCACATAGTACTAGGTCCTGCTCCTAGAATTCTCTTGAAAGTCGCATGGACCAGTTTGAATTTACAAAATACAGTTTACAGCTGCTATGAGAGAGAGAGAGACTATACTTTAAGAACACTTGTGAGTGTTGAGGCAGATTGCATAGAAGAGGTTAAGCACATATTATTGGGCACACTCACCACTGTATGCAAGTGAGATCCTGCAAGTACAAGTTAAACACCTTAAATGCAGTGAAGATAAAACAAGGTCAGAGAAAACATAACATTTCAAATAGTGAAATATAACTTTAAATGCAAAAACGGAAAAAGCATTTCATACAGCAGAATATACAATAGAGCAGCAGATCCTAAGTACATGTAACAAGAGCTTCTCGAGTAACCCCTGGGAAAAACTCCTGTCCGACATCCAAGTGCAGACGAGGAGTAGTTCAACAATATTCCTGTTGACCTCCTTTTTATATTGTTCAGGGGTGAGAAGCCTATGGTCACGCCATCTTACGTCACCTCGAACCACATACCCTTCCATCGTCACTTACTGGCCTGCCCGGTACCTTCCCATCCATAAGTGAAAATGTGTCCCCTTCTCGTAATTGTGGCACGTACGCCAGTCTAGACTGAGTTCCTGCCATTTTGACGGGAAGTTTGTCATTAATTTATTATGGACGACAGAAATGTGTTATTATTGCTTCAAAGGATTCTATTCATGCATTTATGTGCCAGTCTGTGATACTAATTTGCCACATTTATCCTCATTTATCGGACAGCTTGAATTAGCTCTGGTGGGAACTTCCCTTTTCCCCGTTCACAGCTGTTAGGTGGGGGGCTCGGGGTGTGTTGCAAGATTAAGGAGGAACTTGAACTTTAATGTTCGTGAACCTAGCATATAGTAGGGTGGGGGCCTAGAAGGGGTGCAAGGCCTCGCAGAGAAGTGGAGCTGGGAGAAGCTTGGGTCAGACCTGCTTTCTGCTTCTGCTTAAGCTGAGAGAAAATGGCAGTGCTCAGGCCAACGTAACTGAGGCCTATAACACTCAAGCCGCAGGGCCTACGCAGGGTTCATGCTGAGCAAATGATAAGAGTGTCCCTGAATATCTATATAGTAAAATGTTCTCCCTCCATCAGCAGGGCACAGACAGGTCCAGTTGCAGGTCAGCTGGGCAGTTGCATGGAGCCTCTGGAGCTCGCCACATTCCTGTAGCTCATAACTTTGGGTCACTTCAACCTGGGATGAAGGGTGCAGGTTATGCCTTCCTTCCCAGCAAGCAGGGCAGCAGGCAGCATAACAGCAGAGTAGCAGGGCAGCAGAGTGGCAGTCCTGTTTGCAGTAAAGCAGCACTGCAGTTCTTCTGTAGCATTCACAGGTCCAGGAGTGTACTGAAGAGTTGGGTCTGAGAGTCTGATTTTTATACCTGGTACCCATTTAGAAGTAGGAAAAGTTTCTAGAGAACCCCCCTTGAAGTCAGTGAAGGTCCCTGCTTCCCTTATGCTGGCCCCAAGCTGCCTGCATGAACAATGCAGTAGTCACAGATCCTTTTGTGAAGGCAGGGCACAGCCTATTCAGTTGCAAGTAGGGCGGTGACCAGCTCCGCCCTTACATCCAGCCAGTTGATGGTCAATTCGGTCACACCTAATCCTTCTTTTTTGTGGCTGTCTGGGGGAATAAGTCCAACTGCCAACTACACCCAGCCGTGTGGCCTAGGACAGGCTATAGGCACCAAGTGCCTAAGGCAGGAAAATGCCAATATTCCAAAAGAAGCTTTTTTGAAATATTAACTTAAAATCTGACTTCACCATTAAGGAGGATTTTTAATTAGAATTTCTCAGACACCAAAAATGATAGGTTTACTTGTTTCCCAATCAAAAAAATAGCACTTTGTAAATGTAATAAAGCAACCCAATGTTGTCCTATGGGAAAGGTAGGTCTTGCAGTAGTGTTTTTACTATCTGACCACGTAAAACAATTTTTTTTTATGGAGCAGAGCATCAGGGACATGACACTAACAATAAATAACAGGGAAACATCATTAGCTCAACACATACCAAACATGGATAAAGCCAATACAATGAAAGTGCAAGATAAGTGCAGGAAGCATATTACATCAATAATTTAATGGCATACCCATTTCTATTAGACTATTAACATTAACATTAGCATTAATATACCATCTTTAGGGATATACAATTCATTCTTGCTAAAGTGCTAGAGTGTTAAAGTGCTAAAGTGAGAAAGTGCTAAGGTACTAGATCTAACAGAAAACCCCCAGAGTACACTTCCTCCAATTCCCCCAACCTTACAATTTAGATGATCCTACTTATTTTATCAAATAAGACTACTAATCTGTCGGGGTTTCAAGATTAACTAAATACTTCTGATGGAGCAAGTTTTCGCACGTTGCACGAATTGCTTGTAGTCAAGAACCTCAAATAACCTTAACTCTGTAATCAATTTGTTCATCTTACTAATATAGCACATTTTACATTACACGGGGTGTCCCAGTGACGCTTGCCTATGTGTTTATTAATCTTAATACGCTTGCCTCTAAAATGGCTGCTGCTAAGAGGGAATTTAGTCTACGCATGCGTCGGTCATACCCATGTGATGTGACGCACTCATTTAAAGATGGCCGCTCTATGTTTTCACATGCTTCTGGCTTGCCTTGCTGCTTTTGCCAAGCTGTTTGTTCTGCACTTACCCTAATGCAAATAGTTATTATAAAGTAAGGGATATAGTATAGCCTTTTCATGGTATACTGTGTAATATTTTATTCTGTGTTTCTAAATTGTTTTCGCTTACTTTTCATGTATCGCATTCTTTGGGCCTGGGAGGTGCTTGCTACTCCATCTTGGAAAAGCCTGTGTGGTACCAGTCACGTGATCGGGGAAAAGAGCCATGCAGCAGTGGAACCCAGCCAGCTGGCAGCTGAAGCCAAGATGCTCCTGGGAACCGACCTGTGCCCCAGCAAGACGAAGCTGGACTGTACCTTAAACTGTTACATTTGTATATTACTGCTGTGTAGCCCATTGTACGCTGTATATCATATGCCATGGGAACTAGAATGTAAGGGGTGGGTACGAAATTTGAATACTAAGTCTGAGAAAGTCTAAATTTTAGGTGGTGTGATGACCTAACCTCCTCCTTTGTCCAATCAGAAGTAGGGGATCCTTTCACTTGTAACATTGGGGGTTGGTAAACTGACCCGAAAACAGTATAACTAGCCTAGATTTAGCTAGAGAAGTTGTCTGACTTATTTATTTATTTATGGCATTTGTAGAGCGCTCTGCAACCCTACGGGCATCCTGGCGTGACTTGTCCGAATAGCTGACCTGTCACTGACCCAACGTACTCTATAGGTGACTGATACAGAGAGCTGCGGAGCACTCTGTCCGATTTTCCACAGACCCACTCGGGGTTTTGGAACCTTAAGTGCTGGCGAAGCACTTTGCTGGGAGATTCGAGAACCCAATCGGGGTTACTGGCAGATTCCTTTTAGAGAGGGAGTAGCGCAGGCATTGCAACCGAAGCTGCAGGTGTTGGTCGTACCCTTTGGTGAACCCGGTCCTGATCCAAATCCTGGGGTTATCCTGTCCTGACTGTCCATGAGCTGTACCTGCTCGCCTACTGGCATTCTAAGTCCTTGAGGGTCCTTTCCCCCCTTTCCAAACTGACCCGTGGCCAGGGTTAGTCTTCATTCTGTCCTAGGAAAATATACCTTTATGTGGGTGTTCGTCTCTTTAAATTTTCCTTTTCTCTTGAATAAAGCACACTTGCATATTTCCCTTTTTTCCTCTTTCATAAATGAGATTTCATGTGTTATTGTTTATTAGCGTGTTCCACTTTCTTCCTACCTTTAGTAAAATACTGAATCGTTTGCATATATAGTATTTTCCATTCATACCCTCCTTATAGAAAACTCAGAACATCTGAACTAATTCATAAGTTTCGTTTCCTCTGAACCGTTAGGGAATTGCGAAAGTTTCTTTGATTAGCATGTTCCCTTTCTTACCCGCCTTTAGTGAAACTGTGAAAATCTGTTGATTTAAATTAGCGTGTTCCTTATTTGTCCCTTCCCTTTATTCTGAATTTTAGATGATTCTTACTGTCATTCATAGCTATACGATATTTCTAGTTCTAGTCATAGACAGCTTGATTTGTATTAACCTGTGGCTCATGGCATACGAAGATAATGATGATGCTTAGATAAAGGTTTTCAAAACTTCTTGAGTTTGTGGTCATTATAAAGAGTATAAACATTATTTCAATGTGTATATGGTATTTGAGTTGTCTATTTGTCCACAGCTAGCTCCTAGATCCATTGTGATCTTAGGTACCTGTGACGAGGATTGGTAAGTCAGGTACACTGAAATAAAATAGAAGGAAACTGAATTGCTGGTAATAGCGTGTAGGTTACCTGATTAATAAATAAAACGGAAAATATATTATGGGCCCAAGTGGGCATATTTGATAATAAAATTGGTCGGGTGACCTGCGCGCTCTATCAGTAATTTTCTGGTAGCAGTAGAATGGTTTAGGACTAGTTAAGACAGGTAGATAGGTTACTTGCTGATAAACTGTGTAAAATAAAATTGCTGCTAACAATTTTTTTATTGCTGCTAAAAGTATCAATCGATCAAAAATAAATATTGCTTTGAAATGTTATGAAATGTTTTTGAAATATTTTTGATGAAATGCTGCTATATATGTATTAACACAACTCGTTAGCTAATTGTTATATGTTGTCTGGAATCCCCGGGGGCAGAATAGCGGGTGGTGAGGAGAATCCACCTTGCACAGAGGTCAGTGGCATGAGGAAAATTAGTGCATGGTTAGGCAGAACTGGAAGCGCTAATTAGGGTTTTCTATATGAATAGTTGAATAAATGATAGCAACAAGTTCGCTAACGAAACTTCAACTGTGATATAACCTAATAAGGGTCACACGGAAGGAGTAGTAGGTTCGTCGGAGCTTGAGTGATAGCAAAGGAGTTCGTTAGTGAAACTTTAGACTTAGTATATATCCCGAAAAGAGTGTATGAGTCAAAGAAGTAGCAGGTTCTTTAATGCTTGTGTGAAGGGTAGGCAGAGGGGTCTATCCGCAGTATATGAAAAAGTAAACAAAAGAGGTTTACTTGTAGTGAAACAAATCTTTCCTTTCTAGACACTCGAGTACAGTGGCGAATATTATACGTTGTAAATTAAATAGAGCACTTGCACTTTAAGAAAGAAAGAGAGTGTCCGTTACCTTGTGAAGGAGGGAGTCAGTCGCGGAGCTGCGCTGACGTCACTCTGTGCCGCGCTGGTATTGGTCGAAACAGCGGGTGTGTAACGAAGCTGGTATTGTAAAGGAGGGGTGAGTGCCGGAGTGTGAGAACCCGTCTCACAGAAAAGGCCGCGCTCCGATTGGTTGAAATTATTTGCAACCACAGTGTTGATTGGTTGCTGAAATTGAAAGACGCGCTAGTATTGGAAGAAATTTTGTAAACAGGAGTACGTAATTCACATATAACCTAGGTTTTGCGAAGTATATGTGGTATCCCGATTTTTTACCTGATCCAAAATACTTAGGTTTTGGTAAGGATCAGATGTTGAGAGGCAGACCTTACAATATGTACGGAAGTAAGAGAAAAATGACTCTCGTAGACAAGGTTAAACATTACTTCAAGAAGGATAAACCCATCAAAACTAGAGAGGGTATAATCATTCCACCACCTAATACTCCCGCATCCTTTATGTTATTTGACAAAGGGTATCATACCTGTGTATGGTTGGAAAATTGGGTGGAATACACCAAAGATGGCGGACTTTTAGAATTTCCTTTAGACGGTACCTTTAATGGTAGAATTTTGTTTATTTGAGGACCCGAATGAATGATTTTCATCCCAGACCTAGATTGACGCAATATAAGGCTTTAGAAGAATGGGAGATTGAGGCCTTTGAGCGAGATAGACCTAGAATTGACAAGGGAATAAGCAAATGGTACCTGAAAATGCATAATGAAGCAAAAGAGAAAAAGATGAAACAGTGGAGGCAGAATATGATGATAGAAGGACTATTCCCAGTATGTACTGTAGATGAACCTGTAGGAGGAAAAAGGACAGAGAAAACAAGACACTTAATGACTGCTGGTGATTCTGAGGATGAATACCTGGAGAATTTATTAACCCCTTTACTGCTAAGGCATATATTCTGATTATCATATAATTTCCATTGAAATCAATGGAAAGTCCATGGCGAGTTACCCTTGTCATTAGCAGCCAAGAGGTTAATGAAAAATCCACCGCCATATGAAGAGGAGTCGAGGTCCCTGAGTACAAAGAATCTATTCTTTAGGCCTTCCAGTGATAGAAGGGCCAGTGCATCTGAACTGACAGGTCCAGGTTATGAGCCTAGTGGGAATGAAGGGTCAAGCATGACCGATCAGACTATTCCATTTTATAGGCCATCCTGTGGTGAGGGAACAAGTATGACAATACCAACTGCCCCGAATCTTTACCCTCCTTTAATTCCACAAGTAATACATGAAACCTCCATAGAAAAAGTTTTACAGGACCGAGAAAGAGAAGCTCTAGCTAAAAAGAGAAGTGAACTCATTCAGAAAATATCCCAGTTAAATTCAAGTCCTGAAGCCCTAACAATTCCAGTGACTATTGGTCCAGTTGTTCCTCTTTATGAAGATAGACAGGCTAGTCCAAAGACTCCAGTTGTTACTCCAGCTGTGGTACATCCAAGAAAAGAGCCCTTAATAGATGATGATCAGGCAAGTGAATGTGAGTCTGTAATTTCCTTAATGGATTTGCCCATAAGGGAATCAGAAGGCAGTGCACAGAGAAAGAGCACTCAGACTAGTGCAAGAGAAGTCCTGATAGTCATCTATAGGTACTCGAAGTGCCACGGTAGTGACTCCGGAAGATATAGATCGATGGACCCGAGAATTAGAAAAGATAAATCCTCAGCCAAGACCATTAGATATTTACAAATTACGAATAGAATTAGAAGAACTGATGGCTGGGAATGTGGGACTAGACAGGCTGAACACCCTTAGTGAAGAAGAATTGCTGTTCATTTGTAAAAGTATTACTCGAAACACCAGAGTGTTCCATGAGAAACTAATGGACACAGCAGCTAATATGGGAATAGACGTCAGCAAATCCAAAGTATTGCCAAAGCCCTACAGAGCAGAATTTTCGGACAAAGATTTAGAAAACATGAATGTGTCAGGGAAAAAGGTCCAGATAAGAGAATTATTGAATTCACTACAGAAATGGGGAGACCTAGAGAAATGGAACGCCAGGTGGGCAAAGAAAAAGGAAGACAGTAGATCCAGACAAGTGACTTCTGAATATGTCCTAAAAGAAGCTGACAAGGCAGAGACATTGTATCCTATGAGAGAAGTGCCAGGTGGGGGATATGTACATGTTCCATGGTCCAGACAGGATATTGTGTCATTTACAAATGATTTCCCAAAATTGCGAGAGAAACCTATAGAATGGTACAGACAGGTCGAGAGATTTGTTAAAGTTAAAAAATGTCTCCTGAAAGATTTAGATGGGTTCTTCGACATTGTAGTTCCAGTAGATTTGTAGACAGAATGTAAAATTGCTGTTGATTGGCCAAGTGAAGAATATGCCAGAGACAAAAAGACAGGCGCTCCTTCAGCGGAAGTAATGAGGAAATATGACCAGGTAATATTGTACCTGAAAGGAAAGGTGCCTGCAAAAGAAACCGATTGGACCAGAATAGATAGAACTACCCAGAATAGAGATGAAACTGTGCATTCATATTATGAACGACTGTTACAAGTGTTCAAAACATATAGTGGGCTAGATAACATTGAGATGAAGGACATGACCCACTTCATTTATCGATTCGTGTTAGGATTAAGACCTGAGATTTCCCAGTGGATCAAAGACAATAAAATTTGTTGGCAGGCTAAACCTATCGATGAAGTCCTGAAGTATGCCACATATTGTGAAGATGAGCTGGAAAATAAAAGAAAAGAATTAAAAGAAAAAGTTATGTGGGCACAAGTAAAACTGGCAGAGCACCAAGAACAGCAGTTAAGCAAAATGACAAATACCCATAACCAAGGCCCTGGGGGTGGAGGAAAGCCCAGAGTAAAAAAGAGTCGAGAGGAGGCCAGGAAGAAGTTCCCCTGTCACGGGTGTGGAAAGATAGGGCATTGGAGGGACGAGTGTAAGGCTGTGCAGAATGATAATGTGCCAAATAATGATTTAAATCCGCAGGTGCAGAATGAGGGACCGAGGAAGACACAGCAACAGGTAAAACAGAATCAATTGCCTCGTGCACCTAGACCAAACTATAGGAGCAAAGCACAACAGGGGGAGGAAATAGAGGTTTGGGAAGGGAAGGAGGATAGAAATGCAGCGACTTCGCAATTTTTGCTGAATGATACATTCCTCTGTGATGAACCTTACTGACGGTGCCTGAGGGGGGAGGACGAGGAGTGCGTGCTTGGTGCCTCCTTGCCGGTAGACCAGTCAGGGCCATACAATGAAGGAAAGGTTGAAGGAAAGGACGTCACCTTTCTGTTGGACACTGGTGCTACCTGTTCTACTGTGAGAACATCAGACGTTACAAACATACCCCTCTTGGGAGAAGCAATCCAAGTAGTCGGTGTTTCTAATCAATTAATTAGTACCCCAGTTACAGAACCCATGGAAATTACAATAGGGAATTTCAAAGAAGTGCACAGATTCGTTGTCTGTCATTCCAGTCCTGTGAACCTACTAGGACATGATTTGCTGTGCAAAATGAACTGTACCATCTTTTGCACACCAAAAGGCGTCGAAATACAAACCCCAGATGAAGACGGAATTTACAAATTAATGTTAATTAGACCTGACTCAGAAATCAAAAGACTGACAATACAAGACTTACCTGAAGAACTCCAGCAGAAAGTGAAACCTGAGGTATGGGATTTTACTGGAAAAGATGTAGGATTAATGGCAAATGTTGACCCAATTAAAATATCCATAAGAGAAGATGCAGTCTACCCTAATACTAAACAGTATAAAATGAGTGCAGAAGTAAAAGCAGGAGTTGCTATTGAAGTAAAAAGGTTGTTGGAAGCAGGTATCATACAGGAGGTAATGAGCAGTCCTTGTAATTCGCCCATAATTGGAATTAAGAAACCTAGTGGAAAGTACAGGGTAGTACAGGACCTGCGCAAGGTAAATAAAATTGTCATCCCTTGCTGTCCTATTGTGCCGAACCCTGCAGTGATTTTGTACCAAATTCCATGGAATGCTGGATGGTTTACCATCATTGACCTATGTCACGCATTCTTTTCAATTCCAATGCATCCAGACAGCAAATTTCTTTTCTCATTTGAATTCGACAGTCATGTTTACGTCTGGAATCGTGTCCCTCAAGGGTACACAGAAAGTCCTTCGATTTTCAATCAAATTCTGAAGAAATGCCTTGAATCCTTGGTCTTACCTGGAGAATCCGTTCTGGTGCAATACATAGACGACCTCTTGGTGGCGTCTAAAAGTCGGAAAGACTGTGTTGTTGACACCATTGCCTTACTGAACCATTTAGATGAAGGGGGACATAAAGTATCACCAGACAAACTACAGTTCTGTACCGCTTCTGTAAAATATCTGGGACACCAGATAGAGAGGGGTATCAGGAAGGTTACCACAGAAAGAATTAGAATAATTTGAAACATGGAACTACCAAATACT
Organism: Lissotriton vulgaris; assembly: GCF_964263255.1. Taxonomy (NCBI): domain Eukaryota; kingdom Metazoa; phylum Chordata; class Amphibia; order Caudata; family Salamandridae; genus Lissotriton; species Lissotriton vulgaris. Next base: position 1,409,700,624 of record NC_141691.1, on the reverse strand, counting down.
CAGAAAGAAATAAGAATGTTCCTTGGAGTTGTAGGGTACTGTAGGCAGTGGATTGTGGGATTTGCAGTCCTAGCGAGAACATTAATAAAAATGACAAAGAAAGCAGCAAAAGACCCAGTGGAGTGGGATGATGAAAGCATGTCAGCTTTTACTAAGTTACGAGAATGTCTGTGGACAGCTCCCGCTTTGGGAATGCCTGACTACTCGAAAGACTTTGTACTGTTTTGTGACACCCGAGACAATTGGGCTCTTTTTTTTTTTTTTTTTTTTTTTGGTGTAAAACTTTTATTGACAGTCATCATCCCATACACAGAGGAGGTTATCAGCCCAGGAGACACCTTGGAAATGTAGGTGAAGTTACATTTTTTATTTGAGAGCACAGAATACTATTTAGTGGTATCTTTTCTTGGTAAATGGACTTGATTATTATTCCACTTAAATATGGGTGAATTGTATCCTTGGAGTGGCTTAACTATACTTCAATTTTCTTTCTTTCAAAAATCTACACACTTGTGGGGCTTATCTTCCTTTAACCTGGATGGACTTGGTCTACACAATAATTTTCCGTGGTAGCCATGCGGTAGTCGTGTTATACTTATGGGTGTTATTTATTTGGTTGCAGCCCTGAGGAAGTCAATGTGTTATATATCACATGACAAAACACGTGTTGGATGATGTACCATACTCAAGTTATTATCAAGAGACGACTGATGGCATGAAAATAAACACAAAGGAACGGTGAAACCTCAATTGAGGAGACTTGGACTGTTCTTATGATTCAATGAATAGTGGTACCCACATAAATTTGGAGGTCAACTAATTAAGATAATTTGGGAATTGATACAGTGTGCTCAGAGGGTACTGGTTTTGTTTCCTTCTGCATTTGCAGGAATTCTGGTTGTTGGATACTCATTCACCTTCTTGGAGCACCAATTGTGATATTATCCTGAATACACCCTGGTTAATTGTTGTAGAGCGCCCGTTAAACTGTTAGTATCCGCCTTATCATTTTCAGTTGTGCAGTTAGGAGCAGCCACAAAGGGGTTCGAATAATACTTATAATAATGAATAGGGATAAAGAAGCGCAGGATCTATTTAGTAATCTGCAATCAGGAGGAAATATTGGCTCTGCCACCTGCCAAGGAAGTAGGTTTAAGGGAGAAATTTATAAAACTTGAGAATTTGAAGAAACAAGAGCTAAATAAGTGGTGGGATGCGGTGACTCTGAGACAATTTCTGACCCTTAATAGAATACCGAGAGGTTTAAGATCCCAGATTATGTCGACCTACGAGGATCTGGAATCAGATCTATTAGATAAATGGGAGAAAGAATTAACTACTTCCTCCAGAAATGTAATGAATATATTGATTGAAAATGCAGAAAGAAAGATTAAGAAACTCTTGGAAGAGATTGAGAAACTCGAGGAAGAAATAAAAGAACTCAGGGGCATATTATCAAGGGGGTTTATCTCTGCTTTTTTGGCTTTAAAACCAAGAAAGTGGAGATAAAATTATCTCCCTATTACCTAGCTGTCGCTAACACCAGTTAGCGACAGCTAGTAGGAGATAGCGACCATCTTGGGCCCCACTTTGCATGTCAGTGATATTTATCACTAATGACATGCAAAGTGGGCGTGCCAAGATGTTAGCGACTGAAAACAGTCGCTAACATCGCTATCTCCTATTACCAACTTTTGGAGATATTCGCGCTAAGCGCGAATATCTCCAAAAGCTAACACCTGCCCTGAGCAGTTCTTAGCCATGTTATCCAATGGGAGGTGAATAACATGGCTAAGAGCATTAGCTCGGTAATGCATGAATATTGCTGACTTTTCAACGATATTCATGCATTGCTGCGATTTTTATCGCATTTGCGATAAACCTTGGTAATACCAAGGTTTATTTGCTGTACAAATCACCGCAGCTCAGCGGTAAATTTTTCACGCTAACCAAGCAATAGCGATAATTATCGCTATTGCTTGGTAATATGCCCCTCAATCTCCCACAGGCAACAATTAAGAACTACGGGGCATAATATCAAGGGGGTTTATCTCCGCTTTTTTGTCTTTAAAAGCCAAGAAAGCGGAGATAAAATTATCTCCCTATTACCTAGCTGTCGCTAACACCAGTTAGCGACAGCTAGTAGGAGATAGCGACCATCTTGGGCCCCACTTTGCATGTCAGTGATATTTATCACTAATGACATGCAAAGTGGGCGTGCCAAGATTTTAGCGACTGAAAACAGTCGCTAACATCGCTATCTCCTATTACCAACTTTTGGAGATATTCGCGCTAAGCGCGAATATCTCCAAAATCTAACACCTGCCCTGAGCAGTTCTTAGCCATGTTATCCAATGGGAGGTGGATAACATGGCTAAGAGCATTAGCTCGGTAATGCATGAATATCACTGACTTTTCAGCAATATTCATGCATTGTGGCGATTTTTATCGCATTTACGATTTACCTTGGTAATACCAAGGTTTATTTCCGGTAAAAATCACCGCAGCTCAGAGGTAAAGTTTTCCCGCTAACCAAGCAATAGCGATAATTATCGCTATTGCTTGGTAATATGCCCCTACACTATTTTGGATAATTACTTACATAACTTACAAGAGGATATCAAGCGTAGGAAGGCTAGAAAACTGAAACGGGATGAAAATGACTATAAGTCGGGACGCATCTTCACATTTGCCAGACGGTTTGACTATTTAGTTAAACAAACCCGGGGTTCCAAGCAGAGAGTTACTACCACCCCGAGCGCAAGCACCAGTGATACTGAAGCTTCATCTATAGTTAGTAGTGAGAATGAGGAAGTGGATGGTATGCCGATAGCAGGGGTTGCTGAGAATCCTTTTTTAGAAGAAGTGAAGAGGCTCAGAATAGGGAATCGGGACTCTACGACCAGAGGCCGTGGGGGAGGAACTGTAAGACAAGGAGAGGAACCAGGGGCAAGAGGACAGCAAGGAACAAGACGAGGAATGAGACTGAGGTCATGGAAAGAGTAGATAATCCATATCATATGGTGAATCCTGAAATTGAAATTATTAACTTATCGACTATGAAGTTAACAACTGACATGGTAAAACTGCCTAAGAAAGGTTTTGGATTTTGTCCGAATGTAATACCTGATTGGTACATGATTAAAATAGATGTGTATAAATTTGTCAGACTTCTGAAAATTAAGAAGTTTTTTGTCCATGCACCTGACAGAGATAAAAGTTTGTTGAAAACAAAATACATGAGTGATCTGTCTATTGAGGAGGCTAATGCTACCAGATTACTTTTATCTTTAACAGAGAATGAAGATGACCCTATTACAATTGCCAAACTATTGGATGATTTGGAGGTGAATAGATATTTGAGTGAAAGTAGTGGCCTTAAATTAAAATAAAAATGGACACCACAGTTGAGAGCTGGTAATACTATTGATGCCTTTTACAAATCTGTCGAATTAGAGATTGATAAACTTATCGATAGGCAGTCAGAGGGAGGTCGATTTAATAGATCGGACAATTTAACACAAGGAGAGAGAGCAGCATTGAAGGCTTTTAAGACAAACAACAATGTCACCATCCGGATGGCAGACAAGGGTGGTAATATTGTCGTGATGGACACGGTAAAATATAATGCTGAAATTATGTCACAACTTGATGATCAGAGGTACTATGAACCTTTAGGGGATAACCCACTTGGACCCCTTAAGAACACCATAAATAGTAAACTACGGGAATGGTATGATCTTGCACTTCTAGATGTTGATGAATATAATTATCTATTGATCTCAACACCAAGGGCTCCTTGTTTATACACCTTACCAAAGGTACATAAAAATACTGAAAATCCACCAGGGAGACCGAGTATATAGATATATTCTTGAGACCACTAGTGCAGAACTTGCCCTCACATATTCAGAACACAAAACATGCATTGAATATTATGTCAGACGTCAGGTAGGAAGACGGTATGTATTTGGTCACAATAGATGTGGTTTCCTTGTATTCAAATTTTGAACATCACTTAGGAATTGCAGCATTGGAAACCTTTCTTAACAAGAGACCCGTGGAGCTGTTTGAACATACCAAAATGTTGTTGGAAATGACAGAGATAGTTCTCAAAAACAATGTATTTGTCTTCAACTACAAATGGTACAGACAATGTCTTGGTACCGCGATGGGTTCCAGATTCGCTCCGTCTTTTGCCAACCTATTTATGGGTTGGTTTGAGGCGGAGTGGATCTGGGGCCGACGCGGCCAAAAATGGATCGAATACATCCAATATTGGGGTCGTTTTATAGATGACTGTCTTTTGATTTGGACAGGGACCCTTGACAATCTGAAGGACTTTTTTGAATATTTAAATGATAACGATGTGAATTTGCGGTTCACCACACAGTATGACTTGCATAGAATTACGTTTCTGGATGTAGAATTGTATATTCAAGATAAGAGGCTTTGTTCCAGGATGTATCGCAAAGAGACAAGTTGTAATTCGATTTTACATGCGACTAGTTGTCACCCCAACTGTCAGAAAAGATCAATACCTTATGGTGAGATGGTTAGGGCGAGGAGGAACTGTTCTGAGGATGATGAGTTTTTTAGGAATATTTAAGACATGACAATGAGATTCCATGCGAGAGGTTATGAGTCATTTGGGGTTGGCAAGGCTAGGAAGAGAGCATGTTCACTTTGGCGATCACAGACTTTGATATCCAAGAGAGATAAAATGGATGATAAGAAAGAACAGAAGGTTTGTTTGGTGACTCATTTTAACCCTGAGTCCCATAAATTGTATTCTATCATTAATAAACACTGGCACCTGCTTAAAGCAGACAGAGACTTGACACCATATATTGGAGAGAGGCCTTCCATTACCTATAAGAAAGGTAAAACATTAGCGAATGACTTGAGTCCCAGCTACCCAGCCAGGACTAATACTTGGCTAACGAACAAGATTAAGGGATTCCATAAATGTGGGCGCTGCAACTCATGCAGATGGGCCAAGAAAAAGGTCACGAGTTTCAGTTACAATGGCTTGGAAGTCTATCAGATTGATGCCTTTATAAACTGTGACACCACTTTCGTGGTTTATGTAATAACATGCACATGTGGACAAATTTATGTAGGCAGTACTATCAGAAGACTGAGAGATAGGATGTCAGAACATTTCGTACCTGGAAAAATGGAGATACCAGGTTTCCAATTGCTGCGCATTGTGTACAGAATAATGAGAATAGAAATGAACACCAATTCAGTTATCATGGTATTGATTTTGTGACACAGGACCCTCGAGGGGGGAACAGGGTACTGAAACTCAGACGAAGGGAAGCGATTTGGATTATGAAGCTGAAAGCAGTTGAGAAAGGATTGAATATTGATAATGAATATATGAAGACTGATGTAAATGCATTTGTAATTTTGCGAACCTATATATAAGATGATGTTGGAGGTTCTTATACCAATACTTATAAATGTAGTGAAGATGGTATACTCTTAGATTAAAATACAATCTATCTCCTTAACAGACTGGTATGTAAGATGTGGCAGTTTACATGACAAACCTATAGCCCTGTTATTTACTCATAAGTTTGTTTTATTTGGATACTAATGGGGAAACTGTTATATTTTATAAGTGACTCTAAGCACAATGAACACTTCATGTGATGTTTCTGGATAAATACCAATGCATAATAATTCTCTAGTGTTCATATGTATATAGAGTGTACTGCATGTCTAATATATACATATGGAGATCTAATTACTGTTAATAAGATATAGACACGAATGACTCATAACGAATTATGCTTACGCTAGATCAATGATTAGATGTGGGCTTCAAGAATAGGATATTGGAGTCCGGCTATTTATAACTAAGTGTTTGATTTGTAATGTATATATTTTATATGAATTGTATGGATACTTCATATGTGATAAGATTGTAACACTTGGCGACCCGACACACGCTGACACTTTTCCGATCTCCTACTTTCTTTCCCTGTACTGAGGAATTTCAAAGTAGATATATACACTTGTAATTTTAGACTAATATAGGACTAATACATGCGTGCTTTTTACCTCACGCTCTAACAACATATTACTAATTGGTAGTGATTGCACAACATCAAAAATAGTGAACCAGACATTACATCCTTGTTTATAATTTGGTATATTTTGAGAGTCCCCTTTTTATTTACTTATGGATATTTAGAATTTGCTCGGGTCAAAAGCGTTATTATTGCTAGTCCTGCGTAGGTTATGCGGATGGAGTCGTAACACACTCCATGATGGCGTCAAAATTATAATTATAATGGTTACACAAGTATACATGAAAGGATGGTTTTAATTTATATTGAAACTGTTAAAGAGCATACTTTCTCCAACACAAGATATGAGGGGGTGATTATATTAGTCAAATTAGATTATGTGAGTAGTGGTGTTATTAATTAACGATAGCGTATATGAACCCACTACAAGATGGCGACCGCAAATTCAGCCATATATAGTCATTCCAAGATGGGGCTCCTGCTACACGCCGCACGGAGTAGTGAGGATATTCACGACTCTAGGATACCACGAACCTCGCAACTCGAGTGACTTCGTAACGAGGGTGAGTGTCTTTTAATGCGAGGAGTAGGTGCTAGGACGAACTTATTGGAGGTTCGTCTGTTAGTGACATTTTATTTATTGTTATTGCAGCCGGTGAATATGATGGTTTGATCAGGAAGTTTGGACATATATTGAGAACGCTTCTTTATTGGTGAGTGTGGGGTTAGTATTTTAATTGTGCACGTTATTAGACTGCTGTAGTCGGGATATAAGAATATTTATATCTATTTCAGAGATTACGATTTCGGAGACAGCTATTGAAGAATCATTAATACGTAAAACACCCGACATTAGGAGGTACTTTACTTTGCCCTTTAGTTGTTTGATATATTGGTTAGTGCAGGGATTGTTTAGATAATGGTGGTGAATCTCGTTATAAGGAGCCCCCAGAAGTAGGAATAGAATTAATTTGGGTATTATGTTCTTCTAGATTTGAATCTCACTCATACACAGAGGAGGTTATCAACCCAGGAGACACCTTGGAAATTTAGGTGAAGTTACCTTTTTTATTTGAGAGCACAGAATACATTTAGTGGTATCTTTTCTTGATAAATGGACTTGATTATTATTCCACTTAAATATGGGTGAATTGTATCCTCGGAGTGGCTTAACTATACTTCAATTTTCTCTCTTTCAAAAATCTACACACTTGTGGGTCTTATCTTACTTTAACCTGGATGGACTTGGTCTACACAATAATTTTCCGTGGTAGCCATGCGGTAGTCGTGTTATACTTATGGGTGTTATTTATTTGGTTGCAGCCCTGAGGAAGTCAATGTGTTATATATCACACAATGAAACACGTGTTGGCTGATGTACCATACTCAAGTTATTATCAAGAGACAACTGATGGCATGAAAATAAACACAAAGGAACTGTGAAACCTCAATTGAGGAGACTTACACTGTTCTTATGATTCAATGAATAGTGGTACCCACAAAAATTTGGGGGTCAACTAATTAAGATAATTTTGGAATTGATACAGTGTGCTCAGAGGGTACTGGTTTTGTTTCCTTCTGCATTTGCAGGAATTCTGGATGTTTGATACTCATTCACCTTCTTGGAGCACCCCTTGTGATATTACCCTGAATACACCTTGATTAATTGTTGTAGAGCACCCGTTAAACTGTTAGTATCCGCCTTATCATTTACTATTTCATATATGATGAGTAAAGTTACTAATTTATATCCTACTAAAATAGTGACACAGGACACAGACGAACTACAAATGAAAGAGACACCACAAAGTGTAAATAGACCCGAGAGAGCAGTTAGCCTTAGACAAACTGGATGGACTTAGATACATCAGATGAGGAAGGACTACATTATCACAGAATCAAGAACAGAACTCATTTAAATGTATTTGCAAACCTGTTAGTACACTACGTAGAAGCAATGGAAATAGAGGACTGTTATGTCTGCATGAAGCTGCCAACTTCTGTAGCTGAAGGCGTGACCTATCATCATTTACCACTAACCTATGGAATTTCCTGTAGCATTTTAGCTAGTTTGTTCTATAAAAGAGGACCGTTACAGTACTATTACTCTAACTCAGACATAATCTTTTCAGAACTTCCTATACGTGGAAATCTGAATCCTGTACATACTAAAAGTGATGTTACACGTTATATGGGAGAATACTTTCTAACCATAGGTACAGTAGACTTAGGTGAAGCACATATAGATAACTTAACCTGTTCATCACATGAACAAGAGAAAATGTTTCTAAATATGGCAGAGAAAAGAAGAGAAAGTTTCCAAAGAAAAGCAAATGATAAAAGACAGAAAACTCCTAAGTGGGCTGAAAACATGGGGAGCACCTCAAATGGTGGTGCGAATCCTGCTTTGTTGCTGGATTTCGAAAAGAAAGGGAAACTTTGTCTTCACAGAGAAAAGACTAGGAATTATAATAACATATTCATTGGTTCCAGTGAATGCGAACACAATTACAAGGTAATTGGAGGTTGGGGTTTCAAAAATGGGTCAGAACCTGTGTTTCCCGGAATTTATTATATATGTGGAAACAAGGCTTATTTCAACTTGCCAGAACACTGGTATGGAAGCTGGTATTTTGGAATTGTCTTCCCGAAAATATACCATGTGAATGAAGTTGCTGGAAGCAATGAAAATACTAATGGATTAGTGCGTAGTAGAAGAGAAAGTGTAGCTGAAATAATGGGTGATATTTTTAGTGCATTAATACCTGCAGTGGGAGTGACTCTGAATACACACAGAATCTGCAAATTGTCTACAGTCTAGATCGGTTATCAATTGACACCGCTGCTGGTTTCCTGCTGGTCAATACCGAAATGGTTGCGATCAGATCTATGGTTTTGCAAAATAGACTTGCTCTTGACACCCTATTGGCAAAAGAGGGCGGATTCTGTAGAATGTTGAAAGCACAACATTGTTGCACTTACATTCCTGACAAAAGTGTTGAAATTAATAAGTATGTGATAAACATAACTAATTTGGAAAAAGAGCACAAACCACTGGAGGTTGACAGTGCCTGGAAGAGTCTACCTGATGGTCTCTCCTCTATAGGTAATTGGTTTTCTAACCTAGGTAAATGTCTTGTGAGTAAAATACTGATGCCAATAGCGGGAATAGGCTTATTCGTGCTTATCATAATAATTAGCTGCAAATGTCGAAAACACAGAAAGAAGTATGCTGTGAATAAGAGAGGAATGAAACGGAATGTTGATGAACTTGAATTAGAAGAGCTGAATAATCGGAATTATAAAAGGATGAAAAAATCTCATCCTAATAAAGATGCAGAGAAAAGGCTAAATAAAAAGCTTGTAGAAATTGAATTGGGTGAAATGTGAAAAGTTGGCATCTGGTTCCATTAATGGTGATGATAGTAAATATCATCAAAGAGAGGATTGATGGAGCAGGTTTTCGCACGTTACGTGACTTGCTTGTAGTCAAGAACATCAAATAACCTTAACTCTGTAATCAATTTGTTCGTCTTACTAATATTGCACATTTTACATTACACGGGGTGTCCCAGTGATGCTTGCCTATGTGTTTATTAATCTTAATACGCTTGCCTCTAAAATGGCTGCTGCTAAGCGGGAATTTAGTCTGTGCATGCGTCGGTCATACCCATGTGATGTGACGCACTTGCAGTTCTGGAGGGAAATTGTTGCTCATGCGCACTGCATTTAAAGATGGCCGCTCTATGTTTTCAGATGCTTCTGGCTTGCCTTGCTGCTTTTGCCAAGCTGTTTGTTCTGCACTTACCCTAATGCAAATAGTTATTATAAAGTAAGGGATATAGTATAGCCTTTTCATGGTATACAGTGTAATATTTTATTCTGTGTTTCTAAATTGTTTTCGCTTACTTTTCATGTATCGCATTCTTTGGGCCTGGGAGATGCTTGCTACTCTATCTTGGAAAAGCCCGTTTGGTACCAGTCACGTGATGGGGGAAAAGAGCCATGCAGCAGTGGAACCCAGCCAGCTGGCAGCTGAAGCCAAGATGCTCCTGGGAACCGACCTGTGCCCCAGCAAGACGAAACTGAACTGTTGCTTAAACTGTTACATTTGTATATTACTGCTGTGTAGCCCATTGTACGCTGTATATCGTATGCCATGGGAACTAGAATGTAAGGGGTGGGTACGAAATTTGAATATTAAGTCTGAGAAAGTCTAAATTTTAGGTGGTGTGATGACCTAACCTCCTCCTTTGTCTAATCAGAAGTTGGGGATCCTTTCACTTGTAACATTGGGGGGTGGTACACTGTCCCGAAAACAGTATAGCTAGCCTAGGTTTAGCTAGAGAAATTGTCCGACTTGTCCGATTAGCTGACCTGTCACTGACCCAACGTACTCTATAGGTGACTGATACAGAGAGCTGCGGAGCACTCTGTCCGATTTTCCACAGACCCACTCGGGGTTTTGGGAACCCTAAGTGCTGGCGAAGCTCTTTGCTGGGAGATTTGAGAACCCAATCGGGGTTACTGGCAGATTCCTTGTAGAGAGGGAGTAGCGCATGCGTTGCAACCGAAGCTGCAGGTGTTGGTCGTACCCTTTGGTGAACCAGGTCCTGATCCAAATCCTGGGGTTATCCTGTCCTGACTGTCCATGAGCTGTCCATACACAAAAGGAGCACAGAGGGAAATATTCAGACTCAGGTACCCTCCAATCACAACATTTTATACACACAAACCTGGTCCTACTATACTCCAGGCAATTATATTCACAGTACCTCAAGTTGGCTCACTGGTGCGGCTATTCTTAACCTCACACTCAGTCAAAGAGTCTGCAACAGGGTGTGCCTATGTTTAAAATGTCCTCATAAAATCTCTGTGTGTCATTCACTATATGTCTACACTCCTTCTCTTCAAGCTATGTTTGTGCAACCCCGTGTGTGGATGCTGAAAGGGAAAGATCCAGTTAAATCAAAGTAGAACAAGATCAGGAAAAAATTTGTGGTAGATGTGAAGGTACCTCACGGGAGCAACCACCAGGGAACTGCTGACAGGTTCTCGTCAGTATGTTCCACTTCTCATCATTGGCTCCTTCCCATCATAAATAAACAAAATGCAAAGTAGGAAAAAAGAAATTTAGTTAGCTCAAAAGTGTATTTCCCTACCCTAACCATGTGCCTATACCCCCATAGACATCAACACCGCTATTCAGTGTGATCCTGCTTTAAAAATGGAGTTAGAAATCCCTAGCTTTTTGAACACCTTTATTCTGCGCTGAGTTTCTACTCCCACTAAAACCAACACTCTACCGTTGTGCTTCGTTTTATGTTATATGAAGCCAACATGTTTCATTGCCTGTGTGAATATCATCGGCAATTTCATCAGGGCTGGGGGGGTTTTCTTCACACATCGCCAGTCACCGCCGGCGACGAAATCTGTAGACATATATGACATCACCAGAGAAACACAGCAACACACGACATGTAAAAAAACACAACAAATGGGTGACACACATTAGTTGGATGCCCCCATCATCTAGATGGATATATTCCCACCTGTCCCATGGATATATCCAAATTCATTACCTGTGTCTATTATGTGGCTCAAGTACCTGGGGTTGTAAGTTTTCCCCTATTTTTAAAGCGTGGTATTGTTCCACCTGTCAAGGATTCATGGGTCGCTATTCGTTGACCTACAAGCAAAAAAATGCTCAATGAGTGTCTCTGCAGTACCTAATTCTCGCCCCATTATTCCATCGGGCGATGGGTAGTTGATTATCAAAACAGACGTGCCTGCTGTTAGTGCTGCATATAACATGAAAGGCACTGCGTTGCCGGTTCCACATTGTCCCACATGTTCCTTTATATAGTATCAAAGTGGAAGCGGCGCTGGACAATCCCCTTTACATGCTCGTGACTGCGCGTGTTATTCCGTTTGTTAGGGGTCCCGTTCCCGCTCCTTACCGTTTAATTCTGTAGGTGCTACCTCTCGTCTGGGCTCCCGTTCCCGCTGGCTCGCACTACGGTCTCGCCGGGAAGATTACAGTGTCGGCGTGTGACGTACCACGTCACGTGACCTGTACCTACTTGGCGGCCATCTTAGAGTGGGGAACACCAACGAGTTATTTTTGGCAATCCTATGTCGATGTGAATCATAGTGTTTGATTCTCTTTCTGCCTACATTCATTATAAACCTGATTTAACACGTTATGGTAATAATGGGCAGCTTATTATTTCGTTCTCCAATACTTAATATGTCATGTTTCTGACACACACTGAATATAAGAAGAACGAAATAATAAGCTGCCCATTATTACCATAACGTGTTAAATCAGGTTTATAATAAATGTAGGCAGAAAGAGAATCAAACACTATGATTCACATCGACATAAAACTAGAATTTCTGTTTTATTTTTGTTTATTTTATAACTCTCAATCAATTCAAATTGGCTAAATTCTGTTCGGACCAATTCGAAATTCTGGCTCTCTGGACTGAGATATAAAATAATGTTGTCTGCGATCAACATTAATTAAGACATACCCAGAATTAGACCATCGATTGCTACATTGTCATGAATTTGAAAAGCTATGTGTTCAATAAAAAACGTGAATAATAAAGGGGAGAGTGGACACCCTTGTCTCGTCCCACGTTTTATGTTTATTGTACCTACTCGGTTTGCATTTAACACCACCTGTGCCTGAGCCCCCTGATATATATTCCCGAGCATTTAAATACCCTCAGGAGGAATTCCAAACCTGCCGCGGCCATAGAAGAGGGGTTCCAATTTACCAGGTCGAACGCCTGCTCGGTGTCGGCTATCATAATACAAGCTGGGGTGCAGTTAGTATTGTAAATATCGAGGGCCTGTATTAAAAATTCTGTATTTGAGGACATCGACCTCCCGGCAACAAATCCACACTGGTTCCTGTGTGTCACTTCCTGTGCTAAAGATATAAAACGCTGCGCCCAAGTCTTCATTAAAATTTTGTAATCAGCATTGAGAAGGCTGATTGGTCTATTAGAATTTACGTCCTTAGCGTTCTTTCCCTTTTTCACAAAGGTGAAAACAATAGCCTCTTTAAAAGCTGAAGGTACAACACCACCCTTCTTAATAGAGTTGAATATCTTTGTCAGGGACGGGATCAACTACTTTGCAAATACTTTATAAAATTCTATGGGCAGCCCGTCATTTCCACAGGCTTTTGCTCCAGAGGTTAAATTCAGGGCTACCAGAATTTTAACACTTATTATATCTAGTTGTATCTGTTCCACGAGAGGGTTAGACAGTCTAGGGAGATTTACGCCCTCAAAGTAATTCTGTATAGAATCCTGCCCAAATACAGATTCAGTTGTATAGAGCTGTTGGTAATGCTCCATGAACGCTTGAGCAATCTCATCCCTACTTGCCTTAAAACCCCCATACTGAGAATGGCTCTGCCGTCCCCTCATTGGTCCTAAAATACTTAAGAATCTATTTTCCTAAACCTTCTACCCATTGTTGATCTTGAAAAAGAAGACGGACCATCTGCCACCTGGATCTCTCCCTCCTCCCCTCTTTGATTTCTAGATCAAGCTTAATAAAGGATTGGTCTGAAAAGGAATTAGGTCCAATTTCTGCCTTAATGATATTCAAGGACCGAGATGTTAAACAAAATTCGATATGAGATGCCGTCTGGAATTGGCGAGAATGGCATGTGTAATTACTTATGGCCGGATTAGCATTACGCCATGGATCCATCAACTGATAATCATGTATTATGGCATTGAAGACAGTTTTAGTCTTTGTTTTCAGTTGTTTTTGGTTTTTATCAGAAGTAACTTTTCTAAAGTCTTGGATATAATTTAAATCAAAATGATCTGACCAGGGACACCCACCTCATTGATCTTTGCCAACACTGAGGCGGCATCCATAATCGGACTGTAGAAGTTGACAAAGTTCAAGATAGTTCCATTTAATTTCACCATAACCCACAACCATCTTTCCTGGGGATCCCTCCGACCTTGGACAAATTCCTGAGCTATACTTCTAGAAAGTAGATAGCTAATCCTCTCATTGCCAACTCTGCTGAAACAAAAACAGGCATCTGAGAATGCTCTAGGCAGGAAAAGCTTAGATGAATTTGTTTGAAGGTGTGTGTAGGACTTGGCCTTTTTGACTAAAGCTCCCTAAACCTTTTGCTTTCCACCTAGACCGTTTTCCTGCCTAACCTTTTGGAAACAGTTAAAAGTTAGCCTTATTGTGGATTAGAAGCAGTGGTTGGGATATGAACATACCAATCCACCGGAAAGCATACTACCCAATAAAATATGTTGATTTTGTATTGTGTGGTCATATTGTATATCTTCTTGTATAAGGATTATAGTTGTTTTATAAAAAATCTGGTGAAGTCTATTTGTGGTGACATCCTGGGGTTGCTGTGAGTGTGGTTGCACACACAGTACACTCGTGCCTTGGAAATAAGCCTGGCTGCTCATGCCAAGCTACTAAGGGGGTGAGCAGGGCTATCTCAGACGGTGTCCTTACTTAGCCAAACGTTGAAACAAGAGGTACGGATCTCGCACTGGGCGACAGCGGTATGGAACAGGGACTCCTGCCTCTAGCATTTGATGGTGGCAGAGAGGGATAAGGACCCCCACTTCCAACAGTGTGTTTCTTGGCTAAAAAGAACATGGGACATAAAGGAGGCCAGCCATTTTATAAGCCATCTGTATTTTTGTTTGTTTAGCATATCATTCACATTTACTGACATAATACAAAATTTACTAGCCATATCTATGATTTAAATAGCAATAATAATTGATCAAATTCAAAACCCTGTTTTCTCCTCTCTTTGTTCCCTTTGCCACTGCTCTTTTTGCTGCTATTAACCCCCCTTTACCCCAACACTCGCCCCAGAAATGTGGAAAACCCCCATTAACCACATCTCACCCTTACCTATTGCACTATGGGGTACCTTAGAACCACACCCTAGGTGACTCTCTCTCCTCCCCACGACCTTGTAGATCCTTGGCATGCAAATAAATACATTATCATTTTACGTATGAAATCTCTTTCAGCAAACGCTGGCCTTCTTCTATCGTAGAGAACATATGGAATTTCCCCCTTATAAGGACTCGAAGCTTTGATTGCTGGGCTATTTAATCCTGTACCCCTCGGGCTAAAAAAGATGCAGTAGTTTCACAAGCTCTTTCTGCCACGTGCGACCACCCATCACATATCGGAAAAGATCTGACATTTTGAATCCTCATTTACAGGAAATTGTTTCTGCTGTATAGCTTTAGTCAAAATCCTCTCTTTGATCCGATAATCAGTAAAGTTCATTAAAATTGTACATTGGATCGTTGAAATAGGTAGGGGATGTGATGGAACTCAATGCACCCTGTAATTGTGAGGTCACCGGTAAACTCTGGCAAGAACTTCTGCTTGATAAATGACTCAACCCATTGGATAGTTTGAGAACCCTCACTCCCCTCTGGTACTCCAAAAATGTGTAAGTACGAGCATCGAGAGTGATTTTCAATTTCCTCGAATTTATTCTCTAGAGCAATTGTATCTTTTGCTGCCTCGTTTACTTTCAGGAGCATTGAGGTCATTTGATCCTCCAATAAGGTGATCCTTGATTCAGCTTCTTGAATTCTGGCCAGAAACCAAGCCACAGCTTCTTCAAGTTTTCTTAGACGCAGATGAAGGGATGCTGTCTCATTTTCTTATTTCTTCCAAAATAAGATTCAGCATAGTATTTATATCAATCTGTTGAATATCAGCTCCTTCGGTCGGAAGCTGAGACTCATTCTGTTGTAACTTCCCATCTTGCTTCTGGGTCCCACCTAGCTGCTCTGGGAAATCCGAAACAGGTTTACAAAACTTCAGAGACTGCGTTTGGGGATGTGCTTGCACCTCAGGCGGCTGCACTGTGACGTCTTCAGGAGGTCACTGGGCCAATTCAGAGGCCTGAGTCGTTGATTTTAGAGAAATAAACTGATTGTCCATAGATTGACCAGGCTTTTGTGGTAGTGAGGTGACTACAGAGGGAGCCAGCCCCGATGTCTAAGCCCGCTGTGAAAAAAGTAAAGTTTGCAGGGGGCTTGTTGCTGCGGTGGATGTGGCCAAAGATGAGGCTGACTGCAATGCTTTTTTGGAGAATAACGGGAAGTCTTTGGTATGGTATTTCTCATCACATCTTTGTTTACACTCACTGTAGGCTCAACACTTAGTTCCCTTTCCATGCTAGTTAAGCCCTCTATTAGCCTTTGTGCAACGGAATCCACCTCCCTTTGAAGGGATTCATGTTGCTCTTCTTTGGAGCTCTTATATCTTGAATTAAGATCAGGTCGGTCCAGAGTATTCTCGTCTCTTGCCGCCGTAGATGCTGCTTTTGCTGGGGATAGGTGAGTTTTGGCCTTCAGTCCTGCAGTGGAATCAACTTTTGCAATGGCATTCGCATGTTTTAAATGTTTGCCCATCTTTACCCCTTGAATGCAAAACCCTGTTCGCCAGAAAGCTAAAGCCTCAATTATTAAACAGCAGTCCTGTTTTGTGCCTAAACCTTGAGGTAAAGGAGTGGCTGCATCTGACACCATCAGACTCCTAAAATCAAAATAACTGAAGCCTGGTGCTTCACAACAACAACCTCTAGTGACTCGGACAACTGATACAGATATCCTGCTGCTGGCTCACCTAAAAAAACTCAGCCTTGTATTTACAACACTCTTGCCATCACTCCCTGGCTCAATCGTCCAGATCGTCTCCTAGATCCCTTCAGCTCCTTTCAGCTCCAATTATAGCACAGATGTTAAATGGCTCAGCTCAATTGTCCGAAAACTTGGGACCGACGAGCTCACGCCGGCCGGACTCGAGAGGTATTATATCTTGGTAGAATTCCAGCAGCCAACAACCAGCAAGCAGCAACTGCCAGCAACTAGCAGCCCACAGCCCACAGCCAAACTTTGCCTGTGCTGCTTCTCCTCAGCTCCGCTGGTTCGTACACCTCCATCTGTCATCGTTATACTGCTTTCTCTCAGTGAGCCTTCACTCTGTGGAGCAGTCGAGATGCCTTACAGATGAAGCAACCGCAGCCGCAGAACATGGTCTCTGCACGTCCACTGATACCCTGAAAATCCGAAGCACCAAAATGCCAAAAGATATCGGGCATCTATGCCTTTCGACCGGGGCCTCAGCTATGGGGTGTGAATGCCAAGGTACAAGGGTCAGCGCCCTCCATTACGGGGGTGGAGCACATGTCACCTGTGTGACTACGCTTAGGTGGGGCTCTCCGGAGCCATTCCCTGGGTCATCCCATGCCATGTAAAACTTAACATGTAAAACTAGCAGTATGTGTCCAGCATTTTAAAAACATGGCACCCTACCCTCTGTGCTGTTCAAGGCATACTCTTTGAGTGACTTATATGTACTAAAAATGAAGGTTTGGGCCTGGCTGAAGGTTTCTTTTGACAATTCAAAATGTAAGTTTAAAACTGCTCACACAGGCTGCAATGGCAGGCTTGAGACTTGTTTTAAGTGGTTACTTAAGTGGGTGGCACAATAAATGCTGTAAAATAACTAGTAGCATTTAATTTACTGGTCCTGGATATATGGTGTACCATTATAAGTAAATAAATATTCCAATTGGGACTAAGCCCATGTTACCACATTTAAAGGAGAGAGCACAAGCACTTTAGCACTAGTTAGCAGTGGTAAAGTGGTCAGAGTCCTCAGGCTAGAAGAATTGATGTTAGCAAAAACAGGAAGCTAGAAGGCAACAAATTGGGGCAGAATCAAACCAAGGATGTCAGGTTCAACACGTATCTCTTAGTTCAAATTTCTAGACCTAGAGAAACTCAGAAGAATCCTATACATTAGATGTGTGCTGCGCACTGCCACATACTTGCAATGCATTTTTTTCAGTACTAAGCACAATTCCCATCAACACCTACTACCTTAAGAGACTGGGGAGCATTTTCTCAAGAACGTGTGATAACCATCGCAAAAGTAACATAACGCAACTCCAACATCGCAGTCTATCGCGGGGAAATTACGCCGTGTTAAGGAAGCATTCAAAACACGGCGGTACAATGCAATTGTCTCCAGATAACGCATCAACTGACCGTGCTGAAATCGACGCCATGTCACAAAAATGCGAGATGCGAACGCAATAAATCTTGCGATGATGCAAATCACAATACAAAAAGCATGAAAATCCCACGCGTCTGGTGGGAAAATGCACCATAAAAGCAGAGTAAATAAACGGTGAGATGACAACGTGCAAGCACAACCCCACAGCTGTGACGCAGAACAAATGACCATTGTCCAAATCAGATAGGCATTTCCCCACAAACAGCCACAATGTACATTGACATGCATTCAGTATGTGACCTGGGCCAACCCGGAAACAAACATGGTACACACTGTGAAACCACATCTCCACCTCCCATTGCGAAGGGACAAACAACACCCCCTACCCACCAACATGCCATGTCCATGATCAAACAAGATTAAAAGCATGGACTAATGTACGGGCCGTGACTCCCCCCTATGTACATGTTTCCCATTGTGTGGAACTTGAGCCACAGGGTGCATCCCTGCATCAAGGTGGCACATATCAGAGCACAAAAGAATCCATGTTTTTACTTGTAGGCCACAAATGACAGCCAAAATGGAATGAATTGGGACAATTGTGAAATGTCGAATAGTGGGATACCGTAACAACTGTGACACAGAACTGGCAGTTTGAATACATGACACCATAAACAGCCTCACTACACAGAGGAGACACACCCACCATCCATTAACAAATTCCTCAATTTACTGCACAACATGTCGCACCCACGCTTGTCTGAGCGAAGTGTCTGTACAGATGAGTGACACGCACGCAGGGAATGTGTATCGAAATGCTTTTATTAGCACATGCAGTGCCTGTGGTCAGTCAACCTACTGTGCCATTACTGCTAAAGACCCATAGAAGGTGACGTCAACCAGAGAAGAAATTGTCAATGATCTAGTCCCCACGGGCTATTCCTGCTGCAGCTGCAGTAGGGTGTAGTCCACCTGCCTCATCTTCATCATCATCGTCCGGTGCATCTGATACTCGTATTCATGGGGCTTTGCTGCATACACATATGTTGTGCAACACACAACATGCAACGATCATCTTGCACATGAGGTCTGGGCTGTACAGGAGCTTACCATCTGTGATGTCCAGGCACTTGAAAAGTGACTTCAACACGCCAAATGTTTGCTCCAGGATGTTCTATGTGCGTTTGTGTGCCACATTGTACCGCCTTTGGGCCTGTGTGTTCGGGGCTCGGAGGGGTGTCATCATCCAAGCGCAGAGTGCATATCCTTGGTCACCTGTGATAGTACAGAGAGACATCAGCCACTACTCCGTACTGCATGATGTGTTGGCAGGCTCACTGGTTCATTGGTGTGTGATATATGTGAATTAGTGATTCCTTTATGACATGTACTGCGTGTTGCAAATGATCTGCTTCACTGTGTACTACATAGCCTCACTGCTGCACCTCCCCCAAGCACATCCACTAGTGTGCGCAGCACAATTACATCACATGCACCCCTACGGCACACCATTGACATGCCTGTCTGCGCAAGTCTACAAGCCTGAGTACGACACAGTGATGATGCTGCAAAGAATGTGGCCAGCCACGTGTGTGTAGGCTCATTGAAAGGACAGGGCAGACACAGATGTCAAGCACCTGCCTGGCTGTACTCGACATGCAGTTAAGGGCACATCTTTGGCTCATGCTGTGCTAATAGCGACACCCACAGCAGTTGGCAGGTGTGATCCCTGACCCCGAGCGGCCATGCCCTCCCCCATGTACCCCTTCGGCCGACCACACACCAGGGACATGCCACAAAGCAACATTGTCGATTGCGTGACAGGTGGCGCAGACACTACAACAGAGGCACATGCTTCAACCACATCCTTGGAAAGGCCCAGACTGAACCACACCCAGATCCTTGTGTGGAGGAGCCACACCACTACACAGTACTTTCATATGCCTGTCCACCCTGCTTACGCTCACATGAAGATACAACACGGTTACATGTCCAAGGTCTACACCACTGCCTGCAGTGACATGGTTGCGCACGCTGTACACAGCACAATGTGATGTGGAATGGCCCCGGTCTCACATGCATACATAATGACCACACGGATACTCTGAGTGAGTTTGTGGGACTGGCTACGGACACGTGTGCCTGGCCCCTTTTATTGCCAAGGTCAAATCTCCAGGGACGCCTGTGCTGGATGGGTGTTGGTTAGTGTCAGCAACAACTCGGGTTGGTTGGTGCTTGTAAAAACCACAACAGTGAGCAGATAATTACCAGTACAAGGTACGAACATCATGGGTCCCTGACTGGAGCAGCACAGAGTTTGTGGCCCCGGATGCACAGCGGCCGGCACAGGCACACCGCCACGGGACGGTGACTTGTGGTGCACTGATGTAGGGCCACGCGAGCTGAGCGTGTACTTGTCAATGTCCAAGGGGAATGTCAAGGAGGGTTGCGGAGGACAGTGAAGGTGTCCTTCCAGGGCATGAAGCAGAGGGCAGAAGCAAGCAGGAACAGGCAAATGGCGGAGTTGAATGCTACAGACTCCACTTTTACACCTTGTCAGTATCAGCTACATGTAGAGTAAGACAACCTCCAGCCCATGGGCAAAGATGCCACCGATATATAAACAGAGATCGACCATGAATGTCAGGGCACACACTCAGAGGCAGCAGAGCTGGAAAGGGATGCGGTCTGCGATGAGGCCTGTACAATGACATGGACTCTGCCATATAGAGAGCAAGACTCAGTTCAAAATGTGTGACCTACTCCACCGCAGTGTGTGCCGGAGCCAGCAGTCATCAGGGGCGCACAAACACGTGTGGTAGGCATGCGCTGCACAGAGTCAGTGGCACAAGTACAGTTGTTGGTAGTGTCCCATCACCTCCATAAAGGTGAGCCTCTTCTCCTCCAGACTAAAGCGCTTCTTCCTCTTCCTCCTCTCCTTGTGTACTATGACATGTACACTGCAATGAAGAAATCAAGACTCAGTTCCAAAAATGCAACCAAGTTGGCCGCAGTGTCGGACGGAAGGCTGCCGCCGATGCGGGTTAATTGCTGTCCATCCATCTCCTCCTGGATCTCTAACACACGACGTTGGAATGGCATGTTTAGTAGATTTGTGGCTGACAGACATAGTGGCACCAGAGCTGAGTGGGTGTGCAGTTGGAGACGTTGCCGTGTCCTGCCTGTGATGGACTGCATTGGATAGGTGTGAGGCATGCAGGACCGTAGAGTAGGCCGAAGTAAGCAAGTGCCCACAGACATGTTTGGTGCGCAAGTCCTATGCACAGCCTTTTTTTTTGCATATTTATATAGCACAAACTCGACCCGAAGGTATTGGAACTCTTTACATGAGCACCGGTTACTTACACATTCAGGCAGGGGGAGATTAAGAGATTTGCCCAGAATCACAGGATATGGACTCGACCCCAAGGCTCAAACCCTGGTTTCCAGCACCAAAGTCGGCAGTCTAGCCGATGGACCACATCCTCTCCCACAATGGCACCACATTGAAGGGAGTATAGTGGCATAACCTCAGCCTTAAATAATGTACTCTGCCTTGGTGTAATCAAGACTCAGTTCCAAATGTGTGTCCTACTTATCCTCTGTGCATGCCGGTGGAGTACACCAACGGGAATGGAGTTCAGCGGGCCTGTGTAGCGGAGGCTGTGATGGTCCGAGGAGGCTGCCAAGGTTGTGAGCCTCGGGCTTGGAGCTTGCACCGGCATATGGTGGACCCTCTTCGGGACACACCAGTGTCGGCAGTTCGGCATTGAGGTCTGGGTGCGCGGGGGCGGGCAAGACTCGTTCGGTGACCAGTGGCTCGGGTGCATCAGGCCCACAGGATCACAGGCAACACCTCTCACGGCGAAGGCGTTGGCCTCATGGTGGGGTGAGGGGCGCCGCCCTGGCAGAGACGTTGCGCATTCCGGTAAAGGACCATGCCCAGACTTATGTGCCATTTATTCGCACCCCTATGCTGGCCTGGCGTACCCCGGTCCAGCCCACTCTGCTCACGCTTATGAGGGGGACTTGACAAGCTACATTTCCTTGATCTCATCCACTGGCTGGGGTGACATGGTTGCGTTCACTGTCCACTACACTCCAAACACTAGCGGTGTGTGTCAACATGGATATGTGTGCGGTCTGCATACTGCAGTCTGGCCAGCGTATCCACGCCACACTTGGCATTGTGTATATGCTTATTCATGGGTCACTTGACTCCTTCGCACATGCCAGGTTCCCCCCTCTCCCCACAATCTGCTATTGTGTGGCTGAGGTGCCATGTCCTTGACGGCTTTTGTACATGGCTAGCCCAGGTTACCACAGTAAGTTGTGCTGTCTGGTGGCGGTGGGTGTTGTGGGCCTGTTGGGGCTCCCAGCTGCATGATCAGTAGCTCCATAGTATCTGTTGTTCTTCAGGTGTGGCTCGGGCAGGGCTCCCTTTTCTGTTGCTGGCTGCCCTCCAACTTCACACAGTTCAGAGCAGGTGTTAATTTCCTGCTGCTAACGCACCATATTGAATGTTTTGTGGTCGTATTGCCGATCTGGCTTGTCGTTGAGAATGTTGCGGAGTGGTGTTGTTGCGGCTTTTTTCATAGGTGCACCTACTCTGCATCTCATTAGCGATAGTTGCCAGGGTTGTCTGTAACGATGTTTTTTGCGACTGCTATAGCAGGTAAACTGGTTCTATGGGCTGTTAGCACCAGCTTGTGAATGGGGTGCTAACTTTATTGCGACTTTGGCTGCGATAAAGTGCTGTTAATTCGTCGATAACTCCTTGAGAATATGCCCCTGGGCTTCGTGTGAAATCCTACATGTATTTGCGTTGAACCATCCAGTAATGTCCCATTGATGGAAAGTGATGCAAAGCAGCACTAAGCTGTTTTTCCGCTCACCTCGCCAGCACAAAATTCCGAGAGTTTGCATTGCTCTGCATCGCTCTATGCTAACTTGGGCATGAGCTAATTGGTGATGAAACTGGACCCAGGTTTGATTTTCCATGTTACCTTTGGTATGTGTCATTTATAAAATCTATGAACAAATAATTGTTATTTGTTTGCAGTACTAGATTACATTCAAACCGTGTTAGTGCGGCTTTTACAGAACAAAGTGGGTGATGGTGTCGTATCTGATGCTGTAGCTATAGATGGTATAATTTTAACACAGAAACACACGAATGTGTTCCAGTTGTGCGCTCTAAAACAATAATTTGTTGAACCACTAGATGGCAGTACAACACCATTAAAAGAAGTATAGTTTTGCTTACTCGGCAAGCTTTTGTGAAACACATATGTGCTGTTACATTATGTACAATTGAACAATTCGTTTTATTTTACTTGAAACGTTAATTGTGTAATTGGCAAACATCTGAGGATAAAACACAGCTTTTGCCCACGGACATCTTATGATATATATGCTACTCCTGATAGTTTTAGGCTGTTATGAATGTATTATAAAAATTAGGAAAAAACTCCATAAGAGCCAGTACATATACTGCGAGCATCCATATGCGTTTAGCAATCCATGCGCATTGCCTTTGAGACTGCGCAACTATCATTACAATATTTAGTATGCACCTACATTTTTCAATGTGTTCTGCTCTAAGGCCACTTTAACATCTCCCCAATGACAAATGTGTATGATTGGCTGTAGCTTGCCTTAAGACTCTAGAAACCAGGACCAGCTTGAGGGTGGTGCGCCCGGTGCAGTCGCACCTTGCTCTGACTTTGTAAAGGGGCGCTGTGCTTAAAAATATATTTTGGTTTAAAAGCACATGGGGCCTCATTTATGAGAAATGACGCATCGCTGCGTGAAAGCAGAGATGCGTCACTTCTCAGTGTGCACTCCTTGCGTCATGATTGATGCGTCATATTTTATAATATGACGCATCATGTCGCAAGGAGGTACAGATACGTCAGTATTTCTGACGTATCTGTAGGCGCAAAAGTGACGCATTGCTGGAGTGTGTCACAAAAGTCACGCAACTCCAGCAATGTGTACTTTCACATGGGCAAGTCCCATGTTGTTAGTGCCTGCGTCAGTCTTACGCCTGCCATGAAGGAGGCGTAAGATTTTGACGCATTAGCGGCCAAGAAATGGCGCAGTGAAATCTTATAGATTTCACTGCGTCACTTCCATGACCCTTTCTTGCGTCGAAACGCCCCACTTGCATACATTATACCTGGCGTAGGTATAATGTTGTGCAGGGTTTTACAAAGTGACGCATCTACCTAGATGCGTCACTTTGCAAATATGGTGAAACAAGGCACATTTTTTACTCTGCTGGGGCCTCATTTATGAAAAGTGATGCATTTCTGCGTGACAACAGCGATGCGTCACTTTTCACTGCGCACTCCTTGCGACATTCATGATGCGTCATATTTAATGTATGACGCATCATGTCGCAAGGAGTTACAGATACGTCAGTATTTCTGACGTACCTGTAAGCACAAAAGTGACGCGTTGCTGGAGTGTGTCACAAAGTGACGCAACTACAGCAATGCGTCCTTTCACATGGGGAAAGCTCCATGTGAAAGGGCTTGCGTCAGTCTTACGCCTGCTGTGAGGCAGGTGCAAGATTTTGACGCAACAGCGTCCTAAAAGTGACGCAGTGAAATCTCATAGATTTCACTGCGTCACTATTACGAGGCTTTTTGCGGGGGAAAGCCCCCTCTGCATACATTATACCTGAAGCAGGTATAATGTGGTGCAGGGGTTTAAAAAGTGACGCATCTACCTAGATGCGTCACTTTTTAAATATGGCGCAACGAGGCACATTTTTTACACCGCTGGTGCGTCACAAAAAGTGACGCACCGGCGGCACAAAACTGGCGCAAGGCCTACATAAATAAGGCCCCTGGTGCGCCACAAAAAGTGACGCACCTGCGTCGTAAAAGTGACGCACAGCCTCATTAATGAGGCCCATGATCTTTTGTGTGCGTCAAGCAGTTTTCATACAACAATGAAAATGTCACAATACCTTTGGTGATTAATGTTCCTACTGCTGAGAGATTGGAATTTTGTCTAGTGGCAGTTTTGGCTCATCATGGAGAATGTGTACAGTTAATATGCCTGCTGCAAAGAATGTGTACCATGCAGATCACAGAACTGGTGTCAGTGAACCCTGAGTAGCACTATATAAAATGAAATGTATGTAAGAGAAGGGCTATGGAGATACAAGGTGCACTCTGAGATAGTGGTAGTGAAGGAATTTGTGGAGAAGGAGGTGAAGAGGGGGAGCCAAAAAAGACTGTCGCTCGGGCAGCACCAGCGCTAAAGCCAGTCCTGCTAAGTATTCACGGAGGTCCTCGCTGTTTGTTTTGTGCATAAATCGGATAAGATAATGCTGGTATGTTTACATGATAATTGAAAATAGAGGAAAACAGTTTTTTAACTCATGATTTCACTGTTTTTAATCTTGCATCCTACAAAGACCATGGGGCATATTATCAAGGGGGGCGATAGGCAATTTACGCCACTTTAGCAGCGCTTTTGGCCGCCAAGCGGCGATAATACTATTGCCCTATTAGCAAGCTGTCACTAACAGCAGTTAGCGACAGCTTGTAGGCGATAGCGAGCGGTTTGGGGACCGCTTTGCATGTCAGCGATATTTATCGCTAATGACATGCAAAGTGGACGTACCCAACTTGTTAGCGACTGAAAGAAGTCGCTAACATCGCTATCGCCTATTAGCAAAACAGGCGTAGCGATGGAAATATTCTCGCTAAGCGTGAATATCTCCAAAAACTAACACCTGCTCAGACCAGTTCTTAGCCATTATATCCAATGGGAGGTGGATATAATGGCTAAGACCCTGTTAGTGATAATGCGTGAATATCGCTGTATTCTCAGCGATATTCACGGTTTTTGCCGCTATCGCCGGGAATTTTATCGCTTTTGAGATAAACGTTGCTAATAGCACGTTATCTCAGCGATAAAATCCCGTGATGCGCGATGATAAAAAAATTGCCGCTAACCCTACTTAGCGATAAATATCGCTACTTGTTGATAATATGCCCCATCACCTTTATTTCTTCTGTCTCTTCCATCTGCCATAGACCCCGGTCTGTCACGGCTTGTGCCGTTTCTACTGAGGGTCAGCTCTTTGGCACCACACTTCCGGTTACACTACCGGAAGCATAGTTTAACACTCCAGTCCTTGTCTGCTCACCTCCTATTTAAACAGGAGCAGGGAGCGGACGAGCGCAGCAGCGCGCAGGTGGCGCGCCAAAGGCAAGCCAGTCTACGCCCATCCACGCCCGAACGATGCCAGCTGCCAGGACCCCTTCACCTATCTATCTGGTAATGTACTGTTGCCTTTATTAGTTCCATTCACTCGAAATCATGTCTGATTTTTGATATTCTGGCAAAGAAATAAATAAAATAAATACAACCCTGATTAAACCCTCCGAAACCTTAACAGCAGAAACAGCTAGGTGTCCTGAAATCTCTCGTCTTACTCCCCTTCTCAACCAGACTAAGACCTTTGTACCTTCCCGCATAAACTTGTCTAGTACTTGCAAATCCGTCAAACAACTTAACGCTATATATTTTAATGCCCGATCAATTTCAAAACATACACTGGATATCTGGAGTCTTCTTGATTCTGAAGCCCCGGATATCTGCCTGGTCTCTGAAACTTGGCTGCACGAAAATGCCTCTCCTGACGTACACACTGCTTTCCCTCCTATGTACAAAATAACACAACTCAATAGGATAGATAGTAAAGGGGGCAGCCTACTAATTGCTTCCTCCCACAAGGTTAACATTGTCAGCCGAGAAAACTTTGTTTCTAACTATTTAGAAATCATTGTGTTCAAAATTGAGGGATCTCCAAAGAACGTCTGGAAAGGAGCCTTATTATACCGACCTTCAGGGGCCAAAGGAGACTTTGCAAACAAATTACTTGAGATCATCACACCACACATTCTGGCCTACGATAAATTCCTTCTAATTGTTGATTTTAATTACCATGCGGAAAAACAATCTAATCTGGATACTGAGAAATTATTCTCTAACATGCACAGTCTGGATCTTGTTCAAAAGGTCACAGGCCCTACACATCAGTCTGGCCACACGCTGGACCTTCTCTTCTCAAACTCCCCTGACATTATGGTAGCCTTCCTTATTCCATTACTCTGGACAGACCACTATCTACTGAAATGTACTTTTTCCATGGCCCAAACCCAAGTAGCACCGAAAAGCGAGCTCACATTACGCAGGCCTTTGAAAAAAATTACATCACTTACGTTTCTTGAACATTTCCATTTTGATTTGGTATCCCCACCCATGAGTGCAAGTATAGCAGCACGAAATTTTGAAAAGGCTATAGAGATAGCATTCGACAAAATTGCCCAGTTGAGTAAAGTCAAGTGTAAGACTAGAACTGCTCCCTGGTTCTCAGAGCAGTTAAAAACCAATAAGTCTCTGTGCAGAACTGCTGTGAAAAAGTAGCGAAAAAGCAAAGAGCTGGCCGACCGAAAAGCATATAAAATATTGCACTCCAGATATATGAGTGACATAAAGGCGAGAAAGAGGGCTTTCCTTAGGGAACGGATAAACAAAGCTGGACATTCTTCCAGAGAACTCTACCACATTTTTAAAGAATTCACTAATTTACTACTTCCAGAAACTTGTTAGAAATACCAAATTCCCAAGAATGGACAGACGCTCTTTCGAATTTTTTTTAGGATAAAACAACTGCCATTCATCTTTCCTTTCCTCCTCTTTCTAACTCAACGCAGCCTGAAGTTCTGACAAATACGTCTCCAGACCTGCATTATGTTTTAAATGAGTTTGAAAGACTAGATAGTGATGTGATCATGTTGACTGGCCTGAAAATAAAATCTGGGTCCCCCACTGATCTCCCCTAAACTCTTTTCCATACTTGCTCCTGTATTTGTAGAACATCTGACCGGTCTCCTAAAAAAATCACTTTTGGAATCAGATTTTCCCACTATATGGAAAGAAGCTAGAATTAGACCAATCCTAAAAAAGCCCTCGGCTGATCCTAACATCTTATTAAACTATCGGGAGCATGTCACTACTCCTTTTTTTTGGAAAAATGCTAGAATTCCATGTTAACAAACAGCTTGTGAGTCACCTCGAAAATCAAGAACTCCTAGACCCTTCGCAATCTGGCTTTAGGGCATCTCACAGCACAGAGACAGCACTGGTCGAGGTTGTGGACAATATCAGACTGGCTCTAGATCCAGCCATTCTTGTCCTGCTCCACCTGTCGGCAGCCTTTGACACCATCTCCCATCGCCTTTTAATCCAACCGCTATAGAAGATTGGTGTCAGAGGTACCGCCTTAAAATGGTTCACTAGCTACCTTTCAGTACGTACAACAGCTGGCCAGATCGAAAGGAACGTTGCACATGAAAGACCTGTAAAGATGGGTGTACATAAGGGTTCAATTCAGAGTCCAAAGCTTTTCAATGTCCATATGACACCTCTGAAGGCTCGCCATAATTCTCTCCAAAGAAGCGAATACTTTGGAACTAACTTATAACAATATTCAGAAGAAAGAATATACTTATATAAAAGCGACCTTGATACGCACCAGGCGCTTGGAAGAGTCTCCTCGAAACACTGCATAATTTGCATACTACCATCAAATCCTCTAGACGATCGAGCTGAGGTGTATAACACGATAAAGGTTATTCTACTCCAGGATCCAAATTGGCACAGCAAACTTAATAATTCACGAAGTCTTTAACCATAGTCCTGAGGAAGGTGTTCTACCCAGCTATGCACCGAAACGCGTCGACAACACTGACTTTTTAAACTGTCTTCATATGTTTTTAAACTGTATATTTTGGAAGAAATATAATGTGTATGTATTTCTTTGACAAGAATATGTTTATGTGGAATTGTTTGAATGATTTGATTTAAAAAACTTTTTCTTCTTTTTAATAAATGTGATATTTTGATACAACCTATGGTTTATTGGTATATGTCCTACTGAGGACATTAGAGTTCTTTAAACAGTTGTCTTGCTTCACTAGTTTCATTCATAAAAAACTACAATTAAAAACCACAGAAAGGAACCCCCTTTTGTTGCTATATCTCTTCCCAGTCCTTTCTGGGTTATTAGGGAAAACTCTCCTTTTTTTGGCATATGACACCTCTGGCCAGAGTGATCAGAGCCTATGGCTTTGATGTTTTGTTCTATGCTGATGACACCCAGATTTTAGTCACACTGGGTCAAAATCCAATTGAAACCAAATAACGTTTCGAAAACGGCCTGATCCATGTTGAGAAATGGATGAACACCAACCATCTTCAGTTAAATGGCAAAAAAACAGAAATTATGCTTTTTGGTAAAGCTGCAGAACACTGGACCAACGACTGGTGGCCAGATAACCTGGGAAACTGTCCAACGGCCAAGGAATCAGTCCGGAATCTGGGTGTTTACATGGATAATACATTATCCATGAAAAACCAAATCAATCACATTGTGGGCACCTGTTTTGGACTAATGCGTAGTCTGAGGAAAGTTTTTAAGTGGATCCCTGTTGAGGCTCGGAAACCCCTAGTCCAGGGTCTAATCACAAGCAGAATGGATTATGGGAATGCACTTCTTTTATCCATAAATGAACATATTTTGAACAGACCCCAGGTCCTTCAGAATACCGCAGCCCGGCTGACTCTTAATCTCCAGCGAAGAACCCCATCCGCCCCTTGTTTAAAAAGCATTCACTGGTTTCTGCCCAAAAAGCAAATTCTCTTTAAAACCTTATGCTTGGTCCACAAATACATGTTTGGAAATGGGCCAAAATACTGGTCTCAAAAGTTAAGATGGTATTTGCCTCAAAGAGAATTGAGATCTAGTAAGAGTCACGACTGACGCCTCGGAGAATATCGACCTCCAGAAACAGAGGGCGTGCGTTCTCTTTCCTTGCCCCTGCCTCATGGAATAAAATGCCTCTTAATCTCTGCAATATTCCTGAACACAGCTGTTTTCGCAAAAAGCTAAAGACTTGGCTATTTGCATTTTAGACCATCTGTTTCTCTTGTCAGAGCCGTCTGCAAGCGCCATGAGACTCCTCTGATGTAATTGTGCGCGATACAAATGTCCTTGACTTGACTTAACTTGTCTAAGCTTCCAATTGACACCCAGAAGCAGAATAGCTCCTTGATTAGCTGTGAATTGGACCCCCAAACTCAGACAAGGAGGACCATCTTGGGTGTGCCCTGAAACATAATTATTTTCAAAGGGGGCTGCCCTATCACAGACAGATGTAGCTCAAACCTGGGCCTGTTCCCTCTATTGCTCTTCTAGTCAGTGTGTCACCATTCATAGTGGGAAAGGGGCTGACCCAGAAGCAGTTTTGAGTGAGCACAAGGAAGGGTTTTCTAATTTCCCTGCCCACTGCACTAAGCAAGGCACAGGAGCTCTGCACTGGGGAAGAACGTTTCTGCCATCTTCGTTTTAGGTAGAGAGGCAAACTGTGCAATTGTATTCAGTAGAGCACATAGGAACTGCTACAAACGTGGGGAGGGTTACTCCTGGGAACGCTCCTCAGAACACTACTGGACAGGCCAGCAGACACCCCCATCCACTGGCTAGTGCCATGCATAAATGTGACACTCCTGTGCACCCTCCTCACAACACCACTGGACTTGTGGAAGACCGAAAAAGGACTGCACCGGCTGTTGAGACATATGATGAGAACCGTAAGGACTTAACCTTCTCCCACTTGTACCCAAAACTAAGAAGTGGACTCCAAGGGTCAGTTGGATGACCTTCTGTTAATCCACAGGGTCACAAAAGCTGAAAGAAGCCACCTTCCTAAAAGGTGCACAGCTGACCACTTTCAACTGGACCTGCCCTGGACTCTGCTGGTGGCTTCTGTGGAGTGTGTCCTGGCCCCAAGACCTGTTCCTGATGTCCTGGAACCCTTGGCTGGTGACACAGTGTATGTAGAACCGATGGAAGACCAGGAAAAGCCAGTCAAGGTAACCCGACAAAGGCACAATGCTGCTGAGCCAAATATAGGGGGCCTTATTTACAAGCCGATTGGGCTGCCTGTGCAACACTTTTTTAGACACACCGTTGGCGCAGTGTGCCTGCCCATATTTAAAAGGTCACGTAAAGTCACCCTGCATGACTTTTCATGGCCTTGTAAATATGGGCCCCAGTCATGCATTAGTCTGCGTGAAAGGGGCATTCCAAAGGGTTTTGCATTGGATGTTTCCACTCAACATCCATGGACCCTGACACATTCCCAGATTTAGAAAGTGTCGTAAACCTGGGAATGCATCAGAATCCTATTTGTCCCCAGGGGAGGTGTAGCAGCGGCACAACAAGAAGAAATACTTTTATATCTCCTTGTTTTTTTGTCTTTCAATGTGTGCTGCTTTCTCCAGCACACATTGAAGGAGCAAATCAGGTTTAATGATTGCTTATGTGCAGGAAGGTGTCCCTTCCTGCATGTAACCAATTATCACTTGCACCATGGCACAAGGGTGTCTGCGTTGGCGCACGGCTGCTGTTTGCACGCTGGCGCTGAGGAGAAGGACAATAATGCGCCATACCATGTAGATACGGTGCTTACTGCCCTTTTATTGTGTGCTTAGCAGTGCAGCAGGAAGGCTTGCTGCCCTGAAATGCGCCAAAATATATTAAATGAGGCCCTCTGTTTTCTGCTGCTTTGAGCTTTTCTGCAGCATCAAATCTGTTTTAGCAGGATGTTGCAGAGAAGGTTAACAGACTCTTGCAGCCCTGTTGGGCTACAGCTTTTAGCCGTGCACCAAAAAAGTGTAAAGTCTGAATGAAGAAATCATCAATGGGTGAAGGTGCCAAAAGTATTGGAGTGGGACCTACCTTGGGTGCAAATATTTTGTTTTCTCACACTGTGAGCTTTACTGCCAAAAGTCAAAGGCATATCCGAGACGTCCTCCAATGTCTATCCAGCCTTGTGGAGCTCATTACAGCCACACAATACTGCCTTTCCCCGCTGAGGATATTTGACCATTTCAGAGCCAGAGTGCCTCATTTAGAGTTAGACGGAAAAGGTACTCCACTGCAAATGTTGTGAATATCCCAATAGCCATATTGCAAGCTCATTATATCCAATGGCACTTGTAATATGGAAGATGGGATATCCGTCATGTTTGTGATAGAGTAACCAATCCGCTGAACTCTAAATCAGCTGCTAAGTCAGAAAGTAAATCTTTCAACTTGGACAGTTGGTATCTGTATCTGTTGGACCTGGCCCATTTTGCAAGGTCATCACCAGATGTTAGCATTCTGTTGCTGAATCTGTTTTTTTGGCATTAAGGCTCTGATCACCAATGGCAAGGTGCTTGTGCTCTCTCCATTAAATATGGTACAATTGGCATATACCTGAGTGGTACATTTTAATTGACTTGTACGTCCCTAGTAAATGGTGCTACATGTATGATGGGACAGTAAGGTATATGCTACTAGTAGGCAGCAAAACGCATTGTGCCACCCACTTAAGTAGCACTTTTAAAACATATCTCAGTCCTGCCACTACAGCTTGTAGTGCTGTGTTAAACTGCCATTTCGACCTGGCAAAGTATACATTTTCCCTTACCTAAACCTTCCTTTTTAATACTTATATGTCACCTCTAAGGTGGGACCTAATGGCTCATAGGGCAAGGTGTATAGTATTTAAAATGTTGGACATGTGTACTTAACCTTTATATGTCCTAGTAGGAAAACTTCTAAAGTCATTTTTTTTTTTTTTATTTATTTATTTTTTTTAAAACCTTTATTTACGAATGCACAATACACAGCGTCTGCCTACAACCCCGCAGGGCCGGCCGCTATGACATAAACAGGCTGAGTGAAAGGTAGATTAGGAGGCAGTACGTTGCTAAAGCAATCTCTCGAGTCCACATTATCGGATAGAACATAGCATCATACAAATAGGATAAGAAAGGTTTAATTTTATGTTTTTGTCGAAAAGAACAACAACACACAAACACATGGTATCATAGTGGCAAGGGTCGCTGGAGGTGGGGGGAGAAGGTTGACTAGTAAAGAAGGACATATGGCAAGGGGGGGGGTGAGCACGAGAGGGAAAACAAAGCATGTAGTGAAACTGGAGGAGGAACGTAAATCATGGAGAGGAGGGGAGAGGAACCTCATAGTCAAGCGGAGGAGAGCAAATATCTCCGCGATAAGTATTCCACTGAGCCCAGACTCTGGACCATTTCCTTGGACGCCCCCGTGCCTCATACACCGTTTTCTCTCGGAACATGGACCAGTCCATGTTCTCTTTCCAGGCACTGAGCAATGGCAATCTAGGGGAGCCCCAGAGCTGCGCGATGTCTCTCTTTGCGACCACGTTGCCCAGAGTAACCCAAAGTGTCTGGGCAGCATTACAATCAGACGGTTCCCACACATTTAACAGACAACGTCGTGCTTCGGGAAGGAGTGGGATCCCAGTGACACAACTCATAACATCATGCACCCTGGACCAATAAGCTGCAATCATCGGGCATTCCCACAGAACATGAAGAAAGGTACCATCCATCCCACACCCACGCCGGCATCGTCCATCCGAGACCAAACCCATTCGCACCAGACGCATTCCAGTCAGATACACACGGTGGAGGATCTTCAACTGGACAAAGCGAAGCCGAGCCGGAATAGCCACCTCCTTAGGGGAGGACACAGCTGACTGCCAGTCCTCGTCGTCTAGTTCGAGTCCGTCAGCCGTCCAGGAAGCCCGGAGCTTCTCAAGTTGGTCAGCCCTGTTGTTGATAAGCTTTTTGTAGATCAAGGAGATGGTACTATCGGGGACATGGCCGTCTAGAACTCGATCCTCCAAAGGGGAGGACTGCGGAATGTCGGTGCCAGATGGAAAGACGGAAGACAAGGCATGCCTCACCTGCATATACCGGAAGTGCTCTCTATCATCGAGCCGGTATTCCAGTTTCAATAACTCAAAGGATTTAACCGCGCCCCGTGCCCATAGATCCTCCACCGTGCTGATCCCAATCATGTCCCACTTCTCAAATCCTTTCGTCTTCCACAGGTTGCCCAACCGGTCCGAATCATACAGTGGCGTCATACGCGTCAGCCTACCACCCCAGCCCGTGGCCACGGTAGCGTCCCTCCATGCCCGCACAGCACATTTCGTCGGGCCCGTAAGGAGTCGAAAGGGTGCCTTTGAATACAGAGCCCTATTGAAATTGCCACCGGGTAACAATAGTTTATCCAAGGCAAAGGCGGGAGCGGGCTCCGGAGCGTAGGTCGCATGGTTGATAGCGCTCAGGTGCGAGGCCCAGTAATACCGTCTAATATCCGGCAACGCAATACCACCATCATACCAGGAGAGAGTGAGCTTGGACAAAGCAATGCGGGCACGGCCATCCCAAATCAGTTGTCGCTGTAAACTCTCAACTTCACGGAAATAGCGAGTTGGGACCGGGTCGAAAAAGTTTTGCAGGGCGTAGAGAAATCGGGGGAGCGACATCATTTTAAAGAGTGCCGCCCGGCACAATGGGGATAAGGGCAATTCGCGCCATCGTCGAACGTCTTGCTTAAGTCTACGGAGCGGAGCATACAAGTTTCGCTCGTAGCGGACCGAGGAGGTCGTGGATACATATATCCCCAAATACTTAAAGCCGTCGGTCTCTACCAGAATGGGAAACCTGCGAGGTAGAGGCGGCAGAGTCCCAGCTATGACGTAGACACAGGACTTAGTCCAGTTGATGACAAGTCCCGAGTTCTTACCGAAGGACGTGAGAACGTCAAAGAGAACGTTAAGCGACTTTTGAGGGGAAGTGAGATAAAGGAGGATATCATCCGCGTACAAGGAGACACGGTCCTCGAGGTCTGGGGACCATCTGATCCCTTTAATAGAGGGTTCCCACCCAAGCCATGCGGCAAGGGGCTCGAGCGCCAATGCGAATAGAAGCGGGGAGAGCGGACAGCCCTGGGGCGTGCCACATCCTAAGGGGAAGGGGTCCGAGCATCTACCATTTACCGCGACCTGAGCCAATGGCCGTTCGTAAAGGAGCTTGACCCATGCGATGAAATTAGGGCCAAAGCCAA
Organism: Lissotriton vulgaris; assembly: GCF_964263255.1. NCBI lineage: Eukaryota > Metazoa > Chordata > Amphibia > Caudata > Salamandridae > Lissotriton > Lissotriton vulgaris. The sequence continues at coordinate 1,409,665,475 of NC_141691.1, read as the reverse complement.
ATTTAGCGAGGGCCGCCCAGAGGTAGGGCCATTCGATAGTGTCAAAAGCCATTGTGGCGTCCAAGGAAGCGACCACTGCCGGCTCGGCGAGAATTGGAGCTCTCGCGAGAACGCTGTGGAGCCTACGCAGATTAAGGGCAGTGTTCCTGTGGGGGATGAAACCGGATTGATCCGGGTGGATCAGGTCGCAAATCACCTTAAGCAACCGATTGGCCAGTACCTTGGCAAGGATTTTGGGTTCCGCGTTAAGGAGAGAGATGGGACGGTACGAGGCGCAGCGGTCACGAGGTTTGCCGTCCTTATAAATGACTACTATGGTAGCAAGGCGCTGCTCAAGGGGGAGGCTTCCAGCCTCAACCGCCTCGAGAAACATGTGACGCAGGTGGGCGGCCATCTTGTCCGGACAAAGTTTGTAGAGTTCAATGGGCAGTCCATTAGGGCCCATCGCCTTTCCCGAGCGCAAGGATCGGATAGCGAGGGCAATCTCATCAACAGTAAAAGGGGCCTCCAGGGCAAGACCATCCTCATCCGAAACAGTGGGTAGGGCAATGTCTCGCAATAGTAGCCTGGAATCGGCCTCATCACGATCACTAACAGGCGTCTAAACCTTCCGGAAGTGGTCCACAAAACAATCAACAATTTCACCAGGATCAGAGACACTCTCACCAGATTTGCGAACAACGACAGGTACAACACGACTCGCTCGTTCAGCCTTATCCAGCCACGCCAGGAGCTTGCTAGCCTTGTCACCCACATCATACAGTCGGCCTAGTTGATTCGCTCGCATCAGTTTAGCAGCATCCGTGACACAAGCTTTATAATCTGCTTGCTTTAATTCCAGAGTGTGCAACAGTGCAGGCGTGTCATTCCCACCCAACTCACTTTCAAGCGCAGTAATCTCGGTTTCGAGAGCCAAAACAGCCTCCCTCTTTGCCCTACGCTCTGCAGCAATGAATGATAGGGCGGAGCCCCTAATAACCGTCTTGAAGGCCTCCCAAAGAACAGTGGGGGAGGTGACCGAGCCCACATTCTCATTGAAGTAGCAATCAATTGCCTTAACCAAATCGGAGCGGAGCCGGGGGTTTCGGAAATGCCAGGGAGGAATCGGGGGGACCCTGTTGCCAAGTGGACCACCCACAGAAATCGTAATCAGCAAGGGGGAGTGGTCCGAGATACCCCGGGGAAGATGTCGTACCTCCCGAACAGTGGACAGAGTGGAAGCTAACATAAAGAAATAATCGATACGGGAGAGGCTGCCATGTGCACCAGAGTGAAAAGTGTAGTGCTGGAGTGTGGGGTGTAGTGAGCGCCAGACATCTACTAAGCCAAAAGTATCAGCCATCTCACTGAGCCACATCTGGGATGGCAACAATACCCTAGGGGGAAGTCGATCACATTCACCGGACATAACAGAATTGAAGTCCCCGCCCAGGATTAACAATCCATCCGGAAGCCCAAGGAGAGTCCTGCCAAGATCGGCATAAGTGGTAGCCTGCAGTCCCGGGGGGATATAGACAACAACAAACACGATCTGTTTACCCTCCCACCTCCCAGAAACAGCAGCATACCGCCCACGGTCGTCAAGGATAACCTCGTCAATAGCAAGAGCAAGGGAAGACTTTACCATGATACCCACGCCCCGGGACCCCGAAGTGAAACCAGCATGTGCAACCAGGCGATAACCCCGGCGGTCTAGGGCTTTACAAGCATTTCCAATTAAGTGGGTCTCCTGAAGGAATACAACATCTGGGGTATGGCGCCTCAAGAATTGCAGTACAATGCCCCGCTTGATCCTATCACCCAATCCGTTTACGTTCCAAGAAAGAACCCGCATTTCACCCCCCCCCCCAATGCAACAGAAACAGTCCACCCCCATCCCCCTCCACAACCCCAAGTTCGGAATGATTGCAAACTGTGAAATACCATGAAAACAGAGACATAACAAACTAAACGAAACACAACCCAGTCCCCAGAAACCAACCCCCAAACAGAAACCCGTTACAACACCCCCCTCCCTGCACCCCTGCTGACTAAAAAGCCACCCCCAACTGCAGTGTGCCTGTCGCCCCATCTTATCTACACAAAGAACCCCCCGAGGAGGAAGGGAGAAATCACCCGTTCCCGCACCGCCACGGGCAGTACCATAAAGCACAAAGTTAAGTTACTCAGTACAGTACATAGTCTCAATCAGAACCTCTGGGGCCCCATATTACTCCTGGGCCGTTGCACCACCGTCCGCACCACCAGGGCCTCCGCTCCCAGAGTCATCTGCCGGCAACGAGTCCAACCAGTCGGCAGCACGGTCAGGCTGATCAAAAAAGTAGGCACGTTCTCGAAATTCAATCCGTAGTCGGGCCGAAAACAGCATGGCGTATTTCAGTCCCCGATCTCTCAAGCGACGCTTCACTCCAAGGAACCCTGATCTTTGTCGCTGCACCTGGGGAGTGAAATCAGGATAGATGGAGATAGAGTTATTGTCGTATTTCAACGGGCCGTGTTTACGGGCGGCCTGGAGGATCGCGTCTCTGTCCCGGTAGTGAAATAGTCTTGCAATGATAGGCCTCGGTGGGCTTCCTGGTTTCACTTGTCCTCCTGGAAAACGATAGGCGCGCTCTACGGCAAAGAACTTACTGAGTCCTGCCGGAGCAAGTCTAGCAACAATAAGTTCCTCGACCAACAAGTCGATCGAGGCAGCACCATCACATTCCGGCACTCCGACTAGGCGTATGTTGTTTCGCCTGGCCCTGTTGTCATAGTCCTCCATACGCTTGAGCAGCAGATCGTGCGAGGCACGCAGATTACCAATCTCAGACTGCGCCTCCGCCATGTCTGTCACCAGACTCGACGCTTTAAGATCTAGAGCCTTCACCCGCTCATTTGTTTTGGCTAAATCGGCCCAAATAAGAGTTACATCCACAGCCACCGTGTCTATTTTGGACACTACGGCTTCGAATTGCTGACTCATATCGGCCTTAAGTCCAGAAATGGCAGCCAACAGATCTTGGAGCGATACTTCCGAAGAAGACGGCATGTCCGTTTGAGGTCCTTCAGCACCCACGCTTGTGACACCGGGGGAGCCTCTCGGCTGGGCGTAGCGTTCGATCATATTGGACTGAATCGATCCCCCCCGGGTTGCAGCCTTCCTGCGTTTTTCGGCCTCCGCTTTTGTTGCCATGTCGCATTCAATGTTGGCCGAGTAGCCAGGAGAAGCAGAGAGAAGGAGGAAAAATCCAGAAACTCCGACGTGCAAGTGAAGTGGGAGTATCGCGGCCTCCTTGCCAGTCCTATGGTGGAAAGTGTGGACCGTGAGGGCAGCAGGCGAAGGCAGAGTAGGAGGAGACAAGAACAATGAGGCTGGAAACCGAAAGTGAAAGCAGTACACCTCCGGTGGGCCAGATGCCAGGCAGCCGCTGTTGTTGAATTACGGGTTGGCCACAGTAGGTAGCCGAGTCCCCGGTCGCGCCTGTGGGCAGGCCAAAAAGTTGCAGATGTCAGAAAAATGGTCCCCAGGGTCCGATTTCGACCAAAAAAGGATCGTCAGCATCAGGAAGGATAGCGCTGCAAAAGCCCGTCAAAATGATCAGGATAAGTGAAGGATAAATAAAGAAGGGCGGCGCGGGTCTCGGGAGCTCTCTGCTCACGCGACCATCTTGGATGCCCGCGTAGCTCCTCCTCCTCTAAAGTCATTTTAGAGATAGAGCAGGTACAGGTATACTGTTTACACTCAAACAAATTGTAATTTAAAGTCATCTTTAGTAGAAAGTTTGGAGTTTAAATCACAAGTCTGAACATGCCCTTTTTAAGAAGTTGACATTTTCTTATCCCAGCCAACTGTTGCTTCACCTGTGTCCTGGGTCACATGATTGTAAATGGTGCCCCTGTTGAGGTTTGTGTATTGCTTCCAAACAGTATTCTAAGGGGACCTGGGTGTGGACAAGACAGTCCATGCTTACAGGATAGCTGGGGAGTAGCAGTCCTCAGCCCCACTTACAATTTGAACAGCTTTGCCTACAGCACACACAAAAAAACTCTACACCAGGTCCGACTTGTTTATTGTCACCCCAAACAGTTCAGAGAATTTACCAGGAGAAGGGACTTCCCAGTTGTGTCAGTAGAATAGAGAGTCTCCAACACAAAGGCTTGCAACATGTATAAATATTGGTACTACACAGCCACTCATCAGAACACTCCTGGACCTATTGAAATTTTAGAAGAAGGACTGTTGTGCTGCCTGCCAGCTCTCTTCTCAGAAGGAATGTTGGACCTGCCTTTCATCCCAGGCTAGCCACAGTGACTACAAGGGTCAGTTGTCTCATTTCCTGTGTGAGCTACTACAAGGACATAACAACTACCCAGCTCCCCTGTTGCAATTGGACCTTCCTGTGCTTGCAACTAGACTTTTTTGAGCACTGCTGCCGGTCTCTGCTGGGGCAAGTCCTTATCCCAAGAGATCCAGAGAGGTCCCGCCCAGATCCTGGCCCCTGGCTGACATTAGGGTATACTCCTTCTGAAGAAAAGTTGACAAAACCAAGGTTTGGGCTCCTTGCAAACTCTGATACCTGCTCCGGTGAGATGGCCCCTTTACGCCGACATTGACCATCTGCAATGACTGTCAATGTGAGACCTGTAATTCCCGCTATAGTAATGACAGCCCACACAACAACTTCCAATGTGAAGTTTCAAGAGCAACAACTATCCGAGATGCTTTAGAAGCTCTCAGTTCTCCAACAAAGACAGACTGTGACACCCACACTGCTCTTCACGCTACAGTGACAACTTGGCATGGGTGGTAAATTCTGTTCCGCTCGCAGAATTTGGGTAATTTCGCATTCCAAGGAGAACGCAAAATGACCCAAAATTCTGCGTTCCGTGGCTTCGCAGAATTTTTTGCTTGTTCGCGTTCTCAAAATGCGTGTTTGCAAGATATTTCTCCCCGAGCACATAAACAGCAATTGTGAACAGGAAAAAAGCATCGCAAACAAACAATTCTGTGTGTTTGCGGAATTTCTGTGTGTTCGCGGAGATTTTTACAGTTTCGCAGACGTTTGCATAGCACGACTATGCAAATTACACCCACCCGTAGTGACAACCATCTGTGACACTCCCCCTCCTCCTGGTGGCCTCCTCCACCGCAAATGGTACTTTTGGTGCCAGACTTAGAAGGTAACTTTTAAGCAGGACTAACCTCGTCCTTGTATCCAACCTGCACTCCATCGAGGTAAGCCTGAACTTGTGATTTTTCCCCGGTCTTGTGTGTCCAGATGACAGGCAGTGACGCTTTGTGCTTTTAGGCACCAATTTCACTAAGAACTTTAAAATTGAATAATTCCAGTTCTAATGATTGCTTTTTGTTGTTCTAGTATCATTTAAAAAATTACCTATTTTTTCACAATTGGTCTCAGATTTTTCTTGTGTTGTATTTTCACTGTTTTACTGTTTGTGTTGAAATGTTTCATGGATAACATTTAAAATAGATACATATGATGATATAGGATTATCAGTTAACATTTTAAATATACTGTTTGAAGTGTTGCACATATGCTTTACAAGATGCCTCTAAGTTAAGTCTGACTGCTCTGTGCCAAGCTACCAAGGGGAGAGCACAAGCTAATTTGGGGTTTGCTCGTGCCTTGTGCCTAGCAAGGATTCTGGTTGCTGCTTGACCAGGGCTTACACCTCGCTTAACCAACAGCCCAGTTTCTTGAAGGGTGCTTTCCCACCCATGAATAACAAGAGTGAACTTGGTTCAATACATCTTGATGAATGTGAAAGACAAGTTGTTGTAGCCCCACAAACACGACCAAATGTCCAACGGTCCCATGCCATCAACTCAATTTTACGCTTTGCCGTTGGGATACTTCTATAGGCCCCAGGGTTTCATGTATTCAAACTTAGGGTTTGATACCAAACTTGCGCGCCTTTGTGCACCCATCCCTCAGAAACGTAATCACCTAGCTGCCATTCCGCTAACTAATACATTTGCTGTCTTGGAAGGGCTTGACACTTGTGATTGACAAGTGGTCTCTAGGTTGACTCAGGATATTCAGCATAGTGAACCACAGCAGGAGGAAGCCCCCATTTTAGTTCCTACATCACCAACCCACAGCAGTGATTTGATTGAATCAATAAGTAGAAATATTGCTGGTTTAGGAGACAAACGGGAGAACGAAGATTGGTCTAACAGTATTAACCAATACGACTTAGTCAGTGTGCAAGAGACTTGGGAAGATGCACATGTCCATATTGAGGGTTTTGCTCAATTCAAACACCAGCAACCCCCTCAAGATCAGGGCGAGCAAAAGGGGGATTGCTGACCCTAATGTGGACTACACTTTGTGTCAAAATCTTCAAAACTGTTTTGGAGTCACCTTATTTCCATCTCATTGTTTGTAATGGGCTGGGAGTGGAGGCCATGTTGCTCACCAACTTCTTTAATAACAACTTTGAGGGCAGCATGTCGCAGGTAATTGGGTCTATAGAATGTGCAATTGGTAAGCCAATGAAGACCCCTCTTGTAGTTTGGCTGAGTGATTTTAATGCCCATAGTTGTAGTATGTTAGTATCTCCTCCTTTATGCGGCATACTAGATGAAGATCGTGAGGTACGATTACATTTCTCACATACCACATATAGCAATGAACTAAATAGGCTCTTGCTTACAAGAAATCTGGTGATGCTTTTAGCAAAAACATTTGGCGACACAATACATGGTTCTATTATTGACTACCTACTGGTGTCGTTGCCTTTAACAATATATTTTTATCATATATAAATCCTCATTACTGATTTTATTGATCATGTTGCAATTTCTTATCACATATTTTGTAAAGGCTGTTTTAATTCATCTGAGAGGATAATCCCAGCCCCTACTATAGCAAGAAGGAATTGTATAGTTCTTAAATGGGCTAAGATAAATAGGTCGGCATTAGTACCAAAAATAGTTACACACACAGCTGGAAATAGGGACCTGTTTAGATCCCTATAATAATCCTTCAAATATAGTTCAGGCCTTTGTTTTATTTTTGTCCGCTGTGGAAACCAACTTAATGACTCATAAGATGAAGCCACATACCCTGGCCCCCGTTGGTTTGATGCCAGCTGTTCCAAGGCACTCAGTAATCTAAATAAGGCCTTAAAGGAGAAGCCAAGAGACAGAGTACTGGTTACCCACCTCTGTGCTCAAAATAAGGAATCCAGAAGGTATAGACGAGAAATGTTGAAGGAGGATGCTTGGGATAAATTGCAATAGGCGTCATCCACAAAAAAATCAAAAGACTTTTGGGATATGATGAACACTCTGTTTGTAAACAAAGACATAGAACCAACTTTAGACGTCCACGTGGGAAAGGACTCCTGGGTCGATTATTACTCAAGCATATTTGGTATCGTCTCAGAGAGTGGTAGTTTATCCATTGATCTACTAATCATGGACCCGTACATCCCGGTCACCTTTTCTATAGCAGATGTCTAAACTGGCCTGTTGCAATGTATCAGTTCTAAAGCCCCAAGCCCAGACGGGGCCCCAATTGATTTCTTTTTTGACATTCTGCCGTCTGGATTCCTTTTCTAAAGATTTTTTTTATTTCAATAACAGTAGTGGGTCCCCAAGTCTCAGAAAAGCCAAGTATTGTCCCAATAAACAAGAAAGGGGACACATCTCTTCCAAAAAACTATAGGCCGATTTCACTTTCAGATGGCACAGTTAAATAAATAGGTCGCCTGTTATTGAACAAATTAGAGAATTGGGTCAATGATAAAAAATATCCTAATACCAGCAAAATATGGATTTAAAAACAATTCATTTCGGCTAAATACACCTAAGGAAGGAAATATTTTAATGGCTTTCAAGGACCTTTTGGCAGCGTTCGACTGTGTCTCCCATAGTAAACTATGGAGTATTTTGAAGGATATGGGGATGGACTTGAACATAATAATATTTATGGATCACTGACATAATATCAACAGACATATTATCAACCTACCATAATATCAGGACAAAAATACTGATTACACTAAAATTGACATCCTATACTTATTTAAAAAAATACACAAATATCCACTACAAAATATTCTTAAACATTTACATTGATATCAATATTATCACACTCAAAAATACTGTGATAAATAATATCGAACACATTAAAAAATCATACAAAGTGACATAAATATCAAAAACAACAATATAGCAACAATATTATCATTAACAAAATATATCATGTTAAAATAATTCATAACAAGACAATACATACCCAAAAAAACTTTAAAAATAGCAATAACACACAAAGTATACATTAAAAATCACTTAATACATATTTTAATGACATTTAAAAACAATATCATGAAAATGTATAAATACACAAATTGTATTTAGTACTTCAAACATTATATCCAAATATAATATTATACTTTAACATTTAAAATAATATAAGTTACAAATAATATACTACACATCTTTAAAAAACTAAAAAAGTAACAGAAACTTAATGAGTGTTTCCATATACAGAAAACAACTGCCAAATTAATTAAAACAAGAAGTAACAACCAATGAAATACACATACAATTGAAATAACCTAATAAGATTAAAACAACAATTAATGAAACACTATGTAAAAACACACACAAATTAAACATTATTTTACCTTACAACCAAAAAAGCAAGAATAAGGAGAAACTCTGCGGGATTGCTGACACAACATTCAACTGCATTACTGAAAACTCTGATTACAGCTCCACAAAGTAAGTAAAATTGTATTTTAAAACTACTGCTACTAAAATTGTTCTCAAAACAATTTTTATATGACCAAAATAAATAATATCTATTTTTTTAATTTATATCTCCTCTACTGATAATTCTGAAGACACTAAAAGAACTACAGAACAGTGTGAAACATTGATTTTCAAATAAGGCAAGTATTAATCTCAGATTAACTAAAACAATTAAAAACAAAAAAAAATAGAAGTGCAAACTAACCACAACTCCCTCCCCCACTAAAACGCAATTAAACACATTTATAAAAATTACTCTTTTTTTATTTCTACAGGAAATTCTAAAGAAATACTGAAAGCAAACAACAAGGAAAAAGCATCAGTATTGGAAATAATCTTCAAATTCAACATTGTAAGTATTAAAAAGACAATGTACATGTTTTAGAAAATTACACATCAAAGGAATATTTTCATTAATTAATTTATACATTTCTCTTAGCATTTGAAGCATCACCATAACTGAAAGGGCCCAATTTACTACTTCCCAGACAGGTACATTGGTATTATGTAATGTGGGGTATGTGTACACCCAAGAAAAGCCAACTTGGGACAACTATAACTGGAAATGTAGTAAATATTATTCTAAGAAATGTTATGGAAGGCTGCTACAAAGGAAACGACTGTATTATATGTTAGAAAGCCGAACCATCCCCCTAATGTTGCTGAAATTGAAGTTAGAAATGATTTAGAAAATATAAAAGAAATTAGCACTAGATCTCAAAAGCCTACAATAGAAATACATAAGCACATGCTCCCCATAGTCCCAGAGCATGCAAGTGGCCAAATGCCCTCAATATCCTCACTAAAAAGAATAATACCTAGAACTAAAAAAGCTACTGCTACCACCACACCTTTCCCTAAAACTTTTGCTGAAGTACAAATACCACCTGTACTCACTGTTACTCATTCCTAAGACCACTTTCTTTTTCATGACAATAAATCAGAAGACAAAAGAATAATAATGTTTGGGACTCCCACAAATTTAACAAAATTACAGAACTGTGAGACATGAATGATGGGTGGGACTTTTAAAATATGTCCCAAACCATGTTTCCAGTTACATACAATACATGGATTTTATCAACATAAAAACATCTGCTTTATATATGCTCTTTTACCAAACAAAAAACACCATCCCCTATGTTGAACTTTTAACCAAAGTAAAACAAGAAAACAATAATTATTTTCCCCAAAAAATAATCGTTAACTTTGAAAGGTCAATTATACAAGTCATACTTAAAAACTACCCTCACACAGCAATCCAAGGTTGTTAATATCACTTTAACGAATGTATTTGGAGGCACGTCCAAAAATCTACACTTTGGGCCCAATTTAGCTGTCATTTGGAAAGCATCCAGACTGACTCGGATTAGTAATGCTTTCTGTAAGACTCAACGGTGAGCCCTCTATTCGACGTAGTACGATGCATCCCATGTGAAACACAACTGATTTGTACAGGACACTATCATTCCGAGCGAATGACTTCAGGCGTGCTATCTTCCTTCTGGCAATCTGGCGAACAATATCTCTTGAGCTGCATAAAACCTTCCCAAAAATGGGGATTTTGTTCATTTTGCTAAAAAAATCCTCAGGTTGTCATTTGGCTGTAGTTTTTGGAGCATGGAGTCATATTTCTTTTTTTTTTCATTTTTTTAAAAGAGGAAGGCAGTTCCCCAGAGACTCCACCTTCCTGTTCCTGTCCTTTGTATGTACTTTCTTGTTATTGTGGGGGGGGCTGACCATGTGGGTGGCGGCCATTTTGTGAAGCCAAGCCTTGTGCTTGTGCCATAGGCCTGCATTGTCTGTCTTCTCTTTCTTTTCATGTTGTTGTGGGTGACCAGGCTGTGTGGTGGTGGCCATTTTGTGGGACCATCCACTGTGCTTTTGCCATAGGCCTCCAAATTTGTCTGCCAATAGGCCCAGACTCCCAGAGGTACTCATCAGGGTTACTTGAAGCAACTGTTTCTATGTTGTCTGTTGAATTTAAACATCATTTAGGTCATGGATGGCATTGTATTGAATTCCAAAATGTGGTTTTAGTGGTGTAGTTAACTTTTTGGGTGTGTGTTAAATAAATGCCTTTGTTGCATGTTTATGTGTTGTTATGTAACTTTCCAACCTTTTTAGCCTTGCAGATTTTCTTTTTTGCATTAAAGCTGTGCTGTGTAACAGGCATCCTTGGTCTGGCCATATAGTGATATAGGCCTGCTTGAGTTCATTGTATGTACTTTCTTGTTATTGTGGGTGGGCTGACCATGTGGGTGGCGGCCATTTTGTGAAGCCAAGCAGTGTGCTTTTGCCATAGGCCTGCATTGTATGTCTTCTCTTTCTCTTCATGTTGTTGTGGGTGGCCAGGTCAGGTGGTGGCGGCCATTTTGTGGGACCATCCACTGTGCTTTTGCCACAGGCCTTCAAACTTGTGTAACAGGCATCCTTTGTCTTGCCATATAGTGATATAGGCCTGCTTGACTTCATTGTTTTCCTGGCCTTGCCCTTGTGCCTGTAATGAGTGACCATGTGGCTGGGGGCCATTTTATGGTGGTAGTTAGTAGTTTGCTTTTTTTGCCACTTAGGCCTGCATATCTTTCCATTTGTGCACAAAAGACTGAGGAGGTGTCTGTCATCATCGCCCGTTGTACTGCCAGACAGACGTCCTGCTGTTGTACGCAATGTGACGTATGGTGTGACCTGACCAGACAACTCTGCAACTTTTGCAACTGAGTGCTGCTGACATCTGAAGAAGATGGGCCCAAAGAAAGCAGGTACTAGGTCCTCCAAGACCAAGAAAGTTGCTGAGAAGAAGGAACAGAAGAAGGAAGTGACACTTAAGTCTGGTGTTCCCCCCAACACCTTTTTTGGGAAACCATAAATTACCCCTGCAGCAGCGGTGTCAGGGGGCAAGCTGGGGGCAGCACCTCCACATCAGTGGGCCCAACCCAACAACCCAGGCCCAAGCAGATGAGTGTGGAAGAAGTAGCAAGCCTAATGGTGGAAAGTAGTGATGCTGAGCCTGACCTGAACTTATCAATATCTCAAAGTAGTACACTATCAACACAGGAGGGAACATAGCAAATAAGTGGTCAACAACAACAGCCGCAACCACCGCCCGCAATAGTAGTTGTTGTTCCTCCCGAAGTAGGGGCAGCTCAGGAAATTGAGCCTCATGCAGAGGAAGAAGAAGAGGAAGCCACTCATTCAGGAGATCTATTGTCTTTGAAATCCCCAGCACAGAAAAGGAGGGTTAGTCCATCGAGTAATTCGCCAAGCATCCCTTCTGATGATCTAGATGTCACTTGGGAGCCACAACAACCTGAACATGAGAAGGAGACACATCCCAAGACCAGGCTAGGGAAAAGGAAGGTTCCAGAAAGCCTTAGACTTATGGAGGTCGATCTAGAACAGCAGGATAATGATGATTATGAGCCAGTTATCACGAACATCACTCCCGGCCCCGAAGACATGGAGACCAACATTATTACCCTATCAGAATGTCTGCAACTAGGGATGTAGCATGCATACCTCCAACACAGGTAGCACAAATTACGACCTCCAGCTTCCATATTTACATTAGCAAAGGGACGGCAGCGTCCTACATCCAGCACAAGCAATATCTCAGCAGAAGTAGGTAGTGGTGATAGAGCTTAATCATTCATGAAAACCCTTTTTAGTGGTACTGCACAGCCACAGAGTCAAATTCAACATACACCCTCCAGTTCATCCGGAATTGGAAGTAGCACCTCCAGCAGGAAACAAAAGTTAAGCTCCCCAGTGTGGGACTTCTTTACGGTTAGCAAAAAGGAGGAGAACATTGCTATATGCTCCATTTGTCATACCTCTGTTAGTCATGGTAAGCTTGGTACAAACTATGGTACCGGAGGCCAAATGACCCATCTGACAAAACACCACGCAATCAACTGGGAGGACCACCTTTGTCGCATAAAAACTGGAACCATTGCTGTTGGTAAACGAGTAGAAGGAACGATTCGAACGATTCAAGAGGCAGAGGCAGCAGCAGCCATGGATGAGTTCTGATGTGATTTGTTGTGGCTGAAGCTGTAGCTGAAGTACCGGTGGTGGGAAAGGAAAGAGGAAATAGTTGTAAGGGAACAGCGGCTGATTTGGGCGGCATTTTGCTTGAGTACTGGCAGGGGCATAGGCAGTCATGTTTGTCTGTGTACAACAGTTTGGCTACAGATTCAGACTGCTGTGAAGCCTATAAGCCTGGCTAGAAGAGGCACTGTGGTATTTTGGAAGTATTAGGATTTGGACTTTAAATACAGAATCCAGAAATGCAATCCCCAATCAATCTGCAGGTAGTGCAGGGATACAGAAAAATATGGGGAAACTACTGAATGCCAGGATTAAAGCCAGGGCGCGTCGACTCCAGGCAACAGAAGCCAAAGAGGCAGCTAAGAAGAAAGATAAGGACAAGCACTCCACTGAGAGCTCAGATGGTCAAGAATCACCATCTGTAGAGCCCCTGAGTCAGACCAGTTTTAATGCAAATATATCACAGGAGGAAGAGGAAATTGTAATAACTCCCAAGCTGGAAATAGCTCAAATAGACAAGAATGTGCTCAGTAATAAAATAAAAGAGAATGTCGCTGTTTTAAAGGACCCTAAAGAGCCTAAAGAACCAAAGCTGTTCCCTCTATTTGGTAAGAGACCTATTGTGCAGTCTATTGGACAAGTCAGCAGCAGCAGCCCTCCTACAAAATTGTCCGCTTGGGGAGATACAGTGCTTTCTCAACCAGTGATCATTCTATCATCTGAAATGCCTGAAAAGTCGGATACACCTGATTCAGTGTCACCTGACTCTGGGGCAAATGGTCCATCAATCGGTATACCATCGCTGGGATCAATACTTTATCAAAAAGATGCATTATTACAGCTGACTGTCCCAAAGGATTCTGATCTTTGTCCTGGTCCCGCACAAGGAGACAATCAATCTAAGAATGTCGCCGCCGTCAGTAAACCCGTTAAAAATAAATCCCCTTTGAGTGAAATGCAAACACAAATGCATTTACAGAAGGAGGCCCTCCTAATTCCAATGTCTATTAATGCTAGCATTTATGACCAGTCATCCTGTATTGGGGACCCCTTCAGCCCTATTCTTAGCCTGAATTCTGAATAAGGTCATGAGGTACAGATGAGGGTGAAGGATATGCTGAATTAAATTTTGGATGAAGTTCATGAGCTAAATAAATTTCAGAGAACTGAGCTAGCCTCTATACATCAGCGTCTGGAGAAGATCGAGGATGTAATCTCAAGTTTTCCACTGAGATTCCAAGAAGTCGAGTCGCAAATCTCAACCTTGGAGGACCAGATGATAGAGGTCAGACAAGAGGCTAAGGTTTTAAATAAGAGTAAACACGCTCTCGAATCAAAGCTGGATGAATTGGAAAATCATACGCGACGATCTAATCTTAGAATATTTGGAGTTCCAGAAGTAAAAGAGGGCTCAAATACAGTTCAATGGGCGACGTCATTTATAAAACAAAAAGTAATCCCAGAACATGAGGGGGATTTGACCATTACTCGGGCACATCGAGTACCAGCTCACCCCTTCCCAAACTCTACACTATCACGTACGATCCTTCTAAATTTTGCAGATTGTCGCATAAAAGAGACTATATTGTCTAAGGCGATTCATCAAAGGCAGTTTCCAATTAACGAGACAACCAAGTGTCGAATTTTTTCGGACATGACTGCCGTCTCAGCGTGCAGGAGGAAGGAATTTGTGAAAATGCTTCAACTCTTTAAGGCGAACGGTGCCCAGGCCACGATCGCTCAACAATAAAAATTGAAAGTACTGGTAAAAGGCAAATTCCATATGCTGTTGGACTTGGACGAGGCACATGAACTATTAAACGAGATTTCACAAGGTCATTAGGGGTGAATGGATAAGATAAACAATGATTGAGTTAATGTACTTGAGTTCTAAATACTGGAATGGTCACTTCAGGGATTGCGTCTAAACTGATTAAGGGTCCTCTGGGAAGTAATAAAGGAATATTGGTGGATGAGTTGAGTTTGTACACCGAATGAAGTATTGATTATAGATACGGTGGGGGTGGGGTGAGGAATCAGGACCCTAGGGGTGTAAGAACAGGACACCTGGGATGTTATGGGGTAGGGGTGTGTGGCCAGCGTGTGGGAGGAAGGCAAGACCGTAACATGGGGGTAGGGTCACAGGGGTTGGGGTTGGCGTTCCTGGGGGGGTGAAAGAATAGAAAAAATGAAGTCCTTTATATTGTCCGCATGTTGTAGGGTTTTTTATCAAGGAAGGTTTGATTCGTTGTATCAAGAGAAGGAGTTTTAAAAAAAAATATGGTCTATACTTAAATGTCGAGTAAGGAGCAACTGAAAATAGTTTCATTTAATGTTAATGGGTTAAATAATAAAAATAAAATGCGAACAATAGAGGTGTGGATCAAGACAGAGAATCCAGCCGTAGTCTTGTTACAAGAAACTCACATTCCATCTTCAAAATTGTCTGAATTTTCGATATTTAGGGCGTGGGCATCATATCGAGGTTTTTCCTCATTTTCGGAAGCTCAGAGAGGGACAGCTATTTTTCTAAATACAAATATCCATGCACAGATAAATTATTCAGACAGTGATAATTTAGTGCGCTAGTGTTGGGCTCCGTGTATGATCAAACAATGGAAAAGACCCATTATTTTTTTAAGTCTCTATGCGCCAGTTGAAGACAATAGTCAGGTATATAAAGAGATGTTTCAATCCGTGTTGATGGTGTTACGGGATGTGATTATTGGAGGGGACTTCAATATTCTCACTGACCCAATAATGGATTCTACCACACAGACGAGAAAACAACTTACACCAAAGTCACTAAAAGTCCTTCAAAATTACAAAGTAACTCTTGATCTCCACGATCCATGGCGTTCAAACAATTTGTTTAAAAAGGAAGTTACGTGTTGGTCAAGTGGATTTAAATCCTCGTCAAGTATAGATTTTTTCCTGGCCTCATGGACACGCCAATTTAATCAGCAGAGATTTTTGAATAATGGGTTCTCAGATCATGCCATGCTGGCAATAGAGTTTTGTTTAGAAAATGGAGTAAGAAGCCCTAAACTATAGGTTCTTAATAAACAGTATTTAAATGAGGAAGTCTGGTTAAGGACATGAAGATAGAGATTGAAGAGTTCATCTTGCGAAATCGTGAGTCTGCTCCTATAAACATAGTTTGGGATTCTTTAAAGGCTTTTATTTGCGGGATTATTATTTGCAAGGATGCAGCTAATTTGAATGCAGCAAGAATTAAGAAAAACAGATTAGAGCAAAAAGTTCAGGCATTAAGCTATATAAGGCTACAGAATCCATCCAGTATCAATCAACATCAGTTAGACCAGGCCAAACTTGAACTTAGTGCTCATTATTATGCCCAAAGTGAAGAGATTGTTCATCAACAATGCCCACAAATTTATGAAGAAAGTAACTTCACAGGTATATTTTTAGCCTGGCAAGCCAGGGAACAAGCTGCTGACAATTTTATTAAGGCACTAAAATGCCCGTCTACTTATATAGACATAGAAGATCCGGTTAAATTTGTCAATATTATGCTTAATCACTATAGCTCTATTTAAAGTCATTATCAAATTGTAGATAATCAAAAGCTTGAAATGTTTCTATATGATTAAAGAGTGACCGTGCTTTCTGAGGTTGAACAACAAACCATGTCTAGTCCATTTTCTATGGAAGAACTGGAAACAGTCATCAATGATCTACCGAATGGCAAGGCCTGCGGCCCAGACGGGTTCCCGGCAGAATTTTTAAAGCTCTTTTTTCTGCCTTTTCCGATCTTTTTCTTGCATTATTAAACTCCATGTTAGAAGGAGGGGTAGTACCGGATTCCTTTAGACAAGGTAATGTGGTGAGCTTTCTGAAGAAGGGGAAGGACGCGAAAGATCCTAATTCTTACCGTCCTATAACTTTATTAAACTCAGATTACAAAATATTAACAAAACTACTAGCAGTCCGTTTTAACCATTGCACAGCAGAATTAATTCATCCGGATCAGAATGGCTTCATCGAAGGTAGACAACTTGTAACAAACACACATTATTTAATAGAGTCCTTGGATTATTTTGAGACACGAGGGATCCCTGCATTGGTTTTGTTATTGGATGCCGAAAAGGTTTTTGATTTGGTGGTTTGGGAGACACTATTTATTATCTTAGAACACTTTGGTATTCCTGCTAAAATTATATCTCTGATTCGTAATCTCTATAACAGTGCTAAAGCTAATATTATTATAAATGGCTCGGTGGTTGGGTCAGTTTTTGTTTAGCGTGGCACTAGGCAAGGGTGCCCACTCTCGCCAGTCCTTTTTGCTTTTTTTATTGAGCCTTTGGCAGTAGCACTAAGGAACTGTGCTGAAATTACCCACCCTGATTCCATCAATGGATAAAGTGAAATTGTACGCAGATGACATCATGCTGATTATTAATCCTAAATTAAGAACCCAAGTTAAGGTATTTAAGCTTTTTGAGGAGTTTGAAGCTCTGGGGGGGCACCGGATCAATAACAAGAAAACAGAAATTATACTTTGCAGGGGTAATGCCTTGGAAGTGCATCCCAATTTATGTGCCTGTTTAAATACTAAGCCTAAGAGATATCTTGGTGGTTTTTTTCGGCATCAATTAAAGATTTGTATATTTTGAATTTTGATCCTCTTCTTCGGAAAGTTCAAGCATTGTTCCTACTGTGGAATCCTTTACCTTTAACCATTCTGGGCCGCGTAGCATTGATTAAAATGTCTGTCCTTCCGTTATTTAATTTCTTGTTTTCCTCTATTTCATGTTTTTTACCAGGCTCGTTCTTAACTCAGGTCGAATCTATGTTTCTAGCCTTTATTTGGGTAAAAAAGACCTCTCGTATTGCATTAAGCACCCTATATGAGGAATTGGATCAGGGAGGACTTGCCCTCCCAAATCTTAGGCACTACTATAACGCATACTTTGCTCAGTACTTAGCAAGATTTAAGAAACATAAGGTATTATACATCAATTTCTTTATTGATTTAATGTGTAAAGAAGCTCAGATTCCGGTCCCCTTACATGTGTTCAAATCCCTAAAACTAGTTCTTTATAAGACTTTATTATGGTTTTTAAAGAAACGCCAGGCTTTATTTAGAAGATATTCGATTCCTGACATTAATGCAATTACGCCACTGTCAAGTATTTTCCCGCTGATTCAGGGATCACAAGGAGCAGATCTAGCTGGTTATTGGACTGCTGCCGGATTTCTCAAAGTGTCAGACTTCTTGAGATATGGGGCCTGGATTACTTTGGCGGAAATGTCACAATTAGTTTCTAATAATTTTATTTGATAGGGTCATACAATTCTCTCAATACATTTTTCTTACAATTAGACAATACTCAGCTGAGTCACCCTAATCAATTGAATAATGAACGTTTAAGTTTTGATGGTGATAAAAAGCCTGGGTACAGGAAGCGTTATCTTGCCCAGACCAGGAGGACCGATTTAAGTCAGAAGGCCATCAAAAAGTGGCAGGACCTGGAGAATCATGGAATGTAATTGAATACTTGGTCAGTCATTAATAGATTTAATTTTTCTACATTTGTGGAGAAGTGTGGCTCAATGGTTAGAGCGGCAGACCCTGATGCAGAGGTCTGGCCAGGGACCCGGGTTCAATTCCCCGCCTCGGCTCAAAATTCCAGGGACCTGATAATTCTCGCCTCGGTGCCTATTCCAATCATGGAGTCCCACTCTGCAACTCTGGGCAATAGCTTGCTTAATCTCCACAACGGCCCCCACAACGCTAAGGATGCCTGGCCTCCACCTTGGGGGTGCCCAGGAGTGGACGCCTCACAGGGAAAGCCAGGATGGGTTCCACAGCGGTATTCGTACAAGCGCCTTGAGACCCTTGCGGGTGAGTAGTGTGCTATACAAGTATCAACTTTTACATTGCGTGGGGCTAACTGGCGGAGAATGCTATTCTTCAGTAAATGGTTAATGTATGGTACACCTGCTTCTATTTCAAAAATGTATTCTAATCACTCAGCACACTGTTTTAGGTGTTCTGACTATTCACCCGCTAATTGGTCACACGTTATGGTATACTGCGTTAAAATTGTGAAATTTTGGGAAGAAATTTTTATTTTTTGTCAAACCGAATGTAATATCACAATAACAGTCAATGAGAAATTAATTTTATACGGTTTTGACCCTGATCTTTTGCTATCTGATCAGGTGGCTAAGTTACTATATATAGCTATGGCAGTTGCTAGATCTCTTCTTTTACAGCGATGACATACAGAACAAATTCCATCCATGTATGAGTGGTTACAAAAGATGAGACGTGTTAAAGTTAGTGAACAGATTTATGCACTACGGGCATGGGAATTAAAAGATTTGTTAAGATTTGGGGTACATTATTTGATTCGACCTGAGATGAATTATTTATGGTATTTTCTTTTTTCTAGAGTATTTTTTTTGTTTGTTTGTTTTTTCTGTTGTTATGTTTATGCTAGAATATTTGGTGCATAAAACCTTGTTCTTTGTGGTTTATTTTGCGTGGATTGCATATTGCTAACAAACTGTGATGATGTTAAAGGACTTCAATAAAAAAAAAATTAAAGAGTAGAAGGTCGGGGGCGTGGCCAAGATGGCGGCTTAGGTGGACCTGCTTTCCGGAGGCTCCCCGTCCTGGACCTCCATGCCCTGCCTAATTTGCTGACCTTCCTGCAGCCGGACCTAGGGATTTGTGGCCGGAGGTGGGGGAAGCACACGGAAGGCGACTTAAGTCGCTGGCAAGCGGACCGGCGAGACGAGAGAGCCGGCGAGCGGGGCCGCACTGGGAAGGGCAAGCGGCGACCCGTCTCCCGCCTTGCAGAGAGGCCCGAGGGGTCCGTGATGGCGCTACCAGACCGGGAGGGGTCACCGGAGCTGGCCAAGGCACCCGAGGTGGTCCACTGGAAGTGTGGACCGGATCTGCCCCGAAGGGCCGAGAGATAGGCCCGTGCAAGGCGTCGCCGGGTAGTCTGGCCGGAATCAGCAACGGAAGGCCCCGGCTACGGCCTTGCTGTCGGAGGTGAGGGAGCTCCGGACGGCGGGTGCAACCCGACCCCCACCCTGAGAAGGAGCCTGGAGGGACTGCGGCGCTACTGCTGCCTCGAGAGGAGACGCCGGAGCTGCCCAGGACGATACGGGAGGTCCGGAGCCGACGAGGGCCGGTTTAGCCCCGGGACCTCGGGTGAGCGGCGAGGGGAATGCGATGCCAGGGGGCCCGTCAGGAGATAACGGGAGAGGCCCCGGCTGCGGCCTAGCCGGCGGGGGAGTGAAGGCCCGGAGGATTGGAGCCAGTAGGGGCAAGGCCTGCGGGCAAGAGGCTCAGCCACCCCAGGCGGAGAGTGGGACAGAGCTGGCAATGCCGGGGGGACCTAGTGAAGACACGTGGAGGCTTGGGCCTGAGGGGAGGAGGGGCCGGGCAGGCCGAAGAGGAGAAGAACGGGAGGCTAAGACGTAGGCCTGGCAAGTGAAGGTTGCCTGGCCTCATGTACCAGGCACGCTGACGGCGTCGGCCCCCCTTGGGAACTCCTCACCACCGAGAAGAGAGGGCATAAGCCGGGCTGGCAGGGAACACTGGTGGCACCGGGGTCCGGTGTTGAAGTACCAAAGCTTGAGCCAGACGGCCCGCAGCCATTACACACTGCAGCTTAGGGGCTAGAGGCCGAGGAGAGCAAGCCTCGGAAAGGAGCGAGAGATCGGGGGCACAGTCCGGTCCCCCCGACAGTGACTGCGATCCACGCCAGAAACGGGGCCAGACTATCGCAGAGGGGGCCCCACTGCGGAGCCGCAGATCAAGGAATCGGAGCCTGAGGCGACGAACGCTTATACGACGCACTGTGAGTTGTGGTCCCTGACCCCAGGGGCAGGGTGGCCGCCTGAAGCCATAGCAGGACTGGTGGCGCCAGGGGGCCACGGGGGATATCATTGGCCTAGGGGCAGTGCGCCACTTGCTGCGTGAACTGACCGTCCTAGGCTCCTGGCCCGGGTACTGGCCTGGACGGATCGACTGAGCCCCCAGCAAACAGGCGGAGAGGTGGAATAGCCGATTAGGAGAGGAAAGATGGCGGCCACCAATCGCAAGGGGAACCGCACCATCACGGACTTCCTGTCGAAGGGGAACTCCAAAGCTGAACAAAGTCTGGAAAAGTCGGTTCAAGGGCCCCTACCTAAAGGGACTGACCGTGAAGGGGGAGAAGCCCCGGCGACCAAGGCCTTCATGGAGGCACTCTTCACCTCCCTCAAGGAGGACATTCAATCCCTCCGACAGGACATGGCGGGGGAATATAAAGAGCTTCGCCGCGATGTTGATGACCTTGGGGAACGAGTGCCAGCGAACGAGCTCTCCGGCCAAGCTAGAAGTGAAGAAGTGGAATTTCTCAGACAGGAAATTGTCCGGCTTAATGAGGAGCAGACTGACCTCCAGTCCCACACGGAGGACCTAGAAAATCGTTCCAGGCGGAACAACATCAGGGTTCGAAATGTACCCTCCTCTGCGGAGGGGGGGATGTCGCAAGCTATCTACAAGGACTATTCTGGGCAGTACTTGAGGAAGGAGAAGATTTCGAGATCCGCATTGATAGAGCTCATTGAGTGGGCCCAACACGTAGGTCCCGGGGTCCTCCCCCTGACATTCTGGCCTTTCTGCCCGATTACCCTTTAAAAGAGCGCATCCTGAAGGCAGCGTGCCTTAAACAGCCCATTCAGTATCAAGGCCAAGCTCTGGAACTTTTTCAAGATCTCTCAGCGATCACATTACAAAAGAGGAGACCCTTCAAACCAGCAACCACGTTTCTCCGCAACGAAGGGGTCCAGTACTCCTGGGGTCACCCCTTTAGATTGATCTTCCGATGAAATGGGACCCTCCATCAATTGCGCTCCCTGAGAGACACTTGCTCAGTGCTGGGAATTCCATACGAGGAGAACCGACCAGGATTCGACGAGAATGGAGGCTCTACATGGTCCCCACCCGCATCCTCTCAAGCAACAAGCGATGGCTGGCAGAAGGTGCGACGCGGCCGATTGTCGAAGAAACCACTCAAGCCTGACCAAAAGACAATGGAACAGAAAAAGGCAGCAGCAATACAGGAGGTTTCCAAAGACACGGGGGCAGGCTCCTGAGGTCTGGTAAGGGGGTCATACACAGATAAGTATGGAACTAGGGATGGGGAATGGGGCGGGGGTCTCGAGCCATCGAGCCACCACTGCCAACTACCCCTTGCAAGTACTCTTTGACTGCAGTTCTGAACTGGTGTTGTTAGGACCGGAGTCATGGTGCGAGTTCTTAGTTTCGGGTTGGGGAATGTTGTTCCGATATTCTGTTGGGAGGGGTCACGGGGGGGGGGGGACTACGTGGTGTCGATATGGTGCAATGGTACTCCCGGGGCCTTCTACTGGCTGTGGTTCGGGGGGTTGAGGGGAAGCTCCAACAAGGAAGCGTTGATGGAGTGGATGGGGGGATCAATCTTGGCACCGGAGCAGGGGGGGTCGGCAATGCGGGCAGGACGAGATGGGAGAAGAGGTGCCCCGGACCGGGAGGGCGGGACATGGGAAGGCAATTATAGAAGGGATGTCAGGTTTTGACTTCAAATGCCTGTTACGATCTGAACCTGGAATGTTAAGGGACTGAACTCCCCGCAGAAGCGCCAGAAAGTTTGGAGATATGTGATAGACCAACACTTAGATATTGTTGCACTGCAGGAAGCACATCTCCTGAAGTCAGAAGACCATCGGCCTAAGCACAAAAAATACCCCCTTATATATAAAGCCTCTGCGACCACTAAACAAAAGGGTGTAGCGCTGCTTTTCAGCTCGGCCGCACAGTTCCAGCCTATGTGCACACAGGGCGACCAAGAGGGGAGATGGCTGATGGTCAAGGGCCGTTTGAAGGGTAAAGTGTGCAATTTTGTATCGGTTTATGCCCCCAATACTGGCCAAAAGAATTTCTTGCTTACACTTCTGGGTAAGGTGAGAGACTTTGCAGAGGGACCTATTTTCCTCTTGGGAGATTTCAACTTGGTCTGGCACCCAACTCTAGACAGTACACACACTAGAAGATCTGACATGGGCACATTCCCGGACACTGTCCAGGCGCTTATTGGGGACATGGGGATCCTGGACACTTGGCAATTAGCACACCCAACCACCCGGGACTACACGTTCTATTCCCATGTACATCAGACCTATTCACGACTTGATTACATCTTTCTTAGTCAGTACTTACAGGGCTTTCTACAAGACGCGAAGATCCTCCCCATCTCCGGGCCCGATTCACAGAATGAACTTAAGACTCAATCCTAAATTTACTACTATTTTGGTATTCACAGAATGCACTTACTACTTTTGGCATTCACAGAATGCACTTACTACTTTTGGCATTCACAGAATGAACTTACTACTTTTGGTATTCACAGAAGTTAGGATTTTGTCTTAAGTTTGTCTTAAGACAGACTTAAGACAGACTTAAGACAAACTTAAGACAGACTTAAGACAGACTTAAGACAAAATCCTAACTTCTGTGAATACCAAAAGTAGTAAGTTCATTCTGTGAATACCAAAAGTAGTAAGTGCATTCTGTGAATGCCAAAAGTAGTAAGTGCATTCTGTAAATACCAAAATAGTAGTAAGTTTAGGATTGAGTCTTAAGTTCATTCTGTGAATCGGGCCCTCCGTATCCGACCATGGGATGTACACGATTTGTTTAACCTGGCTTGGTGGTGCCCCGAAACCGGCACGTTGGTACTTCCCAGAAGCATTAATAAGGGATAAGAAATCGTTCACGCAGCTGAGGGAGGCTATTGGGGAGTTCTTCTCCTTTAATGAACCGGAGGAGACCTCAGAGTACAATACCTGGGACACGTTCAAAGCGGTTTTGAGGGGTAAATGCATTGCACTTAACTCAGCTCTTAACAGACAGCGCGCTAAAGAAAGGGAAAGCTTGGAGCAGGAGCTATCGACGGCCGAGCAGGCCCACAAGCAGGCACCTACCAGGCAGACACTACGCGCACTCACAGCCCTTAGAGGCAAACTGCGGGCCATATATAACAATGGAGCGGAGTTCACCCTCCTCAAGCTGCGCAGTCTATCCTATACCCAGGGTAACAAAGTGGGGAAACACCTGGCCAGACATTTGAAGGATAAAAGGGAGAGAGAATATATAGGGGGAATACGTGACAGGGCGGGGACCCTACTTCACAGAGACGAGGATAAGGCAGACCTCAACGGGGCGTTCTATGCATCTTTATACACGGCGGATACTCCTGACACTGAACACCAACGCGCTTTTCTGAGGGACCTACCCGTCCCACAGGTTTCCCCGGAGTGGAACGAAGTCCTTACAGCCCCTATCGCCCTAGAAGAAGTCTAATCGGCTATTAAATCGCTCAAGGCCCACAAGGCACCTGGAACAGATGGGTACACTGCAGTCTTCTATAAGACCTTTACGTCCGAGATCGCGCTTCACCTGTTCCGACTTTTCAACCGTATGGCCACGGATGGCAATTCTGCAGCCTCCATGGCCGAGGCGGTGATCTCGGTGATCCCCAAACCGGGCAAGGACCCTTCCCACTGTGCCTCCTACAGGCCCATTGCCCTCCTTAACGTAGACGCAAAACTATACTCCTCCATACTGGCCAAGAGACTGGGCGACCTTATGCCGCTTATCGTCCACCCCGACCAGTCCGGCTTTATCAAGGGGAGGCAAACACTAGGCACATTGTCCATTTAATAGAGAAGGCCAACAAATTAAAATTCCTGTGGTGTTAATCGGCCTTGATGCCGAAAAAGCGTTTGACCGCGTAGATTGGAGTTTCCTGTGGTCCACCCTGACGAGGTTTGATTTCTCCCCCCAATTTATTACAATGCCCCAGGCCAACTATCGACACCCAAGCTCTAAAGTCTCGGTCAATGGGGTGCAGTCAGCCTCCTTTAGCCACTCAAGAGGGACTAGACAGGGTTGTCCTCTGTCCCCCCTACTCTTCGCCCTCAGCATAGAACCCCTAGCTATAGCGGTCAGGGAACATCAAGGGATAGAGGGTCTCCCCTTCACTGGAGAAGCCCACAAAATCTCGCTTTTCGCGGATGATGTCCTCCTCTCTCTGTCCAATCCGCTGGGTTCCCTCCCACATCTACAAGACGTGCTTGCCTCCTTTGAAAGGGCGGCAGGCTTCAGGGTCAACCTGAACAAGTCCTACATCCTTAACCTAACCCTTTCTCAGGCGGAGGCCTCACAGCTCCGAGCGCTATCTCCGCTGGACTGGGCACCCTCTTCCAAACAATACCTAGGGGTCCAGCTGACTCCCAGGGTCGATCAATTGTATGCAGCCAATTTTCCCGTACTCCTCACCCGCATCCAAAAGGAACTGGTACGTTGGAAGCCGCTTTTTCTCTCTTGGCTGGGTCGCATACATGCTATCAAAATGACCCTCCTACCTAAACTGCTCTATTTATTTCAGGCACTCTCTATAGAACTGGAGGAGGACTTCTTTGCACGCCTAAAGACCATGATCCTGAAGTTTGTGTGGCAGGGGGGAAGGGCACGTTTCTCATTTTACATGCTAAGACGCCCACAAAGGGAGGGGGGAGCTGGTCTTCCCGATCTTCGCCTATACTATAAAGCGGCCCAACTGGGCATCCTGGTTGAATGGGCGCAAATGGAATCGGAGAAACACTGGCTCCATATGGACTGCAGCGTAGCGGGCAGGACGATCTGGGATTTGATCTGGCGCGCTAAAAAGGACAGACCCCGCAACGTGTACATCAGCACCCTGACACGCACCACCCTCAAAGTGTGGGACTCTGTGGCAGAGAGGGTGGGCTGGACGTCCTTCCCGTCACCACTCACTCCAATTTACTTCACCTCTTCCTTTCCTCCAGCGCTCCGAGAGGGGCTGTTTGACGCCTGGAGGACGGGCCGCTGTCTCGCGCTTACGCACCTGTTCCACAAGTACGATCCACTTACTTTTGAGAATTGCAAAAGGGACTATGGGGTGGGGGATCAGGAGCGCTATCACCACGCGCAACTACTTCACTGGGCTCCGGGTCCACAGACTAGGGAGGGTGCCACCAGACCTCTTACCAGGTTCGAATTATTCCTTCTCAAGGCTAAATCCATGAAGGGGGCAATCTCGGTGCTGTATAAACTCCTACTCTCCACAGAGGCCGCCCCACGGCCACGCTATATGTCTTGGTGGGAGGGGATGGCTAAACGGGACATTGGGGAGGAGGAGTGGACACACCTGCCGGCAGATATCTTCCGCTTTAACCGCTCCACGACGCTGAGGGAGGCACATTTAAAGGTGATGGCAGACTGGTACCTATACCCATCTAGACTTGCAAAGATCTTTCCAGGAGCATCGGATAGGTGTTGGAGGGGGTGTGGCCTTTTGGGAGACTTCCAACACATATGGTGGGATTGCCCCTCCATTAGGCCGTTCTGGGAGGAGATCCTTGCTCAGATAAAATCCATTTTAGGTTACCCGGTCCCGACTACGCTGGCAGAAGCTCTACTTGGCATTAGGGACCCCCTGCTAGAACACCAAACCAGAGCCGATAAAAGAAGTATGTGGTTATGCTTGGGGGCTGCTAAATTAGCAGTTGCAAATGCATGGAAGAAGAAAGAGGCGCCCGCGATGTCACTGTGGCACTCCCGCCTATAGCAATTGCTCAGCTTGGAGCGTATGTCCGACATACTTACAGGTTACAGGTCTTACAGAACGCCGCTGCCCGACTAGTGCTCAGACTACCCAGAAGAGCTGCCTCTACAGCGGCTCTCCGGTCCCTGCACTGGCTTCCGGTTAGAAGCAGGGTAGATTTTAAAACACTATGTACTTGCCATCGGATTATCAATGGGAGGTCTCCCCTCCCTCTGAAAGGACTGCTGACACCTTATGAGCCGTCCAGCTCCCTTAGATCTTCCCGCACGGGGCTCCTGTCCATTCCCAAGGTGTCCAAATCACGGATGGGCGGCAGATCCTTTAGGTACCTGGCAGCATCTAGATGGAACAAACTACCCATGGTGTTGCGCCTAGAACCATCAAAATCACTATTCAGAGCTAAGCTCAAAACTGTACTATTCACCCAGTAAGTTATTCCGCTCCGGTAGTTTCCAGTAAGCATCAGCTCCTCAGCGCGGGGACACGCCGCTGTGCGTCACCAAGCGCTTTACAAAACCCCCTAAATAGAAAAATAGAAATAGAAAATATCCCGAGAAGACCTTAAGAACTTTGAGTACTGGTCTCGTTCCTATCTAAGGGCCTACCATCTGCGGTGTGCCCCTCTACTCTCAGGGCCATGCATTTGTTCCAGATTTAAAGGCCTCATAGGGTTGACACGCTACCGTATGGCAATTTCACCACTGGGGGTGGCGGGAGAGGGAGTTAGGGGGGGGTGGGGGATGGGGATGGGAGAGTTGAGGGATATGGTTTTTTTTACTGTTTGATTCAGGGTAAAACGTCCACCATCGGATATCCTGGTGCTCTGGGGACTCAACACTAGCGGAATGCACTCGCTGGTATTGATGGGGCTTGAGAGTTGGGAGGGCATATTGTGTCTAAGGACTTTTGCGTTGCACCAGTGCTCTTGTGGATTATCCCTTCTAGGCCCAACGGGGACTAAACCCTGGCCACTCAAGCCCAGAACATTATAGACTTAAGGAGCACAGTCCAGCGGTGACTTGGGTCATTGTGAAGTATTGACCCCTTAACTTGGCCATGTTGTACATGCTGTGCTCATTGTCTTGTTTACTAGGCCGGAGGGGCAGTACGAATGCAACCACCCAATAGCACGTTTGTACAATGCAAAGCTGGCTAAAATGTTAGCACTGGACTTTCTCCCTTTTTTTGTGGTTGAAGGGGTGGGTTTTCTGGAATTTGTGACAACCATCTGCCCAAAAAGGAAGGTTCCCAGCCGCTACTATTTCGCCAGAGTTGCTGTCCAACACTACATCACGAAGTGCTAGACTTGCTTGGAAAAGCCTTAAAACTGAGTGCTGATTAGAGTATCCACCTGACAACAGACATGTGGACCAGTTGCCAAGCCACTGATTACATGTGCATCACTGCCCTCTAGATCTCTTTTTCGGGTGTTAGGGAAAAGATATCTGCAGGTGTTTGCAGCATACTGCTGCAAACATTTTGGATGACTTTAACAGCAAGGTCTTTGAGTGGCTGCGACCAAGAGGGCTTAATATTGGTTTTGTTGCCATGGACAATGGCAGTAATGTTGTTAAGGCCATGAAAGATGATGGCTATTTCAGGGTCCCGTGTTTGGCACACTGCATTAACATTCTTGATCACCTGCAGAAGAATATGCACACATTTCAACCATTCTTATAAGCCTGGAAGCAGCTGAGGGTAATTCAACGTGAGCATAAAATGCAAGTCAAAGCACTCATACAGAAGGTGCCAACTTATTACATGCTTGATCGTCGGTTTGAGCAGTACATACCACTTAATGCTTATGTCATGAAAAGAAGATTAGGGGATCCTACTGTGAAAGCCATGACCGTTGAGATGGGTCAATGGGACCCCGTTAAAGGCGTGAAAGAGATTCTACTTCCTTTGGAGGTATTCACACGTGAAGTCAGCAGGGAGGACTGTACTATGGGCCAAGCTATCCCATTGTTGTACATGCTAGAGCAACAGCTGAAGGAGGTGTCTGAAACGTACGAAGGTGTGGATGACAAAGTAGACGCATATTATTTGGCGGACGCCTTAGCCGTTTGCTTATCTGAAAATACAAGGATTCAAAATAACATTGTGTCACATCGACATTACATTACTGCCACAATTTTGGATCCACTGTACAAATTATTTTTGAACAGTAATGCAGTAATTCCTTTTTCAGAAGTGGATGTTGCCAAGTACAAAACATTAATGGCTGAGGAAGCCACTGATTTTGACAACGAACAGCTCTTAATTAGAAGCCTGTCACCTCAGGACAGAACAAGTACTACAGGGCATCCAGAGACAAGTTCTACTTCAGAGCCTGAGAGCAGTGCGTTTGCCTCCCAGCAGTTACCAACACTACCAATAACATCAACAACAGCACTAACAGGATCATCAGCCACAGCAATAAAAATGGTAACTGATTGGTTATCATTTTTATTGCTGTGGCTGATGATCCTGGTGGTGCTGTTATTGATGTTATTGGTAATGTTGGTAACTGCTACTTTATCGCCAGCCTTCTGAGCACAGGCCATTGGCTTCTTTTCCCATACCAATACACCAATAGGCTTTGCTCCATGAAGACCTCTGTTATGTCATCCAGACAGGCCTTGGACCATCCGCTCAGTATTCGGGGGTGCTCCGAATTGCTTGGCCTCTTTTGACTTTGCATCAGTAATGGACTTATCAAATTGTTAATTTATTCCTTCCTTTATTTGTGTGTATCTGTCTTTTTCTGCTTCAAATAAAATCACAACAAATTCATCACCACCATCTTCTCTTTTTATTTCCCTATTGGAGTTGCACCTCTGTGAATTTTACTGCCCAATCCTCAGAGTCCTGCTCCATCTTCCTGACTCGCCCTAAATACATTTCCCTCAAGCCAGATATTGGATGGAGAATAGTACAAGAAATGTTGCCTCTAACAGTCCCTCCAGAAGAAGTGGAACGTGAGTATAGCTATCCTCCTTTTGTTTCCGAGCCAAAACTCATCACTGCAAGAACTAGGCTACCACCTTTGCAGGCATCAGAAGTTCATCAATGTCAGAATTGAAGGTACACTCAGCAGTGAAAGACAAGAGACTCACTAAAGAAACTGGCTGACATCACATTTCTGCAAACTCAATTGACCAATGACCACTACCCATGCCGCGGCCCATCTCACAGCACTGACCATGTGAACCACCTTCAACTGCGACAAAGTGCCACAGATGAGTAAGAAAACCGAAACAGTGACTAACACTCAAAATGAATGTGGAGTAATAATGAGGACACTGGCTCAGTAAAAAAAAACACCCACCTGTCAGAAAGAACTAGGCATCTGACAGCCAAAGAATGGAGCAAGACAGGTAATGAAGGCATGCATTGTATGCAGTCTCAGAGTGAATGCTGTTTTTTTGTGTTGATGTTGATGACGTTATCCATGAATAAAGTCAAACTGCCCTAATAATTAATCTACCAACCAAAAGGGACTCAAGTGACAGTCAATGTTTCCCTTCTTGTTTTTTAATAACCAAATTGTACTCCTACTACTGCAGGCCAATATCCGTTGCAATTTGTAATATGGAACACTACAGACTGAGTTGGAGTTGGCCAACACGTACAACACCATGATGATGACCATACTATCTTTGCAGTCAGTAATTTGGATCGGAGATGATTGATGGAATAACTCTGGGCATTTAAATTCAAGTAGCATAAAACGAAAATAATCCAACAACCAGAGCAGACCTACATGTCTGTGTAGTGGTGGAGTCGAGTAGTCACAAGTGTACTAGTGGAGGTGTGACTGACAGCATGTGTTGATTTAGTTACTTACTTTGGAAAATGCTATGTTGATGTATATAATGTGTCCTCCTGTAACTTTTTCTGGTTAATGGCGCTGTAAAGCGACTTGTTGTTTATAAAAAATTGTACTTCTACTGCAGGGCTATCCATTGGACACCATGATCATGATGACCACATACACTCTTCGCAGTCAGTCAGTACTTAGGATCGGAGATGATTGATGGAATAACTGTATTTAATGAAGTGCCATAGAAGGTAAACACAAGTCAACAAGAACTAAAGTAGACTTTGTGTCCGTATAGTGGTGGAGTCGAGTGCAGTGGTATGACTGACAGTGGTGCATTGATTTATTCACTTAATTTTGGATGCTAGGTTGCTGTATATGTGCTTTGTCGGGCTTTGTCAAAATTACAGCTAAATGGAGGTTTGGTTATGGCCCGGTGGCTCGGGCATGCTCTGTCCTGTTGGTGTAGCTCAAAAAATGCTGTAATGAATAAAGTAGACAGACATAATGTATCTAACCATGCCACCTCTGTCTAAAAGTGTTCTCTTCTCTGTCTTGTTGCTAGGCCTGGGCGGTAAATTCCGTTCCGCTCGCGGAATTTTCAGAATTTGGGGAATTTCACGTTCTTCATAGAATGCAAAATTTCCACAAATTCTGCGTTCTGTGACTTCGCAATTTTTTTTTGCTTGTTAGTGGTCTCAAAATGTGTGTTCGTGAGATATTTCCCCCCGAGCACGCAAACAGCGATTGCGAACAGTGAAAAAGTATCGCGATCCAGCAATTCTGCCTGCTCGCAGAATTTCTGCGTGTCCACAGAGCTTTTTTACCATTTTGCAGAGATTTGCATTACGCAATTACGCAAATTCCGCCCACCCTTACTTGTTGCACTCCACTGATTGATGCATTTATTTTATGAATTTATTTTTCAATATCCCATTTGTTTTTCCATTTACACTTACAGGCCGGATTTTACACTGTGCTATACTTGGAAAAACAAGCACATTTACCATCTCAATTAATCTACATATGCCAGGCAGGCAGTGGCGTCACCCAAAATTGATGAACGGAGCATCCATAGAAGGGACTGAGGACCAAGAGGAATGCCGAGATGCAACGCCCCATTTGACCAGGATAACACAGTAACATTATCAACTTTCTTCATCTTTGAAAGAATGTGATTCATTTTTTGTCTTCAATCATTAATACTGTGTGTTGTTGTTATTATTAATTCTTTTTGTTTTCTGCTTATAAATTCATAATTCATCCCCACAGCTATTTTTATTTTTTCTTCGCTATCTTTAAAAGTAAGCCCGGTACAACAGAACACAAACTGTATGTAACCTGTGTCTCTTTCTATGAGGGCAGACAGGCAAGTTAAAGTGCCTAAAATTACTATTCTGATGACCTGAACTGTCTAATTGTATAGTAGTACTAGTTAGTAAGTTTTACTTATCATTAACCATCAAGTTATCATCATCATGCATGCATTTCCTTTTTCAATACTAACACATTTATGGATATGGTAGTCTACAAAGATTGTGCTTTCTTTTGTTCTTTGTCCATGCATACTGTTTTTCTTTGTTAAACCTTTCCCAAAACCCCCCTTCCCAACCATTCATCAAACCCTAACCCTCTTAGGCTTTGTGATTTATTGAGGTGCGACTACATTAAATGTACCCCAATAATTGATCACACACTTGCTGGGGCGGATGTGGCAAAAGCAACACTAGTTCAATTTTAAGGCAGGGGGAGGATATTCTTCTGCTTGCCCACCCATAAGTATATTTGCGAGTTAACTTTTTTAACAAAGGAACCTAATCAATCATTATTAATTGCCGGCATTGATTCAATTGTCATCCTTCATGCTATTACGCACACCACTAAAGGTTACGCTTGTGTCTAGTGTAGCCCTAGTTGAGTGACTCGAAAACAACGATTTTGTAACTTGTTGCACTTGGCTATCCCCTCAACCATTAAGTTTTATTTACTTCGCTCTACTACTCCTCCCAGAGTCTCTCCCAGGCGACTGACTGACTCTTTTTATTTTTTTGTAAATGCTACTGCCAGTGTCTACTACTACTACCACCGCAACCATGGCTTCTGATTCTGCATTCTCTTCGGAAACCCTACCTTCATTGTCATGCAGCGATCGCTTGGCCAAATTTAAACATCAATCACAGGTAAGAAAAGAACAGATGTTTGGGGAGGTATAATAACTGGACTAGGAGGAGACACTGATCGTACTAGTAGGTCGAGTCACTTAGTGAGAGGTAACTGTTTGTGTCTTACAAATTCACACAATTATTTAAATCAAACACTGGCTGTGGCCCTGCAGCAGCAAGGAAACAGTGTGGCATAAAACAGTAACCCCACACTCAAAACATTAACCCCATTGTATGTAAAGTATAACTATATATAATGTAATCCCCTAACAAAAATAAACTATGTAAAAAATCCCACAACAACACCTAACCCACCCTTCTCCCTAACCCCAACCAATGTCCAAAACTTAAATGTCCAAAAAAACCAATGTCCAATTGTATAAAAACCCCAAAGCCGATTCCCACCTACCAAAAGAAGCTATAAAAAAGGGGCAATTTGACAGGGTCTTTAGCGGCATTAGTCTTTTAATGTCCACCTCCATGGCCTTGAACTTTTTCTTCAACTCCTCTACCTTCTCCTCCAGTTGTGCATTCCAGAGGAGCATGTGGTGCATATATGCCCTGCAGTTACATCCACAGGGGGCAGCAGTAGTGCTGGATGTTGTAGGTGAGCGGCGATGTTAGGCTGCCTGACCACGACGCCGAACAACTGTAGGTGCCATGCTGGTGCCCGGGGCATTGGAGATGGCTGCAGCTGCTGCCTCCTCCTCCTTCTCCTCTGCCAGAGCCACCATCCGTCGGTATTCCACACAGATGACCTCTAGCTTTGGCGCCGGGCAATGACAGCCAACTCCTTCCTCATTGGCTTTTTTTAAGAAACTATATCAAGAAAGAAAAAAATAATATTTTACCAACACTCTTAGCAAAACCGTAACACAAAATTAATTCAACACATGGTGGAATAGTAGCTGTAGCGCTAGCAAGCACAGTACATAACATTTGTGATATGTATCTGTCCTCCCACTTCCTCAGCCTCTAACATTCGTGGGAGTTTCAGGCATTATACTAGCACTATGGCTCAGTACACCAGCCTTATTTTTCCCTTTAGTTTAGCAAAATTACATAACCTTGTTATAGCCGGCATGCCAGCTCAGTCAGCTTGCGCCCAAGACAAACATACTCGAGTCTGACTTATGACGCAGACTCACGTTAGTTCTATTTACTACTGTCTGCAGGTGGGGAAGCTTGTAATTTTCTATTATGGGTGGCACTGGACATAGTCTCTCAGCTATATGGAGAAGTGGAGAAGTGTGGCTCAAGTGTTTGGAGAGGCAGACCCTGATGTAGAGGTCTGGCCCGGACCAGCGTTCAATTCCCCGCCTCGGCGGGTCTTGGGCTCCAAATTTCCCCGGACCTGACAATTCTTGCCTCGGTGCCTATTCAGATCATGGAGTCCCACTCTGCAACTCTGGGCAAAAGCTTGCTTAATCTCCACGACGGCCCCTCGCAGCGGGATGCCTGGCTTTCACCTTGGGGATGCCCAGTAATGGGTTATCTAACAGGGGAATACCAGGACGGGTTCCCTAAGCAAGCGCTTGGATACCGGTCGGTGATACAGCGCTATATAAATGAACTACATTTACATTTACATTTATATCAAGGGCAATTGCTAAATTTCACTTTCACCCTGCCCGGACTACTACTAAAAGGCAGATTATTTATCTGATCCAATGACCTTTGCTTATATATGGGACGACGTCACATGAGGTACTTTATTTTGATTGATTGTGTAACCAACAGATAGGCCACCCCCCATAGCAGGCTGGCTGACAGTAAAATTAACATAGGTAGGGAGTGGTCTTCTGAGTCGGAGGAAGGCGCTGATAACTACATACATACACAATATATATATATATATATATATATATATATATATATATATATATATATATATATATATATATCACCTTTCCACTGTCCTTGTAGAGACCAGGAATCTTTCGGCCTCGGTGCAATCCAGGGCACAAGGTCGCCCTGCGCAATCGACTCCACCTCGCACTCTCCAGTACGTGATGCACTCTTAGCAATAATTACCGCCAGTCAGAAATGTAGCTCGGAAGACTTTATTTTACATGAAGCCAAACTCCAAAAACCCAACGCGTTTCGGCGACACAGTCGCCTTGGTCACAGGTAAATATATATATATATATATATATGATATGCTTGCAAACTACTGTGAGTCAAGGGAGTATTCTGAAAATACATCTTATATTCCCCTTGGCTTTACTACTGTGGCACAGTTTCTTTTACATTCTCTTCAAAGACTCTGGTCTGCATATAGTGAAAGTCGCAACCTATGCTATCTATAATGAATACATCCAGGCATTCATCCATTCAAAGTAAACATCTAACATTCTTCTTAATCTCTCAACAAACCTTAGTTTGTTTCCCCAACAATCACCCATGCGTCCTTGCTTGCCTTGGCTTTGAGTTTTACCCAAACACCGCTGAGGATTCTTGCTATCCTATCCACCCATACAGTGTGGGTACCCATGCAGGCATCTTTTCTTTAACCTTCCACCCATCCTTCAACAACCCATGCATCTGATTCCTATCAGTCACCTATGCGTGCTTCCAAAGTATCCTTCTCTGCCAGTCATAATATATCTCGCCCGTACTTCCTCCTCCCACCCTTCTTTCCCATTTTGTTCAACACATCCATCAAGATCATCTGATCTGATCTGAGTTTTAGTCTTCTCCATTTTACTTTCACAGCTGAGTTGGAGTCAGATAGAAGAAGAGGTCATTGGTTACTCAACTCACGCTGCTAATGCTATTGCTGCAAATGCCATTGCTAGTGAAAGGGTGTCTTCTTCAACCGTTGTCTAATGTTCACTGCAACTTCATACTTACTAAGTCTCAACAGTACAGTGATTATAAAGTACACCCTTACCGCTAGAGTAATATCAATATTAACCCTGGGCGTAGCACTTGGCTACGCCCACGGAGTAGACGTAGTGTTGCCTACTTCGCCATTTGCGAAGTAGGCGTAGCAGGCAACACTACGCCTACCCCGCAGGCATAGCGAAGTTGCCCGCCACCCGCCTCCCTCCCGCCCTCCCTAAATACTTAAATTGCATTTTATAAAATATTTTAAAACCACTTACCTTGTCCGCCGTGTCCCCGGGGCTCCCTCTCGTGATCGCGTGATTCGCGCCGCCGTCTTTGTTAGTAATGCACATGCACGGCCGCCCGCGCATTCACATTTCTCGTGAGAAATGCGCATGCGCGGGCGGCCGCGCATGCTCATTACTATTCAAGACGGCGTGCGAATCGCGAGATGACGAGAAGGAGCCCCGGGGACGCGGTGGACAAGGTAAGTGGTTTTTAATCATTTTATAAAATGTAATTTAAGTATTTAGGGAGGGTGGGAGGGAGGCGGGGGCGCGTAGTGGGGCTACGCGAAGTGCGTAGGTGGACGTAGTGTCTCGCCCACTTCGCGTAGCTTCGCGAAGCCCCACTACGCCCACTACGCCCACCCTTAATCAATAAGTAAGGAACATAACTTACCACTGCCCGCCGCTGCTGCTGGCTCAACCCCTGGAGTAGTAACTGCAGGTTCCGCTGCCGCTTCTCCTGCACCCTCCGTAATGGCCCCATCGCCGCTGGCCCCAGCACTGGTGGTGAGTGGTACTAAGCCTAGAAAAAACATTACACATTTTTAGATGCTATATACACGTCCCCCTTTTCCTTATTTTTTACTAGCAAGATTGGAAAAAAAGTTAATTCATCCAGTCATATACAACATACTAAGTATGGGTGGAAAATCCGTTCCGCTCGCGGAATTTGCAGATTTTCGGCAATTTTGCAATCGGCGAATCTCACAAATATGCCGAAATATCCGCAAATCCGCTCGCGGGCGGATTATTTTTTTTTTTAAACTGTGGCTGGCATCTTCGTGCAGGGTAGGATTCATTCAGGCACGACGCTCCTGTCACAAAAATTAAACCTCAACAAGAAGCACTTACATTTATCGGTCTCTGACCTTTCATACACACAAGAGGCATGTGAACTCGCATAGTAGCCCCGCTCTTTGGCTCCGCCCACACAGTAGTGGTGTGCACAGTTTTCCCGCCCTGATCCACTATGATGTACAGCTCACTCAAGGGACCCTGGCGCTGGGCAGGTGTGCTTTCTCCCCATATCTACATCGAAAATTAGCTGTGATACTGGATAGAGGCCTCTGCATCCTTTACTTTCATGAGCGCAATCCCTGTGCAGTTCCTGTGTCCAGGAGCTTATTTCTCCTCATCTGCTGCTCTGATCGGTCTCTGACCTTTTATATACACAAGAGGCATGTGAACTCGCATAGAAGCCCTGCCCGTTTGGTCCCGCTCACACACTAGAGGTGTGCACCATCTTCCCACCATTTACCCACTATGATGGACAGCTCACTCAAGGGACCCCTGCGCCCTTCGGCGCGATGGCATAGTAACACACACATGGTCACTGGAGACAACTCTTCTGGCCCTTTCGCAGCTGCAGTGTTGGAAAAGAACTACACATTTACCCAATGAGCTAGCACTTACTGTTAGCCAATAGAAACAGTAATTTGTGCAAATCCGCGAGTTTGCAGATTTTTTGCGAGCTCACTGATTTTTTTGGGCAATTTTTTGCGAATTTGCGGACCGCAAATCCGCAAAATTCGCCCATACTTACAACATACATAACTAGTCCAAATCGGGTACAAGAGTAGAGTCGATACTAGTAGTGTTATTATAGCACCTATGGTAATTCTAGTCTACTCTACTCTTTGCAAAGTTAGCCTGAGCCATGCACCATTTTTGCTTCATGTCTTTTGCACATGTTACATCACAGCTTATTGTGTAAGATGCCTTTGAGCCCACATGAGCTCATACAGCTACTGTCTGAGCGTTGCGTACAAGAGGTCGAAAAAAAGCCACTTTCTGGTCAGTCCATATTGCTTAGCCAAAACCATAACATGCTACACTTTTGCCATGACTGAGTAATGCTTGCATTATACTATCTAACACGCACCATTTTTATCATAACAGGCGAACGATTCCCTTCTACAACAAGAGCTTTGCTCAGCTTATGATGTAACCAGTACTTCTACGTTCTAAGGTGAGGGGTACCACAGAATTCGTACAGACATCGTTTGACTCTTTGGTGGACTTGTTGTAACAATGTTTATTGTTTTAATCTTATGCATTTTACTTTTTTTAACTGGCTCGTATAGTATAATGATTACATTTGAATTGTAGAACAACGTACAGAGCTTTTTATTTTAAAATAAACCTTTTGAATTTCACCTTACACAAAGACTATGGTATTTGATGTGGCAGACTTACACGAGTGGGTGAGCGAAAGAGTGTTATTATGTTCAGGGTTGTCTAATCATTGGGTATCTTCAGAGGGTTCGGGGACCTAATAAGAGAGTATACCTAGTCGGTCAGGGGATTGGGTGTTCTGACTGAGGTGTGAGGAAGGTCCAATCTCCCATCACCAACATACTAATTTCTTGTGCATAGTTATGTATGTGGCTGTTCAGAATCCCCACAACAGTAGTAGTATATCCTATCAAAAATAGTCAAATATCTGGTTGGGCATTTTGTTGGTGGGAACTGTCTAAAAGCCTCAAGAAATATTAAGACCAGAAGAGGACAACACATAGGACTGAACTCCGTGGCTAGAGGTATCAGTGAATCTGAGTTTTATTTAAAACCTTTTAAATAAAAATTGGCCAACTGGGCAAGCTTAGCTACAGACATAGTAATTGTAATTGTAATTGTAATTGTAAAAGTATTTATTGAGCGCGGTTGCTGCCCGTAGGCGTCCAAGCGCTGAGTTGACCAAGGAAGTGACGGAAGGGGAACTAAGGTACATAGGATTTCACAGACAGCAGTGTCTTTAGGTTTTTACGGAATGAGAGAAGATCTGAGTTGGACCGGAGTGAGAGGGGAAGATCATTCCAGAGCCTGGCGGTGTTCAGAGAGAACAGCCTACCCCCGGCCCTGGTTCGCTTTACTCTGGGAACAACGGCAAGGAAGGCCTCCGTCGATCGCTGGTTCCTATTGGGATGGTAGGGGGTTACAAGATTACTGTTGATCGCTGGGCCTGTTTTCCAGAAGGTGCGGTGCGCCAAACACAGTGCTTTAAAGGCCACTCTCTGCCTCACTGGCAACCAGTGGAGACTTTTTAGAGCAGGTCTGGCAGACTGAGTGCGCAGTAGCAGTACAGAGAAACATAGGCTCATAGCAGAGGCAGTTGGAGGCAGGGATAACAACAAGAATTTAGAAACAGTCGAGATCTAAGAAGATTTGGAAAAAAATAGAATTAGGAAACAGAAATATTAGTTCTGAAAAAATAATGTGCAGTAAAAGTTAGGGAAATATAAATATTAATATAACTACTGGAGGACTTACTGGGGCCAACAGCAGAGCCCTCTGAGGAGGAGCGCTCCAGGCCATGGGAGGCATCTTCATCTTGCCCCGCCGACTGTGTCCCCATCTTCTTGCCCCTAGGTGCTGATCATGTAAGATATAAAAATGAAAGAGACAAACATTACTGATTGGTGTACTGTGAAACAAATAAAATATTTTTAAAAACACTCAAAAAACATTTTAGGAAACAGCAACTGCCATAAAATTAATCTATCTCATCAGATCGACTAGTAGTAATATTGTGGGATTCGCAGACCGTCTGCTTAATATTTATGAACACTAATCCAGTGTTTAATTCAGAATCCAGAATACTAACTAAGACTATGTACCACCTGACCTAGCCCACATATTCCAGACTGGCCAATTGTTCAATAAGTCTGCATTTACATTTTAGCCGTCAAAAATGCAGAGGTGTAGAACATATGCATAAATGTGTGCATACACCAAATTGTTGGTTGCGTCTGATGTTCTGCTAGTGACACTGCTAAGCCTTACCACTCACTGAACAAAGTACAAAAGGTTCCACTAAGGACTGGGGTAAGCAGCACTCAGTGACAGAGAGGATGCATCATGCAGACCTCTAAATAATTACCAACTAATACTAACTAAACCTATCAATCCATCCACCACTATCTCTTCTTAGTGACAGGAGGACAAAGGAAGGACTAAAGTCTCTCTAGCAATAGCATTACCTAACTTAAGTTCTCTAAGTAACCTCTTCCATAATCAGCCCAAGCGAGCGCAAAGTTGCAACCAAGTAAGAGCAGTGCGAGCACCTGTGTCCTACAATCACAGAAGATTTTAAAACGTAATTTACGTACAATGTAAGCAGCAATATTCTTGCTATTCAGAACAAAATTATACACAATAATTATACTACTGGTATATTAGCTAATCACCAAGACCCACGACGTCGACACCTAGCAGGTCCTGCTTCCGGTCGAAGATGTCGGACCACTGGTGGGATAGCAGATGAGAAGTGCGCTCAATCCCGGACTGGCGAAATACAGCGTGGAGCACCTTCGCCCACCTGCGGTGATGCTCCTGGGTCAGGTACCCAGAGCCAAGCCTGCTGCCTGCTGCCAAGGTCAAGGGGAGGTGGCGCTGCACAAAAAAAACAAGGGTAGCCACCTCAACCTCTCCAAAAAGCTCCCGGGTCTGCACCCCTGGTTGGCGCAGTCTGCCACAAGGCAGGCAACACCTGGGCGCAGGCGCCTTACCCGTGGAGCGTCCATTACCCTTAGTCATGGTTCTGGGGATAGCGGGAAGCACAAAAGAACATTTTGAAGTGAAAAATAAAGTTAGGGAAAGGAGTAGGAGCTTAAAGAAGGAAGTCATATAAAACAGTAGAAAAGAGAGAAAAAACCCAGTAAAAGTAGAAATAAAATGCAAAATATAGAATTCGGGACAGAGAGGAAAAGGAAATAAATAAAAAAGATCTGAAAAACATTCCAAGAAGCCAAGGATGGCAAAGATTGAGAGAGGATAGAAAAGCAGAACCCAGACCATAGCATAGAGTAAAAAACAAGATGGCCACATCCGATGCGACTGCGTGGGTGTGTTTGCATGATATTTCCTGCAGGCACGCACAAAACATCGCAAACATGTCAATCGCATCCCAAACTTAACATGCGCATCGTGAACACGCTATCCGCGACCCGGAAGAGTAAATAAGGCATCGCGAACAGGCGGGACAAGTGAAAAAGAAGATGGCCAAGCCCATAGGCGACCATATGGGTAAGTTTGCGAGATACTATACCCCGAATATGCAAACAGACTCCCGAACACGCAATACGTGTTCGTGACCAAGAAAAACGCATTGTGAACGGATGGGACAAGCAACTACGCGTGCTTGCTTACCTATGCATAGCTCGCCAAGCGCATGTGCAACTTTGTGTAGCTTTGCGTACCTAAGCGTAGAGTGACTACGCATACTACGCCCAGGGTTATTCTAAATTGATTGAGCCCTGTCTGCAATCAGTCTGCTGCTGAGCAGTGAGGCTGCCTGCCAAGGTTACACCATCAACGGACCCATCATCAGGGTTTTGTGAGAGCAGGTCAGGGAGTGGGTCACTCTCTTCCTCCTGTCCCTCATCAGTAGCCATGAGCAAGCCCATGTCTGCCCTGTTCACCTATGGCTTCAGAATGTTGACATGGAGGGCCCTGTGGGTACTTCTGGGAGTTCCTAGGTCTACCAAATAGGTAATCTCTCCCTTCTGTTCAACAACAGTATGGGGGCCACTCCACTTGTCCTAGAGAGTTGCTGGGACCACAGGCTCCAACACCCACATTTTCTGTTCTGGCTGGTAAACAGTCAGTACATCCTTTTGGTCATGCCAGGCTTTCTGTAATTCCTGGCTAGCCTCAAGGTTTTTGGTTGCCTTTTTCATGTATTCAGCCATCCTGGAGAGGAGACCAAGTACATAGTCCACTATGTCCTGTTTGGGCGGCTTGAGAGGTAACTCCCACCCTTACTTAACCAGACACAATGGACCCCTGACAGGGTGACTAAACAAAAGTTCAAAAGGGCTGTAGCCAACCCCCTTTTGAGGCACCTCCCAGTATGCAAATAAAAGGCAGGGCAAGAGTATGTCCCATCTTCGCCTAAGCTTGTCTGGGAGCCTTTAAAACACCCCCCTTAAGATTGTGTTGAACCTTTCAATTAAACTATTGCATTGTGGGTGATAGATTGTGGTGAACTTATAAGTCACTCCGCACTACTTCCACATTGCAGTCAAGTAGCTGGACATGAAGTTTGCATCTCTGTCAGATACTACCTCCTTAGGAAAGCCCACTCTTGAGAATATCCCCAGGAGGGCCCTTTTCACCACAGGTGCAGTAGTGGTCCTAAGGGGAATTGCCTCTGGGTACCTGTTGGCATGGTCCACCACCACCAGGATAAATCTGTTCCCAGATGCTGTTTGGGGATCCATGGGGCCAACTATGTAAATTCCCACCCTTTCAAAGGGAATCCCCACCACAGGTAGTGGTATCAGGGGGTCTTTGTGGTACCACCTGCTTTCCCACTGGCTTGGCAGGTTACACAGGAGCGACAAAACTCCTTGGTGTCTTCAGACATGTGAGGCCAGTGAAAGTGAGGGACAATTCTGTTCCAAGTCTTGTACTGGCCCAGGTGACCTGCTAATGGAATATTATGGGCAAGGGTCAATAGGAAGCCCATGAACTTCAGATGTATAACCAACCTCCTGGTGGCACCAGGCTTGGGGTCTCTACACTCTGAATACAAGAGCCAAAATACTTTATGGGGACCACTAGCATTACCAGCAGCCTTGGCAGCAGCTTGCTGTCTTAGGGGTTCAAGAGAGGGGAATCTGAGCTGCTCCTGGCTCAGATCAGCCCGGGAAGGGCCCCCTGTCCCTAAGAACTCAACCTGATCACGCTCAAGCTCCTCTGGGACAGTTCCTCCAGCAGGACTGAGATCATCCCCCTCAAGAGACTGATCTGCATTCTGAGTCAGGGAGGAAGGCAGTGCCTTAACCCTACTGCTCCTTCTCTTGGATGGCACTTGGTCTATTATTCCAGAATCCAAGGCCTGTCCAGTGTTATACATGTTGACCTGTGATCTAGTCACTGCAAAGACATATGCAGGGATGCCCAGCATTTCTGTATGGGTCCTGAGCTCCACTTATGCCCATGCAGAAGTTTCAAGATCATTGCCAAACAAGCATTCAACTGGTAGGTCTGCACTCACCACAGCCTTCTTAAGGCCAGTTACGTCTCCCCAGGAGAAGTTAACAACTGCCAGAGAATGGTCTGTTCTGACATTGCTAGCATTGGTCACTTGGTACATTTCACCAAATATAATCTGCCCAGGATCCACAAGATTATTTGTCACCATTGTGACACTTGCTCCTGTGTCCCTAAATGCCAAAGCCTCTTTTCCATTGATCAATGGCTGTTGTCTGTATTTGCCTAGATTACTGGGACTCAAAAAGGAGGGCATATCCATGCCCCAATCACAGACAAGAACAGCCTGAGTTAGACTGTGAATTCCCATTAGAAGAAGATTTTTGGGGGCCTTGTGAAGACTTCTGGTATTTACCCTTTTCCCCATCCTTGTCAAAGTTCTTAGAATCTTGCTTCTTTGGGTCACTACCTTAGTTCTGTACCTTCTGCCTCACTCTGGTTCTGACACATTTATCGGCCCTCTTTCCCAACTCTTGGGGAGAGGTCAGATCAGATTCCACCAGGTACTGATGTAGTAAACTGATTTTGACAGTTATTAGGAATCTTCTCCCTCATGATAAGATTATACCATCCTTAGAAGTCACACACATTACTGCCCATTAACCAGCCTTCTAGAGCCTTAGTAGCACAATCAACAATGTCCACCCAGTCTTGATGCTGTGTCTTTTGGGTATCTCTAAACTTCAACCTATACCGTGCAGTTGTTAGGCCAACCCCTTCAATTAATGTACATTTCAAGACTTGATAATCATCAGCATCCTCTTCTCTTAAAGTGAGGAGCATATTCCTACCTTTGTCTGCAAAGGAGAGTCACACGATTGCTGCCCACTGCTCCTGGGTGACCCTCTGAACTTTACAGGCCCTTTCCAGTGCAGTTATTCATTTGTGGATATCATCCCCAGTCTGGAAGGGAGGAACAATCTTGCTTAGGTTTCTATGCTCATAAGACCTCTCCCTATCTCTAGGGAAGTTGCTGCCACCATGCGACTCTATTCCCATCTTTTTTCCTGCTCTGTAGAGCTCTAGGGCTAAATGCTGCTTTCTTATTTTGAGCTGTGCTTCTTCATACTTCAGCAGTCTCTCACTCCTCTCATAAGAGGATTCCCTCCTATGAGCAGAGATAGAGGTTCCTACAGATGATCTAGCATGGTGAGACTCCACTGAGGGAGATTTGGATCTTCTAGTCCCACCACCAACTCTTCCAGGAGGGACAAAGAGAGGGCCATTGTGGTTCTCATCATCATCATCATCCTCCAGGGGAGCTGGATTCACCAGGTCATGATCATTAACATTATCCTGGCCAGCTTCAGAGGTGAAGTCCTGGTTGTCACCAACCCTGTCTCTTCCTCATCTGCTGCCCCACCCACTTTGCCTGTGCCCTCAGACCTTAAGGGTCTTCTGAGATCATCCAACAAGAGTACATCTAGAAGGTGTTGAGTGTTTGCACTTTTGCCTGTCTCCAATCTCCTAGCACTGCATAATGCTCTTAATTCAAAGAATGATAGATTATCATACTTGGAGGGAAGAAGCCCAGTGGCTTCCGGCAGGGACCCACTGGTTCTTGGCTTTGAAGACATCACTAGTGAGGTGTGGGGTATGCACTACCTACTCTAGTGTGGCCTACTAAACTCTCTTGAGTTGTAGGAAGGGTGTGCTAAGCCCTTAACACACAACTCTAAGTTCAGTGACACTTACTGTATTCTAAGCATGGATTTATATGTACCTCACGTACCTTTAGTGGTTTTCAGTAAGTCAATCAATTGAGATTATCTAGTAAAAGAATACCAAGCTGGAATCCCACACACTGCACACCAATGTGAAAAGTTGGTCTTTTATATGCTGTCCACTAGTTATAGTGGCCACCTTGTAACAGTCCAAACAAGCCCTTATTGATGATAGGTTAAAGACAACCTTTATTGAAAGCTATCCTAGTGGTAGCTATGGAGAGCAGCCTTCAGGCTCAGTCTTAAAGGAATGTAAAGCAGCTTGTTTTACCAGTCTATAATCTCTTGAATGACCAAATGGAAGGATAACCACACCAGGTTTATATACAATATATGTATTTATTCTAAAACAGACACCCCTAGTTTCTTTATGATGCTAGAGGTCAAAGTACACAAGTTACAAGTTAA
Source organism: Lissotriton vulgaris (assembly GCF_964263255.1). NCBI lineage: Eukaryota > Metazoa > Chordata > Amphibia > Caudata > Salamandridae > Lissotriton > Lissotriton vulgaris. The sequence continues at coordinate 1,409,620,792 of NC_141691.1, read as the reverse complement.
ATAGACACAGTGAATAGCACAATATACAGTTAGCCCTAGGGGCATACCCAACCATATACTAAAATAGTGGTATAAGAACCACAACTTGACTAGACACAAGGCCTAGAGCCTGTAGAATCACTGGGCCCCTTCAGAACCACCCAAGGTAGTAACACAGGGGACCGACGGGGGACGCTTGCAGTGTGAGAACACAGCTGCGAGCACCGTTAGTTTCTATGGGAAAAGTCATGGTTGGAAATTTAAAGTTTAAGGAAACTTAGGGGACAACTAGGAACAAATCCGTCTGGGCTTAGCGGTGTTTAGGGCCAACACCCACGGGAGCACCGGAGTACTCAAGTTACCTAACCCACGGGGGCCGGGTGCATAGGTGTCAAATACTTTTCGGGTCGCGTCGTCGTTGTCAATGGGAACTGCTGAAGAAGTGCTGCTGCCCGGAAGCTGTGAAGTGTCCAAAGAGATCCAAGCCTGGATCGAAGATGAGAAGAACCTGAAAGCAGAGGGGACAGAGTCTGGGTCACTTACCAGTGACCAGGGGCACGATAGTCGTGTGCCCACTGATGTTGGGTGCTTAAGGTGAGTTGATGGGGAGCTTGACTCTTTAGCCATGAGGACCAGGAGGCGTCAAGGGTGACCAGGAGTTGGATTCGAGCTGTCCCATGAAGGATGTTGAGTGCTGCAGCATCAGGGTCAGAATTTGGAAACACCAAGCCTTGGCAACAGCAACCCCCGCAGGGAAAGAACAATGACGTCGGTGTGAACCAGCAAGGTCCGAGAGACTCTCCCAGCAAATAGGAGTGACTGTATGTGTAGAGCAACCAGGAATGCCCAAATAAAGTTACATTCGACATCACAGGCACCCACAAGTCGACAGACAAGGAATCGCGAAGGTACCTCGAGCTGAATCACAAAATGGCCACCCACGGGTCACTCGGAGTGGGTAGGCCAGCAATCTTCAGTGGATTCTATGCTCGGGTCGGGGCTATGAGTAACCCAAAGCACAGCTTCGAGAGTTGTCAGGAAGGTGATGCCAGGGGTTCCGGCTCCACGTTACCCACAACAGCTACAGGTCTCAGTTTGCTGGGGACACTGGGCAGCCTTGGGGCAGTCTGGAAATCCACCTCTGGTGATGCAAAGTCTTTGGCGTCCGGAGGGAGCTTCAGAGATGTAAACCAGACAGATGCTTTGTTGGTGCCTGCCAAGCAGGGGAGTCACTCCTTGACTCCAGGGAGATTCTTCAGTCTTCTCATTTTTCGTAGAATGTCGAAGGGCCAGGATTCAGTTTCAAAACGTTGTCCTGGTATATTTAAATTCCTGTTGCCAGGGATTCTTTACTTATACCTAAGAAAGGGGTTGGACTAGCTCAGGGGACCCATCTATGGTAGGGTTTGGAAAAAGGGGTGGCTACACCCATTTCCTCTGTCCAGTTTCGCGCCAGAGCAGGGGCTAGTAGCCCCTGAACCGGTTTGAGCTGGACTATGCACAGGGACACCTGATGTGCCCGCAGTGCAGGACTTCAAAGCACTCTGCGAGTGCTCCCACCCAGCCCCAATACACATCAGCCTGTCTGGGGTGGTGGTTACACTTCCCTGTGACAGGAAACCTATTTTTCAGGCCTCCCCTGCCGGAGTTTTGGTCTGCATCAGGAGGCCAGACTTGTGTCTGTGCTGCAGCATCCATTTTGTGATGCCAGGGCTCTGTTAGGCTGGTACCGAGTATACTGGTGCTGTCATGTCTCTCCCTCTAGAAGGGTGGGATCCTACTCCCATACCAGTTACTAGTGTGGGGGTAGGATTACAAGGTGTTTGACACCAAACACAACATGTTTCCGTGCAGCCATCCCAAAGTTAGCATTTACCGCGAGGTTATAATACACTTAAGAGTATATGGTCAGGCTGCACCACAAACAGCATCAGACAATGGACTCCAAACACTGGAGAGGGGCTCTGCTCATGCAAGGGCACTCTCTCACATGAAAACCAAGCACTCTGTCTTCAGGACTGATAAGGCCTGCCATAGGAATGACTTATAGGTTTATATGTGTGTGTATACGTAGTGATACAGGTAACCTGTATGCACCACCTTACCCAGGCTGCAGTAGCAGACCTGTGGTGTCATTTTGGAGGGATTCCCAGGGGTGGAATAATACATGATTCACCCCTGGTAGGCCTCTACTGTACCGATGCCCTGGGTACATCGTATACCATATACTAGGGACTTATAAGGGCAATCCAGAATCCAATCTGCGATGTACCTAATGTACATGGAATCCATTTTAGAGAGGAAGCAGCTAGGCTGGGGTCCTGGATAGTAGGGCCCGAGCCAGACTAAAGTCGAAAAACAGTGAAACATCAGAAAAAAGTGGGGGTAACCTTAAGAAGCAGATCCTACTCTCCTACAGTAGTTGACACGAGGGTGAGTTTATAAGTGCTTGTGTTTCTGCACAGTGATTAGAGAAGGTCATGGTTCTGCCAGGATAGGATGGAGGAGTGGAAGGAGAGTGACACTGTGATTGCTTAACTGCATGGTTACTACCTGGATTTTTGCAGGAGTCAATAAGTAGTCTGCATGGGGTTACGGGATTGCATATATTGTGTACATTTGACTGTAGCACTGATTGTTTTAATGCCTGAGGCATTCGGCAAGTGCATGGAGACAGTAACTGGATAGTTAGAGTGCTTCTAGTTCACAGGAGGGTGTATATATAAGTGCTTGTGTTTTGGCACAGTGAATAGATAAGGTCATGGTTCTGTCAGGATGATAGTAGGAGTGGACAGATAGTGACACTGTGATTGCTGAACTGCATGGTTACTACCTGGATTTTTGCAGGAGTGAATCAGTAGTCTGCATGGGGTTAGGGGACTGCATAGATTGTGTACATTTGACTGTTACACTGTGTGTCTTAATGTCTAACTACGAGATTGGACAATATAGAACCACTAAATCACTACTCATGTACTTACACAATCACATATTCACTACCTTTGCAATCCTCTAATCTGTCAGGCACCTGTCATTAATTCAGTAAATATACATACAACTATATAAATACAATCTAAACAAATACATGAGTCATAACATACTGTGTACTTAAGTACATAACTACTACATACCAGGAAGAGAAAAATATACTACTTTTTACCATAGTCGAGGAAGGGGAGGAGCATCATGACTCAGATAGATAGATAGATAGATAGCTAGATAGATAGATAGATAGATAGATAGATAGATAGATAGATAGATAGATAGATAGATAGATAGATAGATAGATAGATAGATAGACTATCTTTTCGTAACTTCCGTTGGAAATCCAGATTTGATTGATTCCGCTTGTTTCTGGCTTTGAAATTGGGACAATATGTGGTATTGTTGCTATCCCTGATGTCTGTCTTTCTTCCTAATCTAATACACGTATATCAGAATGAAAAATGCGTTCTTGTATCACCTCCTGCGATAGTGGCCTCTGCTTAATGATTATGTCAGTCTTTTCTTGATTGGAGGAACTGGCTCATAATCTGTTGACAGGCACACTTTTATCAAAATTAAGTTTTCTTTTGTTTCGTTTTCTCATGTTCCAATAGACATTAGCATTGAAATACACAATAGCAAGTATTGGTGTATCAAACTGTATCACATTGAGAAAAAATAAAAAAGCCATTCATTTTCAAATTCATATCCACAGGTGCCCTCTGGCACAATAGGGTAGCCTATGACAATGTCCCAAAATACAACGGGAGGGATACTTAGAGCACTTGATAACACCCAAGCAGCCCCTATTTGAAAAGATGTTTTTTCGTGCCAATGGAAATGTTCCCTGGAGAGCTCTAATTAAAAATGTTGCCGTAGAAATGGCAAAAGACTTTCTCCATTTCTATCTCGGTGTGGATAGCACTGTGCCAATCCTATGCTTAAAAACTTTGATAGAAAAGCAGACATTTGAGGTGAGCAGATCTAGAGTGTCACTGGTGTTGAGAGTGCTCTATACAAGAGCTACTTTCCACCTAAACTTGAGAACTACCCTGAGTTCTCTGCTTCTTTTTTGCATATGCTATTCATCACTGTGCCTGAAGGGGTATTTCTTTTACTTATACTGAGTGCTCCCTTGTCTCTGGACAACGCAATACCTCTCTGAAGACCTCAAATTAGAGTAAAACACTGTGTCAGGGGTTGCTTTTATTTATTTCAGTTTGGCTTGGTTGGTATTTCACCAATTCAAAGCTGTAAAATTGTGCCTGGAGTGATAAATGTCTTTTGTCATTTTACAGCTCAGCAAGGACAGCACTGTGCTAGTCCTATGCTTAAAAACTTTGCAAAAGACTTTGTCCATTTCTATCTATCAATCCTATGCTTAAAGACTTTGATAGAAAAACAGACATTTGAGGTGAGCAGATCTAGAGTGTCGCTGGTGTTGAGAGTGCTCTAACAGAAGCTGCTTTCCACCAAACATTTTTGCTTATACATATGTGTATATATACACATATACACACACACACATACACACATACATACACACACACATATATATATATAATAATAATACATATTTAGAAACTTTGTTAATAAAAGCACTTTCATGCATTTACTGCCACAGTGCAAAAGTCAAAATCAAGTTTACTACAATACAGCAAAATTTAGATTAGAAACATATTTCCTACTGTCTCACAGATTGCATGCAACAAATATTATGTTACCATACTACACAAATGTAACTCCGAGCATCTTGGTTTCGGTTATATATCTTTTCATAAAACTAGTACCATTGTATAACACATATATGAAGGAGTGCAGAGTAAAATATACTACTTTTTACCATAGTCGAGGAAGGGGAGGAGCATCATGACTCAGATAGATAGATAGATAGATAGATAGATAGATAGATAGATAGATAGATAGATAGATAGATAGATAGATAGATAGATAGATAGATAGATAGATAGATAGATAGATAGATAGATAGATAGATAGATAGATAGATAGATAGATAGATAGATAGATAGATAGATAGATGGCCTATTCTATATATTGCATGTATGGCAATACATGGCTGAATTTCTACACAGTCATTTCAAATTTACCGATTAGTACTCTGAAAATCACATTCAAATCCATTTATAGAACGTATTGTGAGTGCATTTTATTTCGATATGCGTTTCGCAACACAAAGGAGGAAATTATATTATCATGTAGAAATACACATACACTTGTGACAACTCTGACTACCTAATAGGCCCGTCATGCTACATATAATAGAACCTTCTTGAAAGCTCTTTTGAATTTTTTATGACAGAGAGGATATATTATGGGATTAATGGAGGAATTCATCCACAATAGAAAGGAAAGGAAATCAGGCAGGTAAGGCGGTATCCACACGCCTTGCGTTGCACCTCGTGTGCTTAAATAGACATTATAAGGTGACCAACAACAGAAATACACACCCACAATGATTGCCAGGGACTTTGCTATTTTTGTATCTTTTCGTAACTTCCGTTGGAAAGCCAGATTCGATTGATTCCGCTCGTTTTCTGGCTTTGCAATTGTGACAATATCTTGTATTGTTGCTATCCCTGATGGCTGCCTTTCTTCCTCATCTAATACACGTTCATCAGAATGGAAAATGCGTTCTTGCATCACCTCCTGCGATAGTGGCTTCTGCTTAGTAATTATGTCAGTCTTTTCTTGATTGGAGGAACTGGCTGATATTATGTAGGCAGGCACACTTTTATCAACATTAAGTTTTCTTTTGTTTCGTTTTCTTATGCTCCAATAGACATTCGCATTGAAATACACAATAGCAATGAATGGTGTATCAAACTGTATCACGTTGAGAAAACTTAAAAAAAGCCATTCATTTTCAAATTCATATCTACAGACTCCCTCTGGCACAGTACTGTAGCCTACGACAATGTCCCAAAATGTGACGGGAGGGATACTTAGAGCACTTGATAGCACCCAAGCGGCCCCTATTTGAAAAGATGCTTTACGTGCCAATGGAACTGTTCCCTGGAGAGCTCTGTAGGAAACCTGTGGAGAAAAACACGTTACTGCAAAAGCGTTCCAGTTCACATAAGAACTAAACAGGAAGAACAATATTTAAAAACATGATTTCATATCTAGAAAATGTAAAAAGAAAAAAACACTAAATGTAATCATCCGGAGTTTTTAATCAGTTTCTCAATCCTGCACAGCAGTTTGGAGATCGGCCATCAGCAACTGAATGTAATTTAGCGCCAGTAGTTGTAGGCTTGTCAAACAAGGAAGTCCATGGTTGCAGCTATCTTTCTGTTTGATAATAATAATATTAATAATTCTAATAATGAAAAAATATGAATAACAAGAACAACAAGTATAAAAGGGGACATCTTTAATGCCAGATTTCCCTCAATCCCTTTTTCAGTAACCCATGCCATTGCAAAGCGTTTGGGAGCAGAATATCGTGGTCTAAATATTGTTTATCAAAAATATGATATCCTTATTATTGTTTACAAAAATATTGGCCCATTAGAGTTAGTAATAGAAAATCTATGTCCAATCGTTTTCTCAAAAGATATTCACAACACAATAGTTATCAGGCAACACTAAATTCAAACATTTAATCCTAAAGTCCTTTTACTGTGTTCCTGTTTTGAGTGTCTAGGAGATACAAAACAGTGTCAATCCAGTCTAAAGTTGATTACAATTATCTGGATAGTGCTGTCAACAGTTGCAATCTAATTTAGTTTTGTGACTTCTGCTTACTTCTGAATGCACAGAAGGAACCTCTTGTCTGCTGCTGGTGTGCTGTATATCAAATTGTGGTGTTTCCTCTGTGTCTTTGTTTTGTTGTCTGATTACTGGGGAGTATGAGGGTTTGGGAGATCATGTCCTGAGTTCTTTGTGTTTACAGTAAAATGTTCAGTTGAGAGAAGGGACGCCCTCACTAACACCACTGATGGTAATTTTGATGATGTGATGAAACATTTTGACAATATGATAGCACTTGTGAACTGCAGTTCTTAACTCATTTAGGGGGACTATGCCACAAGGTCTCAAGGTGACACAGAAACATTTGTTGGCTCCTTGAATCTTGGATTTGCATTTTTTAACAACCAAGCATCAGTTTTTCTTCCTCCTGCAAATTGTACAAAGGCTCTCTCTTATTTTTACAATGCACTTTAACCTCAAATAAGTTTGGCATTTCAAAAGCCAGTCATATGAGCATTGACTTTGATCGATGTTCTCTCGAGATATTGAAACACTCTTCTGTTCTTTCTCTATCCATCAACAATCTATGGCCATCTGTGCAAGCAGTTAGGGAAAAATACCAAACCTAATACTAAATAGTTCTGAAGGCATAGCACGGAATACAGGCACACTTCACCTAAAAACAACATGGCTGCCTTTGCAGTCATTAGCCAATCAACATATGACTTGCCATCGCCATGTACCACTGTGAAATAAAGCAAATTTTGCACAAATACCCACTGCAACAACAGATGTCACTAAGTTAAAATGCCTTATAGCTTTCAAAATACTTACTCTACTTACTCATATAACCCAAAAGGATCGTCCTCTCACCATAATGTCTAATCCTGCCAAATTTCATGCAAATCCATTCAGCCTTTTTGCTGCTATGTCAAAAACAAAAAGTCTATATTTAGACTGTGTACTATCTAGATGTTATATTAACTCCTTTGAGGAAGATAAAAGGACGCTTGCATTTTGGAAAACATTTTAAAGCCATCACCCCCTGATAGGCTGATTGATATCCAAAATACTAATGTTCCATATAGAAGAAACACTGTACACTATACATTTTTCCACAAAATATTCCTTAGAACTTTGGTTAAAGAAACAAAAGGTTAGAATTGTGTTTTTTGAAAGGAAGAACTTAAGTTTGCTGTCATTGTATTCCATCCATCCATCCAGTTTTATTCTTTAAACAGACAGTATAGTGTCCAGATGATACATTAAGTAGTTCATGAAAGATGATAGCCATAGATGTATAACTGATATATATCCTCCTTATATCTTTTCGCCACCCCAGTGCCCGTGCCCTCCCCCTTACCCCACCCGCTCCCCCCTTGTGCTTCCTGCCGCTGCCTCCCTGCGGCCCTGCCCCCCTGGTGCGCCATTCACCGCCCGGCTCCCTCCTCCCAGCTGCTCCTCCCTCCCACAGCCCTTCTTATGGAGGCCTCGCAGCAGTAAAGGGAGCGACCTTTGACCCTGTCACCAGGTAGGTCGCCCCCTCAGTTGCCACACGGTCCCCCTGTGCCGCCGCTGTCCCGCTGTGTAGCCGGTTTTCGTTGCAGTCCTCTGCCTCGGACTGTTCTTGCCTTGTTTTTCATTTTCTGTGCCCTGGTCTGACTCTCCTTCTTCACTTTTGCTATTGTTCTCCTCATTTCTTCTCGTCACCCCAGTGCCCGTGCCCTCCCAGTGCCCCCACCCGATCCCCCTCGCGCTTCCCGACGCTGCCTCTTTGCGGCTCCGCCCCCCTGGTGCCCCATTCGCTGCCCCGCTCCCGCCTCCCAGCTGCTCCTCCCTCCCACAGCCCTTCTAATGGAGGCCACGCAGCGGACGCGCTGAAGGCTTGCCAAAGGCAAGCCCAATTGCGCCTGGACCGCGCCCAGCGCTATAATCCCTGGCCCCCGCCGAGACCAAGAAACCCGACTGAGATATGACACCATCACCCTCCACGCACTCAACACCCGTCGACCAGCCGCCTGCTACCAAGCCACTCTGAAGCTCACCCACGGACCCTTCTCCTGCCAAACCTGCAATTTCACCAGCGTCTGAACCTACGCCCCACCACCCAGACCAGGCAACAACAGCAACCAACTCAAGTGCATCCTGCTCAACACCCGCTCTGTCCACAAGCACGCCGTCAAACTCTGGGACCTCCTCGAAACAACAGCACCAGACGTCGCCTCTCTCACAGAAACCTCGATGAACGCCTCCTCACAGCGACATCGCCATAGCCATCCCGGACGGCTACAAGATCACCCGAAAGGACCGCGTCAACCAAACCGGAGGAGGAATCACCATCATCTACAGGAACACCATCGACGTCATGACCAACTCGGAAGATGCCTTCACCACCGCCGAACACCTACACTTCCAGATCCACACCGACCCCAAGACCACCCTCAGAGGAACCCTCGTCTACAGACCCCCGGGCCCACGCACACAATTCAGTGAAGCCATCGCCGACTTCATCAGCCCACATGCCCTCGCCTCATCAGACTACATCCTCCTAGGGGACCTGAACTTCCACCTGGAGAACAAAAATGACAACAACACCACCACCCTGCTCGACAACCTTGCCAACCTCGGACTCAAGCAACTGGTGAACACCCCCACCCACTACGCCGGCCACACGCTCAACCCCATCTTCTCTGCCAGCAGCCATGTTGCCTTCGGCCACTCCACCGGACTACACTGGACCGAACACAGCTACATCCACTTCACCTTTAAGAAGACCACATCCCACCACCGCCCGCAGAAAATCCCCTGTAGATACTGAAGCAAAGTCACCGCAGACCAGCTAACCACATCACTGACCCAGAACCCACCTATCACCACCACTGACACCAACGGCACAGCCCGCAACCTCACACAGTGGATCGTCAACTGCACCGATGCCCTTGCACCACTGAAGAACCTTCCAGGCAAGCCCGGCAACAGGAAAACAACATGGTTCACCGACGACCTCAAAGAATCGAAGAAAACCTGCCGAACCCTTGAGAAAACCTGGCACCACGAACAGACCACAGAAAACATGACAGCCCTCAAGAACGCCACCCTCAAACACCACCAGCTGGTCCGCACCACCAAAAAGACATTGTTCAAATAACGGCTCGACAACAAACACACACAACAGCAAGGAACTCTTCTGCATAGTAAAAGAGCTCTCCAATCCCAAGGCCAACAACAACGACATCACACCTTTGCAAGACCTCTGCAACTCCCTCACCACTTTCTTTCACCGCAAGATTGACAATATCCACAACAGCTTCGGCGCCCAGTCTCTGCCCCCCGCCACCGAACCATCAGCTACGAGGACACCGCCCACGCTATGAACAACATCCACTCCGGCTCACCTTCCGACCCATTCCCTCACCACATCTTCAACAAAGCCGACACCATCATCGCTCCCCACCTATGGAACATCATAAACAACTCCCTCACGTCTGCCACCTTCCCAGAGAGCTGTAAGCATGCAGAGATCAACGCCCTACTGAAGAAACCCACAGCAGACCATAAAGACCTCAAAAACCTCCGTCCCATCTCTCTTCTTCCCTGTCCAGCGAAAGTGATGGAGAAGATGGTCCATAAACAGCGGACCACATCCCTCAGACCAATGGATCACTCGACCCATCCAAGTCCAGATTTTGAGCCAACCACAGCACCGAGACCGCCCTCATCGCAGCCACCGACGACATCAGGACCCTACTCGACAAAGGGGAAACCACCGCCCTCATCCTCCTAGACCTCTCAGCCGCCTTTGATACAGTCTGCCATCGCACCCTAATAACCCGCCACCACAACGCAGGGATCCAAGGGAAAGCCCTGGACTGGATCACCTCATTCCTCTCCGACAGAACCCAGAGAGTATACCTCCCTTCTGCTCTGCGGCCACCGAGATCATCTGCGGCGTACCCCAAGGCTCATCGCTCAGCCCAACCCTCTTCAGTATCTACATGAGCCCCCTCGCCACCATCGCACGCAAACACATCCTCAACATAATCTCATACACCAATGACACCCAGATGATACTCTCCCTCACCAAATACCCAGCCACCGCCAAGCTCAACCTCCAGGAAGGAATGAAAAACGTTGCTGAATGGATGAAACTCAGCTGTCTGAAATGGAACTCAGACAAGACGGAGGTCCTCATCCTCGGACCATCCCCATCCACCTGGGATGACTCCTGGTGGCCCACAGAACTGGGCACCACACCGACACCCACTGACCAGGCATGCATCCTGGGATTCGTCCGGGACTCCTCTTTCACGATGACCAAGCAAGTCAATGCCATCTGATCTTCATGCTTCAACACCCTGTGATTGCTCTGTAAGATCTTCCGGTGGATCCCTACCGGAACAAGAAAGACGGTCACCAGGCCCTCGTCCCCAGCCGCCTAGCCTATGGAAACGCCCTCTACGCAGGAACCACAGTTAAACTTCAGAAAAGACTCCAACACATACAGAATGCATCCGCACGACTCATCCTCGACATCTCCCGCCACAGCCACATATTAGCCGACCTGGGAGACCGGCACTGCCTCCCCGTCAACAAAAGGATCACGATCAGGCTCCTCACCCACGCACACAAAGCGTGGCTTTCTTTGCAGAACCCTACCTGGAGGACGCACAACTCGCCACACGCAGCCTCTGCCCCTGGGTCCAGGAACGCTGTAGGTCTCGCCGCCATTACCAACTCACGGCAGCTGGAGACTACAGCTCCCAGCGGGCTTTGCGTGTACTTCCGGTTCCCGCAGCCAGCGCGCCCGGAGGCGCTACAAAGGCGGGCCAGCCCCTCGGTGGAGCGGGAGGCTTTCTTTGCAGAACCCTACCTGGAGGACGCACAACTCGCCACACGCAGCCTTTGCCCCTGGGTCCAGGAACGCTGTAGGTCTCGCCGCCATTACCAACTCACGGCGGCTGGAGACTACAGCTCCCAGCGGGCTTTGCGTGTACTTCCGGTTCCCGCAGCCAGCGCGCCCGGAGGCGCTACAAAGGCGGGCCAGCCCCTCGGTGGAGCGGGAGGCTTTCTTTGCAGAACCCTACCTGGAGGACGCACAACTCGCCACACGCAGCCTCTGCCCCTGGGTCCAGGAACGCTGTAGGTCTCGCCGCCATTACCAACTCACGGCGGCTGGAGACTACAGCTCCCAGCGGGCTTTGCGTGTACTTCCGGTTCCCGCAGCCAGCGCGCCCGGAGGCGCTACAAAGGCGGGCCAGCCCCTCGGTGGAGCGGGAGGCTTTCTTTGCAGAACCCTACCTGGAGGACGCACAACTCGCCACACGCAGCCTCTGCCCCTGGGTCCAGGAACGCTGTAGGTCTCGCCGCCATTACCAACTCACGGCGGCTGGAGACTACAGCTCCCAGCGGGCTTTGCGTGTACTTCCGGTTCCCGCAGCCAGCGCGCCCGGAAGCGCTACAAAGGTGGGCCAGCCCCTCGGTGGAGCGGGAGGCTTTCTTTGCAGAACCCTACCTGGAGGACGCACAACTCGCCACACGCAGCCTCTGCCCCTGGGTCCAGGAACGCTGTAGGTCTCACCGCCATTACCAACTCATGGCGGCTGGAGACTACAGCTCCCAGCGGGCTTTGCGTGTACTTCCGGTTCCCGCAGCCAGCGCGCCCGGAGGCACTACAAAGGCGGGCCAGCCCCTCGGTGGAGCGGGAGGCTTTCTTTGCAGAACCCTACCTGGAGGACGCACAACTCGCCACACGCAGCCTCTGCCCCTGGGTCCAGGAACGCTGTAGGTCTCGCCGCCATTACCAACTCACGGCGGCTGGAGACTACAGCTCCCAGCGGGCTTTGCGTGTACTTCCGGTTCCCGCAGCCAGCGCGCCCGGAGGCGCTACAAAGGCGGGCCAACCCCTCCGCGTCGCGGGACACGCGCGGGCGTCGCCGGGCTGAGCCCGGGCAGAGGGTGGGCCGTCTGTGGCCATCAGGGGCTGTTAAGGCTGGGCTGGGCCACGTCCCTTATCTTTACTTTCCAGCAGCAGTGAGTGCATAAGTCCGGTGTGAGTTCCTGTCCTGCTCCACACCATCATGTCTACCCGCTCTGGAAAGCTTCTTAGGAGTGAAGGCGAAAAGGGGAACAATGCCGCGAGCCCTGTAATAGGAACTATGGACCGTTTCATCACAAGGGTGGCGGCGGTGATTGAAAAGGAGATTGCTATGTCTGAAAGGCGTCTATCTGAGGTCTACCTCCCCTCAAGACGCTCATCCTTGGGGGTTGCTGCCCAGTCACTTACTCCGGCCAGTGTCCGGGTTCACTCTGTTACCCCACCTAGTGTCCCTGGTGTTTCCACAGATCCACCCCCATTTGGCTGGTATAGAGCAAACTATAGATAGGCTGGAAAATCTGGCCTCACTTATTCCTAAAGTTACTGTGGATGATGGTGGCCTTAGTAATTTGTCTTCTCCATTAACACCTAATCTCCCAAATGAAGTTACCAGTGAACCTCTGTCTTTAAAACCGCTTACCCCCTCCTTGGTTATACCAGAAGGGGAGTCAGATAGGGTTTCTCCCAACACTGAAACTCTCGAATCTAGACAGGATAATAGACCCCTAACTAAAAAGCCAAGAAAACGAAAAAAGGGTAGGCTGGTAAGACAGGCCCCTCTCTATCAAAGAGTAAGGAAGCCCTCTGGTCCTGGTTTGAAAAATACAAGGGGTAGGTCCATAGTGAATGAAGTTGACATAGTAGGGGATGTGCTGATCTCTCCCAAGGGGCTACACCCAGAAGCTAACACTGCCAAGGTCTCTAAGCTAACTGACTCAGTAACAGTTGAAAATATCTTTGAGAAGGTACAGAGTCTCCTGAAACCACTACTAACACAGGTCAAGGGATTAGGGGAGAGGATAGACAAGTTAGAGCAATCAACCCTTGATGGGTTCCACTCACTCAAAACCACATTCAAGCAAATTACTAGAGTGAGTGAAAACAAGGAAATGGGTACAAAGGGGAAAGAACCACCATCCCAGAGAGACCCTAATCCCATAATACGTCTAATTAAAGTTGTTTCTAACAGTTCGCTAACCTCAGCTGCAAAATCTCCCCCCCGCCCCAAAGCAGGGACAAAACATAAGGGGCCACTAACACACTTAGAGCCTGACAAAAATAAGCCTAAGTCTCTTCCACATAAGCAGACACAGATAGCAAGTGGCATAAGGGAAGATTCCCAAAACTCAGGCACACGCAACAAACCCAATGGGCCAGCGATAGGGAAAGGTCTTAGATCTGTATCCCAACCTACTGCCCCATCTACCACCATACCGGTCCCTAGTAACCCAGCATGAAGGATTCCTCCAGTAAACCTTCCACCAGACTGTCAGCCCTTTGTTGCTGTTATGGTTAACGTGCCCCCTCTAAAGGAAGGCCAGTTGGAAAACCACCAGTCACTTAAAAATAAGTGCATCCACTGGCTGAAGGAAAATAAGCCAATCCCGCCGGGTGTGGATGGTATTATTAGAGTCGGGTGGGTAGGGCAGGGGAAAAAACTCAGGAGGGGGATTGTATAATCATAAACTTTCAAGACCCTAGAGTAGTGCCCACGATTTGTACTCCTATTAAAAGCATGGGGACTCCGGGGGTTAAACTGGTTGATCTCTCCTACTTTTACCCCAGGCAAATTGTCAGCCCAACTAGAGGCAGTTCAAGTTCCCCTATCTTCAGTCAAAACTGGGCTGGGGCTACGGGGGGTACAAGGGAGAACCTAATGTGGGCTCCCGGGCCTTGCTGACTGGAAACTGTGAGTATAGTAGAGCCAGTAGGAGTACCACCCTCTGAAACAAATCTTGCAAGTGGGTTAGTGGCCTCCCTAGATATCCCCCAAGATCCTTGCTCCCCTAAGATACTTTCGAGGAGGACCATAGATAGGGGCATTCTTGCACCCAGCGACGCTCCAGCTGTGACGGACCTAGCCTTTAAGGTTTTCAGCTGGAACGTCGCAGGGATTGCAAGAAAATTGGCCCTACCGGAATTTACTGCTTGGGTTGACGAGCACTCCTTGTGCCTATTCCAAGAGACATGGAGCTTGGTGCCGGCTCATAGGGTGGGATTTTCTTCCTATTCCTCCCCTGCGCAAACCTCGGAAACAGGGAGGGGGCGACCTTCGGGTGGCCTTCTTATTTGGGTCGCAGCTTCTCTAGACTGCAGAGTAGTGGAGTTCCCTACAGGTTGCCCGGACATACAAAACATTACCCTAATAGGTCAAAGGGGAAGAATTGTCTTAAATGTTTATAATGTTTATGCCCGGGGAACCAAGGGTGGGAGAAAGTCTCCTGTAATATCTCTCCTCTAGACTTTGCTAACTAACTCCCCACATAAGAAGCGTACCTTGGTTGCGGGTGACTTGAACTGTACGTTCGAGCCCTTGGGCTCGGACGTTTCCCTCGATCAAGACGAGGAGGACATGAGGTTGGGGATCCCGGCCCTGGAAATCCCACCGATTAGAAGGTGGACAGAAGTGGCGCTCCAGATATATTCCCTGAGCCTCGAACTTAACCTAAGGGCAGCTAATGGGAGGACACCCTCGGATAGGGGGGGTGCCCATACGTTCAATAGACCAGGGCATACCTCCAGGTTAGATTATTTTCTAATAGATGTAAACCTGTGGTCTTACGTAAGGGACATGCAGGTGGTCCCTACGACTGAAAGTGACCACAACTCACTCTCTCTAAGCATGGACCAGTGGTGGCGCCCTTTAAGGAAGGTCAACATTAACCCGGTAGCCACACGCCCGGATGAGTCTGAGGTCTCCCTTTGCGGCAGACGTATAAAATGGGCAAAATTGGCACTCTCCGAGGCAAAGGTAGAGGAAATTCAAACCCTTTTAAATCATGCGGTAACAACCCTCAGAACATCCCTAGAAGGGGCAGGCTGTGTCAGTGGGCTATTTGTTTCCTTGGTAGAAGCCTTAACTAAAGTGTTTACCGCACACCCTTACAAGTCGGGCAACAAAGAATTTAAAAAAACAGTTGTTGGTTGGTACACCCAAACTTGCAGGGTCCACAAGGCAAAGTTAGTAGAGGCAGTTAAGCACAAAGCCCGAAGTGAGATACAGGAAGCAAGGAAGGCCTATAATAAGTCCATCCAAGTTGCCAGGAGGGAGTGGGAAGACAAATTCTGGGAATACCTGCTCCAGGCCAGTAAAAGTAGGGACTCAAGGGCCTTTTGGAATCTCATAGGCACACGGAACAAACCCGATGCATCCATGAGACCCTGCAATATCCCGCCCCAAAATTGGGTTGAACATTTCGGGACCTTATACCTCCCTCCAGATGGGGAATTGAATGTTGGGATAAACCCTACTCTAGTGATTGAACCTCACGCCTATGATCTCTTCACTCCCTTAGAGATTGAGGGGGTTATAGGGTGGGTAGCGCCCCGCAAGGCGGCGGGCCCAGCCGGCCTTCCGGGGGACCTCATGAGGGCATTCCCAGTGGAATGGGGAAGGGTCATTGCCACTCTCCTAAATGCCATCATGATAGGAGGGGCAGTGCCAGAATCCTGGAAAGGGGCGGTTGTGGTCCCGATCTACAAAAAAGGGTGTAGCGAAACCCCGGGGAACTACCACCCTATAAGCCTGATAGACTCCACCCAAAAGATAGCTGGTAAAGCTATCCTTGGTAGGATTCTCCACTGGGTGGAGGGGAACAAAATCCTATCAGACTTTCAGGCAGGCTTTCGGGCGGGAATGGGGACAATAGAGCAGGTGTTTAGGTTGCTACTATTGGGGTGGAAGGTGATGGAACTAGGCAAAGGCAGTCTTTACTTGGCCTTTATTGACCTGAAGACTGCCTTTGACCTAGTCCCCCGGGAAGAGCTCTGGAGGGTGCTCTATGAGCTGGGACTACCCCCTTACATCTTGTCCCTCCTCATTAGCCTCCATGCCCATACCTTTGCACAGGTCAGTTGGGGTAAAAACGGAGAGCTCACTGAAAAGATACCAGTGTCCAGGGGCGTAAGACAGGGCTGCGTCTTGGCGCCCACCCTATTTTCACTATATGTGAATGGGGTGGTAAAACATCTTCAACAAGAACCAGCTGACGCCCCCTGTCTTGGAGGAGTCCGCATCCCCACCTTGCTTTTTGCGGACGACACGCTTCTGATCTCGAAGACCCCCCAAGGCCTGCAGAAATTGCTAACGCGTTTCCAGGAGTTTTGTGCTGCTAAAGGCTTAACAATAAATGTGGACAAAACAAAATACTTAGTCCTAAACCCACCTAGGAAACTGGGCCGCCCTCCTACACTTAACTCTGTTCCCCTAGAGAAAATGGCCGAATTCGATTACCTCGGCATTCGGATTACGGATAGGATGTCTTGGGCAAACCACATTGATAAAATGGTCCTCAACCATAGGAGAGTAGGAGGAGCTCTCATGAGGGAGTTCCGGGCCTCACCCAGGAGATCACTTACCCCAGTAATCGACATCTACAAGGCCAAAGTAGTGACATCAGCCTTGTATGGGGCCGAATTGTGGGGCCACTGCCGTTTGGATGCCCTAGCGACAGCGGAGAGCAAGTTGCTGAAATCAAGCCCAGCTCCGTCCGCTCCTACTATGGACACGAATCTGGAGGGGTGAAGAGCTAAAATCCTATGCTGACGGCCTGGGGGAAATAATGAGTATGGGGGGATGGGCTAAGATAAGGTGGTTAAGGGAAACAAAAAGTCTTTTGGAAAAGATTGGACTAGGGGACTGTTGGTCAACACGTTCAGCCCCTCCAAAAGAAACTGTCAAGGCGCTTTTCTGGAAATGGACTGCGGAGCGCCTAATTGCAAACTCGAACCACTGCAAGTCCACTGTTGCCTTCTTACAAATCAAGGATATTGTGGCCTTTGAACCCTATCTAGACTTGATTACCCTCCCCTTTGACCGAGCCCTTTATTTTAAATTTAGAGTTGGATCCCTCCCCCTGGGTGCTGTGGTATCAAAATGGACACCAGCGGCCCGTACTTCCCCCAATTGTGCATGTTGCCCGAGTAGGATTGAGTCCATCGCACATGTCCTATTTGAGTGCCCGGATTATGCAAGGCCTAGGTCTTTTTGGTTGAAACCTCTTTGCCGGAATTTGGGCACACGTAGCCACCTGGAAGCCTTGCGTATTCTAACTACGGACACTTCCCCCTCTATTGTGTGTGGAATAGCAACATTTTTAAAACAGTTTTGGGTTATTCGTTGTAAGAGATTGTCAGTAGCAGTTTAATTCTTTTTTAGCTAAATTATCTTTGGGCATTCCAAGTCCTTTTATTCTTTTTAACGAGTTCTTATACTGACTCTTATAGCTATGTTTTCTTATTGTGTGCATTGTTATGATTGTATTGTAAATGTGCTTATAAGATATCTCTGCATATCGAATAAAAGCTTATGACTGACTGACTGACAAAGCGCTCCATGACACATTGTCCTGAATACCTCAACAATTGCCTCACGTTCTACACTCCAACATGCAAACTCCGCTCCGCCAGCCTCGCCCTCGCCACCGTCCCACCGATCCGCAGAACCACCACCAGAGGAAGATCATTCTCCTACCTAGTTGGCCAAGACGTGGAACTCCCTCCACGCTCACCTTCGACTGACCCAGGACCACCTCACTTTCAGGAAACACCTCAAGACCTGGCTCTTCGAGCAGTAGCGGCACTCAAACCCCCAACACCTTGGGACCCTCACGGGTGAGTAGCACGCTCTACAAGTGTATTGATTGATTGAATTTTGCAATTTGAATTTTTCCAATTTAGCTTCATCTTCTCTGCCTCATCATTGCAGCATTAATTTAAGGTATTTTTCACTTCTTTATATACGCAATGCAGATATAACACTGATCTACAAGTTGGACCAGTCATATTTTGGTTACTGATTTAATCAATCTGTCTAAAAGCATAGTTTTTAAATCTGGCAGTGTTAAGCACCACAATCTCTCAGAAAAAATTTATTTTGTAGGAAGGTAAAAGGTAAAAGAGCAATCTTCACAGTCATGGTTTCATTTTGTAACTCAGACAAATAAGTCATCTATGTTTATTTCTTCTTCTAATTCTTCTAAAACTACAAAAAAGACCAATATAAATGTTGGTGCATCTTGCTGAGTGTTCTGAGTAAATTGTACTGATCCACTACACATATCCACTAGAACTTGAATGCCTGAAGCACAATGTTTTATAGTCCTATCACTAAGTAAATGTTGTTGCAAAGTATACAGTGCAGAACATAATCTTTTCAGTGCTTTCAGTTCTATTGCATTTAAAAGATGTTGTAAATGAAACATTGAGAACATAATTTGCATAGCTGGTGACACCAGAAGTGTTTGGCCAGCCAATCTTTCACTCATTCTACAGTTTTCTCTTCTTAAAATCTTCCATGTAATCCTTCAGCGACATCTATAGAGACTATTGTGAGCTTCTGATTTGGACAGATGGTATACAACGTTTACCACGCATTTTTTACCACGCACTACACTTACAACGCAGGCATTACCACGCATACCATTACAACGCATTGCGCTGGGGGGCGCTCTAGGATAGGGAATAAGTTTAATTTTATTTCCAACACCTTCCCTAGTATCCACGGGGACTGGAGTTGGAATATAAAATTATACTTACCACTATCCAGCACCTCAAAGCGCTATTCGCTGTAACGGTATGCGTTGTAAATACCGCGTTGTAATGGTATGCCTGGTAATAGTATGCGTGGTAACGTCATACATCCTGGGCAGATTATTAGTTTCTCATGAATGCGATACAGTCCTAAATGAGGAGCGTGCACACTTCTTGACCAATTGTGCCCACTGACACAACTTGCTTCTGAACTAACTTTCCTGTCATCAAAATCAACCAAAAATCAACCAATGATTTTACTTGAAGAAATGCAACATATGTCATACCTTCTTAAAACACAGTACTATCAATATTAACAAAAGTTGTGTCTACACTTTAGCCTAGAGATTTAAGGATAGTTACAATGTACGCTAGAGACATTGGGAAATGCTGTAGCCATACCTATAAGTCTTTTACAAGCAAAAAACGTACTACACATCGGCCAATCTGCTTCATGCCATCAATCTGATCAAATTGCAAGGCTAAGTAGTCAACCTCATCCCTATTTGGAAAGGTAATGAAATCAGCAACTTTACCTATAGAAGCATTTACTAATCCTTCCTAAACACTTACATTTCTATGCAAAATTACTTTACAGGTTTTGCATATGCGCAACAACATTTCTAATTCTACAGTCTTGGATACAGATTTCTCCAATGAAACCAATTTTGATTGTAGCTTTCCACTTGCCAGTAATTTTATTTCCTGGTGCTGCTCCATTTTGTCAATAGCTGTAACTTCCAAAATGTCTTCTTTCTCCAGATTTAGTAATTGTTCATTAAAATCGGAGCACTCTTGAAGTGTTTTGAACGTATCTAGGACCCTAATTAAATATTCCCGATGTATGCCCTTATGTGGTTATAACAAATCATATCCTTATAAAGGCATAAGAATCATATCCATATTTAGTCATAGCCAATGCAGTCCAAAATACGGCAAAGCTACTTCCCTAGACTCCTAGAAAGTACAACGCGTTCTTTGAACAAACCAAACCTCCAGCAGCCCGGGAATTCCCCCTGCTTTTGTTTTGATTTGTCCTAGAACTCCGGAGAGTCCTGAAAGAACTGCCAGTTCTTAGTGACAGTTCTTAGTGACGTCTTATGTCCAACCTTACGTCAAACACGGCACCTTCCAGGTATAAATATACCAGCATTTGCCTTAAGCAAACACACAGTGGTTTGGAGCAGAGCGGCTATCTACTTATCCAAAGCCCAGCTGATGAGAGTGCCGAAGGAAGCCGACCCCCCATTTGACGCACTGAGAGAGACACTGTCTTTCCTCCTGCCGAGAAATCCAGCTCCAGTGTTTCCAGTCCCCCTTTGCGGGTTGCTGGGAGATTGAGTCCTGAGAAAGAGATACAAGACCTTCTTCATTCTAAACCAAGGTACGGAGCTGATTAGACCCTTAGAGAATTCTTGACTCAGATTCTTGGCGAACACTAACTTAACTTAAACTGCAGCTCACTTACTCCTTCCCACATACTAGGCTTAGGTTTGGTACACCGGGGAAGGCGTATTTTAGAAGCACCAGTTAAGTATGTTTAGTCAACTTTTATCATTGTATGTATTGTATATATTTTATCCATTTTAAGTATCATATGGCTCAGAAACCATATAATGCTTTTACAGTATTATTTCATAATACTCCTTTTACTGTACGCACTTTACTTTATGATAAGTAATGCAATTGTGGCAATTCATTTCTCTTGCATGAGAAAGAAGACTGCTCAATAAATGACTTTTATTGAAAACGCCTGTCTCTCTATTTCTCTGCACTCTGGTGAAACTAAGCATGCACGATTGACTGAGTGAAATAGCTATCTATTGTTTTCACACAACTCTGGAGATATACTTCTTATTCTGGAGGGAGCAAAGTTGTCATGTTTATGCGGTTGTCAGAAACTAATCCCTTCTGGGCTAATCAGGAAAGTTAACTCCTTCCTGTTCATTCGAGAATGTTTCTAGTGACCTCTGAGCTAGCTGGCATACCTAATTAAGTCTAACATATTCAGTAGAGACCTAGTCGACTTCAGTCCTACGTCTAAACTACTGTTTATGTTATTCCAATGCGCAGAACCTATTGGGAATATAGGAACTACACTACATAAGTGTAGGCATTTAACAGACTATAGGTTTTCCATCTTCAATGACTTTGAACACTAGCTGTGTTGCTGTGTTCTTAGAGGAGAAACGCTTGCTAACTTTCCAAGATACGTTTCCCCTCCTTTGTCAGAATTCTTTCTCTAATGTCCTTCAAAATATTTCCGCATTCCATGTCGGATGCTTGCTGTATATTCCTCAGTAGTTCCTTGTTTAGCCAAATGCTTACATTGACAATACTTCCCAAAGAATGCAGAGATTCGTCATGAAGAGGTGTCTTGAGAACAGGCTGTCCTTTGAAAGAGGTAAGTTGCAGTAGCTCATCAAAGAACATTTAAATGCTTTCATCCAAACAGCACATCATAATCCGCTTTTAAAATCAGTTGCATTCTCAAGTGTATTAATGTATTCATTAAGTTTGCGACCATACCCACCTCATTGAAGATCAAAAGCATCAGTTCCTTCAACACTCTTGACACCTCATGACAAGCTTCACCAAATAACTTTTGGTATTGTAATTTATTGTCATGTTCAGCAGGTAGCATCGGTAGACGATATAAAGTAATTATTTTAATGTTGTGTTCAGTCAATCCAGTGGGTGCTGTTATTAAACACAATAAATTTGAATCTGTAGTCCTCTGTAGGTAAGCTAATCCAATCCAATAATTCTTTATTTCAATTGATAAGAATCATAAATCAGACGGTCTGTTCTTGTTTGACCCATGTCTTCCGTTGGCTTGTCTCAGCCCAGCTTAAATGCAACGAGGACAAGTCTGAGCTACTATTCTATGGCAATTTTCCGGCCAATTTTAGAGAGCTTATTTGGCTGACAGATTTTGCATGTCCTAGCTACCATGGAGGCCCGGCCAAAAACCTGGGGGTCTGGTTTGGACAGGATCTTAAGTTTGAAGCCCATCTAAAAAAACTTACTGCGACCTGTTTTGCGACCCTAAAGTCACTCAAGCGATTCCTTCCACTTCTCCATAGGGAGGCGAAGGAGACTGTTTTGCGTGCTCTGATTCTGTCAAGGCTTGATTATGCCAATGCTCTCTATAGTGGTCTCCCTAAATACCTTATAAAGCGAATGCAGATCATTCAGAACGCGGCCGTGCGACTTCTGTTCCATCTTCCACGAAGAACTAGTGCGCATGCCCATCTTCGTGAGCTCCACTGGCTCCCTGTGGCGCATCGCATTATGTTTAAATCATTGGTTTTGGCCTTTCGGGCCCTGCACCAGCAAGGCCCACAATACTTGCACAAGAGATTTTCCCTTTACACGCCTCCTCGTGCTCTTCGATCGGCCAATCTTCGTCTGATGTCCATGCCTAAAATCAGATATGCGAGACTGGGCGGTCAGTCAATTTCGGTCCAAACAGCACGGGCTTGGAATGCCTTGCCGCTCTCTCTGCGATCAGCAACTACATTGGCAGGATTTAAGAAAGGGCTAAAAACCCATCTTTTTAACATTAGTATTTAGTTCTCTGCTTCTTTCTTTTTGGACTGGGTCAGTTTAGTGCCTACATATCGCGCCAGGATACTCTGTAGTAGCAGAGCGTGTAATAAAATATTTTATAACATAACATAACATAACATAAATGAAAGCAGTACAAGAAAAACAATCTACCAGACAATAAAAATGTAAAATGACGGTACAGATTCAATTCTTAAAATTCATATATATGCACAAAGATGATTTTGTTTTAAAAATAAGTCATGTACAATATACAAATTTAAAAATATAAAAAGTTTAAGAACAGTTTAAAAAGGGTCCTTGTAAAATGGCCTTCGGACAGTATAAAGTGCATCAAACCATGTACACATTTGTAGCCAAAAATCCTGCTAGTCCATCAGAGGTAAAAACAATTACAGGGGTCTTCTGTTATTAATCCGAGCTGTGGCCACCAAGAAGCTAGCTACACTGTACGTGACCTGAACAGAGCTAAGCATTTGTAGGTGCATAATGGAGGGCCTTACTTGTATGAATCCAGGTTCGCGTAGAATGGGTTTTAAAAAATGTTTGCGCACCTCCAAGTAGCGATCACAGAACATTACCAAATGGAGAGTGTCCTGGACGGAAAAATTGTCACAGGAACATAGTGGGGCATCTTCCGGTTTCACCCACTTAGGGAATATACCCAGTGTGAGATGGATAAGGTTAAATCAAAATCTCACAAGCAGAAAGCGATGAAAGGGTTTGGTGACGTACAACAAATATGGTTCAATAGATGGACAAATTATTAAACCATAAACCCTTCTAACTAGAAGTTTTCTGAGTCCCTCTTTCTCCTTCTCTGTCTCCAACAACCTGAGAAAGCTATGTTTAATCAACCCTATGTCCTCCTTCTTGATGCCCTGCGGCAAAGAAAACAGATCGGGTCTCCCCAGCCTGATGCATGCCACTCTAACATACAACAGCCATGGGACCCTCTCCGCATTCTCCAGGGCAACGCAATCCTTCAGAATTAGGAGGTTAAGGGTGAGCTCCTCATTCAGCCAAGTTTTAGCCCAATAGATCAGTGGTGCCATTTTTAATTGTTCCGAGATATAACCCTGGCCCAGTTCGGAGTGTATTGAAAATGTGGGGGATGATTGCGGGAGTGATAGGAGAGATCTAAAAAACCTGTTTTCTACGATTTGTATGTTGGTTGTAGCTGCATAACCCCAGATTGGCACTCCATAGGATGCTATCGCTAGGCACTTTGATTTATAGATCTTCAGTACAGCCTCCATGAGTCTTGCTCCCAGTCTCTTGGAGAAGTTCAGCAGCGCTGTAGTAGATCTTGCAACTACGTTAATCCTGAACTTCATCTGCGGGCCCCAATTACCCTTCTCATCGAAAAGAACTCCCAAATAGGGGAAGGAAGGTACCCTCGTCAGGACCGTTCCGTTGCACCTAAAGCTTTTTACCTTCAAGTTCTTATTCCGTGCTCCGGCTACCATTACATGGGATTTAATAGTGTTAACTTTTAAATCCAGGCCCTCCATGAAGCTGCCGAAATGGTCCAGCAGCCTCTGTAGGCCCAGGCCCGTGCGTGTCAGTAGGACAGCATCATCCGCGTATAGGAGGACCGGGATACCCGATCCGCCTATACATGGTGTGTCCAGTATAGCCATACCCAGGGATTTTTCAAGGGCGTTAATATAGATAGTAAAAAGAAGGGGGCCAATATACAACCTTGTCTAACTCCCCTTCTAGAACTAAATTTCCCAGTGCACCGTCCTTCCCTCGTAACCCTGACAGAAGCCGACAGGTCCTGATGAAGGAAGCCCAGAAAGTTAACCAAAGCTTCATCCAGGCCTAGCTCACGTAAAATCCTCCATAGTTTTGAGCGGTTGACTAAATCAAACGCCGAAGATAGGTCCATGAAACCCAGATATAAATAGCCGTCCTTTGCAACTGTATATTTACTTATGAGGAGGTTGCAAATTTAAACATTGGTCCATGGTGCCCCAGTGTTCTCTGAATCCGTACTGAAGGTTAGAGAGGACCCTCTCTCCTGCCAGCCAGTCCCCCACTCTCTTAAATATGACTCTGCCCATGATCTTAACGGCAGAGTCAAGCAATGAAATTGGCCTATAACAGGCCGGGTCGCCTCTACACCCCTTCTTAAAGATAGGGACTATGACAGATGAGGTCCAGGAAGGTGGGAAACCAGCGGTAGACACGGCATTGAACACATTAGTCAGGATTTTAGCCCAAAATTGTGGATACAGGACGTACAAATCTGCGGGTACCCCATCTGGGCCAGGAGCCTTGTGTTTGGTGGTCTCTGATTGCCCTTTCTACCTCCGCCAGGTTGAACTTAACTGGTGTGTCATTCTCAAAAGGAGCGTCTCCATCCAATAAGAGACCCCCCTGATCGATTTTATAGATGCCCTTAAAATGTAAAAGCCAACTATCATCATGGATAACACAATCCATGTCCAGGTTGTCCTGGTCCGAGAAGAAAGGCTGGTTAATGATAGCCCAAAACTTTCTGCTGTCCTTCAACACATCCATGGATTGCAAATTTTCCCAGGCTTCCTCCTAGATTTAACGTTTACGCGTTGCAATGGCAGTTTTGTACTTGCGAAGTTGTGCAACTAGTACCCTATTCCTTGGCCTCTGTTTTAATTCCTCAAGAAGAGCGCCATGGGTCCTAGAGCAGTTTTTGTCGAACCATTTATGGGCCCTTCTAATATGTCTGATTTTACCACCCTCTAGATCCTTGGCGATCTGCTTGCACACCTCTACATAAGCCGCGACAACGTCCCGTCCTGGAGCGGTGTCATCCAAGCAAACCGCCAAATTGGCCTCGGTTTTACTCGCCAACTCCTCAAAGAAAGTCTCTGGGACCACCATGTTCCATTTTATGCGTCTCCCCTGGTCGGTGGACAACAAATCGTTTGGAGCCCCTCCCCCTAACTCCTTCCCGAGCCTACCAATGCCGAGGTCAACTGTCAGCACGACCGGATTGTGGTCGCTGAAAGTTGAGATCACTGCACCGTAGGCTGAGATTTTCGCCAAAGGACCAGGAGATATAAAGATGTAGTCAATAACCGAGTTTGCTCCTTGCCATATAAAGGTGGGGACTCTTGCCTCTCCATTGTCAACCCCTGGTTCAAATAAATTCAAATTGGTGAGAAGGGATTCAAGGGCCTCTCCCTCATTACTATGCTCGAAATGGGGTACCCCCTCGGGTGGTAGCCCGCCATGGACATCATTGTAGCACTCCCAGGGACAGGGATGTATATTAAAATCACCCAAGAGTACCAACTCTGGGGCAGGGGATTGTTCCTGTATGTATGCTGACAAAAATTGCTCTATATTAATGACGTGCTCATTTTGTAGAGAGCCCTCCCTCACGTTATAAAAATTAATTATCAAGAATTTATGCTGTACAGAAGCAGTCCATTCGATAATTTGGAAGGTCATGGAATCAGTATCTAATTTTCTAAAAGTCCCTGCAAGATTTAGTGAAATGAGTAGAAGCAGCCCCCCTTAAGTTTTTCCTGCTGGCCCCTGAACAGCGGGGATAACAAAACTAACATAGCCATCCAGTGAAACACTGTGCGTGATATCCCAAGTTTGTTGGAGGGCAATGATCATGTAATGCCTAATAAACTCCAGCCATATAGGATCATTTATTTTTTATCTAATTCCCGCCACATTCCAGGTCAGAAATTTACAAATATGGCTCTGTTCTCCTGTCTCAGTCCTCGTCTCTGCCAAACAGGAAGGTAGTCAATCGCTCGACTCCATTGGAGACAACGGAGCAAAACGATTTATCTGTACTAAGGAGAGACTGCTCTGGTGTGCATTAGAAGATATACTCGCAGATCCCCCAACCACCCTCCCAGAGTGCTCCTGTGTAGGTCTCTGCACAGTATTATTTGCCTGGTGACACGACAACTGCTGTGTGATGCTGGTGGGCCCCTTCTGATATTGCACCAGTGGACTCTAAAGTGGTCCTGGGGACCTGGTTGGGGGATAGAAGAACCCAAGAGGGAGGGGTCTAATGCCCTTATTCGTCAGGTCGGAGGCATCCCAGATCAGTCTTTGGGCGCTAGCCTGATCATTAAAATTGACCACCACACAGTCCCCTGGAATGCATTTTGGGCGCCACCCAACCCAACTAACCCTTCTTGCCATATTCACACTACTTGTGATGTCTGTGCCTCCACTACAGAACTGAGAACACCATTGTCTAGCCAGTAACATAACATCATGGGTTGTTTCGTTGTGGCCCGTCGTAACAGAGGGAACCCTTGTAAAAACGGCCACAAACGGGGGGGCTTGAGGAGGTAGCTGGAGATGACAGTCCCTTTGGCGGCCCTGCCTTAAACCATCTCTGTTGTTATCCCTCCTATTACTGGCTCCAGAGTTAGGGCTCCCGCTCCCCTCCCTTGTTGACCCCCCTGTAGACAAAGCTCCCACAATATCCGGGCTTTTACCCCTTAGGACTTCCCGGTCCTTGTTTCTACTATTATCACAGGGGTCAATAGTGATTGGGTTCTGGGTGATGGCCATATTCGCCTTACGATCAGCCTGTTGTTTAAGAAAAGCATCAATTTTCTCGCATTTACCCAATATCCCCGCTAAACATTTATTCAGTGTGTCCACAATGTCTTTTGCAATGGCCAACAAGGCGGGCTCCAGTCTAGTGGTAAATAAGTCCTCTATAAAATTAGTGACAAGGTCCCTTAGGCTACCATCCTGCTCGGTAGGCCTCCCCGGGGGATGTTTCCTCCTGGACGGTTTTATAGTTGACCTTCTCTTTCGAGTAGACTTGGTTTGAGGGATCGCGAGCGGTTTGGGCCTTAAGATTGGTGGTAGGTTGAGGTGAACTATGGGGAACATCTAATGCCTTATCTGTGAGAGAGGGATTTGTTATAACAATAATGGGTTCAAGTGGAACACTCAGGGTAGGAACATTGTCTGGCGCCAGGTCGATGTGTGTAATGTATGTAAATGTAAATGTAAATGTAAATTTAAAGGGTAGGAGCATTGTCTGGCGCCAGGTCGATAGAAGCAGATGCCAACCCCAGTTCCTTTACTGCACTGGCAATTTCCTTAGTCAATACCCCCACAGCAGAAGTTGAATACGAAATAATTGACTCCGATTTTCTGGGTATTTTGGCATGTTTACCTTCATGATCACCACGACAGAGCTGCTTTCTCTTCCCCATGGCAGATATCAGAGGGATGGCCTGGCTAGGCCTCTACCGTCCTCGGACGGCCACAGACGGCCCGCCGTTTGCCCAGGCTTAGCCCGGCGCTGCCCACGCGCGTCCCGTGGGGCGGAAATGGCAGGCTGAAGATATCCGGTAGGATGGGGCTGTGCGCGCTGCTGCCTTTTGGGACGAGTCCCACACGCTGATGTCCGCCCGCAGCTCCGCCTGTCAATGGGCTCCCCAGGTCCGTTTAGCCCGGTGCTGTGTCCAGAAGCAACAATGAGGGCGCTGCATCTCCAGCGAAGCGGGAGGCGCGAGGTCGTTTTATTTGCCTAGTAGGTGGTGGCGGGGCTGTGCGCGCTGCTGTCTTTCGGGACAACGAGTCCCACGCGCTGATGTCCGCCCGCTGCTCCGCCAGTCAAGGAGCTCCCCAGGTCCTTTTAGCCCGGTGCTGTGTCCAAAAGCAACAATGAGGGCGCTGCGTCTCCCGTGAAGCAGGAGGCGCAAGATTGTTTTATCTGCCCGGTAGGTGGGGGCGGGGCTGTGCGCGCTGCTGTCTTTCGGGACAACGAGTCCCACGCACTGATGTCCGCCCGCTGCTCCGCCTGTCAAGGGGCTCCGCAGGTCCGTTTAGCCCGGTGCTGTGTCCAGAAGCAACAATGAGGGTGCTGCGTCTCCCTGTAGGTAAGCGATGAGAACTTCAGTTAGATAACTTTTCTCTGTGCCAGCTTGATTAACTGATATATAATAGTATTGGCATAAAGGATGAACATTTGCATTCTTTCTTCTGGTGGAGGAATCCGTGCTCTATTTTTCTCTTTTTCCTCCGTATCAATTTCTTTCTGCTCGTCGTTCAATTGTCCAACTGACTGTTTGAAATCAGCACTTTCCTGCCTTGCTTGTTCAATTGCAGTTTCCACCTCATTCATAGCTATTGCAGCTTCCTTTTCAATAATTGGTTGTCCAAGAGTGTCTTGACTTAGTGGTCCAGAACTCTGGCTGCTTTGTGAGCTCTCCTTTGCTATCATAGCAGCAATTATTTTCCCCTTTTAATCTCATCATTTAACATTTGCAAATAGTTTGTGAAGACTGAACACTGAATGCTGTTTTTCAGTGTTGGAAGAATCTTCGTAGCAGTCACAGTATCCAAGAAATTCCGGTTCAGCTTGCCAAGGCTTGAAAAGTTGTAGAAGTGTAAAATAGAAAAACTCTCTTCTGTCTAGAGTTTGGGAACTAAGTTTTCTGTCATTATTTAGATTTCCTTTTACATGTTTCACCAAACAACCATCACATCTAACTACGGCATAGTTCACTTCTTCTATGTTTTCTATTACATTCCTTTTGTATCTGTAGTATTGAAGTAATTCATAAAGTCACATGTCTTCTAGATGTGGACCCATTCTTGGATAATACATGTCTAACACATTTGATTTCAGCATTTCTATACGTTCTGGGAAAGACTTTAACACTCTATGTCATATACTTGCTAGGCCTAGATTTACCCATACACATACCCTTGACCTTGAGAACAAACTAGCCTAGCTTAACTGATCATAGCACACATAGGATCACATCTGTCTATGGTAAAACATTCTCAAGCTGAAGCTGTACAATTTCTTAGATAGAGTCTTTTCTGCAGAAATCTCCTCCCACGTCGCCTTCATCTCGGTCTTCTTTGATTTTTTAATGTATGAAGTGAAGTACTAAGCAACAGCGATAGAGTTGTCTGCAACAAATTGTAGTTTAATATCTGGATTCTGTGCTTGATAATGACGGGACTGTAGTCGTTAATAAACTTGGAAGCCTCTGTTCTTCTCAGGTTGTATGTGGTTTTGGTGATTTCCATGACAGTGTATGCCTGACTGCAGGCAAAAATCTTTTCACTTTTCCTTGAGAAATCACAGGTCGTAGGAATCCAAATCAACATCTCGTGTATAACTTTCCTTTAGATCAGCATTTTTAGCGACAGCGCTTCCCACATCTATGAGTTTGAAAGAATGGAACTTGTTGTCTAAAGCCTTTTTCATTATTGCCTTTTGGAATGGTGCATGCCAAATAGTTGTATGAAAGACAAGACAGACTCATCACTGTCTGTTCATACCTTTGGTGTATTAAGTATGTGAATATGAGGAGCACCTCTTGCTTGGTACTCTTCTCACCAAAACAAGTTACTTCACCAAGAGGAGGATATCTTTTGTTGAAGAAGAAAGACTTAGCTTAAAACCTCTGGTTAAAATAACTGCAATCATTAGCGTGATTCCAAGGAGCAAAGTTCTCCGGCTGCCTTCACTTTCATATCTTCAATGTTAAAGGCTGCTTCTCTCAAAAATTCAAAAAGGTCATCTCAGTGATACTCAGTGCAACTGAGCGTCAGAAACAAAGTAGGTGCACCTAGTTTTCTCAACATACATTTTAGTTCTCCATGAAGGTGATAACAATACTTGTTGGTGCCACATTGGCACACCATCAAATTAATCAAGTTGTCCTCCAAGTTTTCATCCTTCCCATGACGTTTGTCAATGAATTCCTTTGCAGAGAGATTTTGAAGATTAACTCATGTCTTCAGTATGTAGTAAACAGCATATGAAAGTCCAAACAAGTCACTCTCAAACAGAAGATTGAATACGTAGGGAATTGTGAGAGGCTGGCTTGGTATATGATGCACACTTATGTAAGTGGGCACCCTGCACCAATCCAAACAACCCTTATGGTGATTTTAGTGATCTTAGACAACCTTAGAAAGGTCTCACAGTGGTAGCTGTGAAGAGCAGCCTTCAGGCTTAGTCTAGAATGAGTGTAAAGCAGCTTGTTTTACCAGAACATAATCTTATAGGTAGGCCTGGGCGATAAATTGTGTTCTGCTCACCGAATTAGCGGAATTTGGGTAAAATCACGTTCCGCGGAGAACGTGAAATTATCAAAATTCTGCGTTCTGCCATTTTGCAAAATTTTTTGCTTGTTCGCTTTCTCAAAATACGTGTTCGAGAGATATTTCCCCCCGTGCACGCAAACAGCAATTGCGAACAGGAAAACAGTATTGCAAACAATCATTTCCACATGTTTGCGGAATTTCTCCATGTTCGCTGAGATTTTTTACCGTTTCGCGGAGATTTGCGTAACGCGATTATGCAAATCCCGCCCACCGCTACTTATAGGTATAGATTAAGTGAAAAAGAACAACACAGTATAGTTATAAAAATATGAACTTATTATAAGGCACTCACTAACACATACAGATATCGCCTAGCCGCAGATATACACAATGCACACATTTTTTTAAAAATAGAGACAGGTAGGTAGCATGAAATACACAGTTGTCCCCAAGGGGAGACAAAACCATGTACTAAAATAGAGGTATGCAAACCACAAATCCAGTCAAGACTATACCCAGAAGACATGGAAGTGCCAGGGACCCAAAGAGACACCCGAGGTAAGTAACCAGGAGCCCCACGGAGGCCGTGTGAAGAGTGGGAACACGACTGTGAAATAAGTGCAAGTCAAAGAGTAAGTTGAGTTGCAATCTTAAAGAAGGAGGACCCTTCCCAGTGGCCCCTTAAGAAACCCCACTGAAGACAGAAGGGTGGAGAGGCAGCCCACCTGTGGATACCCTAGAACCCAGAATACCTATACCAGGGAAGCAAGGTCTATAGGTGTGAAGGTGTGGCGTCGGTAACCGCTGTCAAACTCAATGGAGAACTTCAGGAAAATGCTTCTGCTGGGGAAGGTGAAAGTGTCTGGAGGATCCCAAAGGTGGATTCGAGTTGAGAAATACCTGTAAGCAGAGGGAACAGTGTCTCTGCCACTCAGAGGTGACCAGGAGGCATGGAAGATAAATACCCACCGATGTCAGGCGTTGCAGGCGTGATGAGTGACCCTGGAGCTGCAGCTGTGAGGACCAGGCAGCATTGTAGAAGACCAAGGGCACTCCATGATCTGTCCCTCTTTGGGTGTCGAGAGTTGAGGGGTCGGTGTCTGTTGAAAACACCAACAAGTCTTGGCAACTGTAAATAATTTTGAACGCAAAGAAGGTGCAGTGTTGGGACCACCAAGGTTCAGGTGACTCACCACAAGCAGGGGAGTTAGAGCAGGCCCTGAAAATCAGAAGAGCCTGCAGAATTTAAAGATGACCCTCAAAAGGACCCACAGGCTGGAGGCACTGGAGTCTCAAGAGGACCTTGAGCAGCTCACTAAAGAATCAGCCAACAATGCAAGTGATGGGGTGAGAATGAAGATCTTGGTCACTGGAGGTGCTTGAGGTGAGGGCTAATTGTTGCCCAAAGATCTTAATGGAAGGAAGCCAACAAGCCCTGGTAACGGCAAATCAATGCAGTGCACAGGGGTTCAGTTCCTGCAGCTCCGACGAGGGATACTGGCTTCACATTTGGTGACAGGGTGGGCAATCCACGAGGGATGTGAAGAACCGTGGCCTGCGTTATTAAGCCTCTTGGAGTCTGTGGGAGCCCAGGATCAGCAGATCGGTCAGCTTAGTTGTGGTGCCTGCAGATGTAGGGAAGTGACTCATTCACTTCAAGGGAGATTCCTTCAGGTGTCTTGAAAGGTTCCTGTATGGAGCAGAGGCATGGATGTTGCAGCAGACAAGAAGGATGATGAGATCAGGAGCAGCTGGAGTCTTCCAATTTGCAGCATTGATGCCATGAGCAAAGTCCAACGAAATTCAGAGTTCCCAGACGGTTGAAGAAGAAGTGGTATCTCGAAATTAATCTTGCAACAATGAACCTAGGGGCACACCCTCAGGTAAGCCCTTCAGTACCCTAAGGAAAGGGTTGTGATGATTCAGGGTTCCCTCCCAGGGAAAGGGTTCGGACAGTGGGGAGGATACTCCCATGGCCTTTGTCCAGTTTCACGTCGGAGCAGGAGCCAACATCTCCCTGAGCTGGTTTGAACTGGACTATGCAAGGAGGGCACCAAATGGATGCTTCAAACAAACTGAGTGGCTCTGGCAAGTGCTCCCACCCGGCCCAAATACACTAATCCCTGTCTGGGAGGTGGACACACCTCCCTGTGACAGGATACCTATTGTTCTGCCTACTTCTATTTGAGCTTGGCTCAGCATCAGGAGGGCAGAATTGATTCTGTGGTCGGCAGCAGCCATGTTGTGCTGTCCAGGTCTAGAAGACTTGTACCAGGAACCCGGAGGGGCTCCCGGAGGAGCTTTAAAGTGAATGGAATCATACCTATCACCCTGTTTAAGGCTGTAGGGGTGTCCTGCTCATGCAGGGGCACCCTCACACTTAGAACTGAGCACCCTGCCTTCAGGATTAAAAGGCCTGCTTAAAGGGTAACTTGTAGGTTTTAAGTGTGGTGACTTTAGATATATAAAAACCTATTTCTTTCATCAGTGGTGCTAGCACCAGCTTCACAGGTTGCAATGGCAGGCCTGTAGTAACAGTTTGAGAGGTCCCTCATGGGTGGCATAATATATGCTTCAGCCCATGGGGCACCTCTGGTGTACCTATGCCCTGGATCCCTCAATATCATATACTAGGGACTGATAAGTGTACACCAGTGTCCAATCTGGATTGTACCTAAGTACTTACCACATCAAATTAAGGGAGAAAGCACAGAGACTGGGGTCCTGATTAGCAGGATCCCAATCAGACTAGTCAGAAAAAGCATTGCTCCAGGCAAAAAAATTGAGGTAACTATAAAAACAGATTCTATTTTCCTACATGAATGCACTGCCAAAATCTTGTATCCTCTGAGTATAATCTGGTTGATCGGTTCTCAGCCGCTAGTATCTGTACAGGGCGATCATCAAATTGGCAACCTCTTCCAGTGGGAAACATTGGTGGAAAATAGCAAGTTTCTAACCTTTTCTCCCAAAGCCTCACGGGAGCTCCTTTTGCTGGCTTCATTTTAAAGAGATAAATAGCATCATCAATTACTTCTTTAGATACAACACATGTCCTGTGCACACATTGCAATAAATCAATATCGAAAGTTTTTTTACCAGTTATAAGCAAAATCGTAATTAATGAAACAAGGTAGACATATTTGAATGGTTCCTTTTTAAATGCAATATATTAGGCCTTCCTTTTTGGAAGGGAGACATCAAAGCAAAACAACCAGCCGACACGTGTTTCGTCAAGCGGGCATTAAGCCTGTGACTCTTCAGGGCTGGGGAAATAATAAAAGACACGGTACAGTGTTGGAAATATACACATGGCACGCTATTTGACCGAAGGTGAAAAGTGCAGAAAAACACCTCACGGGAGTGAAAACCCTAAGAAGTGAAAAGTTGCATGATAAATATAAGGTATCAGTGATATCAAACAATTCATAAGAGAAACCGTAGTGTGGATTATTGGATTCAAAACCCTCCAAAAATTATTACTATGACGAAAGAAAGTCATGATCAAGAGCAAACACAACTGTAATAGGAAAGAGCTGAAAAATAAGGCACAAAATGGATAAAGTACAAAATATTGGATAAAATATAGAGCGTGATGTGACAAGTGAGTGGGAGAAAAACATGAGCCGAGTGACATCAAGTGTAAATCAGCTATAGTTCGATGCACCTTAAAACACTATATGGACAACACATATTAAACAGCATAAATTGGGAGGCTCTACATCCACCTGAGTTCAAAACATTACATGGAAATGTTATATAAAACAGACGAAAGTATGTAGAAAAGTTATATTCCACAGTGAAATTATGTATTGCTATTTGCACCTTGTTTCAGAATGTCAAGAGAAAACAATAAACCCATGCCCCAGTACCTCCATCTATCTGGGAGTAATAAATGCTGGGAATGATGAGACAAATATTAATTTTAAGCCATTGTGTTGCTTCCGGTAAATATATACAAAATCAGCAAAGGTACGTCTACTCAACTGACCAAAAGTATTTAAACTTGAACATTCAAATGGCCTATACAGTTAAAACCACAGAGTTGCATCCGGTCAACATGTATAAAAAATCAGATAAGTCACATCTATACAGATGAACAAAAAGTATTTAATTCTAACTAGCAAATAGCCTAAAATGACCAGGCAAAGTAAACAAACATGCGATTTAGAGATACAACAAACGAGCAGTATAGATGGAAAAAGTAGCTGGAGTAAGGGGTGGCGCTGCGCGGAAGCAAAAAAAAACGCGTAGGTACCTGTTGAGAGTACAAAGATTGAAGTTCTGTTGGGGAGAAAGAAGGGGTTGTGTAAGTGAAAATATATTAAAGGGGGGAAAAGGAGCCTAACAAAAATAGAAACGGGCATGGCGATTGTTAACTCAGTGTTTAGCCGGTGATATTTCCAACCCGCCATGAACGGGTAAAAAATGTGGAGTATCTATTGTGGGTGAAATAGTAGAAAGAAGCGAAGGACGGGCGAGTACAGCCGTCGTCGCGGCGATCTAAAGACAGAAGTAAGGAATAATGAAACTTCTGTGTATGCCAGTTATAGCATTGGAGAATTAGGGGCAGTCAGTCAAAGAGGCTCCGTGCTCACCTGTATTTGCACCGATAGCGAAAGACTGGTGGTGTATTCTCTTCTGCGTGGGAAGAGTAAAGAGAAAGTCGTCTACACCCTATATTAGCTGTGCGGGCGGGAAGCTCCAAGCAAGCCAGTTGCTAGAATGTTAACCTAACTCTCTGAAAACTGCAAGTGGGCTGGTCGTCCCCAAGAATGGAAACTAAAAAGGGCCAAATGTGGAGCATCACCAAAAGCGCTTTGGTGCTATTCCGAAATGAAGAGGTATGGGAGGTCAAGTGTGAAGAGCAACGCGGTAGGCGTTCTAGTATCATTGAAATCACTGGGGTTGGGAATAGCAATAAAAAAAGGGAGGGGGCTTTCTGTTACCTA
The DNA here is from genome assembly GCF_964263255.1 of Lissotriton vulgaris. Taxonomy (NCBI): domain Eukaryota; kingdom Metazoa; phylum Chordata; class Amphibia; order Caudata; family Salamandridae; genus Lissotriton; species Lissotriton vulgaris. Next base: position 1,409,584,912 of record NC_141691.1, on the reverse strand, counting down.
AGTGGTGTAGCTGGGAACATATTTGGGGACAAAAAAGGGAGACAGAAAGGTTAAGGGTATTTAGAAATAAATGAATAAAGTTGCAGGTTGAGAGAGGAAAGGAAGAAAAGAGCGACATCATAAATCGGGCAGCGTGTGAACATAGTTCATGACTCATGACAAAGAACATCACTGTACGTAATCTGGCGAGGACATAGATCCCAGAGATGTGGAATTTAAAAGGATTACAATGCAAGCCCTAGCTTGAATATTCAAGTAACAAGCTTAAATAGCAAGATAAATTGTCCGTAGGCACCAGTCCTTAGATAGACAACACCTCAAATGTTGGTAAATTCTTGATTAGCAGATTGAGAATCCAAAATATTAAAGAGGCAAAGAACAATGGAATCATGATGTGCAACCTACAAATACCATACTGTGTCATGTAATGTAAATTGTTAGTCATTAATTCTGAATCTTCCCTGCAATTGCGTCTGGCTCTGACAAGCTCACCATAGGGGATATTGTCTGTCTGGTGCTGTAGGTGAGAGTGCATAACATGCAAGACCGCATTGCCAGAGGTTTCTTTGTGGAAGAGGCGGCTGTGTAGGCAGTTATCCTTTGTTTATAGTCTATATCGAGGAAGATAACCCTGGTGGTACTGGATTCACATGTGAATTTCATGTCCATGTCGTTACTGTTCAGGAGTACACAAAATTCCTCTAGGCTGTCCTGAGTGCCAGACCAAAGGAGGAGGCAGTCATCGATATACCTCCCCCAATAGATGATAGATTTGGTCCACTGTGACCCCTTTCTCCCCCATATCTACTCAGATTCAAGGGACCCCCATATACAGATTAGCGAAAGACAGGGAAAATTTGGATCCCATGGCTACCTCCCTTGTCTGTCTATACCACTGTTTGTCGTACATGAACACGTTGTTATTAAGGATGATGTTCATCATAGAGAGTAGCATATTAGTGTGTTGCCAGAGGGTAGGTAGTCTATTGTGTAAGAATGTAGTCACCGCTTGTAAGCCCATGTCAGGTTTAATGGGTGTGTATAACGACACAATGTCCAAAGTGGCCATGACCAAGCCTGGTTGCCACTGTAAGTCAAGATACTTAAGATGTGTTTAGTGTCTTGTATAAAGGAAGGAAGGTTTTGGACCATAGGGTTCAGAAATAGGTCAATGTACTATGAGAGTTTCTCAGTAGGACCCCCCATACCGGATACTATGGGTCTGCCTGGGGGGAAATCCGATTGCTTGTGAATTTTTGGGAGGGTGTACAGCCATGGAAACGCTAGTCTAGATACCTTCATGTACAGAGCCTCGTCATCGTCAATGATGCCTAGGACGTGCCATTTGGTCAGATGTTTATTGATAAGGATGGTCAGTGGGCCTATAGGATTGTAGCTCAGTAACTCATTACAATTGACTTCTTGAAGTTGGGTGAGGATCTCATTGTGGTAGTCAGATTTGTCCACATTCTCACCCTCATCCACCTCCCTAATTATGATTTCGAAGTCAGCGCTCAAGGTGTTCAGAGCTAACCGTTCTTGTCTTTAAAGGTTGTCCCAGCTCCTGTGTTTGTTGGTACTGTGTTTATTGTCATACTTCTCTATGTCCTCCAGAACTAAGTTGTAAAAAATGTCCACTGGATTCCACCCGGTAGAGCTGGTGTCCATTTGGACTTCATTTTAAGTCCACTTGCTATGGTTTGATTGGTGTCTATATCTAAGTTGTTTAAGAGATTTTCTAAAGTCTTGGTGGGATCGTCACAGTCTGCTAATGATAGATGGATGACCTGGCCACCACTTACAGAGGTTTGGGGTCTCCTCTGACCTTGTAGCACCGTTCTGATCTTGCTCTTCATTTTTTACTTACCGCTACCAGCCCAGTCGTCATTCTTCCTGCACACGCTACAACCCTACACAGAACCCACAATTACTTCTTTAGAATGCAGAGTAAACCTCTTCTAATCTGGATAATTCCCATTTTTCTGTCTGTCATCTTGATTGTAATGTTTCATCTTCGATAAATGTTACATCTCAAACAACATCAATATTTTTATAATAAATAATATTTTGCATCAGGTACAATGTTGCTTTTTAACTTTACTGACATCCACTAACTCTTGCCAGATTTTTGCATTCTTCATAGGCACACCATTTACTAGAACGACAATTGGTTCATGAACATCTCTGTTTACACCAGCAGTTTCAATATTCTATTTAAATCTTAAAGGTAAGTAGACAAATCTTGGCTTAAGGCCTTTCTGAAGGTCAGTTGGTGACAGCTTCCTTGTCTTTGGCCCCATACAAATTACAGCCTCAAATGGGTGTACGCATTGCAAGAGTACTGATTCATAAACATTTAAATCGCACAGTTTTTGTGGAAAAGATACTAATTCTAACATATCATGTACAGCTCTAACTCACATCTTATTTTCCTTTAACTTAGCATTCCAATACTTACATATAATCTGCTGTGTAGACAACTCAAACTGTTCTTCTACAAATAAATGAAAAGCACATTCTTTGCACTTTTCTCTGTTTTCCTGTTCAGATTTTGGGAATACAACTATATTACGAGTGTGGCTTTTGTAGTGAGTGCGTCAACAACAAATACAAATATAGGGCCTCTTTAGGATGGCGGTGAATCTGCATCCTGGATGCAGATTCACCGCCGCGGCCACAGGAAACACCCACCGCCAGATTAGGATGGCAGTGGGATGGTCGTGGGAACAGCTGCAGACAGCAGATCTGTCTGCCGCTGATCCGCGGGTTGTTGGGCGATATTTGGTGGCGGTGTCTGAAAGACACTGTCAGCCAAATTAGGATGTGTGTTGGAACATGCTTTTTTGCTGCGGCTTTTTCGCTGTGGAAATGCACGTGGAACTTTTCTCCTGGGGGCCCCTTGCAGGCCCCCAGGGTGAAGGGGGGTGAGGGTGCACATGGGGGGTACCTATGGTACCCCCCAGCATTTACATGCACAAAGCGGCAGGCACCGCGCGGTGCCTGCCGCTTTGTGCATGTAAATGTAAAACATGCATTTTTAACCTTGCGGCAGGTGCTGCTTCACGCAGCACCCGCCCCAGGGTGGTGGTCACATCCTAATTGCACCCGAGGGACCACCGCTGCCCCTGCGGATGGTCCCTCCACCTCGGGGATGGCGGACGGACGCAGGTCCGTCCGCCATCCTAATGAGCCCCGTAGTTTGGCTTCTCAGAAGAAACTGTGTTAAACTTCCTAATCTCTTCTATGAAGTTATCAACACTAATACCTGTATCCTGTTCCTTACTACCTGCACATATCAACTCCTCATTTTTCCTAGACTCTTTTAAAGGACCAAAGAAACTAAACTGAACATCTTCACAAGCATTTTCTACCTCTGCTACTGTGCTGTGCAAAATAGCTCTATTCATTTATCCTAAACAAAGGGCAGGAGTTTTGAAATAGCAAAGCCTCCTAACTAAATTCAAATTTTTGAGTGGTGACCAGATAACATTTTGAAGTGATGGAAGCTGCTTTGGCACACCTTCTTTGATAGACAGTGAATGTCCCAAAGGCCATGCATCCCTTCAGCGCTCTTATGCAGCGGCCTATATTACCCTCCAACATATCCGCTGCCGTGTGGTATATATATACACCTAAATACTTCAGACAGGCGGGCTCCCACCTAAGCTCAGGCCGGTAGCCGGGCCGCGCTGTGTCCCGCTTCAGGGGGAACAGGCAGGTTTTAGACCAGTTAACTTTCAGCACTGATAAATCCCCGAATCGCTCCAGTAGTCGTTCCGCTCCCGTCAGTGCCTCCGACCCATTTTACAGGAATAATAAAAGGTCATCCGCGTATAAGGAGATGAATTGTTGACCTCCTCTGCTATCTATGCCCCGAAAATGTCTACCCGTCCAGGCGTCAGCCGCGAGGGGTTCAATTGCCAGGGCGAACAGGAGGGGGGACAGGGAACATCCCTGCCGGGTGCCCCATTCCACCGGGTATTGGTGTGAAACTAGGGGTCCTATCCTCACTCTAGCCACCGCCTCCGTATACAGTACTCACGTCCACTTGATGTATCCTTCTCCCAGTCCAAAGTGCTCCATGGCCCTGTATAAATATTCCCACTCCAGGCTATCAAACGCCTTTTCTATGTCTATCACTAGGACCAGGGGTGTCTGGGCTCCCATATGTGGGCTTTCCACCAATCGTGAAAGTCTCCTTATATTTATCGTCGTGTTTCGAGCGAGAATAAAACCCGATTGGTCTGCGTGGACTAGGTCGGGCATGTGCTGGAGGAGCCTCTCTGCTAGTATGGCACTTAATATTTTATAATCCGTGGTCAGCATGGATAACGGCCTGTAGGAAGCCGGGCATTCGCTCTCCCTCCCTGGTTTTAGTAGTGGGATCACTAAGGCCTCGCGGATGGACTGGGGTAGGCAGCCGGTCGTCCTGGCCTCATTATAAATTGTTTGTAGTCTAGGCACCAGTAAGTCTACGTATTTGCTGTAGAATTCAATGGGTAGCCCGTCTAGGCCCGGCGTTTTTTTGCGAGCCATCCGTTTAATCACACCTCTAATCTCCCCCAGCTCTATATCCCTCCCTAACTCGTCCGCCTGTTCCTGCTCCAAGCGTGGCAGTTGTAGGTCCGCGAGAAAAGCTTGAATATCGTGCTCCTGTCCCATCAGCGCGCTCCTATATAGGGCCGCGTAGTATCCCTGAAAGCTATCTAATATCTCCATCTGGGAGTAATGTAGTTGTCCCTCTTCTCCCTCGATTGCCAGTATCAGGGAGCTAAGCCTAGCAGGATTGGCTAGCCACGCTAGGAGTGTTCCAGCTTTGTCCCCCTCGACGTGGGCCTGAAGCATCTATGCTTTGTAATCGAAGCCGCGGAGGCGTTCTACTTCAACCGCTACAGCCTCTTTAGCTGAGTTGACCGCCTCCTGCAACTCGGGGTGCCCCAGTCTCACTTTCTCAGCGTCTCTCCACTTAGAGTCCACCTTCCGCAGATCCGTTAGCAATACTCTCCGTACCCCTGCATGTTTCCCTATACACTGCCCTCTAACTACCACCTTAAAAGCATTCCACTCCATCGCTCTAGAAGTCGTGGACCCCTCGTTTTCCGCAAAGTACAGGGTTATACCCTCCTCCAGCGTCGCGTGAAACAACGGGTGCTCCAATGTCTCAGGACTCAACCTCCATGCTGGGACCCGTGATATCTCCGGGACCCAGTTCAGATCAATCAGCAGTGGATTGTGATCCGATATTGTCCTGGTTAGATACTCAGACCGTGTCACCATCTGCATTACCACCCGAGAGCACACAATTGTATCAATTTGGACATGGAGGTCATGGAGGCTCGAAAAAAACGAGTAGTCGCGCTCAGCTGGGTGATGTGTGCGCCATGCGTCCGTCAGACCCCATCTCTCCTGCCAGTCCAGTCTCCCTTTTGTAAGGCGGTGTACTGGGGAATCCCTCAATGGTGTATGGGATCTATCTAGTGCCGTGTCCGCTACTGAATTATAATTATAATCACTTTGTCAGAAGCGGTCGCTCCCTACGGCCCCTGGTCCCCTGTGCTTACTGCTGTGCCTCTCTACTGCCTGGCTTACGCTATGCTGCCTGGGTATCGTAGCGCTGCTCTGCTGCCCTGAAATTGATAGCGCTTCACTGTGCCTGCTCGCATTGAATGTGTAGAGTGCCTTTATTGCCTGGAAATCGTAGCGCTCGCATTACCTGATTGTCTTAATTACTTGTGCCCCATTTCGTTAGTGCCTCACTGCCCACAGCGTAATTTATTTATTTAATTCCCCAAACCGGTTTCCGGTTTCGTTTCTGCCACCATTCTTGTTGTTGTTGTGCCCGGAGCCCGCCCTCTCCACCATGCACCCGCCTCCCAGCTGCTCCTCCCTCCCACTGAGTGCCAAGGCTCTCCCCGCCGATTGAAGCGCTGTGACCGTCCTGACTTCATCAGAAGCGGTCGCTCCCTACGGCCCCTGGTCTCCTGTGCTTACTGCTGTGCCTCTCTACTGCCTGGCTTACGCTGTGCTGCCTGGGTATCGTAGCACTGCTCTGCTGCCCTGAAATTGATAGCGCTTCACTGTGCCTGCTCGCATTGAATGTGTAGAGTGTCTTTATTGCCTGGAAATCGTAGCGCTCGCATTACCTGATTGTCTTAATTACTTGTGCCCCATTTCATTAGTGCCTCTCTGCCCACAGCGTAATTTATTTATTTAATTCCCCAAACCGGTTTCCGGTTTCATTTCTGCCGCCATTCTTGTTGTTGTTGTGCCCGGAGCCCGCCCTCTCCACCACGCACCCGCCTCCCAGCTGCTCCTCCCTTGCCTCTCCCCTTCCACTATCCATATATGACAGATGCTTTCGCGCGCAGCGTTCACGCGCAGGGGTCGCGCCCCATGCGCGCCAAAGGTGTGCCAAAGGTAAGCCCGTCTACGCCCGTCCGCGCCTGGACCGTGCCCAGCACCAGACCCCTGGTCCCCGCAAACCACACTCCTCCTGCATAACGTATGACGCCTCCACCCTCTTAACCCTTAACCCCGGACGCACACCACAATGCTATGAAGCTGCCCCAGGACGTACCCACGGTCCCTTCGCCTGCCACTCCTGCAAGTTCGCCTGCATCAAGACCCACACCAAATCCATGACCTCCAAACACAGCTCCGACTCTAACCACCTGAAGTGCATCCTGCTGAACACCTGCTCGGTTCACAGACACGCCACTGAACTCTGGGACCTACTCGACACTGCGTCACCGGACATCGCCTTCCTTACAGAAACCTGGATGAACGCATCATCAGCACCCGACATTGCCATAGCCATCCCGGACGCTTACAAGATCATCCGAAAAGACCGCACCAACCAAACAGGAGGAGGCATCGCCATCGTCCATAAGAACACCATCAGAATCACGACCAGCACCGACGATAACCTTGCAACCGCCGAACACCTCCACTTCCAGATCCACACCGACACCAGGACCACACTTAGAGGCACCCTCATCTACAGACCACCAGGAACCCGTAAACAATTCAGCGAAGACATCACTGATTTCATCAGCCCACATGCCCTCCCCTCCGAGAACTACATTCTACTGGGTGACCTCAACTTCCACCTGGAAAAGAAAAACGACTGCAACACCACCACCCTTCTGGAGAACCTGGCCAATCTCGGACTCAAACAACTTGTTGGCACCCCCACCCATGTAGCCGGACATACGCTCGACTCTATCTTCACCTCCTGCAAACACATCTCCTTCGATCACACCACAGCTCTCCATTGGACGGACCACAGCTGTGTTCACTTCAGCTTCAAAACTACCACGATCCACAACCCCCCACAACCTATTCCTCGAAGAAACTGGAACAAAATCGCCACCGACCAACTCCTCACATCGCTCAACCAAAACCCTCCCACCCTCTCATCGGACCCAAACGAAGCTGCCACCAAACTCAAACAATGGATCACTCACAGCATTGACGAATTAGCACCCTTGAAAAACCACCAAACCAAACAGGGTAGCAAAAAGGCCCCCTGGTTCAACGATGACCTTAAGAAATCCAAGAAACTATGCTGTACTCTCGAGAAAACATGGAGAAAAAACCCAACCACTGACAACCTGACCGCCTTCAAGACAGCCACCCGCAAACACCACCAATTGATCCGATCCACCAAGAAATCAGCATTTAAGGATCGACTCGACAACAACGCCCATAACAGCAAGGAACTTTTCAACATCGTCAAAGAATTTACCAACCCCACCGCAGCCTCAAACGACATTACTCCCTCCCAAGACCTCTGCGATTCGTTATCCTCTTTCTTCTATGACAAAATTGCCGACATACATAACAGCTTTAAAAACATTTCCAAAGAACAGTCCACTCCACCCACCTCTGAACCTAAACCGCTCTCTAGCAACCTTAGCACCTGGAACCCAATCACCACTGAAGACACCATCCGCCTAATGAACTCCATCCATTCAGGTTCGCCAACCGACCCCTGTCCCCACCACATCTTCAACAAAGCAGACTCCACCATCGCACCCCACCTCTGTGATGTCATCAACTGCTCCTTCAACTCCGCTACCTTCCCAGAAAGCTGGAAACATGCCGAACTCAGCGCTCTCCTGAAGAAACCCACAGCAGACCCCTCTGAACTTAAGAACTACCGCCCCATTTCCCTCCTCCCATTCCCTGCCAAAGTCATTGAGAAAGCCGTCAATACCCAGCTCGCCACTTTCCTTGAATCCAACAACTCCCTCGACTCCTCACAGTCCGGCTTTTGAGCCAAACACAGAACCAAAACCGCCCTCATTGCAGCGACAGACGACATCCAATCGCTACTGGACAACGGAGAAACAGTTGCCCTCATCCTACTTGACCTCTTTGCCGCCTTCGACACAGTCCGTCATAGCACCCTCATACAACGCCTCAGCAACGTCGGAATACAAGGAAAAGCCTTGGACTGGATCATCTCAATCCTCGCCGGGAGAACCCAGAGAGTCCGACTCCCCCCATTCAAATTAGAGGCCACTAAGTCATCTGCGGAGTACCGCAAGGATCATCACTCAGTCCCACCCTCTTCAACGTTTACATGAGCCCCCTCGCATCCATCGCGTGACAACACAACCTCAACATCATCTCCTACGCTGACGACACCCAGCTGATCCTCTCCCTCACCAAAGACCCAAACACCGCCAAAGCCAATCTTCATGAAGGCATGAAAGAAGTAGCCGAATGGATGAAAAACAGCCGCCTAAAACTTAACTCAGACAAAATGGAAGTCCTCATCCTAGGGTCATCCCCCTCTGCCTGGGACGACTCATGGTGGCCATCAGCCCTGGGCACAGCACCCTTACCCACAGACCACGCACGTAACCTAGGCTTCATCCTAGACTCCTCCCTCTCGATGACCAGAATAGTCAACGCCGTCTCATCCTCTTGCTTTAACGTACTCCGTATGCTCAAAAAAATCTTCCGTTGGATCCCCACAGAAACAAGAAAGAATGTCACCCACGCACTGGTCACTAGCTGACTGGACTATGGTAACACCCTCTACGCCGGAACCACAGCCAAATTACAGAAAAAACTCCAACGCATCCAAAATGCATCAGCCAGACTCATATTGGACAACCCTCGCCAAGCTCACATCACCGGCCACCTGAAAGACCTCCACTGGCTTCCCGTCAACAAGAGAATAACGTTCCGTCTCCTCACTCACGCACACAAGGCCCTCTACAAACTAGGACCCACTTGCCTCAACACACGACTGTCCTTCTACACACCCACCCGCCAACTAAGATCCTCCAATCAAGCCCTCGCTGCAGTTCCGCGCATCCACAGATCCACCATGGGAGGAAGATCTTTCTCCTACCTGGCGGCCAAGACCTGGAATTCTCTCCCCACTCACCTTCGCCTCACACAGAACCACATTTCCTTCAGAAAGGAACTTAAAACCTGGCTATTCGATAAATAATGCACCCCATCCCACAAGCGCCTTGAGACCCTCTGGGTGAGTAGTGCGCTATACAAATTCCTGAACTTGAACTTGAACTTGAACTCGATTAGAACCAGCCCGCCAAGTAGTGTGCAAGTGTCCCCGACAGCCCACTGAAAAGGTCATCTGGTCAATGTTTGGTGCGCATATGCTACACAGCACTACTATGTCGCTACCCTGCAGCCTGCCCTCCACTGCCACATATCTGCCTTCAGGGTCTATTAAGTGCCTAGTCATCTGGAACGGGGTGCCCACCCTTATCCATATCAAAGCCCCCCTAGCAAACGCTGAATACGTGTTGTTAAATATCTGGCCCCTCCACCTCTTTTGCAGCGCTATACCCTCTGATTTCGTAAGATGTGTCTCCTGTAGCAGCACAATATGCACCCTCTGTGAACCAGATAGACATGTACTTTGTGTCTTCTTGCCATTGAGTGTAGCCCCCGCACATTCCAGGTAATGCATCGCACTACATTTGCACTAGCCATTGTCCCATAGTTCGCAGCACAGTCTCTTTCGCAGTTCTGTGGTGTCATGAGTGGTGGTGGCTCCCCAACTAACCTTCAAACCTTCTGGCATTACAATCCCCACATGTTTCAGAACCATCCAGTGCCAAAAAAATATATCAACCCCAACAATATCCTCTGCCACCCCCCCAGAATAGGCCCCAATATCAAACTATCAGTACCCATCCGAACTCAGTCAATCCCCTCAACTACTTGACTAATGCACAGTCGTAACCGTGAGTGCCTTAAGGGCAATCGGGTGGTGGTCTAGGCCTGAAGGTAGGGGCACCCGCCCTCCCCGCCCCCACTCGTTAGAAGCGGTCTGACATCACAGGCGATGACCCCCAACCGCAGTACCTTACAGTTCGTAAATTCTTTCCTCTGCAGGAATGTTCTCCAATCGTTAGCTGCTTATCAAATGTTCAGGATCTCTTCTGACGTTTGTGGTGTCACCAGCGGGCCTTTGGTGCTGCGTGTTTCAGAGAATTCCGACTCTGATCCCGTGTCTTTAGTCTCCCAGTTCGAGCCTCGTTGCGATGAGATGGCGCCCGACCTCGACAGCGATTCCACTGCCTGTAGTGCAGCCGGCCGTTCCACCTCTGTCTGGGACACCGATGGTTTCTTCGATCCCTGTCATTGCCAGCACAGCCTCTATGACTTCTGCGTCTGTGACTTTGCTCGTTCCCTCTCCTTTTGAACTCTGGCACCGTCCGTGCCCGCCTTATACGTCTCCCACCAATCCCACCAATCCCAGGCATCCGCCGATGTGGAGAAGAAGTGTGTTTTGTCATCTAGTATCTTAGTTTAGCCGGGAAGAGCAGGGAGTATCAGATGCCCTCATTTCGCAATTCGCATTTTATGGTAAAAAGGAGGCGGCAGTCTCTGCGTCTCGAATGTGTAGTCAGGGAAAAGGGTCACTTTACTGTTCGCTACTTGAAACGGCCCCGCATCACGGGCCCTCTGGAGCAGCAGGTCCTTGTCCTTATAATGCAGCAGTTTGGCAGGCCCGGCTTGGGGGGGCCTAGCCAGAACACGATGAGCTCGTTCCAGGGTAAAGAATGGCGATAGGCCTTCTGGCGCCACCGTGGTCTTAAGCCAATTGTCCAGATACTCTATCATATCTTCCCCTTCTGTTTTTTCTGGCAGACCCACTATTCGAACATTACTGCGCCGGCTCCTATTTTCGGCATCCTCGGCCCTCCTTTCCAGCGTATGTATCCTGCTCAGGGCGTCCGTGAGCCTTTCCTCCATGTTTTTATGGGCTGGGGTTAACGCATCCAAAGTGTTCTTGGCCTCTTAGACTCTATACTTGAGTTCATCGTGGTCAGCCCTCAGGAGTCCCAGCCCCGAGACCACCTGCGCAATGTCGTGCTGCAGAGCATTTCTCGTTGCCGCAAAAGCCTCAAGAATGCGATCCTGAAGCTTCTGCAGGTCCGAGGGCCCCGCAGGGCCACCCTCTGATGGCTCAGACGTTGCAGCTCCCTCGGTCTTCCCTTTATTTTTCACCATGGTGTAAGTTCGCTACATGCACCAGTGTCCGTAAACTTTAGTGGTCCCCTTCAGGTCACGAGATCTTGCGTCTCGCCCACCCCAGCTTTCTAGCTCCGCAGCTGGCCGGTCACCAGGGAAGTCGAATTCAGTTTCGGCACCAGACGGGGCTTCACGGACCCCCCACCGCTTGCTAACCTTTCCTTCCTCGTTCCTGCGGCAGTTGCGGTCGCAGGGCGTCCTCCGTAGCCCCTTCCCTCATTGTATAACTGTCCAAGGCGTGAATGTTCCACCCTTGTGCGACCACGGGTCTGCAACCCCGTTCTTCAGCTTCAGGGAAAGGATCTTAAGGTGTAGACCCTACTCTCTCTGTGGTAGGGAACTCGTTCCTTGGTGGAATCTGTTCTACAGGGAGGTCCACTCTCTAGTCACAGTCCGCGCTGTCTCAGGGCCGCCCAGCAGGCCAGAGGTTGCGCCGAGATTGTCCTCAGCCCAGGTTGGCTTCCCAGGCCTCTACCCTCGCCCAGAGTCCACGTTTTGCTCCCGAGAAGGGGGACTAGCGCCCAGTATTTCCTCTTGGGCCCGGCATTGACCCCAATGTCCCTGAATCTGAACGAGGGTCGATCAGCCGCCGCCGAGGTCAAAGCTTCTAAGCCGCAGCGCAGGTCTCTCTCAAAAGCATCCGGACCCTGCTCACCGCTTCTTTCTGTGCGGCCCTGGCGCCGGGCCTCCTCCGGTCAACCTCCTCAGCTCTCCCGCCTGTCCAGCAGCGCCAGCTCCACCGCCAGGCCCATCCAACCCCGCGGGGCAGCGGCGGGTCTTCCGCCGTCCCCCAAGCCTTTCTGTCTGCCCAGGGCAGGGCCATGCTAATGCTTTATGGGGCACCTCCTCCCCTGACGGGGGCGAGCAGCAGCACTCCAGAGGGGGTCGCCCCTCACCTTTGCGCCGGCCAGATCCTTCTCACCCACGTTCATCGGCGGGAGCTGCTGGGCGCTCTCAGTGAGTAGGTCCGGTCCGCAGTCTTCTCCCCGGCCCCAGAACAGGCTGGGCACCCCACCGCACTTTAGGCTTCTTCTTCGTGGCTCCCCGCCACACCGCCGCTCGGGATAGGCGGCACACTGGTTGCTTCTCAGCGGGTGAGGGGTCCTTAGGGCAGCCGTCTCAGCTGCTCTTCAGCTCCTCGCTCTAGCCCTCATCGCCATCTTGACACGGGGGTCCCAACCTGGTTCAAGCCAGAAGTCGGCAGGCTTCTCAATCAGGGGCCCAGGGACTCACCGCAACGTCGCCTGACCGCTTGTTCCGCCGATCGGCCTCTTCCCTTCTCCCGCGTTGCTCCCGGAGAGGCGCTTCACATTCAGACGCCCTGCTCAGTCTCTCCGGGCATCCGAGATGCCCGCCATTTTGTGCTCCTTCGTACTCCGGCTCGCCACTCCCTTTCACTCCGCTGGCAGGCTAGCGCACCACTCCGCCGGCAGTATCGAGGGTGCAGTATATGTTCACACTGCCTCCGGACCGCGATGGGGGGCCCCCGCGGGCGCCGCCGCGCTGTTTGTCAGGATAAATGCGGGGAGTAGGCACGGAGCTCCGAGCTCACGCCGCCATTCCCTTCGGCTCCAAAGCCATGCCCCCTTCATACATGCTTTTATGACTTCCTATTAGGAAGGTATACCCTTGAAACGCCCTTCCTAATACAGACTCGTAAACCCTATTTAGTGGGTTGGTGATAGGTTACTGAGTTGCAAAATAGGGTTAGTACATTGTTAAAGGTTCTTTAGGAGTCACAAACGTCCCAATTCTCTGTTTGCTAATACTAAAACCTTCTGTACATGTGCCCCCTCCTTCCTTATTTGAAATATTACTTTTTTTTAGGCAGTCAGTTACTTTTTTCACTTTATTAGCTAATTTGAGACTTCACATTATATTAGCTTGGTTTTGCTCAAAAAGCAAATTAGTGCATTTAAGCTTTTCATACTATACTATTAAGTAACATACTTTAAGCATTTATACTTTCATAAACAGCTTAGTCACTCTAGGGGGTATATTAACAAGGAGCTAACACCACCGTAGTGTCAATTTGTTAATGTTTCACAGCACCACTTCTTTCAGCGTGACTTACTGAAAATGAGATGTAAGACAGGCGTTCCCATGAAGAAACTCCAGCGAAACACACAAACCAATATTTACAATGATTTACTTGTACGTCGTTAAAAAAGAAAAACTGCTGCTAAGTAAGATTAGCTGCAGTTTCTCACCACTAGGAATCACCTGGTCTTAAAAATAATGGTAACACACGTATAATAATGACCACATTTATGAGGTTTTGGTGCAGGGTTGTGCTGCAAGGAATCTTGCTGAGCTGCCTGCCCTGCGTCAAAAGAAAAGGGCAGGAATGCACCGAATCTATAAGATAAGGTGCATTCCTGCCCTTTCTCCCAGTTCTGGCACACAATGGGCTGCCATGTGCCAATGCAGGCACGCTTGCACTATGGTGCAAGGGTGCCTGAGATGCAGGTCTGATTGATTTTGTGCAGGAGTCAATCAATAAATCAGAGGTTTATATAGGTTGGCTACTCACCAGTGGGGTCTCAAGGCGCTGGTTGGGGCTGCTGATCCGTCTGGGTGTGGAGGTTTCAGTCGAAGAGCAAAGTCTTGAGGTCCTTCCTGAATTGGTTCAATGACGCGGGTTGTCTGAGGTGGATGGGCAGGGTGTTCCAGGTCTTGGTGGTGAGGTAGGAGAAGGATCTTCCTCTGGTTCTGGTCTTCTGGATCTGTGGGATGGAGACAAGGGTGATTTAGCCAGTGCTGAGTTGCCTGGCAGGTGTGTGGTCCCGCGTCCTGGAGAGCCTTGTATGCATGTGCAAGGAGATTCTCCTGTTGATTGGGAGCCAGAGGAGTTGTCAGAAGTGTTGTGACATGTGGCTGCAGTGGGGGATGTCAAAGACCAAAGCACACAAAGAGTTTTGAATAGGGTCGGAGGCCAAAATTTAAAGACTAACCGGGATATGCAGCCCCAAATTAACGTGTAAATACAAAATATATCCCAATGTCTAAGAAGCAGAGAAAGATAGGGAATAGCTCACCAGAGCCCAAGATTCATAAGAAAAACATATGGTTTATGTAACTGGATTCTCATCACTCACCATACCTGGTGATTAGCTTCATCATTTGGGTATCCTTTTGTAAAGACTGACATTCTTGCTCCATTGATATCGAAGCTAGATTTTCAAAAGATATAGATGCCAAGATGAGCAGAATGTAAATTGTGGAGTGTATGGGACAGAAATAGAAGTGCAGTGCGAAAAAAATGAAGTGAAGAATAAAATTGATGCATAGACAGACCGTAAATGTTATTGATGCCTGCTTTGATCAAAAGTTAAAAACAGTGTTCAGGACTGGTTTTAACAAATTGCTGTCCTTTACAAAAGAGGTCAACATGTTTCAGCACTTGGCGGTGAAGATAAACCTTGTGTTTCATCAGTACCTCTATATACAATACAATAAAGCTACTGCTATAAGTGTAAGCTAAACAAAAGTGTATGCAAACGAAAAAAGGATACAATGTGAGTCAAAGTACTCACAGTCAAGAATTCCTCGTTGGCTCACAAGTAGTCTGGAAAAATAAATAAATAAAGTGACAAAATATACAACAGAATCTTAAAACAGAGTATTCCCATTCATTCTCTATTAACTGTGGGGTAACAGATTAAACACTCCACAATGTACATTCTGTTCATCTTGGCATCTATACCTTTTGACATTCTAGCTCCGATATCAATGGAGCAAGAATGTCAGTCTTTACAAAAGGATACCCAAATGATGAAGTTAATCACCTGGTATGGTGAGTGATGGGAATCCATTCACATAAACCATATGTTTTTCTTATGAATCTTGGGCTCTGGTGAGCTATTCCCTATCTTTCTCTTCTTCTTAAACATTGAGATATATTTTCTATTTAGATGTCAAAGACCAGCCTGGCTGTGGTGTTTTGGACGTTCTGTAGTTTACTGAGCTGTTTCTGGGTGACGCCTGCATAGGGTGCGTTGCCATAGTCGAGTCTGCGGGGGATGAGTGGGCGGGTGATCGTCTTTCAGGATTCTGTGGGGATCCTTCTGAATTTCTTTTGAGGCATACAGAGCATGTGAATGTAGGATGAGGATACTGTGTTGATCTGGCAGTTCCTTCTGAGTGTGGAGTCCATTATGATGTTGAGGTTGCTTGCATGGTCCTTAAGGGTGGGAGGGCTTCCAAGTGCGACTGGCCACCAGGAGACATCCCTTGATGAGGGGGTGGATCCCAGGATGAGTACAATGGTCTTGTCCGAGTTGAGCTTGAAGCAACTGTCTTTCAAAGCTGTGGGATGATGGAGGCGGCTGCTCTATGGAAGATGTCATACAAGCAGGGATTCGAGGGCACTCCTGATTGGATGCTGTTCATATTCTTGAGTGTGTCGTCTATGGTGAGCCGAAACCAGTTGACCACGATCTGTTTGGGTGTGGCATGGTTGCATATGGGTGTGGTGGGCATAGTGGCAGGGTCTTGGGTGTCAAAGCTGTTGTAGATCTGCCTGATCTTGTGGTGAAGGAAGGTTCTGTGTTTGTTGCAGATGTCTTGGGATGGTGGGACATCTGTGGTCTCACTGTTGGACCAGGCAAACTGTTTGATGATGGTGAAGAGTTCTTTGCTGTTATGTGCATTGATGCTGATTCTGTCTTGAAAGGCTGTTTTCTTTGTGGTTTTGAGGAGAAGTTGATGTGCGTTGCTGGCAGATTTGAAGGTTGTGTGCGTTTCTGAGGTTTTGTTGTTCCTCCATCTCTTCTTGCATGGCGTTTTTTTGAGGGGGTGCCAGAGTATTGGTGCAGTGGAGATCCATCGGTGAAGGTTGCGCTCTGCGGTGTTGCCGTCTGTTGGTGTCCGAATGGTTGTGCTGAGGAAGTCGTCAATGTTCTTCGGTGGTCTCGTTCCTGCTCTGAGTGGGAGGCAATGAGGGCATTGGTGAGGGTTGGGCATGGAGAAGGTGAGTGGTCAGAC
This sequence comes from Lissotriton vulgaris, assembly GCF_964263255.1. Classification (NCBI taxonomy): domain Eukaryota; kingdom Metazoa; phylum Chordata; class Amphibia; order Caudata; family Salamandridae; genus Lissotriton; species Lissotriton vulgaris. Next base: position 1,409,568,400 of record NC_141691.1, on the reverse strand, counting down.
CAGAAGAGTTCGGTGGTGTGGCTGAAGGTGGAGAAACGGGGCTGTGCAGGTGTCCAACTGTGTGGGTTAGTGTGGTGACCAGCTGCTGAAGTATTGTTGTTGAGGTTCTTCAGTAGGGATGCAGAGTACTGGTAACTGGGGTTGTCCAGGTGAACATTGAGGTCTCCGAGTAGGATGTAATTGGTGGATACAAGAGCCTGGGGTGCGATGAGATCTACGATGCTGTAGGTGAAGGGGTGTGTGCTGTTTGGTAGATGAGAAGGGGTCACCTTCCTACACATAATCAGTGATTCTTCACAATGCAGGCACCATTGCAATATGGGGCACGGGTGCCTGCGTTAGAGCTAGGCAGATGGAATTAGTGCCAGCACAAATGGAAAATGCAGGGCTGCACCATTTTGTTGTTAATACATGCATTCAAGGTGTCACAAGGACAGCACAATCAAAAGTGACACATCACTGTTTTTCCCCAGCAATGCACCACTTTTCATAAATGAGGCATTGAATCTGCATTTACTCTCCTCCTGGGACTCAGGCTAGTCATCCTGGCTGTTGGGGGTCCTGTCCTGTGCTGAACTTTGTCCTGGCGTCTTCATTCTCCAATCCAGTGTTTTTGGGGTTTTTTCTCTTACAAAAGTATTTGTAAGCTCTTTTTGCCACTAGACGCTGAAAAGCGACGTTGGGCTGACTAGCATGAATTTTTTGCAGCTAATTGGTCATCCGTCATTGTGCTCCTGTTTACAAAATGTATCCCAGTGGCTAATTGCTCCTAATGCCATGTAGTGACATACTGTAAATACGATTTGGCGATCTGCAGCAGTAATAGAATTGCAGCTCAACAGAGTGAAAGCTACTTTGTGGCAATTCTTGTAAATATACCCCTAAGTCCGCTACTTGTCATGTTTAAATAAGTGTGTACCTGCCGATATCAGCGAATGCATCAGTGCATGACTGGGGGTATCACTGTATGGACCAGTTTGTGTCTGGGTGTCTCAGCATATGCATCAGTGTGTGCCTGGCTGTGTCAGTGTATGCATGAGTGTGTGTGTGGATGAGATAGTATATGGAGGAGTGTATGAATGGGTATGTCAGTGTATGCATAAGTGTGTCATATAGTGTGTATGCATAACAGTGTCCCTGGATGTGTCAGTATATACATCACTGTCTGCTTGGATGTGTATGTGTATATATCGGTGTCTGCCTGGGTATACTACTGTATGCATAGGAGTGTATCTGGGTGAGTCAGCATCTAAATCATTGTCTACCTGGGTGTGTCAATATATGGATCAATGTGTGTCTTGGTATCTTAGTGTATGGGTCAGTTTGTGACTGTGTGCATCAGTGTGAGCCTGGGTGTGTCAGTGTATACATTAGTGTATGTGTGGCTGTGTCACTATATGCATCAGAAGCACATACCCGCCTGCCCTATGGCCTACCTAAGTCCAACCTTAGCAGTGACTTTATGTAAAAAAAAGGGATTTTAAGGTCTGGAAGGATGTTTAAATGGGAAATTGGCCTCACAGTAAAATTATACACATGGGCACTTCAGTAGCAACCCAAGGAATGCTTGAACGGCTACTTATCTGGAAGGATGACTTTTTTGTGTCAGTACTTGAGTACGTATCTGAGTGAGTGTTTCAGTACCTTTCTCAGTGTGTGACTGTATGTGTAGGGAAATATATCAGTATATTAGTAGCTCTCTTAGTAACTATATAGGTCTGCAAATCTGTATACAAGTATCTGTACGGTTAGCTTATTGCATGCATTTGTTAGTTTTGGGTTAAAAAACTGTGTGTACAAGTGGATCTGTTAGTGGTAGATTCATAACTGCTGTATGGGTGAGTGAATGGGTTTTTAAGTGCCTCTGTATATGTCTGCCTAGGTATGTAACTGCATGTATGGATCGGAGACAGGGGGCCAGATGTACGTCCATTTTGCATGCGCAAAATTGGTTGCAAATTAATTTGTGCATGCAAAAATTGCCGTTTCCATTGCGAGTAAATACAGACTCACAATATTAGCTTATGAAATTTTCGACAACCAAATTGTGTATCGCAAAATTGCATGTACAGACTAGTCGCAAATTAGGAGATTGCGCAAAAAAGCCTTTTTGTGCATGTAATTTACCACTAAGCTGAAACAGGTGGTAATCAGGTTCAACCTATAAAAAAACACCCAGAATGCATCACAAACCTTTCCACAATGGCTGCCCTGCATGTGTTAGCAAGGAGGAGGCAGATAATGGCGGCAATGCAGAAGAGAAGAAGACAGGAGAGGATATTCAGATTCAGGCTGACATTGTTGGATAAGACAGAAGAGGAATTTCATGATCAGTACAAGCTAAGCAGCAGGGTTATACTAAAGCTCATTGACACCTTGAAGCTACAGCTTGAGAGTAGAACCATGTGCAGCATTGCTATACCCACACATGTGCAGGTGTTGTGCTTCCTCCACCTCTTGGCCACTGGCAGCTACCATGATGTCATTGCAGTGGCTGGTGGTGTGTCTCAGAGTGTGCTTTCGTTTTTCTTACATGATTTCCTAGATGCAATGCTACACCTCATACATAAACCTATATAAATGCCACGTGTTAATGAAGAAATAGATCAGTCAAAAAAGGATTTCTACAGGTTAGTAAGATTCCCACAATAGAGTAATAGGGTGCATAGATTGGACACATGTGCCCATATGTCCACCAATGCATATTGAATACATTTTACATAACAGAAAAAGCACACTTTCCAACAATAACCAAGTAGTGTGTAACGCAAAAACCATCATCACAGATATTGTAGCCAAATACACAGGAAGCACCCATGATGCATTCATTCTCCAGCACCGTGTTCGATATCAAAGAAAAGAAAGAGGTGACTTTGATGATGAATTCCTCCTAGGTAATGTTATCACCTGTCCCCAGACTTTTATTAATGTACTTGCATGTCTGTAAGCATTTAACATCAACATCATATGTCTCACAACAGGTGACAGTGCATATGCTTTGCGTCCGTGTATCCTCACAACGTATCTGTCTCCCAACAACATACATGAAGGTGGTACAACACTGCACACAGGCACACAAGGACAGTGATTGAGCTTACTTTTTGAATACTGAAATCACGCTTTAGATGCATCCATAAGAATGGGGAGCTCTGCCGTATGCGCCCGAGACTGTCTGCAAATTGAGGCAACATGTGATATGCTGCACAACATGGCCTGCAGGGGTGGTCTGCCCATGGATGTGTCTGACACCGATTCTGAGGATGATGGCCCGGGACCACTTGCACAACAACTAAGGGATGGTAGCCTGCAGCAGAGGGGAGTAGGCGCAGGGAACTGATTGCCAACAACATTTTCTGAAAGGTACGTACACACAAGCTAGCCACTCAGCTGTACAAAACACAGAACAAATTGTGAATAGCAACGGGTGTTTTAATTTTCATACATCCATTTTTAAAGTAGGGCAAAATGTCCATCAGTAACTGTAGGATAATGCTACATATTCAAAAATAAATGGGTTTCGTCACCAATACTAATGAAATTGTAAGGCACATTCAAGATGTTTGGGGACCACAAAATGTTTATCTCCTGCCCCTGCATGGAGCCTGGCCAGAGGTGCCACTACCCAGCCCAAGGTGGTGGCTGCTACTCCTGCGCAACATTGGTGTCTCTGTGGCTGATATGCTGCTCCGGCTAGACAATTCCCTGTCAGTGCCTCCAATGCCAACATCCCCAAGAATCTGCTTCATCTGCAGTGTTTCTAATGCAGCTGTAATTTTTTCTAGGCCACGTGCTACGTCACCACTGTAGTGGCAAGCTACACTTGTAGGCCAAGTGTGCATTGGCTTTGTGCATTGGCTCCAGTTCACCACTATCACCCTCTGGTTCACCACTGCCACCCTCTGGTTCACCCCTGCCACCCTCTGGTTCATCACAGCACTCTCTGGTTTACTACTGCCACCCTCTGGTTCACCCCTGCCACCCTCTGGTTCATCACTGCCACCCTGTGGTTCACCACTGCCACCCTCTGGTTTACCACTGACACCCTCTGGTTCACCCCTTCTACCCTCTGGTTCAGCACCCACCACTGCCACCCTCTGGTTCATCACAGCACCCTCTGGTTCACCACTGTCACCCTCTGGTTCACCCCTGTCACCCTCTGTTTCATCACAGCACTCTCTGGTTTACCACGGCAACCTTCTGGTTCACCCCTGTCACCCTCTGGTTCATCACAGCACTCTCTGGTTCACTACTGCCATCCTCTGGTTCACACCTGACACCCTCTGGTTCATGCCTGCCACCCTCTGGTTCAGCAATCACCACTGCCACCCTCTGGTTAATCACAGCACCCTCTGGTTCACAACTGTCACCCTCTGGTTCACCCCTGTCACCCTCTGTTTCATCACAGGACTCTCTGGTTCACAACTGCCACCCTCTGGTTCACCACTGTCACCCTCAGGTTCACCACTGCCACCCTCTGGTTCACCACTGCCACCCTCTGGTTCACCACTGCCACTCTCTGGTTCATCACAGCACCCTCAGGTTCACCACTGTCACCCTCTGGTTCACCCTTGTCACCCTCTGGTTCATCACAGCACTCTCTAGTTCAATACTGCTACCCTCTGGTTCACCCCTGCCACCCTTCGGTTCAGCACTGTCACCCTTCGGTTCGCCACTGTCACCCTGTGGTTCACTACTGCCACCCTCTGGTTCACCCATGCCACCCTCTGGTTCACCCCTGTCACCCTCTGGTTCACTACTGCCACCCTCTGGTTCACCCCTGCCACCCTCTGGTTCATCATTGTCACCCTCTGGTTCACCACTGCCACCCTGTGGTTCACCCCTTCCACCCTCTGGTTCATAACTGTCACCCTGTGGTTCACCACTGCCACTCTCAGGTTTACCACTGTCACTCTCTGGTTCACCACTGCCACTCTCTGGTTCACCCCTGCCACCCTCTGGTTCATCACTGCCACCCTGTGGTTCATCACTGCCACTCTCTGGTTCATCACTGTCACGCTCTGGTTCATCACAGCACCCTCTGGTTCACCACTGTCACCCTCTGGATCACACCTGTCAACCTTTGGTTCACCCCTGTCACCCTCTGGTTCATCACAGCACTCTCTGGTTCACTACTGCCACCCTCCGGTTCACCCCTGCCACGCTCTGGTTCAGCACTGTCACCCTCTGGTTCACCACTGCCACCCTGTGGTTCACCACTGCCACTCTCTGGTTCACCATTGTCACTCTCTGGTTTACCCCTGCCACCCTCTGGTTCATCACTGCCACCCTGTGGTTCACCATTGCCACTCTCTGGTTCACCACTGCCACTCTCTGGTTCATCACTGCCACCCTGTGGTTCACCACTGCCACTCTCTGGTTCACCACTGCCACTCTCTGGTTCACCACTGCCACTCTCTGGTTCACCACTGTCACCCTCTGGTTCACTCCTGTCACCCTCTGGTTCACCCTTGCCACCCTCTGGTTCATCACAGCACCCTCTGGTTCACCACTGTCACCCTCTCGCTCACCACTGTCACCCTCTGGTTCAGCACTGCCACCCTCTGATTCACCACTGTCAACCTGTGGCTCACCACTGTCACTCTCTGGTTCATCACTGTCATGCGCTTGTTCACTCCTGTCACCCTCTGGTTAATAGCAGCACTCTGATTCACTACTGCCACCCTCTGGTTCACCCCTGCCACCATCTGGTTCATCACTGTCACCCTCTGGTTCACCACTGTCACCCTCTGGTTCACCACTGCCACTCTCTGGTTCATCACAGCACCCTCAGGTTCACCACTGTCACCCTCTGGTTCACCCCTGCCACCCTCTGGTTCACCACTGCCACCCTCTGGTTCACCATTGCCAGTCTCTGGTTCATCACAGCACCCTCAGGTTCACCACTGTCACCCTCTGGTTCACCCCTGCCACCCTTCGGTTCAGCACTTTCACCCTTCGGTTCACCACTGTCACCCTGTGGTTCACTACTGCCACCCTCTGGTTCACCCATGCCACGCTCTGGTTCACCCCTGTCACCCTCTAGTTCACTACTGTCACCCTCTGGTTCACCCCTGCCACCCTCTAGTTCAGCATTGTCACCCTCTGGTTCACCACTGCCACCCTGTGGTTCACCACTGTCACTCTCTGGTTCACCCCTACCACCCTCTGGTTCATAACTGCCACCCTGTGGTTCATCACTGCCACTCTCTGGTTCACCACTGTCACGCTCTGGTTCATCACAGCACCCTCTGGTTCACCACTGTCACCCTCTGGATCACACCTGTCAACCTTTGGTTCACCCCTGTCACCCTCTGGTTCATCAGAGCACTCTCTGGTTCACTACTGCCATTCCCGGTTCACCCCTGCCACGCTCTGGTTGAGCACTGTCACCCTCTGGTTCACCACTGCCACCCTGTGGTTCACCACTGCCACTCTCTGGTTCACCATTGTCACTCTCTGGGTTACCCCTGTCACCCACTGGTTCATCACTGCCACCCTGTGGTTCACCACTGTCACCCTCTGGTTCACCACTGCCACTCTCTGGTTCATCACAGCACCCTCAGGTTCACCACTGTCACCCTCTGGTTCACCCCTGCCACCCTCTGGTTCACCACTGCCACCCTCTGGTTCACCACTGCCAGTCTCTGGTTCATCACAGCACCCTCAGGTTCACCACTGTCACCCTCTGGTTCACCCTTGTCACCCTCTGGTTGATCACAGCACTCTCTAGTTCAATACTGCTACCCTCTGGTTCACCCCTGCCACCCTTTGGTTCAGCACTGTCACCCTTCGGTTCACCACTGTCACCCTGTGGTTCACTACTGCCACCCTCTGGTTCACCCATGCCACGCTCTGGTTCACCCCTGTCACCCTCTAGTTCACTACTGTCACCCTCTGGTTCACCCCTGCCACCCTCTGGTTCAGCATTGTCACCCTCTGGTTCACCACTGCAACCCTGTGGTTCACCACTGTCACTCTCTGGTTCACCCCTACCACCCTCTGGTTCATAACTGCCACCCTGTGGTTCATCACTGCCACTCTCTGGTTCACCACTGTCACGCTCTGGTTCATTACAGCACCCTCTGGTTCACCACTGTCACCCTCTGGATCACACCTGTCAACCTTTGGTTCACCCCTGTCACCCTCTGGTTCATCACAGCACTCTCTGGATCACTACTGCCATTCCCGGTTCACCCCTGCCACGCTCTGGTTGAGCACTGTCATCCTCTGGTTCACCACTGCCACCCTGTGGTTCACCACTGCCACTCTCTGGTTCACCATTGTCACTCTCTGGGTTACCCCTGCCACCCACTGGTTCATCACTGCCACCCTGTGGTTCACCACTGTCACCCTCTGGTTCACCACTGCCACTCTCTGGTTCATCACAGCACCCTCAGGTTCACCACTGTCACCCTCTGGTTCACCCCTGCCACCCTCTGGTTCACCACTGCCACCCTCTGGTTCACCACTGCCAGTCTCTGGTTCATCACAGCACCCTCAGGTTCACCACTGTCACCCTCTTGTTCACCCTTGTCACCCTCTGGTTCATCACAGCACTCTCTAGTTCAATACTGCTACCCTCTGGTTCACCCCTGCCACCCTTCGGTTCACCACTGTCACCCTGTGGTTCACTACTGCCACCCTCTGGTTCACCCATGCCACGCTCTGGTTCACCCCTGTCACCCTCTAGTTCACTACTGTCACCCTCTGGTTCACCCCTGCCACCCTCTGGCTCAGCATTGTCACCCTCTGGTTCACCACTGCCACCCTGTGGTTCACCACTGTCACTCTCTGGTTCACCCCTACCACCCTCTGGTTCATAACTGCCACCCTGTGGTTCATCACTGCCACTCTCTCGTTCACCACTGTCACGCTCTGGTTCATCACAGCACCCTCTGGTTCACCACTGTCACCCTCTGGATCACACCTGTCAACCTTTGGTTCACCCCTGTCACCCTCTGGTTCATCACAGCACTCTCTGGTTCACTACTGCCATTCCCGGTTCACCCCTGCCACGCTCTGGTTGAGCACTGTCACCCTCTGGTTCACCACTGCCACCCTGTGGTTCACCACTGCCACTCTCTGGTTCACCATTGTCACTCTCTGGGTTACCGCTGCCACCCACTGGTTCATCACTGCCACCCTGTGGTTCACCACTGCCACTCTCTGGTTCACCACTGCCACTCTCTGGTTCACCAAAGCCACCCTCTGGTTCACTCCTGCCACCCTCTAATTCATCACAGCACCCTCTGGTTCACCACTGTCACCCTCTGGTTCACTCCTTTCACCCTCTGGTTCACCCTTGCCACCCTCTGGTTCATCACAGCACCCTCTGGTTCACCACTGTCACCCTCTGGCTCACCACTGTCACCCTATGGTTCACCCCTGCCACCCTCTGGTTCATCACAGAACACTCTGGTTCACGACTGACACCCTCTGGTTCACCCCTTCTACCCTCTGGTTCAGCACCCACCACTGCCACCCTCTGGTTCATCACAGCACCCTCTGGTTCACCACTGACACCCTCTGGTTTACCCCTGTCACCCTTTGTTTCATCACAGCACTCTCTGGGTTACCACTGCCACCCTCTGGTTCACCACTACCATCCTCTGGTTCACCACTGCCACCCTCTGGTTCACCACTGCCACTCTCTGGTTCATCACAGCACCCTCTGGTTCACCAATGTCACTCTCTGCTTCACCCCTGTCACCCTCTGGTTCACCCCTGTCACCCTCTGGTTCATAAAAGCACTCTCTGGTTCACTACTGCCACCCTCTGGTTCACCCCTGCCACCCTCTGGTTCAGCATTGCCACCCTCTGATTCACCACTGCCACCCTGTGGTTCACCACTGCCACTTTGTGGTTCACCACTGCCACGCTCTGGTTCACCCTGTCACCCTCTGGTTCATAACAACACTCTGATTCACTACTGCCACCCTCTGGTTCACCCCTGCCACCTTATGGTTCAGCACTGTCACCCTCTGGTTCACCCCTGCCACCCTCTGTTTCAGCACTGTCACCCTCTGGTTCACTGCTGCCACCCTCTGGTTCACCCCTGTCACCCTTTGGTTCATCATAGCACTCTCTGGTTCACTACTGCCACCCTCTGGTTCACCCTGCACCCTCTAGTTCAGCACTGTCACCCTGTGGTTCACCACTGCCACTCTCTGTTTCATCACAGCACTCTCTGGTTCACCACTGCCACCCTCTGGTTAACCCCTGTCACCAACTGGTTCATCACCACACACTATCCGGTTCACTACTGCCACCCTTTGGTTCACCTCTGCCACCCTCTGATTCAGCACTGTCACACTCTGGTTCACCACTGCCACCCTGTGGTTCACCACTGCCACTCTCTGGTTCACCACTGTCACTCTCTGGTTTACCCCTGCGACACTCTGGTTCATCACTGACACCCTGTGGTTCACCACTGCCAATCTCTGGTTAACCACTGTCACTCTCTGGTTCACCACTGTCACCCTCCAGTTCACCACTACCACCCTCTGGTTCACCACTGCCACCCTCTGGTTCACCCCTGCCACCCTCTAGTTCATCACAGCATTCTCTCGTTTACTACTGCCACCCTCTGGTTCACCCCTGCCACCCTCTGGTTCTTCACTGCCACCCTGTGGTTCACCACTGCCACCCTCTGGTTTACCACTGACACCCTCTGGTTCACCCCTTCTACCCTCTGGTTCAGCACCCACCACTGCCACCCTCTGGTTCATCACAGCACCCTCCGGTTCACCACTGTCACCCTCTGGTTCACCCCTGTCACCCTCTGTTTCATCACAGCACTCTCTGGTTTACCACTGCAACCCTCTGGTTCACCCCTGTCACCCTCTGGTTCATAACAGCACTCTCTGGTTCACTACTGCCACCCTTTGGTTCACCCCGGCCACTCTCTGGTTCACCACTGTCATGCTCTGGTTCACCCCTGTCACCCTCTGGTTCATCACTGCCACCCTGTGGTTCATCACTGCCACTCTCTGGTTCATCACTGTCACGCTCTGGTTCATCACAGCACTCTCTGGTTCACTACTGCCACCCTTTGGTTCACCCCGGCCACTCTCTGGTTCACCACTGTCATGCTCTGGTTCACCCCTGCCACCCTCTGGTTCATCACTGCCACCCTGTGGTTCATCACTGCCACTCTCTGGTTCATCACTGTCATGCTCTGGTTCATCACAGCACCCTCTGGTTCACCACTGTCACCCTCTGGATCACACCTGTCAACCTTTGGTTCACCCCTGTCACCCTCTGGTTCATCACAGCACTCTCTGGTTCACTACTGCCACCCTCCGGTTCACCCCTGCCACGCTCTGGTTCAGCACTGTCACCCTCTGGTTCACCACTGCCACCCTGTGGTTCACCACTGCCACTCTCTGGTTCACCATTGTCACTCTCTGGTTTACCCCTGCCACCCTCTGGTTCATCACTGCCACCCTGTAGTTCACCACTGCCACTCTCTGGTTCACCACTGCCACTCTCTGGTTCATCACTGCCACCCTGTGGTTCACCACTGCCACTCTCTGGTTCACCACTGCCACTCTCTGGTTTACCACTGCCACTCTCTGGTTCACCACTGTCACCCTCTGGTTCACTCCTGTCACCCTCTGGTTCACCCTTGCCACCCTCTGGTTCATCACAGCACCCTCTGGTTCACCACTGTCACCCTCTCGCTCACCACTGTCACCCTCTGGTTCAGCACTGCCACCCTCTGATTCACCACTGTCAACCTGTGGCTCACCACTGTCACTCTCTGGTTCATCACTGTCATGCGCTTGTTCACTCCTGTCACCCTCTGGTTAATAGCAGCACTCTGATTCACTACTGCCACCCTCTGGTTCACCCCTGCCACCATCTGGTTCAGCACTGTCACCCTCTGGTTCACCACTGTCACCCTCTGGTTCACCACTGCCACTCTCTGGTTCATCACAGCACCCTCAGGTTCACCACTGTCACCCTCTGGTTCACTCCTGCCACCCTCTGGTTCACCACTGCCACCCTCTGGTTCACCATTGCCAGTCTCTGGTTCATCACAGCACCCTCAGGTTCACCACTGTCACCCTCTGGTTCACCCCTGCCACCCTTCGGTTCAGCACTTTCACCCTTCGGTTCACCACTGTCACCCTGTGGTTCACTACTGCCACCCTCTGGTTCACCCATGCCACGCTCTGGTTCACCCCTGTCACCCTCTAGTTCACTACTGTCACCCTCTGGTTCACCCCTGCCACCCTCTAGTTCAGCATTGTCACCCTCTGGTTCACCACTGCCACCCTGTGGTTCACCACTGTCACTCTCTGGTTCACCCCTACCACCCTCTGGTTCATAACTGCCACCCTGTGGTTCATCACTGCCACTCTCTGGTTCACCACTGTCACGCTCTGGTTCATCACAGCACCCTCTGGTTCACCACTGTCACCCTCTGGATCACACCTGTCAACCTTTGGTTCACCCCTGTCACCCTCTGGTTCATCAGAGCACTCTCTGGTTCACTACTGCCATTCCCGGTTCACCCCTGCCACGCTCTGGTTGAGCACTGTCACCCTCTGGTTCACCACTGCCACCCTGTGGTTCACCACTGCCACTCTCTGGTTCACCATTGTCACTCTCTGGGTTACCCCTGTGACCCACTGGTTCATCACTGCCACCCTGTGGTTCACCACTGTCACCCTCTGGTTCACCACTGCCACTCTCTGGTTCATCACAGCACCCTCAGGTTCACCACTGTCACCCTCTGGTTCACCCCTGCCACCCTCTGGTTCACCACTGCCACCCTCTGGTTCACCACTGCCAGTCTCTGGTTCATCACAGCACCCTCAGGTTCACCACTGTCACCCTCTGGTTCACCCTTGTCACCCTCTGGTTGATCACAGCACTCTCTAGTTCAATACTGCTACCCTCTGGTTCACCCCTGCCACCCTTTGGTTCAGCACTGTCACCCTTCGGTTCACCACTGTCACCCTGTGGTTCACTACTGCCACCCTCTGGTTCACCCATGCCACGCTCTGGTTCACCCCTGTCACCCTCTAGTTCACTACTGTCACCCTCTGGTTCACCCCTGCCACCCTCTGGTTCAGCATTGTCACCCTCTGGTTCACCACTGCAACCCTGTGGTTCACCACTGTCACTCTCTGGTTCACCCCTACCACCCTCTGGTTCATAACTGCCACCCTGTGGTTCATCACTGCCACTCTCTGGTTTACCACTGTCACGCTCTGGTTCATTACAGCACCCTCTGGTTCACCACTGTCACCCTCTGGATCACACCTGTCAACCTTTGGTTCACCCCTGTCACCCTCTGGTTCATCACAGCACTCTCTGGATCACTACTGCCATTCCCGGTTCACCCCTGCCACGCTCTGGTTGAGCACTGTCATCCTCTGGTTCACCACTGCCACCCTGTGGTTCACCACTGCCACTCTCTGGTTCACCATTGTCACTCTCTGGGTTACCCCTGCCACCCACTGGTTCATCACTGCCACCCTGTGGTTCACCACTGTCACCCTCTGGTTCACCACTGCCACTCTCTGGTTCATCACAGCACCCTCAGGTTCACCACTGTCACCCTCTGGTTCACCCCTGCCACCCTCTGGTTCACCACTGCCACCCTCTGGTTCACCACTGCCAGTCTCTGGTTCATCACAGCACCCTCAGGTTCACCAGTGTCACCCTCTTGTTCACCCTTGTCACCCTCTGGTTCATCACAGCACTCTCTAGTTCAATACTGCTACCCTCTGGTTCACCCCTGCCACCCTTCGGTTCACCACTGTCACCCTGTGGTTCACTACTGCCACCCTCTGGTTCACCCATGCCACGCTCTGGTTCACCCCTGTCACCCTCTAGTTCACTACTGTCACCCTCTGGTTCACCCCTGCCACCCTCTGGTTCAGCATTGTCACCCTCTGGTTCACCACTGCCACCCTGTGGTTCACCACTGTCACTCTCTGGTTCACCCCTACCACCCTCTGGTTCATAACTGCCACCCTGTGGTTCATCACTGCCACTCTCTGGTTCACCACTGTCACGCTCTGGTTCATCACAGCACCCTCTGGTTCACCACTGTCACCCTCTGGATCACACCTGTCAACCTTTGGTTCACCCCTGTCACCCTCTGGTTCATCACAGCACTCTCTGGTTCACTACTGCCATTCCCGGTTCACCCCTGCCACGCTCTGGTTGAGCACTGTCACCCTCTGGTTCACCACTGCCACCCTGTGGTTCACCACTGCCACTCTCTGGTTCACCATTGTCACTCTCTGGGTTACCGCTGCCACCCACTGGTTCATCACTGCCACCCTGTGGTTCACCACTGCCACTCTCTGGTTCACCACTGCCACTCTCGGGTTCACCAAAGCCACCCTCTGGTTCACTCCTGCCACCCTCTAATTCATCACAGCACCCTCTGGTTCACCACTGTCACCCTCTGGTTCACTCCTTTCACCCTCTGGTTCACCCTTGCCACCCTCTGGTTCATCACAGCACCCTCTGGTTCACCACTGTCACCCTCTGGCTCACCACTGTCACCCTATGGTTCACCCCTGCCACCCTCTGGTTCATCACAGAACACTCTGGTTCACGACTGACACCCTCTGGTTCACCCCTTCTACCCTCTGGTTCAGCACCCACCACTGCCACCCTCTGGTTCATCACAGCACCCTCTGGTTCACCACTGACACCCTCTGGTTCACCCCTGTCACCCTTTGTTTCATCACAGCACTCTCTGGGTTACCACTGCCACCCTCTGGTTCACCACTACCATCCTCTGGTTCACCACTGCCACCCTCTGGTTCACCACTGCCACTCTCTGGTTCATCACAGCACCCTCTGGTTCACCAATGTCACTCTCTGCTTCACCCCTGTCACCCTCTGGTTCACCCCTGTCACCCTCTGGTTCATAAAAGCACTCTCTGGTTCACTACTGCCACCCTCTGGTTCACCCCTGCCACCCTCTGGTTCAGCATTGCCACCCTCTGATTCACCACTGCCACCCTGTGGTTCACCACTGCCACTTTGTGGTTCACCACTGCCACGCTCTGGTTCACCCTGTCACCCTCTGGTTCATAACAACACTCTGATTCACTACTGCCACCCTCTGGTTCACCCCTGCCACCTTATGGTTCAGCACTGTCACCCTCTGGTTCACCCCTGCCACCCTCTGTTTCAGCACTGTCACCCTCTGGTTCACTGCTGCCACCCTCTGGTTCACCCCTGTCACCCTTTGGTTCATCATAGCACTCTCTGGTTCACTACTGCCACCCTCTGGTTCACCCTGCACCCTCTAGTTCAGCACTGTCACCCTGTGGTTCACCACTGCCACTCTCTGTTTCATCACAGCACTCTCTGGTTCACCACTGCCACCCTCTGGTTAACCCCTGTCACCAACTGGTTCATCACCACACACTATCCGGTTCACTACTGCCACTCTTTGGTTCACCTCTGCCACCCTCTGATTCAGCACTGTCACACTCTGGTTCACCACTGCCACCCTGTGGTTCACCACTGCCACTCTCTGGTTCACCACTGTCACTCTCTGGTTTACCCCTGCGACACTCTGGTTCATCACTGACACCCTGTGGTTCACCACTGCCAATCTCTGGTTAACCACTGTCACTCTCTGGTTCACCACTGTCACCCTCCAGTTCACCACTACCACCCTCTGGTTCACCACTGCCACCCTCTGGTTCACCCCTGCCACCCTCTAGTTCATCACAGCATTCTCTCGTTTACTACTGCCACCCTCTGGTTCACCCCTGCCACCCTCTGGTTCTTCACTGCCACCCTGTGGTTCACCACTGCCACCCTCTGGTTTACCACTGACACCCTCTGGTTCACCCCTTCTACCCTCTGGTTCAGCACCCACCACTGCCACCCTCTGGTTCATCACAGCACCCTCCGGTTCACCACTGTCACCCTCTGGTTCACCCCTGTCACCCTCTGTTTCATCACAGCACTCTCTGGTTTACCACTGCAACCCTCTGGTTCACCCCTGCCACCCTCTGGTTCATAACAGCACTCTCTGGTTCACTACTGCCACCCTTTGGTTCACCCCGGCCACTCTCTGGTTCACCACTGTCATGCTCTGGTTCACCCCTGTCACCCTCTGGTTCATCACAGCACACTCTGGTTCACTATTGCCACCCTCTGGTTCACACCCGACATCCTCTGGTTCACGCCTGCCACCCTCTGGTTCAGCACTCACCACTGCCACCCTCTGGTTCATCACAGCACCCTCTGGTTCACAACTGTCACCCTCTGGTTCACCCCTGTCACCCTCTGTTTCATCACAGTACTCTCTGGTTCACAACTGCCACCCTCTGGTTCACCCCTGCCACCCTCTGGTTCACCACTGCCACCCTCTGGTTCACCACTGCCACTCTCTGGTTCATCACATCACCCTCAGATTCACCCCTGTCACCCTTTGTTTCATCACAGCACTCTCTGGGTTACCACTGCCACCCTCTTGTTCACCACTACCATCCTCTGGTTCACCACTGCCACCCTCTTGTTCACCACTACCATCCTCTGGTTCACCACTGCCACCCTCTGGTTCATCACAGCACCCTCTGGTTCACCAATGTCACTCTCTGCTTCACCCTTGTCACCCTCTGGTTCACCCCTGTCACCCTCTGGTTCATAAAAGCACTCTCTGGTTCACTACTGCCACCCTCTGGTTCACCCCTGCCACCCTCTGGTTCAGCATTTCCACCCTCTGATTCACCACTGCCACCCTGTGGTTCACCACTGCCACTCTGTGGTTCACCACTGTCACGCTCTGGTTCACCCTGTCACCCTCTGGTTCATAACAACACTCTGATTCACTACTGCCACCCTCTGGTTCACCCCTGCCACCTTATGGTTCAGCACTGTCACCCTCTGGTTCACCCCTGCCACCCTCTGTTTCAGCACTGTCACCCTCTGGTTCACTGCTGCCACCCTCTGGTTCACCCCTGTCACCCTCTGGTTCATCATAGCACTCTCTGGTTCACTACTGCCACCCTCTGGTTCACCCTGCACCCTCTAGTTCAGCACTGTCACCCTGTGGTTCACCACTGCCACTCTCTGTTTCATCACAGCACTCTCTGGTTCACCACTGCCACCATCTGGTTAACCCCTGTCACCCTCTGGTTCATCACCACACACTATCCGGTTCACTACTGCCACCCTTTGGTTCACCTCTGCCACCCTCTGATTCAGCACTGTCACACTCTGGTTCACCACTGCCACCCTGTGGTTCACCACTGCCACTCTCTGGTTCACCATTGTCACTCTCTGGTTTACCCCTGCGACACTCTGGTTCATCACTGAGACCCTGTGGTTCACCACTGCCAATCTCTGGTTCACAACTGTCACTCTCTGGTTCACCCCTGTCACCCTCCAGTTCACCACTACCACCCTCTGGTTCACCACTGCCACCCTCTGGTTCACCCCTGCCACCCTCTAGTTCATCACAGCATTCTCTTGTTTACTACTGCCACCCTCTGGTTCACCCCTGCCACCCTCTGGTTCTTCACTGCCACCCTGTGGTGGAGTTCTGGACTTTTTGGTTCCGTCCAGAGGTGTCAGGGAACAACACCCGAAGACCCCGGAGTTCCACCTGTCTTGGTGCACAAATGAACAGAAACACGGGCTTCTCGATGGTGGCGTCAAAGACCAAAGGTTTATTACTGCAGGGACACAGAAGTCACAGATACTACACACGGGCAGAATCTAGGAGCCTGTTCAATTTGTACAAAGAGGGTTGCTCCTTATATACTAAATTTTAAGCTGGGGCGAATTCTTTACATGTAATACATTCTCAAAACCTTTGTTTCTAAAACAATAAATATTTGGCGTTACACAGGAACCGTCGATAAAATCTGATGCCAAACATCTACGAAGAGGGGTTCCCACTAGTTCATCACAATCCCTTGTCAATATTGCATTCAAGAGCCGGACCGCCTCATCGTAAATTTCGTTACCTCCCCCTAATAAAGATTCAGAAAGAAAGGAACGGAGCCAGGTGTGGAAGATAGGAAAGCAGGATAAGAGATGTTTGTGGGTTGTAAATGGGCAAGGCTACCGGCTTCGGCCGCCTAATCATGATCAGGACAATGGACACGAAGACCAGTTTAGCAGGACTGGCCTCGGGCAGAGGAGGCAGCCTTTGTCGAGTCATGCAGCTACAGCGTGATCTGGTTTAAGGTGCACGTGTCATGAAAAAGGTGAATCTCCGGCTAAGGCTACGTGTCCTTAATCGAAATGAAGTGATCAGAGGTTATTGCGTATGTGAGGGCAAGAAACACAAAATGGCTGCCATGATCTAAGATGGATGCCGTGGGTAGATCAGAAATGTGTTCATAACAGGAGTGCTCTTGCTCGTAGCATAGCGAAAACACCAGGATATGCTAAATGGATCATTTGCGGTTCGCTGATACCAATATTATGTATTTCCGACAATATTGAAAACACGGGTTCAAATCGTCACTGAACCTCAGACCCTCCTTTTGCCCTTACATAGGCAATTACTCAGTCTATGTCAGAGTCTAATTCTATGCTCATCAGGTCAGTGACATGCTGTTGTATCATCATCCTTTCTCGTGCCTTTTCTCCAAACGCAGGTGGTTTCCTAAAACAGGTTGCAGCACAAAGACTACACAGAGCAGGACCACACTGGATAATCAGGCAACATGAGAATAGGAATACTAAGATGACACCAATGACCATTAGAACCTTCCATCCCCACGCTGATATCAGAGTCCAAAACCACTCCATGAAGGACCAGTTTCCCTTGTCTACATGAATAGAGTCGGAAATCTTGTGTAGTTTCGAGATCGCCTCATAGACTGTTGGAGCATTATTAGGAATAAAGACACAGCAGCTCGATTGGATCATTCTGCATACCCCACCTCGATCTGCAAGTATAACGTCTAGAACCATACGGTTCTGCAATGTCATGAGTCTATCCGCCTGAAGCTCAGCTGTCAAATTGCTAAGGGCACCAGCAGTTTCGGTAATAGTAGATTCAACTACCCGTGTTAGCTGACGTATGTTTCTACTATTTGCCATAGGCCCCCAGAACGGAAGGAAGCCTTTGAAGAAGTCTCCAGCTTCCTGACCAGCAGTATCTTCTTTGCTGAAGACACCTCTCGCTACTCTGGTCCTGTGGTAATCAGATGAAGCAGTGTATGTTGGGGGCAACAATCGAGCAATATAGCATGATCCTGAAAAGTCGGCAGGCAACCATGTATAAGCTCTGTCTCGACAGATGAAGTAAGTACCCCTAGCAGTAAGAAAGGCAGGGGAAGAGTTAGCCGGAAACACGTAAGTCTCTACGCACTCACTCCTCCCTAGCTGAGCTCTCGGATTTCTCCCATTACCTTGCAAACAGACTTGACCTCGGTGAGGTACGACCCAGATTGGAGTTGAGCTTTTACGCTTGCTTTCTCCCAAACTAAGGCGATACTCTGAAGAATTCCACCTTAAATATACTCACAATTCGTCTCTAGGGTAAGATGTAGTATTATTGACGTCCTTGATCATGTCAATAATTCCCTGGACTAAAGCTTTGTTGGCAGAGTTATATTTAGTGGAACGTGGTGGACGTGGAGGATAGGTTTCAAGGGCATAAGCAAAGATGGTTTGAAGGGCCTGAAATGATCCATTATAGCTGAAAGGCAAAACCAGATAGGGAATACCTTTATCCATAGTGTGGGGTATCAAGCCACACACCCAGCAGTCAGTAGTGTTAACTACCAGTTGGTGTTGATGCAAGAGCTGTACAAAAGTGTTATTAATGAATTCTGAGCGTCGAGCTTGCTCATGTTCAGGAAACGAGTGAAAAGAGTGTATAGAGGAAACAGTAGAAGTAACAGGATCAAGAGGAGGTACTGTAGTTACTGGCACAAAAATCAAACTCATACCGAAAACGATTCCACCCACCAACGTTATCAAAACAATCAAAAATGCAATGGCACATTGTATCAAAAAGCATTTGCTGTGAAGAATTCTGTAAAGTCTGTTTCTGCGAACATAAATCACATTTTCTCGGTGCAGCGCAGGAAGCTCCATCTTCTACAATCCGCTCGCGACCACTGATGATGTGTACGTAGATGAAAATGCCTCTATCAGTCCTGGGAGTTCCCAGAACCAACAGAAAGATCGACCTTGTGTCAGACCCCCGCAGATTCAACTAGGCACACAGCCACGACCCTACGGCTACCCAGACGGCAAGGCAATTTTAAAAACAATAAAACAATAGCAAACTTCCTGGCTGAAGGCAAAAGTTCAAAATTTCAAAATATCACAATGGGCAGTTGCCTGCTTTATTTGTCCATATTACGAGGTCGTAAATTGTATCTTTGCTTTGCAGGAACTGTTTGATCGGCAAATAGCGTATCACTGGTAGCTGTTGCAGTGTTCAAGTTCGCAGATGACAGAGTTTTTTCTGATGCAGGGGACAAATGTTCAGAGTTCAAAGGAGTCTTTTCAGGAGGAGAGTCAGAGTTTGGAGTGTCGGTGATCAATTCGGCATCGCTGAAAGGGATGAACTTTGGCGTGCGTTCAAATTCGGAGGCACCAATTCCCTTCTTCACCCAGTCGTCGTAAGGAAGTGGCAAAGGTACACGCTTGACATGAGATGCGTGCACCCAGTGCTTGCGACCAGCTACACGAACTGCTGTTCTCGTTGCAAGCAGGACCTGGAAGGGGCCGACGTATCTGGGCTGAAGGTTCTTCGTCCTCGCGAAGTTTCTGATCACGACTTGATCGCCGGGTTTCAGCTGATGCCCTGGACTCTCCGGAGGCTTTGGCAATGCATCGAAAACCTGTTGGTGAATAAGACTCAATTTAGCAGTCAAGTCGTAAAGGTAGTCTATCAACATAGGATATTCTAGAGAACAAAACTCCTTAGGCCTCGGCACACCCCAAATATTTGCCGGGCGGCCAAAGACAATCTCATAGGGGCTAAGCCCCACTCTAGAATGTACAGTTGCTCTCGTTGATAACAAAGCCAAAGGAAGTGCGTCTGGCCAGGGTAACCCTGTGGATGCTTGAATTTTGGCTAGTTTTAGTTTGAGGGTGCCATTGTAACCCTCAACTAAACCAGCAGACTGAGGATGGTTCGCACTGTGGAACTTCTGTTTTATGCCTAGGCCGGCACACACACTCTGCATAACTTTCCCTATAAACTCACTTCCGTTATCTGACCATACAATCCGTGGCATACCATATCTAGGGAAATATTCTTTGACAAGAATTTTTGCAGTTGATAGGGCAGTATTGTCCTTTAGTGGGTATGCTTCAATCCATCTGGAAAAAGCACAGACTACCACCAGGACGTATTTCAAATTATTACACCGATCCATGTGAATGAAGTCTAACTGAATCACTTCAAAGGGGCAGGAAGAAGGAGCGAAGTGACCAGCAGGAGTTGGAGTTCCCTTACCAGGATTATGCATCAGGCATACCATACAATTTTTCACCACTCTCTCTGCACATTTACTGATCCCATCATTCTTCCAGACCGGAGCCAACATCTTACAGATTCCTTTAGAACTTATATGCGCTACTCCATGCGCCATTGTCACCACTGCAAGCACATACGCATCAGGCAACATCCAACGCTGCTGTTCTGTCAAATCAATCCAACACCCATTCGAATCCAACTTGCCCGTACTTTCTCTCCATACACGTTTTTCCTCCTCAGTTGCCTCTTTCTGAATCTCTTTCACACTTTCCATTGTATCCTCACACATTCCAGACTCAGCAATCCATCTTCCAGACGTAGCAACATACATTCTGCTCATCATGTCTCTAGCTGTCTGTTTAGCGGTTTCATCAGCAAAAGCATTTCCACGACCAACATCATCCGTGATTGCTTTATGAGCACTGCACTTTACAATCGCAACTTCAGTCGGCAAGGTTAGAGATTCCAACAGATCGTTAACTAGCTGACCATGTTGAATCTTAGTCCCATGGGACGTAATGAAACCTCTTTCTTTCCACAAACGGCCAAAACTATGGGCCACGCCGAACGCGTACTGACTATCTGTGAACACATTCACTCTCTTTCCCTTAGCTAAAACACACGCTCTTGTTAGAGCTATTAATTCTGCAGCTTGGGCAGAATTCTGACTCACTCTTGCAGTCTCCACAATCGTCTTCAAAGTCGTTACTGCGTAAGCAGCAGTCACATCACCATTCTCCAATTTAAAACATGACCCATCCACATACAGCGTGCCATCTGGATCTGATAATGGAGTGTCTTTCAAGTCAATACGTCCTTTTGTCTCTTCCTCCGTTCTAAAACAACAATCATGTGGTTCGGAATCACTCGACTCTTGATTAGCCGGCAACAACGTTGCTGGATTCAATACATTACATCTTTTGATCTGAATATGACTCGCTAGTAATGTCAGCTCATAACCAGATAATCTCGCACTGGTAAGGTGTTGTGTCTTAGTTCGGTTCATGAGTGTATCCACTGCATGAGGAACCATGACCACTAGCATGTTGTTCATCACCAAACCAGCAGATTGTCGAATGGAAGCCGCAGCTGCCGCTGTAGCTCTCAAACAACTAGGCAACGCTCTAGCTACCGGATCTAATGTTGATGAAAAATACGCACAAGGGCGTTGTTTATCACCAAATGTCTGTGTCAGAACACTCAACGCGCAACCTTCTCTCTCGTGAACGTAGAGCGTGAATGGCTTACTGTAATCAGGTGTACCTAATACAGGAGCTGAACACAGTGCATTTCGTAACTCAGAAAAACTCTCTTGACATTCATTAGACCATGGCACCGGACTCGGAACATTTTTCCCAGTCAAAGCTACCAACGGTTTTGCTAAAAGAGAAAAATTTGGGATCCACTGTCTACAGTACGAGGTAATACCTAGAAAGGCACGTACTTCTCTCTGTGTGCGAGGAACACTCATCTGCGTAATTGCTTTTATTCTCTCTGGGGTCAACTTCCTTCCCTCCTTTGACAAGAGATGACCTAGGTAGGTCACTTCTTGGCAGCAGTATTGCATTTTCGAAGGTGATACCTTGTGATTCAAATTAGACAAATGATGCAATAACGAAATTGTAACTGCTTTGCAAGTTTCCTTGTCATCGGCAGCCACTAGAAGATCATCTACATACTGTACTAGAGCAGAACCTGGAGGAAGGACAAACGCATCTAACTGACTTTTTAATGCTTGACTGTAAATAGATGGGCTCTCACAATAGCCTTGTGGAGCGCGTTTAAATCTGAAACTTCGACCTCCTAGACAGAAACCAAAAATATCTCTGCTTTCCTCGGCTATCGGAATGCTGAAGAAGGCATTCTTCAAGTCAATGACTGAAAACCAAGTAGCTGTTGCAGGAATCAATGTTAACAAGGCAGTAATGTCTGGAACCACAGGAAACTGCGAGACCACAATCTTATTAACTTCTCTGAGGTCGATGACAAACCTATAAACTGGAGGCTTTGTAGGATCAGTTCGTTTCAAGATCGGTAATACAGGGCTGTTGCAGACATTTCCTCTAGTTTCTTCAACCACACCTTTCTTAATCAAATCTTGTACAATCAATAAAAGTGCACGCTCACCTTCACTAGATATTTTATATTGAGGAATTCGTGGAAATTTTACATTTGCTTTCAAAGTTACTACATATGGTGGTATTTCCAAAAGGCCTACATCGTTAGGACCAGTCGCCCAAAGAGTATCAGGGAGAGAACGCAGCTCTGGCGGGAGTGCATCCATTGACAAGTACATCGGAGAGGTGATTCTTTTACCCAATGTAAGCTGTACTCCTTCCGGAGAACAGTACAATGTCGCATATAGTCGTTTTAACAAGTCTAAACCAAGCAGATTTTCATTACAACCTGTCGTCAAAATCAGGGGTGCTTTTAATTGACACGGTCCAACAGAAATAGACAAAGGACCAGATATGGGGTTGTAAACAGGGGCGCCTGAAAAACCTACAGAAACATTTGTTGAGCCGGACAAAGGTGCGCCAGGGAGTTTCGCATGAATGATAGAACTTTTTGCTGCACCAGTATCCAACAGAAACGGTTCGACTACACCTGATGTTGCTACTGCGACATAAGGCCCACTCTGATCCACTGGAACTGATACTACTCCCTCTCTCTGTCCATGGCTGTCCTAGTACCCATTTTGCTGAAATCCCTCATCCACTTCACAATAGTCTTCAACAAGATACTGTTGAGATCTATTTTGCTGGGCAGACTGTCCATTTCGTTGATCAAAGTGATTGGAAGGACGATCATTCGTCTGTGGAGGCATAGCACCTCGCCCTCGACCTCTAGAATTTTGCACAAAACCACCACGACCTCTCTGAGCTGCTGCTGCATTATTTTGCGCTAAGATCGGACACTCATTCTTGTAGTGACCTTCTTTCTTACAGTACGCACACTGGTTCCACTGATATTGAGGCCTAGGTGAACTATAGTCTGTTCTTTGATACGAGCTCTGTTGCGTATTAGTCTGATTCATGCGAGGCGGATACGCCTGTTGCAAAAGAACTTTAGTTTTTAAATCTTTAGTTTTCTTGTCTGATTTCTCTTTTTCCTCTTTATCTCTATTTTCATAATACTGTGCAGTTGCAAGTATTTGCGCAGTTTTAGAAACAGCCCACGCACTCTCTGAATCCTTTAATTTATTGCATAACTCAGGTAACAAATTATGCACAAATTTATCGACAAACAGTCTCTGTCCTCCTTCTGTGCTCATATCCTGACCACTATGATCTACAAAAGTCTCTTCGAACCTCGTGAAGAAGTCGGAGACACTTTCGTCTTTCTTCTGTCTGCATGTGGACAACTTGTCCCAATTAACACGCAATGCGGGCATCAGAGTCTTCATTAAGTCTATTATTCTACCTGGAAGATTAGCAATTAGGGGTTCCGGTTTTGCACCACCTACTTGCTGACCATCTGCTGCAATGATAGCTGCCCAATCACCACCTAGGGCAACTGGATGATTCTCCTTACGAATTTTAGCCCAAATTGGTTGCAGAACTACATTGCCAAATAACATATCGATGTCCGCTAAGTTCATTATACAAGCCTCAACTGTCTGTGTTAATTCCTTATAGTATCCAGCAGGATTCTTACGCGGGTCTGGCAAGGCCTGCTTCACTGCTAGCACTTCGGCTCGCTTCCACAGAATGTGTATCCACACTCTTTGGAATTGGGCCGGAGCAGCTACAATACCATTGACATTATCAGCTTGTACAGCATCGCGCCAAATTGGAGGAACCTCCCTCATCGGATATTGGCGACTGAGCTTCGTCTTACTTTTCTCTAAATCTCTTGGTGAACGAAGTGATGGGTCGTTTCTATAACTTAAAATCAATTCCATCGCTTCTTCTATATTTTGGCCTACTATCATTCCTGCAGCAAACTCTTTCTGAACCTTAATTAGGTCTTCTAAATTTGATTCAACATCATCTTCTTCTATTTCCTCACGTAACAGCGAGCACATCTCGTCAAAGACATACCGTTGCGTTGGTTCCTTCCACTGCATAAATGTATCTAGCACATCTCTCGTACTATATCTCCTACTCTTCGAAATCCATCTGAGAGCCGTGGAATCTAAAATTCCCCGTTCTTCAGTACTCGGAAGCTGACTACGTCTCTGAACAGAGTCAGAAGTAGGAGTCTTGATTAAAGTTTTATAGAAAGGAGACAGAATGTTAGAAACAGAATCAGTGATTCTTCGACGAACAGAAAGTGGAGTCAACACACTAGCAGACGTAGAGAACACAGTAGAGGTAGGAACAGATAGCGGAACAGTAGGAGTATCGAGAAAGATAGTTTGTGGAACAGTAGGTGTAAGCGAGACAGATACAGGTATAGAAGTCGACAACCCAGGAGGAGGAGGAGCCGTAGGAACATTCACATTGACCACAGGAGGTACAGGAGCTTGATTCTGAGGAGCAGGAATACCAGGTTGTCCAGCAACCGGCAATTGAACATTCGGTACAAGTGGAGCCGTAGCACCTTGTGCATACGGTGGAGGTGACCGTAACAAATAAGACAACAGAGGATCGTTTTCGGAATCCTCCAGTATCTTAGCTGTTTTCGATGGCAAGGCAGGATAGCACTTGTCGATCGCTAAATTATGCTCTCTGATGGCCACCTCTATGGCCTTCTCTGACTCGTTAACTTGCAGCTGCTTAGCCGCTTGCTCCAGAGTCAACTCTTCTTGCTCTTTCTGTTCTTTCTTTAACCTTTTCATTTCTCTCTGTTTGGATTCTTTTCGCCAGTAACGGAAAGAATCAAACATTGCCGGCCGGGCTTTCTTCCTAAACAATTTCGCTTCTAAATTGTCAAGGATTTCGGGTTCAAAACTACCATGTAGTGGCCAACTAAGGACACCATCTTTCTCAGTGTATCGGACCCACACCTCATTATAAGATATAGGACCCACACCATGTTTACAGTACAAGTCATATAGGGGAGTCCCAATCGGAGGAACCAGACATGAGTCCTCCAATTGTGAGTCACTGTTGCAACCAAAACAAGACAACATACAGTTTCTCCGACTTACCATTTTTCAATCCGGAACACAAAACAAACAAAACAAGAAACGAATATGTGCACCTGAACCAAGAACTTAGGCCTACCAAAACGAACTGATGTATCGATACCCAAACTACACCAAATAGATTATCGTAACCAGAACAACCAGTGATAATCTTACGAAACCAAACCAAACCAAGAACCAAAAAGGACTTTAACAACCCTCACGAAGTAACCAGCTAGCAACCACTAAATACTTAACTGAGGCACTGTAGACGTCACCAAGGAGAAACCCGTCACGTTTCGCTGTACTAAGGACTGCACCTCGGGTCCAAGACAGGGCGACGGTCAAGGCAACGGCCCACTGCAGCCGTCCTGAACGGGAACCCTCGTGGAAGAGAACTTCAGGCCACTTTTGCGATATGCCGGGATCGATGAAGTGGGGCGCCTTCCTCAGGAATCTTCACACAAAGCTTCTCGAACTCTTCAGGCTTTTGGACCGGTACCGAATGACGTCGCCCGACGTTGGGCGCCAATTGGAGTTCTGGACTTTTTGGTTCCGTCCAGAGGTGTCAGGGAACAACACCCGAAGACCCCGGAGTTCCACCTGTCTTGGTGCACAAATGAACAGAAACACGGGCTTCTCGATGGTTATTACTGCAGGGACACAGAAGTCACAGATACTACACACGGGCAGAATCTAGGAGCCTGTTCAATTTGTACAAAGAGGGTTGCTCCTTATATACTAAATTTTAAGCTGGGGGCGAATTCTTTACATGTAATACATTCTCAAAACCTTTGTGTCTAAAACAATAAATATTTGGCGTTACACAGGAACCGTCGATAAAATCTGATGCCAAACATCTACGAAGAGGGGTTCCCACTAGTTCATCACAATCCCTTGTCAATATTGCATTCAAGAGCCGGACCGCCTCATCGTAAATTTCGTTACCTCCCCCTAATAAAGATTCAGAAAGAAAGGAACGGAGCCAGGTGTGGAAGATAGGAAAGCAGGATAAGAGATGTTTGTGGGTTGTAAATGGGCAAGGCTACCGGCTTCGGCCGCCTAATCATGATCAGGACAATGGATACGAAGACCAGTTTAGCAGGACTGGCCTCGGGCAGAGGAGGTAGCCTTTGTCGAGTCATGCAGCTACAGCGTGATCTGGTTTAAGGTGCACGTGTCATGAAAAAGGTGAATCTCCGGCTAAGGCTACGTGTCCTTAATCGAAATGAAGTGATCAGAAGTTATTGCGTATGTGAGGGCAAGAAACACAAAATGGCTGCCATGATCTAAGATGGATGCCGTGGGTAGATCAGAAATGTGTTCATAACAGGAGTGCTCTTGCTCGTAGCATAGCGAAAACACCAGGATATGCTAAATGGATCATTTGCGGTTCGCTGATACCAATATTATGTATTTCCGACAATATTGAAAACACGGGTTCAAATCGTCACGGAACCTCAGTGGTTCACCACTGCCAGCCTCTGGTTTACCACTGACACCCTCTGGTTCACCCCTTCTACCCTCTGGTTCAGCACCCACCACTGCCACCCTCTGGTTCATCACAGCACCCTCTGGTTCACCACTGTCACCCTCTGGTTCACCCCTGTCACCCTCTGTTTCATCGCAGCACTCTCTGGTTTACCAGTGCAACCCCCTGGTTCACCCCTGTCACCCTCTGGTTCATAACAGCATTCTCTGGTTCACTACTGCCACCCTTTGGTTCACTCCTGCCACTCTCTGGTTCACAACTGTCATGCTCTGGTTCACCCCTGTCACCCTCTGGTTCATCACAGCACTCTCTGGCTCACTGCTGCCACCCTCTGGTTCACACCCGACACCCTCTGGTTCACGCCTGCCAGCCTCTGGTTCAGCACTCACCACTGCCACCCTCTTGTTCATCACAGCACCCTCTGGTTCACAACTGTCACCCTCTGGTTCACCCCTGTCACCCTCTGTTTCATCACAGCACTCTCTGGTTCACAACTGCCACCCTCTGGTTCACCCCTGCCACCCTCTGGTTCACCACTGCCACCCTCTGGTTCACCACTGCCACTCTCTGGTTCATCACAGCACCCTCAGATTCACCACTGTCACCCTCTGGTTCACCCCTGTCACCCTCTGGTTCATCACAGCACTCTCTGGTTCACTACTGCCACCCTCTGGTTCAGCCATGCCACCCTCTGTTTCAGCACTGTCACCCTCTGGTTCACCACTGTCACCCTGTGTTTCACTACTGCCACCCTCTGGTTCACCCCTGCCACCCTCTGGTTCAGCACTGTCACCCTCTGGTTCACTACCGCCACCCTCTGGTTCACCCCTGTCACCCTCTGGTTCAGCACTGTCACCCTCTGGATCACCACTGTCACCCTCTGGATAACCACTGTGACCCTCTGGTTCACCCCTGTCACCCTCTGGTTCATTACAGCACTCTTTGGTTCACTACTGCCACCCTTTGGTTATCCCCTGCCACCCTCTGGTTCAGCACTGTCACCCCCTTGTTCACCACTACCACCCTGTGGTTCACCACTGCCACTCTCTGGTACACCCCTGCCACCCTACGGTTCAGCACTGTCACCCTCTGGTTCAGCACTGTCACCCTCTGGGTCACCACTGCCACCCTGTGGTTCACCACCGCCACTCTCTAGTTCACCACTGTGATGCTCTGGTTCACCCCTGTCACCCTCTGGTTCATCACAGCACTCTCTGGTTCACTACTGAAACCCTCTGGTTCACCCCTGCCACCATCTGGTTCAGCACTGTCACTCTCTTGTTCACCACTGTCCCCCTCTGGTTCACCCCTGCCACCTTCTGGTTCATCTCAGCACCTTCTGGTTCACCACTGACACCCTCTGGTTCACCCTTGCCACCCTCTGGTTCAGCACTCACCACTGCCACCCTCTGGTTCATCACAGCACCCTCTGGTTCACCCTGCACCCTCTAGGTCAGCACTGTCACCCTGTGGTTCACCACTGCCGCTCTCTGTTTCATCACAGCACTCTCTGGTTCACCACTGCCACCCTCTGGTTAACCCCTGTCACCCTCTGGTTCATCACCACACACTCTCCGGTTCACTACTGCCACCCTTTGGTTCACCCCTGCCACTCTCTGGTTCACCACTGTCACTCTCTGGTTTACCCCTGCGACACTCTGGTTCATCACTGCCACCCTGTGGTTCACCACTGCCAATCTCTGGTTGACCACTGTCACTCTGGTTCACCACTGTCACCCTCCAGTTCACCACTACCATCCTCTGGTTCACCCTGCCACCCTCTGGTTCACCCCTGCCACCCTCTAGTTCATCACAGCATTCTCTGGTTTACTACTGCCACCCTCTGGTTTACCCCTGCCACCCTCCGGTTCATCACTGCCACCCTGTGGTTTACCACTGCCACCCTCTGTTTTACCACTGACACCCTCTGGTTCACCCCTTCAACCCTCTGGTTCAGCACCCACCACTGCCACCCTCTGGTTCACCCCTGTCACCCTCTGGTTCATCACAGAACTCTCTGGTTCACTACTGCCACCCTCTGGTTCACCTGCACCCTCTAGTTCAGCACTGTCACCCTGTGGTTCACCACTGCCACTCTCTGTTTCATCACAGCACTCTCTGGTTCACCACTGCCACCCTCAGGTTCACCACTGTCACCCTCTGGTTCACCCCTGCCACCCTCTGGTTCACCACTGCCACCCTCTGGTTCACCACTGCCACTCTCTGGTTCATCACAGCACCCTCAGGTTCACCACTGTCACCCTCTGGTTCACCCTTGTCACCCTCTGGTTCATCACAGCACTCTCTAGTTCAATACTGCTACCCTCTGGTTCACCCCTGCCACCCTTCGGTTCAGCACTGTCACCCTTCGGTTCGCCACTGTCACCCTGTGGTTCACTACTGCCACCCTCTAGTTCACCCATGCCACCCTCTGGTTCACCCCTGTCACCCTCTGGTTCACTACTGTCACCCTTTGGTTCACCCCTGCCACCCTCTGGTTCATCATTGTCACCCTCTGGTTCACCACTGCCACCCTGTGGTTCACCCCTACCACCCTCTGGTTCATAACTGTCACCCTGTGGTTCACCACTGCCACTCTCAGGTTTACCACTGTCACTCTCTGGTTCACCACTGCCACTCTCTGGTTCACCCCTGCCACCCTCTGGTTCATCACTGCCACCCTGTGGTTCATCACTGCCACTCTCTGGTTCATCACTGTCACGCTCTGGTTCATCACAGCACCCTCTGGTTCACCACTGTCACCCTCTGGATCACACCTGTCAACCTTTGGTTCACCCCTGTCCCCCTCTGGTTCATCACAGCACTCTCTGGTTCACTACTGCCACCCTCCGGTTCACCCCTGCCACACTCTGGTTCAGCACTGTCACCCTCTGGTTCACCACTGCCACTCTCTGGTTCACCATTGTCACTCTCTGGTTTACCCCTGCCACCCTCTGGTTCATCACTGCCACCCTGTGGTTCACCACTGCCACTCTCTGGTTCACCACTGCCACTCTCTGGTTCATCACTGCCACCCTGTGGTTCACCACTGCCACTCTCTGGTTCACCACTGCCACTCTCTGGTTCACCACTGCCACTCTCTGGTTCACCACTGTCACCCTCTGGTTCACTCCTGTCACCCTTTGGTTCACCCTTGCCACCCTCTGGTTCATCACAGCACCCTTTGATTCACCACTGTCACCCTCTCGCTCACCATTGTCACCCTTTGGTTCAGCACTGCCACCCTCTGATTCACCACTGTCAACCTGTGACTCACCACTGTCACTCTCTGGTTCATCACTGTCATGCGCTGGTTCACTCCTGTCACCCTCTGGTTAATAGCAGCACTCTGATTCACTACTGCCACCCTCTGGTTCACCCCTGCCACCATCTGGTTCAGCACTGTCACCCTCTGGTTCACCACTGTCACCCTCTGGTTCACCACTGCCACTCTCTGGTTCATCACAGCACCCTCAGGTTCACCACTGTCACCCTCTGGTTCACCCCTGCCACCCTCTGGTTCACCACTGCCACCCTCTGGTTCACCATTGCCAGTCTCTGGTTTATCACAGCACCCTCAGGTTCACCACTGTCACCCTCTGGTTCAGCCTTGTCACCCTCTGGTTCATCACAGCACTCTCTAGTTCAATACTGCTACCCTCTGGTTCACCCCTGCCACCCTTCGGTTCAGCACTGTCACCCTTCGGTTCACCACTGTCACCCTGTGGTTCACTACTGCCACCCTCTGGTTCACCCATGCCACGCTCTGGTTCACCCCTGTCACCCTCTAGTTCACTACTGTCACCCTCTGGTTCACCCCTGCCACCCTCTGGTTCAGCATTGTCACCCTCTGGTTCACCACTGCCACCCTGTGGTTCACCACTGTCACTCTCTGGTTCACCCCTACCACCCTCTGGTTCATAACTGCCACCCTGTGGTTCATCACTGCCACTCTCTGGTTCACCACTGTCACGCTCTGGTTCATCACAGCACCCTCTGGTTCACCACTGTCACCCTCTGGATCACACCTGTCAACCTTTGGTTCACCCCTGTCACCCTCTAGTTCATCACAGCACTCTCTGGTTCACTACTGCCATTCCCGGTTCACCCCTGCCACGCTCTGGTTGAGCACTGTCACCCTCTGGTTCACCACTGCCACCCTGTGGTTCACCACTGCCACTCTCTGGTTCACCATTGTCACTCTCTGGTTTACCCCTGTCACCCACTGGTTCATCACTGCCACCCTGTGGTTCACCACTGTCACCCTCTGGTTCACCACTGCCACTCTCTGGTTCATCACAGCACCCTCAGGTTCACCACTGTCACCCTCTGGTTCACCCCTGCCACCCTCTGGTTCACCACTGCCACCCTCTGGTTCACCACTGCCAGTCTCTGGTTCATCACAGCACCCTCAGGTTCACCACTGTCAACCTCTGGTTCCCCCTTGTCACCCTCTGGTTGATCACAGCACTCTCTAGTTCAATACTGCTACCCTCTGGTTCACCCCTGCCACCCTTCGGTTCAGCACTGTCACCCTTTGGTTCACCACTGTCACCCTGTGGTTCACTACTGCCACCCTCTGGTTCACCCATGCCACGCTCTGGTTCACCCCTGTCACCCTCTAGTTCACTACTGTCACCCTCTGGTTCACCCCTGCCACCCTCTGGTTCAGCATTGTCACCCTCTGGTTCACCACTGCAACCCTGTGGTTCACCACTGTCACTCTCTGGTTCACCCCTACCACCCTCTGGTTCATAACTGCCACCCTGTGATTCATCACTGCCACTCTCTGGTTCACCACTGTCACGCTCTGGTTCATCACAGCACCCTCTGGTTCACCACTGTCACCCTCTGGATCACACCTGTCAACCTTTGGTTCACCCCTGTCACCCTCTGGCACATTTTTTTTTTTTTTAATATATTTTTATTGCAGGAATCAGTAAAACAATACAGTAGCGACCAGCATTGTATTATGAACAACATATACAAAATAAAGCCCACCGACCCCCTTCCATAACGTTTGTATACAGCTAATCAGCCCATATCCCTGGGGTTGGGTGGCAAATACAGTTGGGGTCAGTAGGATGCTGGAGCTGGTCCGGATAACACACTGTCCGTCATCTGCTTTTCTAAACAAACCCAAAACCCCTAAAATAAACCCCCCCCTCGAAATTCCCAGTAACTGTGAAACCCCCCCTCCCCCCCCCCCCACCATCAGCGCCAGGGAGCTCATCAACATAGGATCCACTGCTTGACCCACGGGGAAGGTAATAGTGCCGTCAATGCTAATGTTTAACGGGACTCGGGGCGAGTTACTTCTTCACTTTCGGAGTCGCTAGGGGTACAATAATCCCTGAGGGCCTGCACCAGCGTTTCCCACTCTAACGCGGCCTCCTGCGCCTTCTCATTACCCTGCCTCCAAGCCAGCTGATATCTTAGCGCGCTCTCACCCGCCGCCCATTTCAAAAGCTCACTGTGCCATCTGCTGCCTGCAGGACCAGCTCGTGCCTTCCAGTTCCTGGTCACCTCTCGCTTAGCAAGTAGGAGCCCCAGGTCAATAAATTTACTGGAGATTTTATTCCGGGGAGTATGGGGGAACCAGTGCAAGAGCCCTACCGCCACATCGAATGATAAGTGCCTCCCTGTCACCTCCTCCAAAGTCGTCGCCACCTCCTGCCAGTAGGACGTCAGTCCTGGACAGGCCCATAGCATGTGTAGGAGGTCCGCCTCCTGAGCCGGGCACCTAGGGCATTCCGCTGAAGCCGTGGCAAAATAACGCCTGATCTTTACCGGGGTCAGGTACGCTCTATGGAGGACATAATAGTGGACCAGTTGGAAACGGGCGCTACGTGTACCCTTCCAGGCGCGCCTCACCAACTGGGACCAGGTCGTCTCCGGGATCTCCCTACCAATGTCTTCTTCCCAGCGGGACTTCAGTGTGGTGAGAGGAACCAACCCCTCGGTAATCAGCCTGCTATAGAGGCAAGTGACCGCCTTCACCGTGCCCGCCGACATCATTACGTACTGGCACACCTGAGACAATTGAGGTTCCTCTAGCCCGTTCTGCCAGTGCGCCTGGATCGCTCGCACAATGGCCGAGTGCAGCAGAAAGTCGCCCCGGGGAATCCCAAAGCGGTCAATGAGATCCTGAAAGGACAGGAGCGCTCCGTCCTCGTACAGGTCCCCGACGAGCTGTAAACCGGAATCCTCCCAGTCCGCCAATCGTGACCAATCCCCTCCGTGGGGGGGGGCCGTCAGCATCCCCAACGGTATTTCAGGCGCATATGGCGTCCGTAGGTGGCCTCTGTTGTGAGCCCGATTCCAACATAGTCGGATAGTCCGCTCCTCCATCGACAAGTCCCGTAGGACCAAGCGTTGTCGCAGCGCGATAAAGGAGAGGACGTGCCTGGCCATACCCGTCCCTCTACCGTCTTCCGGGCCTCTGAATTCCCTGGCTATCTCCTGGGTGTAGGTCTGGAGCTGCGCCGCCAGATAGTACTTCTCGAAGTCCGGCACAGCGAGCCCCCCCTCGTCCTTCGGCCTCATCAGGGTATTGAGGGCCACCCGCCGCCGGCTCGTTCCCCAGAGGAATCCGACCACCATAGAACGCAGGCGACGAAACGTGGCCGGTGGAACCCAGATCGGCAAAGTTCGGAAGTAATACAATAGTCGGGGGAGCGCCACCATTTTGAGTAGGGCGATGCGTCCCGCCACTGAGAGCGGCAGCGTGGCCCAAAAGTCCATGCAACCTCGGAGTGCTCGTACGCAACGGGCAATGTTCCCATCCAGGAGGTCGGGTTGGTCGTGGTACACAAATACCCCAAGGTATTTAAAGCAGTCGGGCTCCCATCTGATCTCCTTACTTAGCGCAGGAGTGGGGGTACCCCTACGCATCGGGAAGAGGCAGGTCTTAGACCAATTCACTCGGAGGCCTGAGACCGCTCCGAACTCCGTTAGCGCTAATTCCGCTCCCCGCAAAGCGTCGACCGGATCCTCCAGGAAGAGCAACAGGTCGTCCGCATAGAGCGAGACATAATGTGGGCCCGCCGCCGTCCATAAGCCCGTATAGTGGGCTCCCGAGCGAAGATGCATCGCCAGCGGCTCCACCGCTAGTGCAAAAAGAAGCGGGGATAAGGAGCACCCCTGCCGCGTGCCACGCTCCACCGGATATCGCGATGAAATCAAAGGGCCCGATCTAACCCTGGCCGAAGCGGAAGCGTAGAGGACTGCAGTCCATTTGACAAATCCCTCCCCGAGGCCGAATTTCCGTAATACCGTGCATAGGTAGTCCCACTCTAGGCTATCAAAAGCCTTCTCCAGGTCCACCGACAAGACTACCGGGGACGGGGCATCCACGAATGGTTCCCCAAGCAAGCGGAACAACCCTCGGATGTTCATAGTCGTATTCCGCCGTGGGATGAAACCGGCTTGGTCCTCATGCACTAGGGAACTCATATGTCCCAGCAGCCTCGAGGCCAAGATGCTGCTCAATATTTTGTAGTCCACCGTCAACATTGAGAGGGGACGGTAGGACCCCGGGTCAGATGAGTCTCGGCCTGGTTTGAGGAGAGGAACCACCAACGCCTCACACATCGAGCCAGGGAGACGACCCAACCTCTTCGCCTCCCTGTAGACCACCAGTAATCGAGGGGCCAAGAGGTCAGCGTAAGCTGCATAAAACTCCACCGGAAGGCCATCTAGGCCCGGGGTCTTGTTCCTCGCCATCCGTTTGATGGCCCCGCGGATCTCCCCCAAGTCGATATCAGAACCCAGGGTTTCCGCCACTTCCTGTCCTACTGTGCGGAGTTCCAGTGGGCTAAGATAGTTATCAAGCCGGTCTGGGTCACGTGCAGAGCGACTGCGGTATAAACTTTCGTAGTAATGCCGGAAGCAACTAAGAATCTCCGGTTGGGTGTACACCTCGGTCCCATCTGCCCTACGCATATTTGTCGTCGTCTGGGACTGGCGCGTAGGGTTGGCCAACCACACCAGCAACGCACTCGACCTGTCTCCCTCCGCAATAGACCGGACCGTATAGGCCTTATAATCGAAACAGCGGAGCCGTTCGACCTCCACCGCTACCTTCTCCCTCGCCTCTACCGTTTGTGTTTGCAATTCCGGGTGTCCCGGGCGGCTAACTTCGAGCTCGCGGAGTGCCCGGTCCGCTGCGTCCAAATCAGCCAGGATAACACGCCGCATGCCCACCTTCTTAGAGATACAGTAGCCCCTCACCACCACCTTAAAAGCGTCCCATTCGAACGCCCTAGTACTCGCGGAGCCGCCGTTGGACGCAAAATAATCCGTGATTCTCTCCCCTAGGTCCGCCTTGAAGACACTGTCCTCGAGGATCTCAGGGCGCATCTTCCAGGTGGGTACTGCCGGCGTCCCGGGGAACCAGCGAATGTCCAGCAGGAGGGGGTTATGGTCCGAGATGGTCCGCGATAAATACTCTGATCGGACCGCTGCCGAAACTAGTTCGGACGAACCAAGAAAGCCATCTAGCCTGACATGCAGCTCATGAAGGCTCGAGAAGTATGAATAATCTCTAGACGCGGGGTGATGCGCCCTCCAAATGTCCGTCAAACCCCAGCGGGTCTGCCAATCTTGACGACCCTTAGCCGTCCGCCGGACCGGGGAATCGGGGAGCGGGGGATGCGAGCGGTCTATGTCCACATCCACTACGGAGTTAAAGTCTCCCCCCAGCAGGAGGGGCCCGGCGAAAAAGTGGGCCAGCGAGCCCGATAACCTGGAAAGGAAGGCAGTCTGGTCTACATTAGGAGCATACACACAGCAAACGTTCAGGTCCCTCCCTCCTAGAGTGCCTGAGATGGCCACGAAACGCCCCTCTGGGTCCAACACTGTCCTCGTGACCTGGAAGGGGACTCCCGCCCTAATCCATATTAGCGCCCCCCTGGCATAAGCAGAGTACGCCGTGGAAAAGACCTGCCCTCGCCACCTACGCTGAAGCGCCGCCCCTTCCGCCTTGTTCAGATGCGTTTCCTGCAGCAGCGCCATTTGCACTCCCCTACGCACTAAATAAGCATGGACCTTGTGACGCCTGGACATAGTGTGAAGCCCCCTCACGTTCCAAGTAACACATTTCAAGTTAGCAACATCAGCCATTGTCCCAGAGTGTTCTTGCACAGTCTCCCCGTTCGGGTCCCCACAAAGAAAAAGCATCAATCCTCCCAGCGCTGATGGCGGCCATTTCCCCCAACCAGAACCAAACCACCCAAAAACCAACAAGACCCCCCCCAACCACCCCAGAACAGGACCCAAACTGCACCATCTAGATCCCATCCAAACCTCGACGTATATCAACTCCAAAACCCCCACTAGTCCTACGGTCGCCACCGTAGGAAGGCCTTATGGGCCAGGTGCGGGCTGGGCGGAGGCAGTGGGCCCTCGTCGCCCAGGCTACCAGGACTATAGCAAGCCCCCCCCGGTGCCAAAACCTTCCGGGGCAAGAGCAGGAGCCCCCCAACCCTCTCTCCTTCGTTGTCAGCAAGAAAGAACGGCAACCGCCTCCCCCCTGCCGGGCCCCCACCCAAAACAAGGCAGCATACCCCGTTACCCTTGTCCGTCCAGAAGGTCCTCCACCGATTTCGGTGTGATCACCGGTGTATGGGTACTGTCTGCCACTGAATCCTCCGAGTCCGATGGTGCCCCCTGAGCACCCGGGTTTTCTTCCTCCTCCTCGATGACTTCGCCTCTTGCTCCCGACAGTTCCGACAGAACTTCCAACACTCCCCTCCGCTCCGATGATGTCTCCGCAGTCGAGGGCCCTCCCGTGCGGCCGCGGCGATTCCTGACCCTCTTG
The DNA here is from genome assembly GCF_964263255.1 of Lissotriton vulgaris. Taxonomy (NCBI): domain Eukaryota; kingdom Metazoa; phylum Chordata; class Amphibia; order Caudata; family Salamandridae; genus Lissotriton; species Lissotriton vulgaris. Next base: position 1,409,531,568 of record NC_141691.1, on the reverse strand, counting down.
GATCGCCTCCTTTGTTCCGGCTCATCCGCCTGATGGGTCGAGGCGCCAAAACCATCTTTCCCTGTCCGATACAGTTCGAGCCAGTCACAGACCTCCTCTGGGGTGTCGAAGAACTGGGTTTTGTCGTCGACAATGACGCGGAGCCTTGCGGGAAATAGGAGTGAATATTGGATGCCCTCACTCCTGAGTTCACGCTTAACCGCCAGGAAGGAGAACCGCTTGCGCTGCGTCTCGTAGGTGTAGTCAGGGAAGATGTTCACCTGACTGTTCGCAACCTGGAACGGGCCATTGTGCCTGGCGGCATTTAGGATCAGGTCTCTGTCCCGAAAATGTAGCAACCGCGCCACCACCGGCCTTGGGGTACGTCCCTGCTGTGGGGGCCGTGCTGGGACTCTGTGGGCCCGTTCTAGAGTGTAAAAGGAGGACAGACCCTCCGGGACCACCGTGTCTTGGAGCCAGGTCTCCAAGTATCGCACCATATCGCCATCCTCGATTTTTTCCGGCAGGCCCACCACTCGAATGTTATTCCTCCTGTTGCGGCCTTCCGCATCCTCCGCCCTCCGTTCGAGGGTCTCAATTCGGGATAAGGCATCCTTTATCGTCGCAGCCAGGGTTCTCTGCGCCGGTTCTAAAGTTTTCACTGTGCCCTCCACCTCCTTGACCCGGTCTGAGAGTTTACCATGGTCTGCCCTAAGGAGGCCCAGGCCCGTCGCCACCTGAGCAATGTCCTGTTGGAGGGCCGACCGAGTTGCCTCTATCGCCTCCAGTACACGGTCAAATTGTTGCTGCAGTGGTGCGCCACCAGGTCTTTTTGGGTCTCCATGCTCTTCCTTGTCCTGGGCTTCAGAGTCCGAGGTGGTCTGGTTGGAACCCTTGGCTCCTTTAGGTTTCCCCATGCTGCCAGGGACTCTCCGTAAGGGTCCCGGAGTAGGCGTCTTCGTGTACAGGTGTCCAGCACGACCTTCTCGGGAGTTCGTTCTCACGTCGGGTATGGGCGATCTCCTTCTCCAGAGCCTGTGGAGACTCCGCCGCTTCGGCTCACGCCACCGCCACGGCGTCTGAGGGCACCGATGAGGGGGCGGAGACAACCGTCGCCGGGTCGGGCAGGCCCGTTCACCCACTATAGCTCCGGGGTGAGGGCCACCAACTCCCTCGGTTGATCTGTGGCGCCAGAGTGTCGCGCCTCCCATGTAGTTGGACTGGCCAGGAAATCGTAGCTAGTTGCGGAGTCGCGATGCAGACCACCGCCTGAATCAGAGGGCACCCGCACCCGGTCCCCTCTAGTGCGTGGGCACCCGCCCGGTCGTCCAATCGAGTATGAACCCGTTGCAGAAGGTCCGAGCCTGCCAATGTCCAATGTCTAAAACAAGCGAGGATGGTGAAGCCGGGTGCCAGTCGACACCCGCGAGACCTCTTCAACTTCGTAGTTTCGATCAAGGGGACAAAGGAGTCCGGGCGCCAAGTTGGGTCGCACTCCGCAACTCCGCAAACTTCGGCGTTTCTTCGTAACCACCCCCGTCCAAACTCCACCAAGGCCCCCGGCAGGGTGTCGTCGCCTCGCTCAACCGAATGAGGGGTCTGGGGCGCCCCTCAGCCTCCGATGTTCAGGATAATCTCGGGCTTAGTCCCGGAGCCGAGCTCTCAGGCGACCATCGCCATCGGCGCCCAAGCCACGCCCGTCACCCTCTGGTTCATCACAGCACTCTCTGGTTCACTACTGCCATTCCCGGTTCACCCCTGCCACGCTCTGGTTGAGCACTGTCATCCTCTGGTTCACCACTGCCACCCTGTGGTTCACCACTGCCACTCTCTGGTTCACCATTGTCACTCTCTGGGTTACCCCTGCCACCCACTGGTTCATCACTGCCACCCTATGGTTCACCACTGTCACCCTCTGGTTCACCACTGCCACTCTCTGGTTCATCACAGCACCCTCAGGTTCACCACTGTCACCCTCTGGTTCACCCCTGCCACCCTCTGGTTCACCACTGCCATCCTCTGGTTCACTACTGCCAGTCTCTGGTTCATCACAGCACCCTCAGGTTCACCACTGTCACCCCCTGGTTCACCCTTGTCACCCTCTGGTTCATCACAGCACTCTCTAGTTCAATACTGCTACCCTCTGGTTCACCCCTGTCACCCTTCGGTTCACCAGTGTCACCCTGTGGTTCACTACTGCCACCCTCTGGTTCACCCATGCCACGCTCTGGTTCACCCCTGTCACCCTCTAGTTCACTACTGTCACCCTCTGGTTCACCCCTGCCACCCTCTGGTTCAGCATTGTCACCCTCTGGTTCACCACTGCCACCCTGTGGTTCACCACTGTCACTCTCTGGTTCACCCCTACCACCCCCTGGTTCATAACTGCCACCCTGTGGTTCATCACTGCCACTCTCTGGTTCACCACTGTCACGCTCTGGTTCATAGCAGCTCCCTCTGGTTCACCACTGTCACCCTCTGGATCACACCTGTCAACCTTTGGTTCACCCCTGTCACCATCTGGTTCATCACAGCACTCTCTGGTTCACTACTGCCATTCCCGGTTCACCCCTGCCACACTCTGGTTGAGCACTGTCACCCTCTGGTTCACCACTGCCACCCTGTGGTTCACCACTGCCACTCTCTGGTTCACCATTGTCACTCTCTGGGTTACCGCTGCCACCCACTGGTTCATCACTGCCACCCTGTGGTTCACCACTGCCACTCTCTGGTTCACCACTGCCACCCTCTGGTTCACCCCTGCCACCCTCTAATTCATCACAGCACCCTCTGGTTCACCACTGTCACCCTCTGGTTCACTCCTTTCACCCTCTGGTTCACCCTTGCCACCCTCTGGTTCATCACAGCACCCTTCGGTTCACCACTGTCACCCTCTGGCTCACCACTGTCACCCTATGGTTCACCCCTGCCACCCTCTGGTTCATCACAGAACACTCTGGTTCACGACTGACACCCTCTGGTTCACCCCTTCTACCCTCTGGTTCAGCACCCACCACTGCCACCCTCTGGTTAATCACAGCACCCTCTGGTTCACCGCTGACACCCTCTGGTTCACCCCTGTCACCCTTTGTTTCATCACAGCACTCTCTGGGTTACCACTGCCACCCTCTGGTTCACCACTACCATCCTCTGGTTCACCACTGCCACCCTCTGGTTCACCACTGCCACTCTCTGGTTCATCACAGCACCCTCTGGTTCACCAATGTCACTCTCTGCTTCACCCCTGTCACCCTCTGGTTCACCCCTGTCACCCTCTGGTTCATAAAAGCACTCTCTGGTTCACTACTGCCACCCTCTGGTTCACCCCTGCCAGCCTCTGGTTCAGCATTGCCACCCTCTGATTCACCACTGCCACCCTGTGGTTCACCACTGCCACTTTGTGGTTCACCACTGTCACGCTCTGGTTAACCCTGTCACCCTCTGGTTCATAACAACACTCTGATTCACTACTGCCACCCTCTGGTTCACCCCTGCCACCTTATGGTTCAGCACTTTCACCCTCTGGTTCACCCCTGCCACCCTCTGTTTCAGCACTGTCACCCTCTGGTTCACTGCTGCCACCCTCTGGTTCACCCCTGTCACCCTCTGGTTCACCACTGCCACCCTCTGGTTCACCACTGCCAGTCTCTGGTTCATCACAGCACCCTCAGGTTCACCACTGTCAACCTCTGGTTCCCCCTTGTCACCCTCTGGTTGATCACAGCACTCTCTAGTTCAAAACTGCTACCCTCTGGTTCACCCCTGCCACCCTTCGGTTCAGCACTGTCACCCTTTGGTTCACCACTGTCACCCTGTGGTTCACTACTGCCACCCTCTGGTTCACCCATGCCACGCTCTGGTTCATCCCTGTCACCCTCTAGTTCACTACTGTCACCCTCTGGTTCACCCCTGCCACCCTCTGGTTCAGCATTGTCACCCTCTGGTTCACCACTGCAACCCTGTGGTTCACCACTGTCACTCTCTGGTTCACCCCTACCACCCTCTGGTTCATAACTGCCACCCTGTGGTTCATCACTGCCACTCTCTGGTTCACCACTGTCACGCTCTGGTTCATCACAGCACCCTCTGGTTCACCACTGTCACCCTCTGGATCACACCTGTCAACCTTTGGTTCACCCCTGTCACCCTCTGGTTCATCACAGCACTCTCTGGTTCACTACTGCCATTCCCGGTTCACCCCTGCCACGCTCTGGTTGAGCACTGTCATCCTCTGGTTCACCACTGCCACCCTGTGGTTCACCACTGCCACTCTCTGGTTCACCATTGTCACTCTCTGGGTTACCCCTGCCACCCACTGGTTCATCACTGCCACCCTGTGGTTCACCACAGTCACCCTCTGGTTCACCACTGCCACTCTCTGGTTCATCACAGCACCCTCAGGTTCACCACTGTCACCCTCTGGTTCACCCCTGCCACCCTCTGGTTAACCACTGCCATCCTCTGGTTCACTACTGCCAGTCTCTGGTTCATCACAGCACCCTCAGGTTCACCACTGTCACCCCCTGGTTCACCCTTGTCACCCTCTGGTTCATCACAGCACTCTCTAGTTCAATACTGCTACCCTCTGGTTCACCCCTGCCACCCTTCGGTTCAACAGTGTCACCCTGTGGTTCACTACTGCCACCCTCTGGTTCACCCATGCCACGCTCTGGTTCACCCCTGTCACCCTCTAGTTCACTACTGTCACCCTCTGGTTCACCCCTGCCACCCTCTGGTTCAGCATTGTCACCCTCTGGTTCACCACTGCCACCCTGTGGTTCACCACTGTCACTCTCTGGTTCACCCCTACCACCCCCTGGTTCATAACTGCCACCCTGTGGTTCATCACTGCCACTCTCTGGTTCACCACTGTCACACTCTGGTTCATCACAGCTCCCTCTGGTTCACCACTGTCACCCTCTGGATCACACCTGTCAACCTTTGGTTCACCCCTGTCACCCTCTGGTTCATCACAGCACTCTCTGGTTCACTACTGCCATTCCCGGTTCACCCCTGCCACGCTCTGGTTGAGCACTGTCACCCTCTGGTTCACCACTGCCACCCTGTGGTTCACCACTGCCACTCTCTGGTTCACCATTGTCACTCTCTGGGTTACCACTGCCACCCACTGGTTCATCACTGCCACCCTGTGGTTCACCACTGCCACTCTCTGGTTCACCACTGCCACCCTCTGGTTCACCACTGTCACCCTCTAATTCACTCCTTTCACCCTCTGGTTCACCCTTGCCACCCTCTGGTTCATCACAGCACCCTCTGGTTCACCACTGTCACCCTCTGGCTCACCACTGTCACCCTATGGTTCACCCCTGCCACCCTCTGGTTCATCACAGAACACTCTGGTTCACGACTGACACCCTCTGGTTCACCCCTTCTACCCTCTGGTTCAGCACCCACCACTGCCACCCTCTGGTTAATCACAGCACCCTCTGGTTCACCACTGACTCCCTCTGGTTAACCCCTGTCACCCTTTGTTTCATCACAGCACTCTCTGGGTTACCACTGCCACCCTCTGGTTCACCACTACCATCCTCTGGTTCACCACTGCCACCCTCTGGTTCACCACTGCCACTCTCTGGTTCATCACAGCACCCTCTGGTTCACCAATGTCACTCTCTGCTTCACCCCTGTCATCCTCTGGTTCACCCCTGTCACCCTCTGGTTCATAAAAGCACTCTCTGGTTCACTACTGCCACCCTCTGGTTCACCCCTGCCACCCTCTGGTTCAGCATTGCCACCCTCTGATTCACCACTGCCACCCTGTGGTTCACCACTGCCACTTTGTGGTTCACCACTGTCACGCTCTGGTTCACCCTGTCACCCTCTGGTTGATAACAACACTCTGATTCACTACTGCCACCCTCTGGTTCACCCCTGCCACCTTATGGTTCAGCACTGTCACCCTCTGGTTCACCCCTGCCACCCTCTGTTTCAGCACTGTCACCCTCTGGTTCACTGCTGCCACCCTCTGGTTCACCCCTGTCACCCTCTGGTTCATCATAGCACTCTCTGGTTCACTACTGCCACCCTCTGGTTCACCCTGCACCCTCTAGTTCAGCACTGTCACCCTGAGGTTCACCACTGCCACTCTCTGTTTCATCACAGCACTCTCTGGTTCACCACTGCCACCCTCTGGTTAACCCCTGTCACCCTCTGGTTCATCACCACACACTATCCGGTTCACTACTGCCACCCTTTGGTTCACCTCTGCCACCCTCTGATTCAGCACTGTCACACTCTGGTTCACCACTGCCACCCTTTGGTTCACCACTGCCACTCTCTGGTTCACCACTGTCACTCTCTGGTTTACCCCTGCGACACTCTGGTTCATCACTGACACCCTGTGGTTCACCACTGCCAATCTCTGGTTCACCACTGTCACTCTCTGGTTCACCACTGTCACCCTCCAGTTCACCACTACCACCCTCTGGTTCACCACTGCCACCCTCTGGTTCACCCCTGCCACCCTCTAGTTCATCACAGCATTCTCTCGTTTACTACTGCCACCCTCTGTTCACCCCTGCCACCCTCTGGTTCTTCACTGCCACCCTGTGGTTCACCACTGCCACCCTCTGGTTTACCACTGACACCCTCTGGTTCACCCCTTCTACCCTCTGGTTCAGCACCCACCACTGCCACCCTCTGGTTCATCACAGCACCCTCTGGTTCACCACTGACTCCCTCTGGTTCACCCCTCTCACCCTTTGTTTCATCACAGCACTCTCTGGGTTACCACTGCCACCCTCTGGTTCACCACTACCATCCTCTGGTTCACCACTGCAACCCTCTGGTTCACCACTGCCACTCTCTGGTTCATCACAGCACCCTCTGGTTCACCAATGTCACTCTCTGCTTCACCCCTGTCATCCTCTGGTTCACCCCTGTCACCCTCTGGTTCATAAAAGCACTCTCTGGTTCACTACTGCCACCCTCTGGTTCACCCCTGCCACCCTCTGGTTCAGCATTGCCACCCTCTGATTCACCACTGCCACCCTGTGGTTCACCACTGCCACTTTGTGGTTCACCACTGTCACGCTCTGGTTCACCCTGTCACCCTCTGGTTGATAACAACACTCTGATTCACTACTGCCACCCTCTGGTTCACCTCTGCCACCTTATGGTTCAGCACTGTCACCCTCTGGTTCACCCCTGCCACCCTCTGTTTCAGCACTGTCACCCTCTGGTTCACTGCTGCCACCCTCTGGTTCACCCCTGTCACCCTCTGGTTCATCATAGCACTCTCTGGTTCACTACTGCCACCCTCTGGTTCACCCTGCACCCTCTAGTTCAGCACTGTCACCCTGAGGTTCACCACTGCCACTCTCTGTTTCATCACAGCACTCTCTGGTTCACCACTGCCACCCTCTGGTTAACCCCTGTCACCCTCTGGTTCATCACCACACACTATCCGGTTCACTACTGCCACCCTTTGGTTCACCTCTGCCACCCTCTGATTCAGCACTGTCACACTCTGGTTCACCACTGCCACCCTTTGGTTCACCACTGCCACTCTCTGGTTCACCACTGTCACTCTCTGGTTTACCCCTGCGACACTCTGGTTCATCACTGACACCCTGTGGTTCACCACTGCCAATCTCTGGTTCACCACTGTCACTCTCTGGTTCACCACTGTCACCCTCCAGTTCACCACTACCACCCTCTGGTTCACCACTGCCACCCTCTGGTTCACCCCTGCCACCCTCTAGTTCATCACAGCATTCTCTCGTTTACTACTGCCACCCTCTGTTCACCCCTGCCACCCTCTGGTTCTTCACTGCCACCCTGTGGTTCACCACTGCCACCCTCTGGTTTACCACTGACACCCTCTGGTTCACCCCTTCTACCCTCTGGTTCAGCACCCACCACTGCCACCCTCTGGTTCATCACAGCACCCTCTGGTTCACCACTGTCACCCTCTGGTTCACCCCTGTCACCCTCTGTTTCATCACAGCACTCTCTGGTTTACCACTGCAACCCTCTGGTTCACCCCTGTCACTCTCTGGTTCATAACAGCACTCTCTGGTTCACTATTGCCACCCTTTGGTTCACCCCTGCCACTCTCTGGTTCACCACTGTCATGCGCTGGTTCACCCCTGTCACCCTCTGGTTCATCACAGCACTCTCTGGTTCACTACTGCCACCCTCTGGTTCACACCCGACATCCTCTGGTTCACGCCTGCCACCCTCTGGTTCAGCACTCACCACTGCCACCCTCTGGTTCATCACAGCACCCTCTGGTTCACAACTGTCACCCTCTGGTTCACCCCTGTCACCCTCTGTTTCATCACAGCACTCTCTGGTTCACAACTGCCACCCTCTGGTTCACCCCTGCCACCCTCTGGTTCACCACTGACACCCTCTGGTTCACCACTGCCACTCTCTGGTTCATCACATCACCCTCAGATTCACCCCTGTCACCCTTTGTTTCATCACAGCACTCTCTGGGTTACCACTGCCACCCTCTGGTTCACCACTACCATCCTCTGGTTCACCACTGCCACCCTCTGGTTCACCACTGCCACTCTCTGGTTCATCACAGCACCCTCTGGTTCACCAATGTCACTCTCTGCTTCACCCTTGTCACCCTCTGGTTCACACCTGTCACCCTCTGGTTCATAAAAGCACTCTCTGGTTCACTACTGCCACCCTCTGGTTCACCCCTGCCACCCTCTGGTTCAGCATTTCCACCCTCTGATTCACCACTGCCACCCTGTGGTTCACCACTGCCACTCTGTGGTTCACCACTGTCACGCTCTGGTTCACCCTGTCACCCTCTGGTTCATAACAACACTCTGATTCACTACTGCCACCCTCTGGTTCACCCCTGCCACCTTATGGTTCAGCACTGTCACCCTCTGGTTCACCCCTGCCACCCTCTGTTTCAGCACTGTCACCCTCTGGTTCACTGCTGCCACCCTCTGGTTCACCCCTGTCACCCTCTGGTTCATCATAGCACTCTCTGGTTCACTACTGCCACCCTCTGGTTCACCCTGCACCCTCTAGTTCAGCACTGTCACCCTGTGGTTCACCACTGCCACTCTCTGTTTCATCACAGCACTCTCTGGTTCACCACTGCCACCCTCTGGTTAACCCCTGTCACCCTCTGGTTCATCACCACACACTATCCGGTTCACTACTGCCACCCTTTAGTTCACCTCTGCCACCCTCTGATTCAGCACTGTCACACTCTGGTTCACCACTGCCACCCTGTGGTTCACCACTGCCACTCTCTGGTTCACCACTGTCACTCTCTGGTTTACCCCTGCGACACTCTGGTTCATCACTGACACCCTGTGGTTCACCACTGCCAATCTCTGGTTCACCACTGTCACTCTCTGGTTCACCCCTGTCACCCTCCAGTTCACCACTACCACCCTCTGGTTCACCACTGCCACCCTCTGGTTCACCCCTGCCACCCTCTAGTTCATCACAGCATTCTCTCGTTTACTACTGCCACCCTCTGGTTCACCCCTGCCACCCTCTGGTTCTTCACTGCCACCCTGTGGTTCACCACTGCCACCCTCTGGTTTACCACTGACACCCTCTGGTTCACCCCTTCTACCCTCTGGTTCAGCACCCACCACTGCCACCCTCTGGTTCATCACAGCACCCTATGGTTCACCACTGTCACCCTCTGGTTCACCCCTGTCACCCTCTGTTTCATCACAGCACTCTCTGGTTTACCACTGCAACCCCCTGGTTCACCCCTGTCACCCTCTGGTTCATAACAGCATTCTCTGGTTCACTACTGCCACCCTTTGGTTCACCCCTGCCACTCTCTGGTTCACCACTGTCATGCTCTGGTTCACCCCTGTCACCCTCTGGTTCATCACAGCACTCTCTGGTTCACTACTGCCACCCTCTGGTTCACACCCGACACCCTCTGGTTCACGCCTGCCACCCTCTGGTTCAGCACTCACCACTGCCACCCTCTTGTTCATCACAGCACCCTCTTGTTCACAACTGTCACCCACTGGTTCACCCCTGTCACCCTCTGTTTCATCACAGCACTCTCTGGTTCACAACTGCCACCCTCTGGTTCACCCCTGCCACCCTCTGGTTCACCACTGCCACCCTCTGGTTCACCACTGCCACTCTCTGGTTCATCACAGCACCCTTAGATTCACCACTGTCACCCTCTGGTTCACCCCTGTCACCCTCTGGTTCATCACAGCACTCTCTGGTTCACTACTGCCACCCTCTGGTTCAGCCATGCCACCCTCTGTTTCAGCACTGTCACCCTCTGGTTCACCACTGTCACCCTGTGGTTCACTACTGCCACCCTCTGGTTCACCCCTGCCACCCTCTGGTTCAGCACTGTCACCCTCTGGTTCACTACCGCCACCCTCTGGTTCACCCCTGTCACCCTCTGGTTCAGCACTGTCACCCTCTGGATCACCACTGTCACCCTCTGGATAACCACTGTGACCCTCTGGTTCACCCCTGTCACCCTCTGGTTCATTACAGCACTCTTTGGTTCACTACTGCCACCCTTTGGTTATCCCCTGCCACCCTCTGGTTCAGCACTGTCACCCCCTTGTTCACCACTACCACCCTGTGGTTCACCACTGCCACTCTCTGGTACACCCCTGTCACCCTACGGTTCAGCACTGTCACCCCCTGGTTCAGCACTGTCACCCTCTGGGTCACCACTGCCACCCTGTGGTTCACCACAGCCACTCTCTAGTTCACCACTGTGATGCTCTGGTTCACCCCTGTCACCCTCTGGTTTATCACAGCACTCTCTGGTTCACTACTGAAACCCTCTGGTTCACCCCTGCCACCATCAGGTTCAGCACTGTCACTCTCTTGTTCACCACTGTCCCCCTCTGGTTCACCCCTGCCACCTTCTGGTTCATCTCAGCACCTTCTGGTTCACCACTGACACCCTCTGGTTCACCCTTGCCACCCTCTGGTTCAGCACTCACCACTGTCACCCTCTGGTTCATCACAGCACCCTCTGGTTCACCCTGCACCCTCTAGGTCAGCACTGTCACCCTGTGGTTCACCACTGCCACTCTCTGTTTCATCACAGCACTCTCTGGTTCACCACTGCCACCCTCTGGTTAACCCCTGTCACCCTCTGGTTCATCACCACACACTCTCCGGTTCACTACTGCCACCCTTTGGTTCACCCCTGCCACCCTCTGATTCAGCACTGTCAACCTCTGGTTCACCACTGCCACCCTGTGGTTCACCACTGCCACTCTCTGGTTCACCACTGTCACTCTCTGGTTTACCCCTGCGACACTCTGGTTCATCACTGCCACCCTGTGGTTCACCACTGCCAATCTCTGGTTCACCACTGTCACTCTCTGGTTCACCACTGCCACCCTCTGGTTAACCCCTGTCACCCTCTGGTTTATCACCACACACTCTCCAGTTCACTACTGCCACCCTTTGGTTCACCCCTGCCACCCTCTGATTCAGCACTGTCACCCTCTGGTTCACCACTGCCACTCTGTGGTTCACCACTGCCACTCTCTGGTTTACCCCTGCAACACTCTGGTTCATCACTGACACCCTGTGGTTCACCACTGCCAATCTCTTGTTCACCACTGTCACTCTCTGGTTCACCACTGTCACCCTCCAGTTCACCACTACCACCCTCAGGTTCACCACTGCCACCCTCTGGTTCACCCCTGCCACCCTCTAGTTCATCACAGCATTCTCTGGTTTACTACTGCCACCCTCTGGTTCACCCCTGCCAACCTCTGGTTCATCACTACCACCCTGTGGTTCACCACTGCCACCCTCTGGTTTACCACTGACACCCTCTGGTTCACCCCTTACACCCTCTGGTTCAGCACCCACCACTGCCACCCTGTGGTTCATCACAGCACCCTCTGGTTCACCACTGTCACCCTCTGGTTCACCCCTGTCACCCTCTGGTTCATCACTGCACTCTCTGGTTTACTACTGCCACCCTCTGGTTCACACCTGACACCCTCAGGTTCACGCCTGCCACCCTCTGGTTCAGCACTCACCACTGCCACCCTCTGGTCCATCACAGCACCCTCTGGTTCACAACTGTCACCCTCTGGTTCAGCCCTGTCACCCTCTGGTTCAGCACTGTCACCTTCTGGTTCAGCACTGTCACCCTCTAGCACTGTCACCTTCTGGTTCAGCACTGTCACCCTCTGGATAACCCCTATGACCCTCTGGTTCACCCCTGTGACCCTCTGGTTCATTACAGCACTCTCTGGTTCACTACTGACACCCTTTGGTTCACCCCTGCCACCCTCTGTTTCAGCACTGTCTCCCTCTGGTTCACCACTGTCACCCTGTGGTTCACTACTGCCACCCTCTGGTTCACCCCTGCCACCCTCTGGTTCAGCACTGCCACCCTCTGGTTCACCCCTTCCACCCTCTGGTTCACCACTGCCACCCTCTGGTTCACCACTGCCACTCTCTGGTTCATCACAGCACCCTCAGGTTCACCACTGTCACCCTCTGGTTCACCCTTGTCACCCTCTGGTTCATCACAGCACTCTCTGGTTCACTACTGACACCCTTTGGTTCACCCCTGCCACCCTCTGTTTCAGCACTGTCTCCCTCTGGTTCACCAATGTCACCCTGTGGTTCACTACTGCCACCCTCTGGTTCACCCCTGCCACCCTCTGGTTCAGCACTGTCACCCTCTGGTTCACTAATGCCACCCTCTGGTTCACCCCTGTGACCCTCTGGTTCAGCACTGTCACCTTCTGGTTCAGCACTGACACCCTCTGGATAACCCCTGTGACCCTCTGGTTCACCCCTGTCACCCTCTGGTTCATTACAGCACGCTTTGGTTCACTACTGCCACCCTTTGGTTATCCCCTGCCACCCTCTGGTTCAGCACTGTCACCCCCTGGTTCACCACTACCACCCTGTGGTTCACCACTGCCACTCTCTGGTATACCCCTGTCACCCTCTGGTTCATAACATCACTCTCTGGTTCACTTCTGCCACCCTCTAGTTCACCCCTGCCACCCTCCGGTTCAGCACTGTCACCCTCTGGTTCAGCACTGTCACCCTCTGGGTCACCACTGCCACCCTGTGGTTCACCACCGCCACTCTCTAGTTCACCACTGTCACACTCTGGTTCACCCCTGTCACCCTCTGGTTCATCACAGCACTCTCTGGTTCACTACTGAAACCCTCAGGTTCACCCCTGCCACCATCTGGTTCAGCACTGTCACTCTCTTGTTTACCACTGTCCCCCTCTGGTTCCCCCCTGCCACCTTCTGGTTCATCTCAGCACCTTCTGGTTCACCACTTACACCCTCTGGTTCACCCCTGCCACCCTCTTGTTCAGCACTCACCACTGCCACCCTCTGGTTCATCACAGCACCCTCTGGTTCACCCTGCCCCCTCTAGTTCAGCACTGTCACCCTGTGGTTCACCACTGCCACTCTCTGTTTCATCACAGCACACTCTGGTTCACCACTGCCACCCTCTGGTTAACCCCTGTCACCCTCTGGTTCATCACCACACACTCTCCGGTTCACTACTGCCACCCTTTGGTACACCCCTGCCACCCTCTGATTCAGCACTGCCACACTCTGGTTCAACACTGCCACCCTGTGGTTCACCACCGCCACTCTCTGGTTCACCACTGTCACTCTTTGGTTTACCCCTGCGACACTCTGGTTCATCACTGCCACCCTGTGGTTCATCACTGCCAATCTCTGGTTCACCACTGTCACTCTCTGGTTCACCACTGTCACCCTCCAGTTCACCACTACCACCCTCTGGTTCACCCTGCCACCCTATAGTTCACCCCTGCCACCCTCTTGTTCATCACAGCATTCTCTGGTTTACTACTGCCACCCTCTGGTTCACCCCTGCGACCCTCTGGTTCATCACTGCCACCCTGTGGGTCACCATTGCCACCCTCTGTTTTACCACTGAGACCCTCTGGTTCACCCCTTCTACCCTCTGGTTCAGCACCCACCACTGCCACCCTCTGGTTCATCACAGCACCCTCAGGTTCACCACTGTCACCCTCTGGTTCACCCCTGTCACCCTCTGTTTCATCACAGTACTCTCTGGTTTACCACTGCAACCCTCTGGTTCACCCCTGTCACCCTCTGGTTCATAACAGCACTCTCAGGTTCACTACTGCCACCCTTTGGTTCACCCCTGCCACCCTCTGGTTCAGCACTGTCACCCTCCGGTTCGCCACTGCCACCCTGTGGTTCACCCCTGCCACTCTCTGGTTCACCACTGTCACGCCTCGGTTCACCCCTGTCACCCTCTGGTTCATCACAGCACTCTCTGGTTCACTACTGCCACCCTCTGGTTCACACCTGACACCCTCTGGTTCACGCCTGCCACACTCTGATTCACCACTGCCACCCTCTGGTTAACCCCTGTCACCCTCTGGTTCATCACCACACACTCTCCGGTTCACTCCTGCCACCCTTTGGTTCACCCCTGCCACCCTCTGATTCAGCACTGTCACCCTCTGGTTCACCACTGCCACCCTGTGGTTCACCACTGCCACTCTCTGGTTCACCAATGTCACGCTCTGGTTTACCCCTGCAACACTCTGGTTCATCACTGCCACCCTGTGGTTCACCACTGGCAATCTCTGGTTCACCACTGCCACTCTCTGGTTCACCACTGTCACCCTCCAGTTCACCACTACCATCCTCTGGTCCACCCTGACACCCTCTGGTTCACCCCTGCCACCCTCTAGTTCATCACAGCATTCTCTGGGTTACTACTGCCACCCTCTGGTTCACCCCTGCCACCTTTTGGTTCATCACTGCCACCCTGTGGTTCACCACTGCCACCCTCTGTTTTACCACTGACACCCTCTGGTTCACCCCTTCTACCCTCTGGTTCAGCACCCACCACTGCCACCCTCTGGTTCATCACAGCACCCTCTGGTTCACCACTGTCACCCTCTGGTTCACCCCTGTCACCCTCTGTTTCATCACAGTACTCTCTGGTTTACCACTGCAACCCTCTGGTTCACCCCTGTCACCCTCTGGTTCATAACAGCACTCTCTGGTTCACTACTGCCACCCTTTGGTTCACCCTTGCCACCCTCTGATTCAGCACTGTCAACCTCCGGTTCGCCACTGCCGCCCTGTGGTTCACCACTGCCACTCTCTGGTTCACCACTGTCACACTCTGGTTCACCCCTGTCACCCTCTGGTTCATCACAGCACTCTCTGGTTCACTACTGCCACCCTCTGGTTCAAACCTGACACCCTCTGGTTCCTGCCTGCCACCCTCTGGTTCAGCACTCACCACTGACACCCTCTGGTTCATCACAGCACCTTCTGGTTCACAACTGTCACCCTCTGGTTCACCCCTGTCACACTCTGTTTCATCACAGCACTCTCTGGTTCACAACTGCCACCCTCGTGTTCACCCCTGCCACCCTCTGGTTCACCACTGCCACCCTCTGGTTCACCACTGCCACTCTCTGGTTCATCACAGCACCCTCAGGTTCACCACTGTCACCCTCTGGTTCACCCCTGTCACCCTCTGGTTCATCACAGCACTCTCTGGTTCACTACTGCCACCCTCTTGTTCACCCCTGCCACCCTCTGTTTCAGCACTGTCACCCTCTGGTTCACCACTGTCACCCTGTGTTTCACTACTGCCACCCTCTGGTTCACCCCTGCCACCCTCTGGTTCAGCACTGTCACCCTCTGATTCACTACTGCCACCCTCTGGTTCACCCCTGTCACCCTCTGGTTCAGCACTGTCACCCTCTGGTTAACCACTGTCACCCTCTGGATAAAACCTGTAACCCTCTGGTTCACCCCTGTCACCCTCTGGTTCATTACAGCACTCTTTGGTTCACTACTGCCACCCTTTGGTTATCCCCTGCCACCCTCTGGTTCAGCACTGTCACCCCCTGGTTCACCACTACTACCCTGTGGTTCACCACTGCCACTCTCTGGTACATCCCTGTCACCCTCTGTTTCACCCCTGTCACCCTCTAGTTCATAACATCACTCTCTGGTTCACTACTGCCACCCTCTAGTTCACCCCTGCCACACTCCGGTTCAGCACTGTCACCCTCTGGTTCTGCACTGTCACCCTCTGGGTCACCACTGCCACCCTGTGGTTCACCACCGCCACTCTCTGGTTCACCACTGTCATGCTCTGGTTCACCCCTGTCACCCTCTGGTTCATCACAGCACTCTCTGGTTCACTACTGAAACCCTCTGGTTCACCCCAGCCACCATCTGGTTCAGCACTGTCACTCTCTTGTTCACCACTGTCCCCCTCTTGTTCACCCCTGCCACCTTCTGGTTCATCTCAGCATCTTCTGGTTCACCACTGACACCCTCTGGTTCACCTTTGCCACCCTCTGGTTCAGCACTCACCACTGCCACCCTCTGGTTCATCACAGCACCCTCTGGTTCACCACTGTCACCGTCTGGTTTACCACTGCCACTCTCTGATTTATCACAGCACCCTCTGGTTCACCACTGTCACCCTCTGGTTCACTCCTGCCACCCTCTAGTTCAGCACTGTCAACCTGTGGTTCACCACTGCCACTCTCTGTTTCATCACAGCACTCTCTGGTTCACCACTGCCAGCCTCTGGTTAACCCCTGTTAGCCTCTGGTTCATCACCACACACTCTCCGGTTCACTACTGCCACCCTTTGGTTCACCCCTGCCACCCTCTGATTCAGCACTGTCACCCTCTGGTTCACCACTGCCACCCTGTGGTTCACCACTGCCACTCTCTGGTTCACCACTGTCACTCTCTGGTTTACCCCTGTGACACTCTGGTTCATCACTGCCACCCTGTGGTTCACCACTGCCAATCTCTGGTTCACCACTGTCACCCTCCAGTTCACCACTACCATCCTCCGGTTCACCACTACCACCCTCTGGTTCACCACTGCCCCTCCCTGGTTCATCACAACACCCTCTGGTTCACCCCTGTCACCCTCTGGTTCACCACTGCCACCCTCTGGTTCACCCCTGCCACCCTCTGGTTCATCACAGCACTCTCTGGTTTACTACTGCCACCCTCTGGTTCACCCCTGCCACCCTCTGGTTCATAACTGCCACCCTGTGGTTCACCACTGCCACCCTCTGGTTCAGCACCCACCACTGCCACCCTCTGGTTCATCACAGCACCCTCTGGTTCACCACTGTCACCCTCTGGTTCACCCCTGTCACCATCTGTTTCATCACAGCACTCTCTGGTTTTCCACTGCAACCCTCTGGTTCACCCCTGTCACCCTCTGGTTCATAACAGCACTCTCTGGTTAACTATTGCCACCCTTTGGTTCACCCCTGCCACCCTCTGGTTCAGCACTGTCACCCTCCGGTTCACCACTGCCACCCTGTGGTTCACCACTGCCACTCTCTGGTTCACCACTGTCACGCTCTGGTTCACCCCTGTCACTCTCTGGTTCACAACTGCCACCCTCTGGTTCACCCCTGCCACCCTCTGGTTCACCACTGCCACCCTCTGGTTCACCACTGCCACTCTCTGGTTCATCACAGCACCCTCAGGTTCACCACTGTCACCCTCTGGTTCACCCCTGTCACCCTCTGGTTCATCACAGCACCCTCTGGTTCACCACTGTCACCCTCTGGTTCACTCCTGTCACCCTCTGGTTCATCAGAGCACTCGCTGGTTCACTACTGCCACCCTCTGGTTCACCCCTGCCACCCTCTGGTTCATTACTGCCACCCTGTGGTTCACCACTGCCACCCTCTGGTTCAGCACCCACCACTGCCACCCTCTGGTTCATCACAGCACCCTCTGGCTCACCACTGTCACCCTCTGGTTCACCCCTGTCACCCTCTGGTTCATAACAGCACTCTCTGGTTCACTACTGCCACCCTTTGGTTCACCCCTGCCACCCTCTGGTTAAGCACTGTCACCCTCCGGTTCGCCACTGCCACCCTGTGGTTCACCACTGCCACTCTCTGGTTCACAACTGTCACGCTCTGGTTCACCCCTGTCACCCTTTGGTTGATCACAGCACTCTCTGGTTCACTACTGCCACCCTCTGGTTCACACCTGACACCCTCTGGTTCATGCCTGCCACCCTCTGGTTCAGCACTCACCACTGCCACCCTGTGGTTCATCACAGCACCCGCTGGTTCACAACTGTCACCCTCTGGTTCACCCCTGTCACCCTCTCTTTCATCACAGCACTCTCGTGTTCACAACTGCCACCCTCTGGTTCACCCCTGCCACCCTCTGGTTAACCACTGCCACCCTCTGGTTCACCACTGCCACTCTCTGGTTCATCACAGCACCCTCAGGTTCACCACTCTCACCCTGTGGTTCACCCCTGTCACCCTCTGGTTCATCACAGCACTCTCTGATTCAATACTGTCACCCTCTGGTTCACCCCTGCCACCCTCTGTTTCAGCACTGTCACCCGTTGGTTCACCACTGTCACCCTGTGGTTCACTACTGCCACCTTCTGGTTCACCCCTGCCACCCTCTGGTTCAGCACTGTCACCCTCTGGTTCACTACTGCCACCCTCTGGTTCACCCCTGTCACCCTCTGGTTCAGCACTGTCACCCTCTGGTTCACCACTGTCACCCTCAGGATAACCCCTGTGACCCTCTGGTTCACCCCTGTCACCCTCTGGTTCATTACAGCACTCTTTGGTTCACTACTGCCACCTCTGTCACCCTCTGGTTCAGCACTGTCACCCTCTGGTTCACCACTGTCACCCTCTGGATAACCCTGTGACCCTCTGGTTCACCCCTGTCAGCCTCTGGTACATTGCAGCACTCTTTGGTTCACTACTGCCACCCTTTGGTTATCCCCTGCCACCCTCTGGTTCAGCACTGTCACCCCCTAGTTCACCAATACCACCCTGTGGTTCACCACTGCCACTCTCTAGTACACCCCTGTCACCCTCTGTTTCACCCCTGTCACCCTCTGGTTCATAACATCACTCTCTGGTTCACTACTGCCACCCTCTAGTTCACTCCTGCCACCCTGCGGTTCAGCATTGTCTCCCTCTGGTTCAGCACTGTCACCCTCTGGGTCACCACTGCCACCCAGTGGTTCACCACCGCCACTCTCTGGTTCACCACTGTCACGCTCTGGTTCACCCCTGTCACCCTCTGGTTCACCCCTGTCACCCTCTGGTTCATCACAGCACTCTCTGGTTCACTACTGAAACCCTCTGTTTCACCCCTGCCACCATCTGGTTCAGCACTGTCACTCTCTTGTTCACCACTGTCCCCCTCTGGTTCACCCTGCCACCTTCTGGTTCATCTCAGCACCTTCTGGTTCACCACTGACACCCTCTGGTTCACCCCTGCCACCCTCTGGTTCAGCACTCACCACTGCCACCCTCTAGTTCATCACATCACCCTCTTGTTCACCACTGTCACCCTCTGGTTCACCACTGCCACTCTTTGATTAATCACAGCACCCTCTGGTTCACAACTGTCACCCTCTGGTTCACCCCTGTCACCCTCTGGTTCATCACAGCACTCTCTGGTTCACTACTGCCACCCTCTGGTTCACCCCTGCCACCCGCTGGTCAGCACTGTCGCCCTATGGTTCAGCACTGCCAACCTGTGGTTCACTACTGCCACCCTCTGGTTCACCCCTGCCACCTTCTGGTTCAGCACTCTCACCCTCTGGTTCACTACTGCCACCCTCTGGTTCACCCCTGTCACCCTCTGTTTCACCACTGTCACCCTCTGGTTTATAACACTACTCTCTGGTTCACCCCTGTCACCCTCTGGTTCATCATGCCACCCTGTGGTTCACCACTGCCACTCTCTGGTTCACCACTGTCACACTCTGGTTCACCACTGTCACTGTCTTGTTCACCCCTGCCACCCTCTTTTTCATCACTGCCACCCTGAGGTGCACCATTGCAACTCTCTTGTTCATCACTGTCACTCTCTGGTTCACCACTGTCACCCTCAAGTTCACCACTACCACCCTCTGGTTCACCACTGCCACCCTCTGGTGCACCCCTGGCACCCTCTGGTTCATCACAGCACCCTCTGGTTCACCACTGTCACCCTCTGGTTCACTCCTGTCACCCTCTGGTTCATCACAGCACTCTTTGGTTCACTACTGCCACCCTCTGGTTCTCCCCTGCCACCCTCTGGTTCAGCACTGTCACCCTCTGGATCACCACTGCCACTCTCTGGTTCACCACTGTCACTCTCTGGTTTACCCCTGCCACCCTCTGGTTGATCACTGCCACCCTGAGGTTCACCATTGCAACTCTCTTGTTCATCACTGTCACTCTCTGGTTCACCACTGTCACCCTCAAGTTCACCACTACCACCCTCTGGTTCACCACTGCCACCCTCTGGTGCACCCCTGCCACCCTCTGGTTCATCACAGCACCCTCTGGTTCACCACTGCCACCCTCTGGTGCACCCCTGCCACCCTCTGGTTCATCACAGCACCCTCTGGTTCACCACTGTCACCCTCTGGTTCAGCACTGTCACCCTCTGGTTCACCACTGCCACCCTGTGGTTCACCACTGCCACTCTCTGGTTCACCACTGTCACTATCTGGTTTACCCCTGCCACCCTCTGGTTCATCACTGCCACCCTGTGGTCCACCACTGCCACTCTCTTGTTCACCACTGTCACTCTCTGGTTCACAACTGTCACCCTCCAGTTCACCACTACCACCCTCTGGTTCACCACTGCCACCCGCTGGTGAACCCCTGCCACCCTCTGGTTCATCACAGCATCCTCTGGTTTACCACTGTCACCCTCTGGTTCACCAGAGCACTCGCTGGTTCACTACTGACACCCTCTGGTTCACCCCTGCCACCCTCTGTTTCATCACTGCCACCCTGTGGTTCACCAGTTTCACGCTCTGGTTCACCACTGCCACCCTCTGGTTCCTCACAGCACCCGCTGGTTTACCACTGTTACCATCTGGTTCAGCACTGCCACCCTGTGGTTCATCACAGCACCTTCTGGTTCACCACTGACACCCTCTGGTTCACCCCTGTCACCCTCTGGTTCATCACAGCACTTTCTGGTTCACTACTGAAACCCTCTGTTTCACCCCTGCCACCATCTGGTTCAGCACTGTCACTCTCTTGTTCACCACTGTCCCCCTCTGGTTCACCCTGCCACCTTCTGGTTCATCTCAGCACCTTCTGGTTCACCACTGACACCCTCTGGTTCACCCCTGCCACCCTCTGGTTCAGCACTCACCACTGCCACCCTCTAGTTCATCACATCACCCTCTTGTTCACCACTGTCACCCTCTGGTTCACCACTGCCACTCTTTGATTAATCACAGCACCCTCTGGTTCACAACTGTCACCCTCTGGTTCACCCCTGTCACCCTCTGGTTCATCACAGCACTCTCTGGTTCACTACTGCCACCCTCTGGTTCACCCCTGCCACCCGCTGGTCAGCACTGTCGCCCTATGGTTCAGCACTGCCAACCTGTGGTTCACTACTGCCACCCTCTGGTTCACCCCTGCCACCTTCTGGTTCAGCACTCTCACCCTCTGGTTCACTACTGCCACCCTCTGGTTCACCCCTGTCACCCTCTGTTTCACCACTGTCACCCTCTGGTTTATAACACTACTCTCTGGTTCACCCCTGTCACCCTCTGGTTCATCATGCCACCCTGTGGTTCACCACTGCCACTCTCTGGTTCACCACTGTCACACTCTGGTTCACCACTGTCACTGTCTTGTTCACCCCTGCCACCCTCTTTTTCATCACTGCCACCCTGTGGTTCACCACTGCCACTCTCTGGTTCACCACTGTTACTCTCTGGTTCACCACTCTCACCCTCCAGTTCACCACTTTCACCCTCCGGTTCACCACTACCACCCTCTGGTTCACCACTGCCACTCTCTGGTTCATCACAGCACCCTCTGGTTCACAACTGTCACCCTCTGGTTCACCCCTGTCACCCTCTGCTTCTTCACAGCACTCTCTGGTTCACTACTGCCACCCTCTGGTTCTCCCCTTCCACCCTCTGGTTCAGCACTGTCACCCTCTGGTTCACCACTGCCACTCTCTGGTTCACCACTGTCACTCTCTGGTTTACCCCTGCCACCCTCTGGTTGATCACTGCCACCCTGAGGTGCACCATTGCAACTCTCTTGTTCATCACTGTCACTCTCTGGTTCACCACTGTCACCCTCAAGTTCACCACTACCACCCTCTGGTTCACCACTGCCACCCTCTGGTGCACCCCTGGCACCCTCTGGTTCATCACAGCACCCTCTGGTTCACCACTGTCACCCTCTGGTTCACTCCTGTCACCCTCTGGTTCATCACAGCACTCTTTGGTTCACTACTGCCACCCTCTGGTTCTCCCCTGCCACCCTCTGGTTCAGCACTGTCACCCTCTGGTTCACCACTGCCACTCTCTGGTTCACCACTGTCACTCTCTGGTTTACCCCTGCCACCCTCTGGTTGATCACTGCCACCCTGAGGTTCACCATTGCAACTCTCTTGTTCATCACTGTCACTCTCTGGTTCACCACTGTCACCCTCAAGTTCACCACTACCACCCTCTGGTTCACCACTGCCACCCTCTGGTGCACCCCTGCCACCCTCTGGTTCATCACAGCACCCTCTGGTTCACCACTACCACCCTCTGGTTCACCACTGCCACCCTCTGGTGCACCCCTGCCACCCTCTGGTTCATCACAGCACCCTCTGGTTCACCACTGTCACCCTCTGGTTCACTCCTGTCACCCTCTGGTTCATCAGAGCACTCGCTGGTTCACTACTGCCACCCTCTGGTTCACCCCTTCCACCCTCTGGCTCATCACTGCCACCCTGTGGTTCACCAGTGCCATGCTCTGGTTCAGCACTGCCACCCTCTGGTTCATCACAGCACCCTCTGGTTTACCACTGTCACCCTCTGGTTCAGCACTGCCACCCTGTGGTTTATCACAGCACCTTCTGGTTCACCACTGCCACCCTCCGGTTCACCCCTGTCACCCTCTGGTTCATCACAGCACCCTCTGGTTCACCACTGACACCCTCTGGGTCACCCCTACCACCCTCTGTTTCAGCACTGTCACCCTCTGGTTCACCCCTGTCACCCTCTGGTACATCACAGCACTCTCTGGTTCACTACTGGCACCTCTGGTTCAGCACTATCACCCTCTGGTTCACCAGTGTCACTCTTTGGTTCACCACTTTCACTCTCTGGTTCACCACTGTCACCCTTAGGTTCACCACTACCACCCTCTGGTTCACCAATACCACCCTCTGGTTTATCACAGCACCCTCCGGTTCATCACTGCCACCCTCTGGTTCAGCACTGCCACTTTCTGGTTCTTCACAGCACCCTCTGGTTCACCACTGCCACCCTGTGTTTCACTCCTGCCACCCTCTGTTTCATCACAGCACCCTCTGGTTCACCACTGACACCCTCTGGTTCACCCTTGCCACCCTCTGGTTCACCCCTGTCACCCTCTGGGTCACCCCTGTCACCCTGAGGTTCATCACAACACTCTCTGGTTCACTACTGCCACCCACTGGTTCACCCCTGCCACCCTCTGGTTCAGCACTGTCACCCTCTGGTTCACCACTGCCACCCTGTGGTTCACCACTGCCACTCTCTGGTTCACCACTGTCACTATCTGGTTTACCCCTGCCACCCTCTGGTTCATCACTGCCACCCTGTGGTCCACCACTGCCACTCTCTTGTTCACCACTGTCACTCTCTGGTTCACAACTGTCACCCTCCAGTTCACCACTACCACCCTCTGGTTCACCACTGCCACCCTCTGGTGAACCCCTGCCACCCTCTGGTTCATCACAGCATCCTCTGGTTTACCACTGTCACCCTCTGGTTCACCAGAGCACTCGCTGGTTCACTACTGACACCCTCTGGTTCACCCCTGCCACCCTCTGGTTCATCACTGCCACCCTGTGGTTCACCAGTTTCACGCTCTGGTTCACCACTGCCACCCTCTGGTTCCTCACAGCACCCGCTGGTTTACCACTGTTACCATCTGGTTCAGCACTGCCACCCTGTGGTTCATCACAGCACCTTCTGGTTCACCACTGACACCCTCTGGTTCACCCCTGTCACCCTCTGGTTCATCACAGCACCCTCTGGTTCACCACCGACACCCTCTGGTTCACCCCTACCACCCTCTGTTACAGCATTGTCACCCTCTGGTTCACCCCTGTCACCATCTGGTACATCAGAGCACTCTCTGGTTCACTACTGCCACCCTCTGGTTCACCACTTTCACTCTCTGGTTCACCACTGTCACCCTTAGGTTCACCACTACCACCCTCTGGTTCACCACTACCACCCTCTGGTTCATCACAGCACCCTCTGGTTCACCACTGCCACCCTGTGTTTCACCCCTGCCACCCTCTGGTTCATCACAGACACCCTCTGGTTCACCACTGACACCCTCTGGTTCACCCTTGCCAACCTCTGGTTTAGCACTATCACCCTCTGGTTCACCACTGTCACCCTCTGGTTCATCACAGCATTCACTGGTTCACCACTGCCACTCTCTGGTTCATCACAACACCTTCTGGTTCACCACTGTCACCCTCCGGATCACCCCTGTCAACCTCTGGTTCACCCCTGTCACCCTCTGGTTCATCACAGCACTCTCTGGTTCACTACTGCAACCCTACGGTTCACCCCTGCCACCCTCTGGTTCAGCATTGTCACCCTCTGGTTCCCCCTGCCACCCTGTGGTTCACCAATGCCACTCTCTGGTTCACCACTGTCACTCTCTGATTTACCCCTGCCACCCACTGGTTCATCACTGCCACCCTGTGGTTCACCACTGCCTCTCTCTGGTTCACCACTGCCACCCTCTGGTTCATCACAGCACCCTCTGGTTCACCACTGTCACCCTCTGGTTAACTCCTGTCACCCTCTGTTCCCTCACAGCACTCTCTGGTTCACTACTGCCACCCTCTGGTTCACCCCTGCCACCCTCTAGTTCATCACAGCACCCTCTGGTTCACAGCTGTCACCCTCTGGTTCACAACTGTCACCCTCTGGTTCACCCCTGCCACCCACTTGTTTATTACAGAACCCTCTGGTTCATAACTGTCACCCTCTGGTTCACCACTATAACCCTCTGGTTCACCCCTGCCACCCTCTGGTTCATCACAGAACCCTCTGGTTCACCACTGACACCCTGTGGTTCACATTTTCTACCCTCTGGTTCAGCACCCACCCCTGCCACCCTCTGGTTCATCACAGCACCCTCTGGTTCACCACTGTCACCCTCTGGTTCACCCCTGTCACCCTCTGTTTCATCACAGCACTCTCTGGTATACCACTGCCACCCTCTGGTTCACCCCTACCATCCGCTGGTTCACCACTGCCGCCCTCTGGTTCACCACTGCCCTTCTCTGGTTCATCACAACACCCTCTGGTTCACCACTGTCACCCTATGCTTCACCCCTGACACCCTCTGGTTCACCCCTGTCACCCTCTGGTTCATAACAGCACTCTCTGGTTCACTACTGCCACCCTCTGGTTCACCCCTGCCACCCTCTGGTTCACCCCTGCCACCCTCTGGTTCAGCACTGCCACCCTCTGGTGGCAGTGCTGAAAGACTAGGCCCATGCACCACTGAGTACCCCTGGGCATAATGGTTGAAAGCAAGGCAAACTGGGTGCAGGCCTGAGCACACTGCCTGGCTTCAAAATGGCCCCTTGACCCCCACCACATGGCCAGGCCCTGCCTGTACCAGGTTTCAAAATGGCTCCCACTTACATGGTCAGGCCCCCAAAACACCCCAAAAAGTCAAAAAACACTAAAAAATCACCACAATCCCATGCCATCCATGCCCTCAATGATGTTTAAATTCAAGACACCCCACAGACAGACTAGGCCCAAGCACCACTGAGTACTCCTGGGCATAATGGTTGAAAGCAAGGCAAACTGGGTGCAGGCCTGAGCACACTGCCTGGCTTCCAAATGGCCCCTTGACCCCCACCACATGGCCAGGCCCTGCCTGTACCAGGCCTCAAAATGGCCCCACCCACATGGCCAGGCCCCAACAACACCCCAAAAGTAAAAAAACACACAACAATCACCACAATCCAATGCCATCCATGCCCTCAATGATGTTTAAATGCAAGACACACCATAGAAAGACTAGGTCCATGCACCACTCACCACACCAGGGCCTACTGGCTAGTGAGACTTTACAGGCACCCCAAAATTAAAAAAAAATATATATAACAGTGAGCTAAAATTCCATGACACAAATTAGAATTAAGTAAAAAAAAATCACAGAAACAGTTGTATCATGCACCCATGACTTACCCTGGGCCTACTGGAACCTGTGGCTACCCACCACAATATATATTTTGTTAAAGTTGTGAAAAAAGTTTTAGAACTGTAGGTGCCTCAACTGCAATACCCCAAACAAATAACACCAACTTACTTGTAAAATCTCAAGTCCAAAAGTGATCCAAACTCCAAAGTCCAAAAAGTCCTCAAATACAAATATCCAGCAGCAGTCACAAAAAGTAAATCTTCCAGCTCCACAGCCAAATGAAAAGTGACCAGGACATGGACAAAGCACTGGGAGGAGCCTGCTGGACAGGAACAGGAAGTTGGAGACTCTGGGGTACTTCCTTCCTCCCACCCCACCCCAAAAAATTGACTCCTGCACCAAAAAGTGCAGCCAAATGTCAATCTGAGGAGTTATTCTGAGCAAAATCATAATTTTCACAAAGTTTATGCTTCCTGCGGTGAATTTCTTGTGCAGAATTGCAATTTTTGCAATTTCGGGTACAGGAGCTGTTCAAATATCCCGCTGGAAGTCAGCTGCGCGCCGCATCTACGTGTTCGGCATTGTTTATTCCAGGAATGGGTGATCGCGGGCCTTTATGACGTACTCGCGTTGTCAAACTCCTGCTGTGCAAGATGGCAAGCCGCAATAACGTAATTGCGTTTTAAAAACTCTCGCGCGATCACGCAGCAAGATCGAAAATGGTGCAGCACACGCAAAACCGGGAGAAAAACAACTCAGCGGACTTAGAATCACAGTAAGTCAACGCCGCGAGCGCAATATTGTATTATTCAAGCGCGACCAAGCAAAATAATTCGTAGCTTGCGATTTTGCGGATTATTGGGTAAATTCACGCGATTTGCGAAATCGTCAAAAATCCGCAAATTCTCCTGCGAAATAGATTTTACACCCACGCTTAGTTCTGGTGTGAACCTGGGCTGCTATGGGAATTCACAAGGGCATATTATCAGGCCATTATCGCCGCTTTGCGGCAGTTTCCTGCTGATAAAACCGGCGATAATGTATCGCTTTATGTTGTTGATAATATGGCCCGAAATTTGTTTTATTAATTTAATTGTTTACTTACCTATAATCATCCAGATTCCGTTGTTTATCACACCCCACCCTGACCCTCCCCCGCCCCACCTGTCCCACCGCAACTCCCTCCACGTGCCATATCTGGGCTTGATAATACGCCCTTGGTAATTCCCATAGAAGTCCACGTTAACACTAGAACATGGGCTTCTATGGGAATTAACAAGGGCGTATTATCAAGACCATTTTTGCCGTTTTATTGGCAGTTTCCTGTCCATAAAATGTCGATAATATTAACACCGGTCCTTGATAATATGCCCGTCAGTGCCATATTATCAGTAAAGGGCGATACATTATCGCCGCTTTTATTGGCAGGAAACTGACGCTAAAGCGGCAATAATGGGCTTGATAATAGGTCCTTGTAAATTCCCATAGCAGCCCAGGTTCTAGTGTTAACCTGACTTCTATGGCAATTCACAAGGATATATTATCAAGACCATTATCACCACTTTACCAGCAGTTTCCTGCCGATAAAAGCGGCGATAGTGTATCGCCCTTTATTAATAATATGGCCCATATCCCTTAATGTACAGAGACGCACAAACTGATATTAAACAAAAAAACATAACAGCATGCATTATAGCAAAACACATTTACTACTATAAAAAGTTTAACAACGGACAAATATAGGGGCATATTATCAAGACAGGCGATAACATTATCGCCACTTTATCAGCAGTTTTCTACCCATAACGCGGCAATATTATTATCGCCTGTCTTGATATACCCCATAATTCCTCAATGTACAAAGATGCACTGCACACACTCCCATACAACTTATCAACTCACCTTTCAAATTGATTTGTAGATTAAGAAGAATACCACTCACACAGTGGATATTCTAGTACAGAATCTCTCTAGTTCCGTGTTTGCAGCAGAACCGTCAAATGGAACATTTTCCCTTTCATTTTACACATACATACATATAAATACCCAGTTAAAATCCTGCAAACATTAATTCAAAACAAAACACACATTTCTATTGATTTCACATTCCAAACCTTTCCAACCGACATAACTTTCCACCCTACCCCCAACAGATCATGCAAAAGTCAACTGTCAACAGAGGTCAGAAGTTCAGCACTGTATAAAACACTGCTCCTCACCAAATTTAGGCCGTGCATAAGCACTTACTTATAAGTACCAATAAAGCAAAAATGTCGCATTACAAGCAACAAAGATACAAACACATAAACTTGATAAATATCTGTAAAAGATGTATTTTTATTACATTTTTCTTGATTACGTACACTTATGGAACAACTTTCAAAATTCGCACTGTACGCGCACAATAAATATACCGTAAAAAAAAAAAATAGCATACATCACTCATTTTTTTACTATCACCGGACACCCCATCCACCAAGCCTCAAATATAACCTTCAAGACTGTAGGTAGAGCCCCAAATCCAACACGGTACCAGCCGGCTCCCTGCATCATTCAGGAGCCGGCATTGCTATTCCTCACAGAGAGCAGCTTACATGCTTACATTCTAATTTCAAACATGATTTCAACAGTTTTTTATACATTTTATAAAATAATATAGTACTGCACGCTAAAGCAGAAAGGTCAGCACAATTATGATAGAATACAAAATAGAAAAAAATATATATACTTCTACACTCAACAAACTCGTAAGCAGAGTACACAGTTTAATTTAATAAACACCCTACCACAACTAGTTTTTCAAATGCATTTTACAATAAAATGTGTCACAAAATAGGTTACATACATGGTGACTCTATAACGTCACATAGAAAAAAGAAGGCCACTCTTACGCTACCAGGATAATACAACAAATGTACAAGGCCCAAACTTCCATTGTAGTGATTTCTTAGTTGCAGGTCTGGTTGTCAGATCGACACACACACTCCCTCATGGCTGGTATACACCCACACCACACCCATTCAGCGCATCCTCACTACACACGTGACCCTATGTATAAAAAAGACAGCGCGCACAGGTTGTACACCATTTTAGAGTTGTTCCCAAAGCACCAAACAAAGGGCCCACTACCACATGCGTGGCCTCTTTGGTCACTGAGTTAGTGGTGCCCAAAGCACTGCGCGGGTGAAGAACCTGCGATGATGATGATGATGGGATCACGAGTATGTCGTGAGCCATAGAGGTATCAAGACTCGGCAACACGTATGAGACTTCTTTGTTGAAGATCACGACTACATCATGAAGAAACTCGTTTCCACAAAAGGTGAGCAGTGACACATGAGAACGCATCAGAAGGAGTCAAAGGGTTGTAGCTGACTACATACAAAAATGCGACTTAATATTTTAGACAAATGCACTCCTATATAATGTATTAATTTACATATTTTTTTTTCCCAATAGCAGTAACGCTTTTATAATCGCTGAAATGTCCGGAATATATTTAGAATACAAACAGACATATTATCAAGGACCGGTGTACAAATTATTGCCGTTTTATTGGCAGGAAACTGCCGATAAAGCAACGATAATGGGCTTGATAATATGCCCTTGTGAATTCCCATTGCACCCCAGGTTCTTGTGTTAACCTGGCTGCTATAGGAAATCAGAAGGGCATACTACCAAGCCCATAATCACGCTTTATTGGCAGTTTCTTGCCGATAAAAGTGGCGCAGCTGCAACAGTCTAACTACGGAATATTAAGAACCCACATTAAAATTCCCTTTTGACCGTAGTTACGCAACTCAGTTTACAATGACTAATCATAATGTCCTTTTGTTTCCTTCACCAAATATCCTTCAGAAGCAACCACGGCCTATCGAGCGACAGCAATGGAATTGTCTGCAACGTATTGAATATACTTTGACGTAAAGAAGCAGATTTCAAGTCGAGTGGTGAACTCCGGTGTCCGTACTGTTTATACAAGGTAAGCATAACAGCCTACATATACAATGACTTCATAACAATGCATTAGAAATAAATCGCCATATTTACAATGCCTTTATGCCACTTTTGCATCAGTAACGCAGTAGGCACTTCCATATAGACACCACTTGAACGCGGCACTATAACAAGTGAAATGTTACAGGTACACTGCACTCATAAAACTATCGTGTTACCTTTATTTGTGAAAGGAGAGAGAGCCATATTATCAAGCCTTGACGACCATATTATCGCCACTTTATCGGCATGAAAGTGCCGCTACAGTGGCGATAATGGGTTTGATAATACGCTTTATGTAAGTCCAATCGAAGCTCATGTTAGATTTCCTTCACATCTAACATGAGCTTTGATTGTGATTCCATTGAGCATATTATCAAACCCTTTATCGCCACTTTAGCGGCACTTTTCTGTCGATAAAGTGGCGATAATTTTGTCGCCCAGGCTTGATAATATGGCCCAGAGTGCGTAGTGTACAGCAGCTTCTCTGTAAAATCAGATTTGTTACAACAGTCTGACAAACAGATCCACAACATTATTACGCCACTTTTGAGTCACTTTTAACATGGGTAAAGTGACGCAAGGAGCTTATAAATGACTTTTCAAGAAAAAATCTCAACTCCAGACTCTGCGACACAGTTTTAATGTTGTTTTCTCTCTCTTTCTCTCTCTCACTCTCTGTGACATAATTTCTCTTTCTCTCTTATAGACACTGCTGTCTGCTTGGACGTGTAGAAGAATTGGTGAAAATAAGTTGTGAATTCAACTGGCTGAAGTTTTTGGCCGCAGTGTTTATACAACGGTAAGCACAGAGGCCTAGATCTACAAAGCCTTCATACCAATGCATTAGAAATAAGTCGGCATAACGGGCGTCATTAGCGCAGTTGGCACTTCCATATAGACACCACTTGAACGCGGCAGTATAACAGAACTGCATTGTACGACGCACACTGCACACGTAAAACTGTAGAGTTACCAAAACTTGTAATGCTTTAGCTCATTTACCCACATAAACATAATTCTAAACTCTAATTGTCTTTTTTGTTTTGCACATTACCAATCGGACATCTTTTGGAGTCCATTTAACAATTTGTTTATAATATTGTTTGTTGTTAAAGTTCTTTTTCTAGTTGCTTCTAATATAGTTATAATTCAGTTTCCTTTACATTTATTGATTTAATAAAAGTTAATTAAAAAAACGACATACTTCTTTCATTTTGTGGTGGAGGGGTATGAGGGTCCACAATAAAAATAATGTTGAAAGACTATAATAAGATATTCAAGACTAGGATTGAAAACTACTGAGTTCTAAGTAACAGATATGATAAAAATAACAGTGAAAAAGTACTAAAATGGCAGTGGACGGAGTACGTAATCAACGTTTGGCGCCTCGGCACTACCTTTAAAATAAATATAGAAAAAATACGATTATTAATATATTATAAAAGTACAGCAGCGGATGACACACATGACCCAGGAGAAGAAAGTGATAAATTTACTACCTGAAATAAAGAAAGGTTTGCTTGTTGAACTTGAAGAAAAAGAAAAAAACGTTGGCTTCAAAACGCGGCTCTGCATGCGTAGAGTACAACTGCTACACAAAAAAAAGGAAAGTTTTACATACTATCATAGAAATGAAGGGGCATATTATCAACAAAGACAATACATTATCGCCGCTTTTATCGGCAGGAAACTGCTGATAAAGCAGCGATAATGGGCTTGATAATAGGTCCTTGTTAATTCCCATAGAAGCCTATGTTCAAGTGTTAACATGGGCTTCTTTGGGAAATAACAAGGCCGTATTATCAAGCCCATTATCGGCGCTTTATTGGCAGTTTCCTGCCGATAAAAGCGGTGATAATGTATCACCTTTTGTTGATAATATGGCCCATTGCTCTTTTTTTTGCCCAGTAAACTTAGGTGCATATTATCAAGGACCGGTGTTACAATTATTGCCGTTTTATTGGCAGGAAACTGCCAATAAAATGCCGATAATGAGCTTGATATTACGGCCTTTTTATATCCCACAGAAGCCCATGTTAACACCAGAACATAGGCTTCTATGGGAATTAACATGGACGTATTATCAAGCCCACCCTTCCAACATTAATTAAAAAAAACAGACAATGCAGGTACTCGGAGCTGGAAGCTCATTTTACATATTACTGCCCTAGAAAGGTGGCGTTCCCCGTGACGTGTATGGGTAGAGGGAGAGAGAGAGCTCAAAACATATATATATTTTTTTAAACACCCGAGGGGTGCCGCTCCCCGAGACTGCGGGGAGTAGGACCGTAACGCCCCTGTATACTTCAAAAAAAAACCAGAGGAGTGCCGTTCCCCAGTGCTGGGAGCACCTAACAATTGCCCCCGTAATTTGCCCCCCCCCCGAGACCGAATGAATGAAACAGACTTCTAGTTTTTTTCACCTTTTCCACCACGTACAAGTACTGCACGAGTACCCCGCCATTTTTTATTTTAGAAAAAATTTAAATTGAGCCTAAAGATCTATGTACAACCCCCTGACCAAGACTATAGGTTCAGGATGTTTCTAGCCTGCCCGCTTACCTTATTTCTTAACTTTGTTTTACTGTTTTCTTGTGACTCAGTGCTACCGAGGCACAAGATGGCTGCCAACACTTTTGGGTTTCGAGTGTTGACAGACAGTTCACAGCCAATCAGCATGCAGCTCACGCTCGTAATTGAATGGATTTCCGTACGCGTGCTGAAATTCGTCTCTAGATATTGCTATGATTTTACTTGTAATTTTCTTAGAAACTACTGTACGGATTTACACCATTTAACAAAAAGCACAATCTGCGAACCAAACTCTACCTCTCTGCCAAATTTGGTGTAATTCCGTTCAGCCGTTCGGACTGTAGCCATGGCTAAAGGTCCCTATGGAAAATTGCATGGGGAAAACAAGTTTTGGGACCCTCTTTTTTCTCAGCCCCCACTGGACGAATCAGGCCATTTTCTTGGAGAAATTCATGAAGATTCGTCCACTGGCGCCAAAGTTATTCCAAATAGAATGTTGTGGAGTTCCTATGGAAACTAGGTCCTAACGATACCTACCTACTGGTGACCGCCAGTATATATATATACATATATACATATATATTTATATTACCTACTGGCTGTCGCCAGTAGGTATATATAGTTAGGATTTTTTCCCTATGGGATTTTTGAAAATTCTATGTCTAATAACTTTGGCGTTTGTGGAGGGAATCGGCTGAAATTTTCAGGAAAATGGCACATTTTGTTTCTGAGCAGCCCTTGAAAATTTGGGGGGGTTTCGTCAAGGGGGGGCCGAGAAAAAAGGGGGGGTCCCAAAACGCGTTTTTCCCATTCATTTTTCCATAGGGCCTTTGGCCTCACTTTTAGCTCGAACGGCTGAATGGATTTGCACGAAACTTGGCAAAATTGTAGGGACTGTTAGCCCGATGTGCCTTTGCTGGGTCTCAATATATGTGCTCCAGTGGATTTTGAGAAATTAACGTTCAAAACAAGATATATATCTGAAACAGCGCTCCGGGCTGCGCTCCGGTCCGCTTACTTTTCGCGAAATGGAACTTTGCGATGCGATGTTGATTGGCTCTCCGGTGTCTGTCAACATTCTAAACAGTCCGGAGCGGCCGCCATCTTATCTCTCGGTAGGATCGAGAGAGAAGAAGAGGTGAAAAACGAAGGGGGAATTTAATGAAAGGGGGCAAGGTAGACCCCTCTTGACCCCCTAGGAATGATGTTGGGGTTATTAAAGGGTCCCGTGGGGAAAATAAAAAAAAATTGATTTTTCACGGTAGAAGCGCTTCCCAGGCCGCGAACTGGGCCGCAAACTGGTAGTGAAATGGGAATTCGCCATTTTGTGTTTCGTTTTAATTAAATTACTAGGTATAAGGGGGTGCGGGAGACGCATCCTGATCCCTTATGTTTTCTGAGGGTGGCTGAGGAGGCTCATATATGTTGATACATGTCTTCCAGCGGCTGTGCGTGAGCGTTTTTTTTTTTTGCTGCGTGACGTCTGTTAACGTTCGATTCGATGGAAATCAGGAAGTGTTGACCGCCAATTTGTCACTGTGATAAAATATTTTGTTATAAATGAATCCTTATTGATAAACATTGTCTGCGCCATCTTGCCTTTTTTCCAATGCCACAATTTTGTCGTGCACGGCAGCCATTTTAGATGCCTTGACCAGACCCACTCTCTGCACGCCGTCGATTATCAGCACAGCTCCCCACCCTCGCAAGCATCTCCCCCAGGCACTGGTCACCCCCGCTCTCATGCATGGGCCATAAACTTCCCCCCATCTGCGCTGCTCTTCCCTGAGAATCACACCCTGTGCCCGCCCGACACCTCCCTTTCACCCTATTCACTACCGCACCATCTGACACTCCTCTTCCTCTGTGTCTGATTGTCCAGGCCGGTCCCAGCATATCACCTAGCCCTGCGGATGTAGTTTATGGACCCAGCTGTAGAGAATCCAGACATGCCAACCCTCCCGATTCAGGCGTGAGACTACCGATTTCAGTGCTAGTCTCCCGCCTCCCGATTCCTGCAAGCAAAAACCTGATTCCTCGGGGGTTTCAGCTGACAGGGCTTGGTATTGTGTTACGTGCTAATTCTTCCAGGAAACGTCAGAGGGCCGATGCAGGGGCTCTAGAAGGGGTGATAAACCATTTAAGCCTCATTAACAAGCGCATGGTCTTTTAAAGATCTGTGAAGTACTCGGGCGGCGGTGTGTGTGTGCCCTCTCTCAGGAGCGGGCGGGGGGGGCACTGCCAGCAACTTGCCAGGCCAGGCAGTGTTCAACACTTGCATCACCCTTTCTCTGCCTGCTATTGCGCTCCATGCTTCGGAAAGGTAAGAAAAAGAATGTGCATTTGAGTTTGAAATGTCCGATCCTGTAGCAGCACACTTCCAAAGCCCACACATGACAATAACCCGATTCAAGGCCCCATTCACCCGATTTTTAAAAAATATATAGCACTCCAACAAAGTAGGATTATAAAACTTTATTAACTTATAAATATATCAAACGCAATAAAAACTGTAAATACATTTAAACATTTTTTGGCAAAAAGAAGCAACAATGGTCAGTAGCTGTCTTTTGTGCGAATAGTCCCAAGGCAGCACAACGTGCTGAGTTCTGGACGGCACCCAGGTGATGTCACCTGGGTGCCGCACTGGTTTTTGGTATCCTACAATGCAGCTCAGAAAAACAGCGTGGGGCGCCCCAGGTGGAGGCTCGTCTGCTGTACTGGGGCGCCCCTTTACCGTTTCAGTTGCCATTCCGCCCGCTTTTGCTACACTGTGCCTCATCCTCCATTCAGCTGTTTATCGCCCGCTCTTGCGGCTACCGCGTCTCGCTCACCATGTAGTTGAGTTGCACCCACTCTTGCGGTGCAGCGATAGGCGGCTGCCATAGGACTCTTAAAATGGCGGACGGCTCTTCGGATTTGGGCCTGGTCCACTAAAATGGCCCTGGGACACCTTGGAACTTGGACGCTTGCCTGCTAGGGCTTGGGCTCCATTCTCGAAAGCGTCCCCTCAGCCGTGAAGATTCTACAAAAGTCTTGGGGGCCCTTGACTCCTGCAGGCTTCCGGTGGGGAGCGGCTGCCATGATTGCTCGCGGAATGACCACGACGGAGCCACGAGATGGTGGTGCTCTCATGCTGACGCCAGCTTCAGTCTGAATCATCCGGAAACAAGGTGGGGCTTTCATCGTTTGGGAAAAAAAAATGTTCTAAACCAATGAAAAGTGTTATTTTTAGGTCATATGACCAAGCCTTCCATCATTAGGAAACCAAAAGTAAAATGAACCAATGAAAAGTTTTATAAACAAGTCACATGACCTGTTATGCGGCATAGGGCTACAAAAAGCGTAGAAAATCCGTTGGCACGTGAGGCGGCGTCAGTAGCGGACCGATGTGCGAATAGGCCGAAGGCAACACAACGCGCCGAGATCCGGATGGCACTGAGTTGGTGTCCAGCAAGTTGCTGCACTGGTGTGGCTATCCTACAATGCTGCGCCGAAAGTCGGCATGGGGCGCCTCGTTAGCCTGTGAGGTCGCGTCAGTCAGTGGGGGCTGTGCGTCTCCCCCAAGATGGAGGCTCCTCGGCTGCAGTGGGGCGCCCCTTAGCGTTTCACTCGCCGTCCAACTGAGTTGCGTCCGCACTTGCGGCTACAGTAGGCCGAAGGCAGCACAGCACAATGGGATCTCTTTTTGACCTCGCTAAAATAGAAACATTAGGAACAACCCCTCATGAGAAATACGAAACTAGTGAGAGGAACTCAGCTCGACACCATGATGGCTGCAAGACAGCTCGGCTCCTCCGCCCACCCCGCCCAAAATAACGACAAACCCTATGCAAATATTATAAATATATACAACACACCAGCAAAGTAACAGGGTAAAACGTTTTATTAAATAACTATTTACATGGCAGCCTGCTGCAACCTCGATCCAAATGCATGCTGCCATTCCCGGGATTTCTCCCCGACTACTCTGTAGCCTACGAGATGGATCAGTATAGGCAAATATACACTTGGGGATTCACAAGCAACAACAAGCCTTTGTATTTGGAGCTCAAAATCAACAACAGTGACAGAGAACAGAAGCAAACTAAGCACTCAGGGGCTACGTTTAAACGTAACATCATCTCCCCAGAGGTTCATCACCTTACACAGACATGCACTCTGATCTCCTTGGCCTCAGTCAAACAACAATAGTAAGATTTTCATAGGTGAGTGTAGGTTCATGGTTTTCCATCCACAGACTAAAAGCCTGGAGTGGGACTGAAAGAACCATAACTAGGTAAGAAGGAAGGCAGAGGCTGTAGGAAGGACTCTGGATATGGTATGTTGCTTGGTCCCTGAGATGCTTCGATGTCACTGCCTTGCACAAATGGCATAAGTCCTGGATGTTGGGTGCCATAGTTGAGTGTTCCGAGCAGCGCTTGTAACACTGTCTGAAGCTCATTTGCACCTGCTGCAGCTTCACTATTCTCAAAGTAAGTGGGGGCTGTTTGATGACCTGACTGCATTGGAAAGCAATGTGATGCGGTGCCTCCCTGAACCACTTGACGGAGGCCCCCGAGGGGCGGTGTGGTGGCACAGACTCGGAGGGGGCGCTTGGCTCCAGCCCCATCCCCAAGTCTTGTTGCCCTGGTGTGGCCTGAGATCGCCCCCGACATAGGCGGCCGGCTCCCGGGGTCAGGCGGAACTTTTTTGCCTTTTGGTGACTCTTCCATTCTGGACCTTGTCCCACAATCCGTTTGACC
Source organism: Lissotriton vulgaris (assembly GCF_964263255.1). Classification (NCBI taxonomy): domain Eukaryota; kingdom Metazoa; phylum Chordata; class Amphibia; order Caudata; family Salamandridae; genus Lissotriton; species Lissotriton vulgaris. Next base: position 1,409,494,116 of record NC_141691.1, on the reverse strand, counting down.
TGAAGACACGCCCTGCGGTGCCCTAGTCCGACCATCACATATACGAGCCTCCCCCACCTCCCCAGGTGGAGGTTTTCCAGCTACACCCCAGCGCTTCACTCGGCCAGCTGACTTGCGCCCGCTCTTGCGGCACAGTGCCTCGCTCGGCCAGCTGAATTGTGCCTGCTCCACACCTTGTCCCACAATCCGTTTGACCTGAAGACACGTCCTGCAGTGCCCTGATCCGACCATCACATATACCTGCGCCAGGAGATGGCGTGGGGTGCACTAGAAGGGAGAGGCGGCGCGAACGAGCCTCCCCCACCTCCCCAGGTGGAGGTTTCTCAGCTACACCTCAGCGCTTCACTCGACCAGCTGACTTGCACCCGCTCTTGCGACACAGTGCTTTGCTCAGCCAGCTGAATTGTGCCTGCTCTTGCTATTACAGCATATCACTCGCCATCCAACGGAATTGCACCCAATCTTGCGGTACAGCGACAGGCGGCTGCCACGGAGCTCACAAAATGGCGGTCGGCTCCACAGACTTGGGCCTGGCCTGTAAGGATGGCTCAGGGCAACCCTGGAACTCGGACGCTTGACTGCTAGGGCATGGGCCCCATTCCCAAAAGCGTCCCCTCAGCCTTGAAGATTCTACAAGAGTCACCGGGGCCCCCGACTCCCGCAGACTTCCGGTGGGGAGCGACTGCCATGATTGCTCGCGGAATGGCCACGACGGAGCCACGAGATGGTGGTGTTCTCATGCTGACACCAGCTTCAGTCTGAAACATCCAGAAACACTGAAGACTACCAATTTGATCAGTTCCGGTGGATCCCCAACGTGACCCGGTAGAGAAGAACAAGCCCTCCCCTCTTTGACTGATGGTTCTTGTTGCCTGTCCCTTCTGTTGTCATTTAACAGAACTTTTTGGACTGCTGAAAGGGGTTCTGTTCCGACCGCTGGTTGGTGGAGACATTTTGACTATATTCTGGACCTGCATTGTCGCGTAATGCATCATATGACGCGCCGGGTTAGCGCACCCGGAAGTGCTCCGGTGCGCGAGGCGCGAAGCGCAGCTTCCCGGAAGCGCGGCGCGGAGCGCGTAACGTAAGCATACCAGGTCATGTGACTTGTTAATAAAACTCATTGGTTCATTTTACTTTTGGTTTCCTAATGATGGAAGGCTTGGTCATATGACCTAAAAATAACACTTTTCATTGGTTTAGAACATTTTTTTTCCCAAATGATGAAAGCCCCACCTTTTTTTTTCTCACTCTGACTTGTAAAGCAAAGGATCCAGATGCATTTACAGTTTATCACTAACAATGTTCCAGGCTAATTTATTTTCCCAGGAAATTTACAACTGTCCTGCAAGTAATATATTCCTATTTCGAGAAAAAGGGCGTTTCTTCGTCCCATGAGGGAGCCGTTGAGCAAAAGAGGCTCGGCCTGCTGTCTTAGTCGCTGATAGGCCTGAATATCGGATTCTTATCGATCACTTTATGTTGCAGGAGTGGAAAACACAACAGCCCTTGACCATTTATCTTTACTGCTTACCTGCGTATTATACCTTTTAACCGTCATGTAATCGGGCTGCTTTATTTCACTTGCCTTTTACTGATTCGAAAACAGTGGCTATTATTCAAAACTTTACCAATCTAGGTAGTACTACCATGTTTTGTTTTAAAAACCTTTATTGTGAAAATGTCAGTATACAAATACAGGCCTATAACCACGTGGGCCGGCCTCGGAGCAAACTGTAATCGTATATGATGAGGGGACATTTACACTGTAGAAGAACGTAACGGGCGGGCCATTAGGTTGCAAGAACTAAGGTGTCGAACAGTTGCGGAATCGGTGGACGTACATTTTATAATTAAAGTACGACAGGGCCAGTTACAATAAAATTATCTAGATATACATTTGCGGGCAAGTACCATGGGTGACATTAATTCGAACTTTCAATAGTACAGTAATCAATAACACATCAGAACTTAATATCAATAGGGATGTCCAAATGTTCAATCAGTACTCGTTCCCGGCCGCCATGTGCTTCAAAACTGCATACGTATCTCGTGATATCAAGGCTGGGCAACCAGTACACAAGGAGTTACGAGTCCCATTTATAACGGTGCCATTTTGGCAGGTCCAGGATATAGTCAAAATGTCTCCACCAACCAGCGGTCGGACCAGAACACCTTTTGGCAGTCAAAAAAGGTTCCGTTAAATGACAACAGAAGAGATAGGCAACAAGAACCATCAGTCAAAAGAGGGGAGGGCAAGTTCTTCCCTACCGGGTCACGTTCGGGCTCCACCGGAACTGATCGAATTGGTAGTCTACAGTGTTTCTGGATGTTTCAGACTGAAGCTGGCGTCAGCATGAGAGCACCACCATCTCGTGGCTCCATCATGACCATTCCGCAAGCAATCATGGCAGCCGCTCCCCACCGGAAGCCTGCGGGAGTCGGGGGCCCCGGTGACTTTTGTAGAATCTTCAAGGCTGAGGGGACGCTTTCGGGAATGGGGCCCATGCCCTAGCAGGCAAACGTCCGAGTTCCAAGGTGTCCCAGGGCCATTTTAGTGGACCAGGCCCAAATCCGAAGAGCCGGCCGCCATTTTGAGAGTCCTGTGGCAGCCGCCTATTGCTGCACCGCAAGAGTGGGCGCAATTCAACTGGATGGTGGGTGAGACGCTGTAGCTGCAAGAGCGGGCGCAACTCAGCTGGATGGTGGGTGAGGCACTGTGCCGCAAGAGCGGGCGCAACTCAAATGGATGGCGGATAAGGCACTGTGCCGCAAGAGCGGGCGCAACTCAGTTGGATGCCAAGGGGCGCCCCACTGCAGCTGAGAAGCCTCCACCTGGGGAGGCGGGGGAGGCCCATTCGTGCCGCCTCCCCCCCCGGGGCACCCCACGCCGTCTTTCGGCGCAGCATTGTAGGATGGCCAGACCAGTGCGGCAACTTGCTGGACACCACCTCGGTGCCGTCCGGATCTCGGTGCGTTGTGCTTCCTTCGGCCTATTCGCACAACGGTCCGCTACTGACGCCGCCTCACAGGCCGACAGATTTTTGTTGGCTTTTTATAACCCAAAGCTGACTAAAAGACAGGCCAAAGCAGCCCATTGTTGCTACTCCGGGGAGGGAGGAGCAAGGACAGTGTCAAACGGACGGTGAATGCTTTGAGATGGATGTTGCAGCAGGCTGCCATGTAAATAGTTGTTTAAAATGTTTTTTTTTAACGTGTTTACTTTGTTGGAGCGTTGTATATATTTATAAGTTATTAAAGTGTTATAATCCTACTACTTTGTTGGAGTGCTATATATTTGTAATGTGACACATTCTTGTGAAGACTTTGATGTACAGAAAGGCATCCCTGGAATATTCCGCTTCAGGCTCGGTCCCACACACCCTTACAGTGAGAATCCCCTCCCCAATCACAATACAGGATCATTATCAGATAGTAAGAACAGCAGGACATTCCGCCGATTCCCGGAATGCGTGTGGTGTGACGGATCCCATGGGGTGGGGGCCTTGATCTACTGTAACTCCTTTGAAGAGAGGTGAATCTTTACAGATGGGGCCATAAACTACTTCCGCAGGGCTACGTAACAGCCTGGGACCGGCCTGGACAATCGGACACAGAGCAAGAGGAGTGTCAGAGGGTGCGGTAGTGAATAGGGTGAAAGGGAGGTGTCGGGCGGCACGGGGTGTGATTCTCAGGGAAGAGCAGCGCAGATGGGGGGAGGTTTATGGCCCATGCATGAGAGAGAGAGCGGGGGTGATCAGTGCGTGGGGGAGATGCTTGTGAGGGTAGGGAGCCGTGCTGAGGATCGGCGGCGTGCAGAGAGTGGGTCTGGTCAAGGCATCTAAAATGGCTGCCGTGCACGACAAAAGTGTGGCATTGGAAAAAAAGCAAGATGGCGCAGACAATGTTTATCAATATGGATTAATTTTCCACAGAGAGAACGGGGGAGGTCAGAGAGGCGGGGTGTTCGTAGCGCCAGGGAGACGCGCTGGGGACCGGCGAGGGGCAGAGGGCCATAGCGCTTTCAAAATGGCTGCTGCTTGCTAGAGCGTACGTGCCTGAGTGGGGACAAGGTGGCGCCGATTATGTTGACATCGCAAACCAGATTTTAACACTTAGACATAAAAGTGAAAACTGCACCATTGCCCCCCCCCCCGACTGACACCCTCCTTTGCCTCAGCTTGGATCATCATTTGCTAAAGTGTTCAAAGACCCCACCGTGAGTAGAAGCACAACCGGGGCCTTACTGCACACCCTGAGAAAAACTACGCAGCAAGACAATCTCTACCTTCTCCCTTTTCCATGTTCCAACGCTTTGAAATGAACAATATATTTACTCGCAGTGACAAAATGGCGGTCAACACTTCCTGATTTCCTTCGAATCGAACGTTAACAGACATCACGCAGCAAAAAAAAATTCCGCTCACTCGCAGCCGCTGGAAGACATGTATCAACATATATGAGCATCCTCAGCCACCCTCAGAAAACATATGGGGTCAGGATACGTCTCCCGTGCCCCTTATACCCATTTCCCACATTGTTTTCCCTCCATCTTGTGATTTAATTAAAACAAAACACAAAATGACGAATTCCCGTTACGCTACAGGTTTGCGACCCGGTTCGCGTACCGGGAAGCGTTTCTACCGCGAAAAATCATTTTTTTTTATTTGCCCCATGGGACCCTTTAATAACCCCAACATCATTCCTAGGGGGTCAAGAGGGGTCTACCTTGCCCCATTTCATTAAATTCCCCCTTCGTTTTTCTCCTCCTCTTGTCTCTCGATCCTACCGAGAGACAAGATGGCGGCCGTTCCGGACTGTTTAGAATGTTGACAGACACCGGAGAGCCAATCAGCTTCGCTTCGCAAAGTTCCGTTACGCGAAAAGTACGCGAACCGGAGCGCTACCCGGGACGCTGTCACAAATATATCTGTTTTTTAAAACGTTAATTTCTCAAAATCCACTAGAGCACATATATTGAGACCTAGCAAAGGCACATCGGGCTAACAGTCCCTACAATTTTGCCAAGTTTCGTGCAAATCCATTCAGCCGTTCGAGCTAAAAATGAGGCCAACCGCCCAATGGAAAACTCAATGTTAAAAACGCGTTTTGGGACCCCCCTTTTTTCTCGGCCCCCCCCTTGATGAAACACCCCCAAATTTTTAGGGGCTGCTCAGAAACAAAATGTGCCATTTTCCTGAAAATTTCAGCCACTTCCGTCCACAAACGCCAATATATATATATATATATATATATATATATATACATATATTATATATATGTCCTTTGTGTTCTACTGCAGCTTCCCAGAGTGTTCTAAAGAACAACTAAAGCACTAACAGTCCTACTTATGACAAACGTATTGCACAACTAAAGCCATCTTGATTGGAATAAAGTGGTAACTCTTAAAACATTTCATTTAAAAAGGAACAGAATGAGGGGGTTCATTTTGCCATAGAATGTATGATTAGTGCTGCAGAAAGAAAAATTAGGCCACATTTTGAGTGACTTCTCAAATCCTATGCTATTTCATAAAATAATTCTGACATGCAGACTGAAACATGCACTTTCAATACCAGCAGCAAACTTCCCTGGTGAGCAGTAGCTTTAGTACAGTGATCTAATAAGCAACTAGAGTGCTAACATTCTGAATGTATGGCAAATGTGTGACACATTTGAATGCCTTCTTGATGGAATAAAAGTAAAAAACTGAAAGTATTTCCTACTAAGGAGACTGTAGTAAATGAGGAAATTAGGAAACTTCACAACAAATAGGTGTCGCAGGATGGCCACCAGAGACAAAAGAGCACAAATGTAGCACAAATATCATCCAGATGTAAACCATGGAGAGCTCAATGACGAATGTCCCGGAGTATCCTTAAGAACAACTGGAGCGCTTACTGTCTTACTTATGACAAAAGTATGGCACACCTGAAGCTATCTTGATTGGAATAAACTGGTAACACTTAAACAATGTAATTTAAAAAGGAACACAATGAGGGGGTTAATTTTGCCATTGAAATTATATTAGTGATGAAGAAAGAAAAATTAGGGCACATTTCGAGTGACTTCTCAAATCCTCTTGTATTTCATTAAAACAACTCTGACATGCAGGCTGAAACAGGCACTTTTAATGCCAGCAGAAGACTTCAGTGGTGAGCAGTAGCTTTACTACAGTGATCTATTTAGAATGCTAACATTCAGAATTTATGGCAAATGTGTGACATATCTTAATACCTTCTTGATGGAATCAAAGTAAAAAACTGAAAACATTTCCTACTGAGGAGACTGCAGTAAATGAGGAAATTAGGAAATTTCATAACAAATATATCTCCCAAGAATGGCCACCAGAGACAAAAGAGAATAAATGTAGCACAAATATCACCCAGATGTAACCCTACGACAGAAGTGTGCAAAGCACTTTTTATTTTTTGTGTTTTTGCATTTTTATATAGTGCAGAATTGTCAGGTATTGAATTGCTGTACATGAGCATTGGTTACATCACACAAGAACAAGTTCATTTTGCTTGTAGACATGAGGAGATTAAGTTATTTGACCAGAATTACAGAATGTCGAGCGGAAGCAGAAACTCCAACCTGGTTCCCCAGTTGCAAAGTCTGCAGCTCTGGAAATAACACCACATCCTCTTCACTAAGTGCAACATTTATTCCATTGGTCAAATGGATAAAAAAAACATAAAGACAACAAATAATTTAGAAGTGGTTTGTCGTTATTTAAAAACTCAGAAAATATGTCCTCATTTTAGATTTTTAGAGCACTAACCATAATTTTGATGCAAATAAGACCCTCTCATATATGTAATTTCTAAAGGAAATGCACTAGATATTACAGTTTTGATTACATCAAGATGATGCCAGGTGTCCCACACTTTTGTAATAACTATAGAATGTTAGCAATATAGTTATTCATTAGGATATTGTTGAGAGGCAGAGGCCTGGGGCACAGACTCTGAAAATTGAACACGGGTAGAGGGGTGAAGAGGAAACAATTTGACCATACTGGGCAGGCAGGAAGGGTAGTGAAAGCTTAACAGACTATGGGGGGCAGTGGAAAGGGGGGCAGGGCAACAGACCAACAATACAGGACTGGCAAGAGAGGCTGTGGCAATATAATAGACCATTGTGGGCAGAAGTAAGAGGCAGTGGTAGTACAACCATACATGCCAACACACCCCATTCAGCCAGGAAATGTCAAATGTTTTTAAGCCCAAATGGGTTTTATTTGATCTGTCTCCTGTCTACAATCTCCTCTTTTTCAATGTAAGTTAAAGGGGAAAATCAATACCCCAGTTTTTTTCAAAATTTCCCTCTTACCAAGTTCAAAATGTTAGCAAGTATGGTGCATTGGATCATGGAAGGTAGGATGAATTGGGGTAGGGACATGGACTTGGATAACAGAGGACAGGAGGGACATGGAGAGGTGCACCAAACTGACCCTACAGAGCAAGCATCAGGGTTTGCAGCAGCACAATACACCACACAGGGCAAGGGGGATGGGAGTGCAGCACAACATTCCATAGAAAGCAATAGGGAGGGACAGGACCATGCACATGGACAACAGAGAACAGAGGGGAAAGAGGCAGTGGTAGCTAGCTGACCATAATGGACAGACAGGAGAGAAAGCTGCAGCATAACAGACCATAAAGGGCAGGAGGGATGGATCAGGGGCATTATAATGGAACAAACAAGCCAAGAGGGAGGGTATACGGGTCTGCACATGGAAACAGAGGGATGGGGCCAAGGGGGCAGGGCAAGAGCAGCAAAATGACCCTGGAGGTCAGGCACTAGAAGCAAGACACACCATGGAGAGCAACAGTGAGACTATAATGGGATACACACAGACCATGAAGGGAAGGTGGGAGGGGGTGAGCTAGCTGACCATACAGGGAAGGTAGGAGGGGCTGTAGCAGCACAGAAGACCAACATGGCAAGAAGGAGGGCTAGTGGCAGCACAATGGCTATGATGGGCAGGAAGGAGGATGCAGCAGGATGCACAAAGGACCATGGAGGATAGAGGGGAGGGTCAGGACCTGGGCACAGACAAGAGAGTTCAGGGGAAGGGGCCTCACACAGGTCACGTGGGGCAGGCAGGAGGAGCAGTTGCAGCACAACAGACCAGGGAGGGCAGAATGGTGTGGCAGTAGAATGTATCATGTAGGTCAGGAGGAAGGGGATAGGGGCATGGAATGTGGACAAGCAGGGTGAAGGTGGAAGGGACAAGTTACAGTCATCTGACAATGCTAGGCAGGTGGGAGGGGAGTGGCAGCTCAACAGAGCACTCAGAGTAGATAGGAGTGGCTGGCCATGGAACATGGTGGGCAAAAAGCATGGAGCAGAGGCATGCACACAGACATCGGAGGGCAGGGGGAAGGAGAATAGGGGCAGCAAGCTAAGCACATAGGCTAAGCAGGATGTTAATGATGGTCAATAGAATTGAGCAATGGAGGCAGGAGGAGTGGACTGGTACATCATGCTAAATGGAAGGCAGTGGCAGCACATTAAAGTTAAACCATGCATGGCAGGAGGTAGGAGGCTAGTCCGTGGATTCAGATAACAGAGGATAGGGAGGAGGTGGATGAGGCAGCAAGCTAACTATTCAGAGAAGGCGGGAAGGCCAGTGGCAGAACAACGGCCACACAGGGCTGTAATAAGGGAGCAGGGACATGGACTAGGACAATGGAGGGCTAGGAGGAGGGAAAGCAGGAGAAGCAAGCTTGGGTGGGGGCAGCACAATGCCAGGCCCTGCTTCCAACCCCCCACCATCCATTGTGATATGCATCTTACTTCACGTTAAAAAAAACGTAGAAATTTGCTGAAAAAAACAAAGATTACAGGGACAGTATAGTTAGACTCAGATTTCACTCATAAACAACCAGTGAAATTCAGCAGTTATAGTTACCTGAGCTAACAATAACTTACATTCTCGCAATGTGCAGCTAATGACCTCAGACATTACATCATTCATTACATGGTCAGTTACATCACTCATGACATCTCAAATGAGCTGTGAATGGAATGGAACTATAATCGCTAGAACTTTATGAAGGGATAGTGTGTGTATATTAACACCCCTTTTTTGTTTTCTTTTGTGTAAGAACCTTTATAAATTGCAACGTTCCCAGATTAATATGGTCGATAGCCTTTCACTTTAAAGTAATGTGTAGTCCATTGTTTATATTGATGTTTGCAAACCTAAGTATGTTTATTATGAATAAGTCACATTGATGAACATACAGGTATTGCAGTCACGGAGCAAGATATGCTGAAATGACATTGTGTGCATATTAACACTGGTTTTCTTTTCTTTATTGTATCAATTCCTGAATTTTCACACCGTGACCAGTCAATATGGATTAAAGTAATATGCAGTCCTTTGTTAATGTTGGCAACTGGAGGCATTTGTACATTCAAATAAGGATGCTTCAATGATGTCTTGTATCGTTATCAAGGTTCGGACGAGCAGAAACGCGTGGATCAATTCCTTTGCAGATTAAATACTTCCAAACTACAACCTGAGTGCTGATTCCTTGCTTCTAAGAGTGAGAGGAGATTAAATTCATATATGTAAAATTCACTGAAAAAATCACAAGTTTCAGGGACATTATAGTTAGAAATTTGCATTTAGAAAACCTCAGCAATTCACTAAAAAAAGCACAAGTTTCATGGACGTCATAGTTAGTTGGGCATTTCACTCAAACAAAACAAGATAAATTCAGCCGTTAAGGTTAGTTGTGCTAACTATAACTTGCACACCCGCAATGCACTGCTGATGATGTCACATATAACATCATTCATGACATGGTCAGTGATATCACTGATGGCATCACTGATGACATCTCAAATGACATCACTGATGATATCATTCACATGACAATCAGATACACCTCATCATACACTAGTATAGCCTTTCATCACTTGCTGTAAAATACAAGTACTGTACTTGAAACCATTGACACACCAATCCTAGTTACTACATACCCACTCACTGATTTCTAAGCCTTCACACAAAACTACCCATTCAACAACAGAATCAATTATACATTCAGTCACTGATTAACAGAACACTATCAAATACACTTATTCACATATATAGACATTGACACATCAGCAGTCATCTTAGTCGGTTATGCAGTCATCCTACTCACTCATGAAAAAAATTAATCACACATTTACTCACTTACACAATTACACACACAGCACCTCATTTATTCAAACACGGAGTAACTCATAGTTAATATGTTAAAAAATCACCATTACAATTTTACACTCATTTATATAGTTACTCTCACAATCACTGACTCTTACATATACTTATTTATATATACCATCTCTTGCAAACAATGCCTTTTATTTTTTTATTTTGTTGAAGATCTACAACTAAAACCTATATTCATTCACCAACACACAAATAAATACACTCAGTCACCGAAACTAGTGTTTTCACATGCACTCTTAAACCTATACACCTAGTCAATCAACCATTCACACATCTATGCATAGAGTTACACACAACCCAGCCAACCACACACAAACTCAGTGTCCCATACAAATACTCACCCAACTAATCAATAACTAATATACACACTCATGTAGTTAGTGACCAACTGATGCAGCATGTTATACAACAACAGAGACAGTGATGCACACATTTATATAGTTTAGTTACTAATCCATGTATTAAGTGAGACACTTTTAATTACTCACTTAAACAGACAGTCAGACAGCTACTAAATCCTCCATCCAGACAGTTATATATCCACTCAATCTTCAAAACAGATTGGTATATATATATAATACATATTTAAATTTCAAACTAAACCACATTCACTGGATGATGTCATCAGTGATGTCATTTGAGTTGTCATCAGTGATGTCATCAGTGATGTCACTGGCCATGTCATGAAGGATGTAATATGTGACATCATCAGCAGTACATTGTGGGCGTGCAAGTTTCAGTTATCAGAACTAACTATAACAAAGGAAGTTCTATTTTTTGTGCGAGTGAAATGTCCAGCTAACTATAACACCCCTGAAACCTATGTTTTTTCTGTGAATTTCTAAGGTTTTTTAAATGCTAATTTTTAACTAGAACGTCTCTGAAACCTTTGTTTTTTTCAATGAATATATATATATGTATTACCTACTGGCGGTCGCCAGTAGGTAGTTATCGTTAGAACCTAGTTTCCATAGGAAAAGCATTTTTTGATTTGCTAATAACTTTGGCGTCGTTTGATAAATCTTCCTGAAATTCTCCAAAAATGTGTCTATCCAGGTCAGCTCTTATCCTGAAAGTTTGGGGTTGTTTCTCAAGCGGGGGCTGAGAAAAAAGGGGGGTCCCAAAACGCGTTTTCTCCATGTTAATTTCTTCAAATTTGGCAAAAAGGTAAAGCTTGGATCATAAATCATTTTTTTTAAATGGTTTAAATCCATTCTGTAGTTTTTGAGAAATTCATAAAATAAGAGTCAGAAAATCAATTTCCCATAGGAAACTTTGTGCAAGGCTACAGCCGAAATTACTGAACGGAATTACCCCAAATTTGTCAGAAAGGTAGTGCTTGCATCAGAAAACAACCTTTTTTTAATTGTGTAAATCCGTTCATTATTTGTTGGGAAAATTGAAAAATAAAAGTTGTTATATCTGGGTGGAGCCTAAGTCCCCAGCACGAGCTTCACTGTGATTGGCTGCCAACACTCAAAACCAGGAAGTGTTGGCAGCCATCTTGTTGCTCGGTAGAAGAGAGTCACCAGAAAACTGAGAAACAAAGATATAAAATAAGGGAAGGGGGCAGGGAAGAAAAACCCTGACCCCCCTAGGCCTGCGTAGGGGGTCCCAGAAAGACCCCTACGACCAAAAAAAAGAAAAAAATCAATAAATAATCACAATTGGTGCTGGGGTCGCGGGTTCCCGTGTTTTATTTTAATGAGGCCCCTGGGTAGGCTAAGTCCCGGTGGTATTTCTCAAAATTAATAGCAGGGGCTCGTTGAGGCCCCTGCAGTCCTGGGGCTTCCCTTCTGTTGGGAGGGGGTTCAGTAGGCTGTGGAAATTATATTGGGAAAACAACAATGGGCCGTATTGCGGCCTTCCTTTAATATAATACGTAATAATGTTTACTTATTATGCAGTGTTCACTTTTAACATGGATAGAGTCACTTTGTTACAGGAAATGTATTAATATGTTGGAGGGCGTGTTCTGTATGTGGGAGCAGAACAAAAATAACGTTTAATTGGCTGAGATGTTCCAATAACAAGCTAAATGTTCATTGGATGCGAACCATCGAAAGTAGAAGTGTTTCCTGCCATTTACTTCCCGTCCGCAGAGTAGCAAAGACATCTAATTGGCTCCCATGTTGTAAGGAGGACCTTCCAGACCTTAATGTTGATTGGTTGCGAACTACTGCAAGTAGAAGTGTTGCTAGGTATTCCCTTCTCCTCCACGCAGGAGGATGGACATCTGATTGGCTAACGTGTTCTAGGGAAGAGCTTTCAGAGCTTCATGTTGGTTGGTAGCAAACTTTTGAAAGTAGAAGTGTTGCCAGCCATTCACTCCCCTCCACGGAGTAGGAGGGACATCTGATTGGCTGAGGTATTCCAAGGAGGACTTTCCCAAGCTTAATGTTGATTGGCTGTAAACCTTTGGAAGTAGAAGTGTTGTAATCGATTCCTTCCCCCTCCACAGAGTATTAGGGACATCTCATTGGGTAACTTGTTCCTAGAGGGACCTTCCCAAGCTTAATGTTCATTGGCTGTGAAGCATTAAAAGTAGAAATGTTGACAGCCATTCTCTCCTCCACTGCAGAACAACATGGAAATTTTATTGGCTAAAGTGTTCCGAGTACAAGTTTGCTGCTTATTGGGTGGGCACGGTTCACTGTTGTCAGCATTTTGTGACCCACTACTAAAGGAGTCCGGAAAATACAAAGTAGGGGAGGATAGGAACACTGTTACCTCTGTACAGTGGTCACAAGGTGCTGGAGAGGTACTGTGAAGGTAAAAATTGATTTTTATATATATTTTAATCATGGCGAAAAATAAGAGAGTGTCTTGTGGTCTTCTTTTTATCAAGTTTAAGTTAGAATACTTCCCAGGAGAACTATTTCCCTATAATTTGGTGTGTACTTTTCTGAAGGGGAGGTGTGGTTGCGAAGCAAAAATTTCAGTCTAGGATTCAAACAGTTTTTATTTAGCAATTACTTATGAACTTTCTTTGGAAACAGACGCTGTATATATCAAAGAGGTGACAAATAAAAATGGAATTTCATGAAATATCAGATAAGCGTGGCGACACACTCCTTTTTCTTCTATAGTTTGTAAAAGTGCTACCCCATATTCTTGTTAATATAAGAGGGTATCAGTTACTTTTAGATAACGTAGAAAAGAAGTGCTACAACAAACACTCCCGCACCACATTATCTGAGGTCAGAAGAACAAGTAAAAAACAGTTGAACACAAATGACTTCATATTAGATACAAATGTATGCAATATCATTTTTCAAATTTGTATTCTGTAGAATTCGGGAATGTTCTGTGGTAGTGCTTAGAGTTTGCACACTGTTCCGCTAACAAATCACGTACTCATTTAAAAATATATAGGATAATACTATTATGATATACAGTACCGGTCCTATATATTCTATAGGGAGAAGGTGAAAAATGAACCGTAGAAAAATGGAACTTAGAAAATAACATTCAGAAATGTAGGGTTTATCAAATTTATTTTGAATCTCATGAGGTATTGAATTTTTGAATTTTGTGGGTATATTCTTTTTCTTCTAAAAAAAGTTTGTTCAATGATTAATATTAATGTCATGATTTTAACATCTCAGCTACATTATATGATTAAGTAAACTGACTATGCAGAGAGAATATTTAAAACAGTAGGAGTTGCTATTTTACAATCATGAGGAAAGAGTTATAGCCCATTTGAGGGCGCAAATTTGATATTAATGAAGAACTCACCGCTCACAAAAATGACGGTGCAAGTTGCCTTGATTGTTGAGGTAGGGTAGAGGACTTTTGTGAACAGTCTAGTGATCTGACTCAGAAACTTCGAAATAGAGGTTACCCGGAGAGAATCTTGGAAAATAGTTGTAAGAGAGCTAGAAACCAACCGAGAGAAGCACTCTTGGAGGATGTACATAAATAAGAGATCACACTTACTTGCATTACTACGTATAATGTCGCTTCTAATGCAATCCCGAATTCCATCAGGAAGCACTGGCGTATTCTTGAAAGTAACAACATTAAATAGGAAAAACTCTTGTTCTCGTTCAGAAAGGTAAGAAGTATCAAAGATGCCTTGGTAGATACAAGAACTAGGAATGCTAGTAGCCACGAAGTCGGCTCTGTCCTAAACGCTTGGGGTCAACCTCCAATCACAGGACATTATCCATGCGGTTCTTGTAGTGTGTATCACCTAACTACCCCTACCAAGACACTAGACCTAGAGATGGGTAAAACATGGATACAACGTTCACACACCAATTGGAATATGATGAATGTGGTTTACTTAATCAATTGCCCTTGTGGTTCAAAATATGTAGGAATGACCACCCACAAGATCAAACAGCGAGTCTGTGAGCTTCACACCAATATCCATTGTAAGAAAAACACTACCTAGCTGACTGACCATTTCTTACAGAATAATCACACTCCCAATGATTTACAGTGGACAATTATTGAGCAAATAACACCTGGGAATAAATCATCAAGTTTCCTGTTTGAAAAAGAGCAGCAGTGGATTTATCGTCTGTCCACACATACCAATGGGTTAAACGAGAACATCCCCTGGGGAACAGTGATGAGGCATAACAACTAGAGGTGGCTAGTTCCTGTTTTTGATTGCGACCATGTGTGTCTGCTTTCAGATTACCAGTATTTCCACTATAAGCCATTATGTAAGCTGTGTAATATGCTAATACTGAGGTTATTACATAGCGTTTTCTGTTTACAGTAGTGCACTATGGGTTCTTAGCCTCTGAATATTGAAGTTTGGATCATGCTTCTAGTATTAGCCTGATATTTTTGGGACTCATACACCAGGCTACCCATTTGTCTGTAGATCTTGCCTCTAGCTTTGGACTGGTACCATGCTGATTTTTACATAAAGTGGTTTATGGGCACTTTTATTGGCTATATATTAATCAAGCCCATAAATGTGTAGCATTTTTTAAAAGAGTATAACCCTTATATGATTTTTATTTGACACATAAAACCAATACAGAGAATTTTGACAGCTTGCAGACGTCATGATGCTAGGGGCTTATATGGACATACTGATACACAGTCCACATATTTCCTAGTCTGCACCATTCATTTTACCACGCAGTATCACAAAAATATTTTGGCTATATACTAACCGAACCCATGAATCTGTAGTTATCTTCCCTATAAATAAGATGTAATCCTTACATGATTCTGATCCAATACAGATGACCAACTCCGTAATACTGCTACCCAGTCCACATACCTTTTATTTTTTGCACCATTCATTTTAACACGATGTTTCTGAAATTCACATAATTGTATGTAAGGTATTTTTGGGAAATTTCTTCCCAGAATGAAATTAGGATGTAATTGATTACGAGGTAGACCAAAGAGTGTCTGTGCTGTTGTAAGGTATTAGTGTTTTTCAATAACGTTTTTCTACTACTCACACATGAGATTAGCCGTCTAGCCCTGTGGGTTTGATCACTCCACTTCCATCCCAGACCGTTTCACGTGACCATGGTTGATCACGTGACACCAAGATCCGCTAGGACGCTATAATTGCCATTCCCCACAAAAAACGTTTACTATATATCGTCCAACGGTGGATACTTCTGTTATCTCCGTGTCCGTTGGAACGGATCAGGTTTCCAGCCAGTGGTTTATTCTTGCTGAGTTAGTACCACCATCTTTCCTTGTATAGGCTACTCATTAAAAAACGGGTCAGATGTTTGGAAATTTGCAACATGAATTTCCCTATGCTCTTTGTTTAAATTTGGATTCAGAGTCCCGACACCCAGCAGAACCTAAGGAGCGGTGTGACTCTTTTTTTGCACATAAACCCTGTATTCTTTATGATACATGTACATATGTTTTTATGTTATGTTGTTCTGCAGTATTATCCAGCATGTTTAATATTGGGTTGTCAAGTCAGGTTCAATGAATAACCCTTTTCCCCAGCACGATTGAAGCTGGGATGACAGTTTAATATATTAATTGTCTGATACCAACTAGGGAGTGCTTTGATCACAGACGCCCCCGTGCTAGTTGGTTACTAATAAATAACAATTAAGATGTCAATGGACATTTTGCCATACTGCTTTGTTTGAATAGAATTTCGACCATGGATTAATCACTATAATGACTTTAAGATTTATGGATGTATATATACAAGTATATTAGATGTTGTACACAACATGCATCTTTTTTCTTGTTGTTATAGACATTTGTGGCTTTTTGAAAATACTTGAAGGCTGCTACAAAACCGTGAGTTAATTTGGTTTATTGCACCACAGGTCAGGGTAAGCCATAGCGTGTTTATACTGCCATGGTGCAGTTGGTCCTGAAGAAAGCTTCAAGTAATACGTCCAGAAGCTGAAACATGTTGACCTTTATCGATTAGGATGTATCTGGTCAATTTAAGCCAGAGAGGCACATCCAATTCACTTGCTTTTCTCCAGTGCTTGGTTTTCCACCATTAAAATAGTTTTGGATAAATTCCTTGCACTTTTTAACTTCACCACTCCTTTTTTTGCACTCATCACACTTTTTGATAGACACAAAAGAAACATCCTGCTCCACTGTAATCAGGCGTCGTAGCACACCAGAGATACAGTTGACATCTCTGGTGAAACCCCATGATGAAGCATGTCACCAACCAGGTTGGTGAGTGAGGGTTCTTTTATCAAATTAGAGTGATCTTTCCATATTTTGCTTTTGTTTTGGATACACGCTTTCATCGTTATGTGTTGAACACTGCAACAATATGAAAGATACACAATAATGCTCAGTACTAAATAAAGAAGTTGACGTGATATAATCACAAACTTGTAATCGTTTAAAGGTTTTTGAGGAACATATAGATATCATTTGGATTAAACAGTTTTGTTTTGATGTTAAGTGCGAATGGCAGTTAGGTAGTGGTTTTCCGCACCTGACAAACTTTCTTTCTTGAAAACTTAAAGCACCTCTTCAGACACAGAGCTACTGACTGGGATGCACACTGTATAACTGATCTCAGTAAGAGAGTAAGAAAATAAAAAGTGACACAAACAAAGTGCACCGCCGTAATATAGTGCACGACCGGAAGCATTGGTTGTGCGAACCTGAAAGACCCAAATAATGACATCATGTCTGCCATTGCAGACTGCAGGAGCAGCGTAAACTGCTCAAACTCCACTTTGCCCTCACTTTGTGTGACAAAGTCAATGTGCTATTTTTATGATGCCAGTCACCTCAAAGGAAAGTCTCTTCAGCCCAGGAAACAGGGTGCATTATATTAATGATGAGGACATATCAGTGAAAGCTTATATGTCCCTATAGTGACCTTTACCATTAAAGGCTGCTATAGGTGATAGGCAGTCCATAGGATAATATGGGGTGGCACCCGGGCATACTCAAGGTAATCAGCTCCATTATGGAACAGTCAAAATATGTCATGTTTGGTATCAAATTGTATTGTATTGTATTGTGGTATACTTGTAGAGCGCGGCCTGTCACCACCAAGGGCATCCTGGCGCTTTGAACCCTGGTCCAACAACAATTTCCGCAACTAGCCTGTCCTCGGGAAAAGGTGGGTTTTCAACGCCTTCCTAAAGGCTGGAAGGGCCTCAAGGCTCCTTAGGGATAGTGGCAGAGAGTTCCAGAGTTTGGCCGCCGCTACTCTGAACGATCCGCCACCCATCCTCACTCTCTGGAAACGTGGGACCACTAGCAGCTTGAGTGACGAGGAGCGTAAGGCTCAAGCTGGGAGATACCAACCAAACATTCTCCGCAGCGGGATGGGTCCCAAGCCATGAATAGCTCTGAACACTATACACGCGGCTTTGTAGCGGACACGAAGATGAATCGGCAGCCAATGAAGTTTCTGTAATGCTGCTGTTGCCGAACTGTAGTATGGGCGGGTTTCCGCAACTAGCCTGTCCTCACTCATCAACCCTGACATGAATCTCATTACCTTAAAGAAATCCGACCCCCTGACAAGAGAAGTAAACTTTTCATGGAGGCAGAAATAATGGCATGAATGGGAAGGAGGTCACGTCTCCCTCCCTGACAGGATGGCTAGGGTAGTGGCACATCAAGCCAGTGAACTTCAAAGCCTTTTCCGTTTGTGAGATGCAACCAGGCTGCCTCCCAAAGGAGGAAATAGACTTCCACCTGCCCCCAGGCAAATTTGCATATGGGCAGGTGGGAAAATTATGTATTCAGAATTTGTAAATCCCAGGAGGCTAGCCACACCTCTAGGGTGGGCTAATTGGTTTGTACCGCTGAGAAAGACTTCTGTAATTTTTAAAAGTTGCAGAACCAAGGGTTTCTGTGTAGGAAATGATCACACATCCCCACATGCGGTCACCTCCGGTGTGGATTAGCAGCGGGGACTAGTAGCCCTTTGGTCACTTGCACCTACACCCCAATCGCCACTAAAGCTAGAATTTCATGGCTACCCCTGACACCAGAAACTTCGTTCTATTCTGCTGTGTTGTGATACTCTGTACCTGTTGCAACCTTTGCTGGATCTGCATGAATGTAACTCCTCCTGGACCGAAGATCAGTCCCCGCAGACAGAGGGCCCCCTTTGAGAGCCAAAGGCAACTCCAGATAACCCTGGACTGGTGGTTCTAGTCCCCTGCACACCACAGGTAAAAACTGCATCCCCTAAACATAGAATTGCCTGTCTTAACTCCTTCGACGCTCATGACGAGCTCAGCTCGTCATGATGTACACCTCCATACACTCATGACGAGCTGAGCTCGTCATGAACAATGGGGAATCTCAAGTTCGAGCACAGGAGGAAAATAACACTAGCATCGATGGTGTTAAATCCCTCAGAGGGATCGCCCAAATGTAGATGGTCCAGTGCATTGTGGGAAATGTAGTCCTGACATCCAGCAAGTTTCAGCTGGCCATCATTTTCCCACAGACCGGACGTCAAAATTACTTTCTGCTCACCTTGCCAAGGCATGTTGGTCGCCAGGCCAGCAACCACCACTTTTATTCAACACTACACCTCAAGGGAAATACGTAAAACCTTCTACCAACATCAGCAGTGGCTTTGTTGTTGACTATTTGCACCTGGTTGCCCACCAGCACCATGTAAGTCTTAACATCAGCTCTCCTGCAGCTCCTACTGCAGCACCAAAGAAAGGCAGGACAACTCAGCACCCAGGCTTCTTGAGCCAGGGAAAATTGAATTGGCTGTCATGGCTTGGTCCGGGGACCTTCATCATTTATATCTTCCTTGTTCTCCACTCAACTTGATCTGTAAGTGACCGATTGTCACGAGTGCCTTTTACCATTGACAAAAATTAAACGCTTTGGAGTACTGCTTTGCTTCAAAAGTCCATAACTCGCCTTACACTTCTCTGATTGATTTCATTTTGTTATTCAAATTTATTTAAAAATCTGCCTTATTTTTATAAATCAGTGTCATATTTCTTTTGAGTTGTGTCAATTACTTCTCACCCATGTTGGTACTCTGAAATGTTTACCACATGTTCATGTAGTAAAGCCTGACTGCTCTTTGCCTCTCTACCAGGACTGAGCTAATGATTTATTATTGTGAATCCAAGGAGCATCTTTGAGGTTTTGTAAGAGTATTGCATGGTGAAGCCTAAGCAGCATCACCACATAATACTCCACCTTCCTACAAGTAGTATGAGATAGAATCATTGTTTTATTTACCTCAACCATATAGAATGTACAGCATATTAACATGTATTAGCATTGGACCACGTTTTTCTATTAATCCTTCTACACAGACTGTTTATTCTCTTCAGAGATATTACTAGAGAGGGTGCACTTACTTAAGTGAATTAAATACCCTCTTCACTCAAAGAAAAGGTATTTGCAGAGGGATGAGTTCCTCAGAAAAGTCTTTCACACCCAGCCTTCACTTTGTATAGAGGTCTCACCAGGGAGGGCATGTTGTCATAAAACTAAAGCATTCACCCTGTATAGAGGTGTGAGACAAAGAGGTAGTCTTTTACAAGAGTCTAGCAAAGAGATGCACAACCCTGTCATAATGTGCTTGCAAAGGGGTTAGTTTGTAACTATATCATTTTACACCTAAACTCTCTTTCCACACCTTATATGCTACAATCTTAAATCTGCTCTTGTTATAACGACTAGGTTCAAGAACGAGACCAGGGAGCCCTTAGTTTGACTCCCCAGCCCCAGTTCATATACAGACGGGCTGTTCTCCATTCATATACCATCCTTAGCACCGACCAGTAAAATGGCCATATGCTGTAAGATAGCGGCCCAATAATAAAGCAAAAAGCTAGGAATAGTCCTCCCCCCATGTTGTCTAGGGAGGATCATCCGTTTGGCTGCTCTTTTAGACCTGCGATAGCCCCAAAGAAACCTAGAGCATACTCTTTCTAGGTAGAGAACTCAAGATGGATAATCCTTAAAAGATACAAAAATGTGGGTAAAAATGACATCTTGATAACATTACTTTCCCCCTAAAGAGAGAGGTGTAAATGGTCCAATCTCTCCAATTTCTTATTGCCGATTTCAATTATTAGATGCTCAGGTAGGTAGCCTCTGAAACTACTGGGAAGTCCAGGGGACAAGTCATTCCTGAGCAGAGAATTTAAGTTTTATTCACATTGAGTCTAAACCCTGAAAGAGCCCCAAACTGAACTGCTACATCTTTCACCACTTGAAAGGAGGAGACAGCATCACTCGTATGAACAGCAATATCATCGGCGTATGCCAGTGCCCTATAATCGATCTCCCCTATCCTTATCGCTTTGATATGGATATTCAACTCGAGCTTTCATAAAAAGGGATCCATATACAGGGCAAAGAATAGGGGTGAACAAGGTCACCCCTACATTGTCCCTCTGCTAATGGTAAATGACTTGGAATCCTGTCTAGAAATCCATCTCACTGCCTCTGGAGATAGATACATTGCTTTAACTGCTTGCACAAAGCATCTACTTAGCCCTTTTCAATATAGGACAAACCACAGAAACCACCAGGAGACCCTATCCAACGCTTTCTCAGCATCCAAGAGGAGAACCCTTAGCGGTGACCTTGTGGCCTGTGCCCAATCGAGAAGGGCTATTACACGGCGTACAAGATCCGCTGTGTCCCTTTCAGAAATAAAGCTGTGTTGGTGTAGCGATACCAGAAGGGTAATATTCTTTCCAAGTCTAGCTGCCAAAAGTTTCAAATTGATTTTAGTATCACAATTAATCAAGGTTATAGGCCTGTAGGAAGCTGGATTGAGTTCTGGCTTATCTTTCTTCCTAAAAACAATAATAGTTGTCTTCCGCCAAGAGTCAAGGATATCATTTTTATTTCGAGCCCGCTGAAATAAAAGCATAATGTCATGTTTACGGATACATCGGAATGTTCTATACCATTTTAGAGGAATGCTATCTGGACCAGCAGCCTTACCCATGGCTAGAGAGTTTATTGCAAGGTCTATTTTCTCCCTTGTAAACTGGGCTTTTAGTGCCTCATTTTGATCCTGAGGTACCTTCAATGTTTCCATACCATGAAAGAAATCTTCTGGCGATTGTTTCCCGATCACATCAGGTCCCTCTGCATAGAGTTGACTATAAAAAATTTGAAAAACATTCAAAACTCCTGCCGGAGAGTCCTGGACCTGCCCTGCATGCAGATACGAATGGCTATTTCACGCTGTTGCATTCGTTTGGCTAAAAGCCTGCTTGTGTTTTCTCCCAGCTCATATGACTCAGCCCTCTGCTGCATATATTTAGCTACCACCTCTGTACCAAAGGGACAATGAATTTTAGATTTTATAATGGCAATTTGCTGCTGACATTCTTCTATACTTGTACACCCCTGAATTCTACTCCTTAATTCACACTCTGCTGACCTTAATTGTTGTACCCAGTTTTTAATTTCTTCCTGTATTGATTTTTGAGGGCCTATGGAAAATCTCAAAGTTTCCCCTTGGACAGTTGATTTGAAAGCATCCCGCACAATACAAACTGAGGCCGTTTTACGATTAATAGAGAAAGATTTCTCAATCCATTTGTCTATATGAGTACAATATGACTCATCAAGCAAAAGTTTCCTTTCGAAGGTCCAGGACCTCTGAATCTTTGAGATGCCCCTCAATGGAATATCTATCATCAAAGAGTTGTGGCATTGGATGATTCTCTGAAAAATCTCAATCTTACTAATCTCAGTCAATTGATTAGATAAAAAAAATAGTCCCGCTGAACTAACTTATTATGGGGAGCTGAGTAAAACGTGAACCCAGGATCAGATGGTTTTAGTTTATGCCAGCTATCAAACAACCCATATTCCTTAACCAATTCTTGGAGAGCTTTGACGACTAAGCATGGGCGAATTTTGCGGATCTCGCGTTCGCGGATTTTGCGGATTTGCGAACTCGCAATCCGCAAAATCCGCGAATTCTCGCGAATTTGCAGATTTTTTTTTTTAATGTTCGCACGGGTTTCTGCAAGTTCGCGAGGGTTTTGTACAATTTCGCAAATTGCGAAATTGTACAAAACACGTGCGAACTTGCAGCAACCCGTGCGGACACAGAGAGAAAGAAGCTCCTGGTCACAGGAACAGCACGGGGATTGCGCTCATGAAAGTCAAGGATGCAAAGGCCTCTACCCAGCATCACAGCTGATTTTCCACGGTAGATTTGGGAAGAGGCACACCTGTCCAGCCTCGAAGACGCTCATGATTGTTTTTGGGCTAATGAATGAGTCACTGAATTTGAGCATTAACTAGTTCGAGCGACCATGATTTGCGGATTTTGTGGTGGGGGGGGTGCTTCCATGCGAGTTCACATGCCTCTTGTATGTATAAAAGGTCAGAGAAAGATCGGTTCAGCAGATGAAGAAAAAGAAGCTCCTGGTCACAGGAACAGCACGGGTATTGCGCTCGTGAAAGTCAAGGATGCAAAGGCCTCTATCCAGCATCACAGCTGATTTTCCGCGGTACATTTGGGAAGAGGCACATGATTGTTTTTGGGCTAATGAATGAGTCACTGAATTTGAGCATTAACTAGTTCGAGCGACCATGTGTGTGTTACTATGCAATCGCCCTGAAGGGCGCAGGGGTCCCTTGAGTGACCTGTAAGGCTGTGCTGCCCTGTAACTATTTTACAATGGCGCCAGCAAGCTGCCAGTGCCGTTGTAAAATAGTTACAAAGTTAGCTTGCACAGGAAGCACCTGCTTCGTTTTATCTAGTGGTTCCTGTGCAAGCTAACTTTGTAACTATTTTACAACGGCGCTGGCAGCTTGCTGGCGCCATTGTAAAATAGTTAAATGAGTGTGGGTTCAACTTTTGAACCCGTTACGTTCGTGGATATTTTTGCGGATTTTGCGGGAAATCCGCAAAATTCGCGGATTGCGGATTTCCCGAAAATCCGCAAAATCCGCGAGCGTAACGGATTTCACGCTCATGCTTATTGAAGACTCTGGCTTTCCTACCTTGATAGGAGAGTATCATATAAATTAAACTTACTATCTAAATGAATGTTGAAGTACCCATAAAATATTAAAGGGTGTGGCCACAGGGCAAATTCAACACTTAAAAAGTTTAAAATATCCAGATCATCCAAATTAGAGCCATAGATAGAGCAAAGTGACATATGGGTGCTATTCACTAAGATTTCAGCAATGGCCCAACGCCCCAGATTGCCAACTTTGACTTGTTTACATGACACCACCCCATGCCTTCCAAGAATAGCCACCCCCTTAATAGTTGTGCCCTGCCGGGTACAGGCCAGCACTTCAAGCCCAAGATCCAACAGCCACCACCGCTTGCTCCACGGTATATGGGTCTCCTGAAAGCATAGTAAATCAATCTACATATAACATAGCTGTTTAGCTAACATGCCCTGCATTCTACTGTCATTGAGACCACATATATTAAGTGAGCAAATGCGCAGACTACCCCTCATCCTTGTAGTTTATAGGCTCAGAATCACACATTACACAATGACAAAAAGCCTTGGGCATAGTAATAGAGTACCCTCCTAACTTATTTTTCCATGTAGCAGCACAAAAATATAACATGAGAGAACAAAGCAAAATCCCCCAAAAAGCTCCCCTCCTCCATCCCCCCACACCCTTGACCCCTGACTTCCTTGCCCCTTCCACCCAAACCCCTCCCTTTCACCCACCTTGTGAGGCTTAAGTACCATTGGTCCTCTGTGATAGAGAGCTGACTGCGAGCCCCCTCTCTCCTGCGCACCAAACACCCCCTACCATAAAAGGAAAAAGGAAAAGAAAAAGAGGATCCCCTCCACCAATTTGAATCCAGAACAGGTTTAGAAAAGGCGACATTTAAACCAGTATAAGGCAACACCAACATCATTATGAACATAAGTAGGTCGAACTTCTTCCCCTACCTTTCCTACAATGTGTGCAGAAATTCCTTTGCTGAGACTTCAGAGAGAGAAAATTTAGCCTCCCCCTTAAAAAACACTTTCGGCTTAGCAGGGTTAAGCAGAAGCACCTGAGCCCCTTTTTCTTGAAATTGTGGGATTAATTGGCAAAGCTGCCATCTTTTCTCGACTGTTGCCTGGCAATAGTCGTGTCTCATTAAGAACTCGCACCCCTTCCCTACCCTTTTCCTATCTGGCATAGCTAGATCGTACAATGCTTTTCGAGCCAAAAAATTATTAAGATGGATCAAGATGGCACAGGGTTTTTCGGTACTTCGACCAGTCTTTTTACACTGATTAAAGCAAAATCAGTGGGCCCTCTGAAGTTTAGTCTTCCAATTCCACTGCTTTAAATCATGGAATGCTTTTGTAAACAGTTCCAGGACGAATTGACGAGTGTCTGTGCCTTACTTGCCTTCTGGGATACCCAATATTTGTAGGTTATTTCTTCTTGACTGATTTCAAGGTCTGTCAATTTCCACATTGAATCCATTTTTAGGTCTCGTGACCTATTAATGCGCATGCGCATTGAGTGGAGCGAGATATAAAGGGGCTTAAACATAGCTTAGATCGGGCAATTCCATGCAGTGCCCATGAAAAGCTCGCTCAATGCGCATGTGCAGTGCCATAAAAAGTGCATGCACAGACACCAGCCTCCCTCCCACAGTCATCCCCCAGCGTGCGCTGTGCCAACAAGCCTTTGAAGTGAAGCTTAGCTCCGGGCATTACTACTGACCAGCAACTAACAGTGTACAGTACAGTAATCTTTATAAAATGATGTGTAATGAATAGTGATGTATCTTTAATTGTCCAGTGGGCATCAAATATAATACCTAGTTCGCTCCCCCAAAGATAAGTTTTATAAAGTCCATTTCTGAAATGCGAGAAATTCTTGCTAACGCAGCTTTTATTAAGTTAAAGAAAATGTTTTTTCAATATTGTTGATTTCACCTAGGCTCAAATCTGGTATTGACCCAAAGCAATGAAATACGAGCGCATTCCAAAGTAAAGTCTTGCTTGTTTAATCATCTGCCCATATCTCCTGAATCAGATAGAAACCTTGGGTTCAAAGTTTACAACATGTTACATGGGATTGCATTTACCAGAGCGGAAGTATTGAAAGAAAGAAGGGGCTTTGGGTTTTACATACTAGCTTAATTAGCAATTCTTACCAAACAAGCGGTATCATTTCTTGTTGGACTTTCAGGAGGTCCTCAATTAGACATATTTACGGGAAAAGTCAATGGATAAGACATTAAAGGCCAACCTCAGAGTCAGAAAGCAGCAACCACAGACCTTAGAGAAGTGCTTTCTATGCCAAGAATTGGTTGGCTATTGATCACGGTCTGTGTATTTGCTCACAATAGCACTTACACTAATTTTTCTAATGTAAATATAAGTAAATTCTGAATGAGTGTTGCTGAACAGTCCTCAGATCAGCATGTTGTGGTTCCTGCTGTTATTGTAGTTACGGGAAGGTTCAATATCTGGAGCATGGCGAGGAGACAAGGCTGTGGCTGGGTGGGGTAACCTCAGCACTGCAAATGTCTTCTGAAGCATTTTCTCCGAGGTTATTAAACGGCCTCTGCTCACCACTCTGCCCAAATGCAGAAAAAGCGCACGGCTACTCAAAGGGAAACAGGATGGGAACAAAATTGACATAAAGGAAAAATATTGCGCATTTAACTTCGGCAAAGATACATTTGCTGTTCCCACTCTTCCCCGCCCTCCTGCTCCCTGCACAGATGTAAAACAGATAATTAAGGAAGCAGTGCACCTTACTTTTGTTACAGTAAACAGTAATAGACGGACCCTTGCTTTCCTCGTGCGAGTTTAAGATTGAGCCGAGTGGCCGCTTGCCGTCTGTGACAGAAGCCTCCTCCTCCTCGAGTTCAGCTTTTCGTCTAATGATACCGGACGTCAATGTGTTCTCATCCCAATTTGCAGACTCCGCACACCACTCATGCACATCCACCACCACATCCACCACACCCACCACCACCACATCCACCACACCCACCACCACTACATCCACCACCACATCCACCACAACCACCACCCCATCCACCACCACCACCGCATCCACCACCACCACCGCATCCACCATCACCACATCCACTGAATCCACCACCACCGCATCCACCACCACATCCACCATCACCTCCACATTCACCATGACATCCACTGCCACATCCACCACCACATCCACCACCACCGCATCCACCGTATCCACCACCACATCCACCACCACCACCACATCCACCATCACATCCACCATCGCCTCCACATCCACCATGACATCCACCACCATATCCACCACCACATCCACCACCACCACATCCACCACTTCTACCACCACCACATCCACCACCACCGCATCCACCACCACCACCACACCCACCACCACTACATCCACCACCACATCCACTACAACCACCACCCCATCCACCACTACCACCACCACCGCATCTACCCCCACCACCGCATCCACCACATGCATCGCATCCACCACCACCACATCCAGTGCATCCACCACCACATCCACCATCACCACCACATCCACCATCAAATCCACCATCACATCCACCACCACCACCACATCCACCACCACATCCACCATCACCTCCACATCCACCATGACATCCACCGCCACATCAACCACCACATCCACCACATCCACTATCACCTCATCCACCACCGCCACATCCACCACCACCACCACATCCACCACCACCACTTCCACCACAACCGCATCCACCACCACCACAACTACCACCACCACCACATCCACCGCATCCACCACCACCACCACATCCACCACCACATCCACCACCATATCCACCACTTCCACCGCATCCACCACCACCACATCCACCACCGCATCCACCGCCACCACATCCACCACCACATCCACCACCTCACCCACCACCTCATCCACCACCGCATCCACCACCACATTCACCACACCCACCACCATCACTTCCACCACCACATCCACCACCACATCCACCACCACTTTCACCACATCCACAACCACCACATCCACCACCACCACATCCACCACATCACCACCACATCCACCACCTCCACCACCACCACATCCGCATCCACCACCACATCCACCCACACATCCACCACCATCACCACCACATCCACCATCACTACCACCACCACATCAACCACCACATCCACCACCACCATATCCCCCAGATCCACCACCACCACATCTATATGTGTGTGGCTCAAAGATGCCTTGGTAGATACAAGAACTAGGAATGCTAGTAGCCACGAAGTCGGCTCTGTCCTAAACGCTTGGGGTCAACCTCCAATTACAGGACATTATCCATGCGGTTCTTGTAGTGTGTATCACCTAACTACCCCTACCAAGACACTAGACCTAGAGATGGGTAAAACATGGATACAACGTTCACACACCAATTGGAATATGATGAATGTGGTTTACTTAATCAATTGCCCTTGTGGTTCAAAATATGTAGGAATGACCACCCACAAGATCAAACAGCGAGTCTGTGAGCTTCACACCAATATCCATTGTAAGAAAAACACTACCTAGCTGACTGACCATTTCTTACAGAATAATCACACTCCCAATGATTTACAGTGGACAATTATTGAGCAAATAACACCTGGGAATAAATCATCAAGTTTCCTGTTTGAAAAAGAGCAGCAGTGGATTTATCGTCTGTCCACACATACCAATTGGTTAAACGAGAACATCCCCTGGGGAACAGTGATGAGGCATAACAACTAGAGGTGGCTAGTTCCTGTTTTTGATTGCGACCATGTGTGTCTGCTTTCAGATTACCAGTATTTCCACTATAAGCCATTATGTAAGCTGTGTAATATGCTAATACTGAGGTTATTACATAGCGTTTTCTGTTTACAGTAGTGCACTATGGGTTCTTAGCCTCTGAATATTGAAGTTTGGATCATGCTTCTAGTATTAGCCTGATATTTTTGGGACTCATACACCAGGCTACCCATTTGTCTGTAGATCTTGCCTCTAGCTTTGGACTGGTACCATGCTGATTTTTACATAAAGTGGTTTATGGGCACTTTTATTGGCTATATATTAATCAAGCCCATAAATGTGTAGCATTTTTTAAAAGAGTATAACCCTTATATGATTTTTATTTGACACATAAAACCAATACAGAGAATTTTGACAGCTTGCAGACGTCATGATGCTAGGGGCTTATATGGACATACTGATACACAGTCCACATATTTCCTAGTCTGCACCATTCATTTTACCACGCAGTATCACAAAAATATTTTGGCTATATACTAACCGAACCCATGAATCTGTAGTTATCTTCCCTATAAATAAGATGTAATCCTTACATGATTCTGATCCAATACAGATGACCAACTCCGTAATACTGCTACCCAGTCCACATACCTTTTATTTTTTGCACCATTCATTTTAACACGATGTTTCTGAAATTCACATAATTGTATGTAAGATATTTTTGGGAAATTTCTTCCCAGAATGAAATTAGGATGTAATTGATTACGAGGTAGACCAAAGAGTGTCTGTGCTGTTGTAAGGTATTAGTGTTTTTCAATAAAGTTTTTCTACTACTCACACATGAGATTAGCCGTCTAGCCCTGTGGGTTTGATCACTCCACTTCCATCCCAGACCGTTTCACGTGACCATGGTTGATCACGTGACACCAAGATCCGCTAGGACGCTATAATTGCCATTCCCCACAAAAAACGTTTACTATATATCGTCCAACGGTGGATACTTCTGTTATCTCCGTGTCCGTTGGAACGGATCAGGTTTCCAGCCAGTGGTTTATTCTTGCTGAGTTAGTACCACCATCTTTCCTTGTATAGGCTACTCATTAAAAAACGGGTCAGATATTTGGAAATTTGCAACATGAATTTCCCTATGCTCTTTGTTTAAATTTGGATTCAGAGTCCCGACACCCAGCAGAACCTAAGGAGCGGTGTGACTCTTTTTTTGCACATAAACCCTGTATTCTTTATGATACATGTACATATGTTTTTATGTTATGTTGTTCTGCAGTATTATCCAGCATGTTTAATATTGGG
Source organism: Lissotriton vulgaris (assembly GCF_964263255.1). Taxonomy (NCBI): domain Eukaryota; kingdom Metazoa; phylum Chordata; class Amphibia; order Caudata; family Salamandridae; genus Lissotriton; species Lissotriton vulgaris. Next base: position 1,409,464,418 of record NC_141691.1, on the reverse strand, counting down.
TTGTCAAGTCAGGTTCAATGAATAACCCTTTTCCCCAGCACGATTGAAGCTGGGATGACAGTTTAATATATTAATTGTCTGATACCAACTAGGGAGTGCTTTGATCACAGACGCCCCCGTGCTAGTTGGTTACTAATAAATAACAATTAAGATGTCAATGGACATTTTGCCATACTGCTTTGTTTGAATAGAATTTCGACCATGGATTAATCACTATAATGGCTTTAAGATTTATGGATGTATATATACAAGTATATTAGATGTTGTACACAACATGCATCTTTTTTCTTGTTGTTATAGACATTTGTGGCTTTTTGAAAATACTTGAAGGCTGCTACAAAACCGTGAGTTAATTTGGTTTATTGCACCACAGGTCAGGGTAAGCCATAGCGTGTTTATACCGCCATGGTGCAGTTGGTCCTGAAGAAAGCTTCAAGTAATACGTCCAGAAGCTGAAACATGTTGACCTTTATCGATTAGGATGTATCTGGTCAATTTAAGCCAGCGAGGCACATCCAATTCACTTGCTTTTCTCCAGTGCTTGGTTTTCCACCATTAAAATAGTTTTGGATAAATTCCTTGCACTTTTTAACTTCACCACTCCTTTTTTTGCACTCATCACACTTTTTGATAGACACAAAAGAAACATCCTGCTCCACTGTAATCAGGCGTCGTAGCACACCAGAGATACAGTTGACATCTCTGGTGAAACCCTATGATGAAGCATGTCACCAACCAGGTTGGTGAGTGAGGGTTCTTTTATCAAATTAGAGTGATCTTTCCATATTTTGCTTTTGTTTTGGATACACGCTTTCATCGTTATGTGTTGAACACTGCAACAATATGAAAGATACACAATAATGCTCAGTACTAAATAAAGAAGTTGACGTGATATAATCACAAACTTGTAATCGTTTAAAGGTTTTTGAGGAACATATAGATATCATTTGGATTAAACAGTTTTGTTTTGATGTTAAGTGCGAATGGCAGTTAGGTAGTGGTTTTCCGCACCTGACAAACTTTCTTTCTTGAAAACTTAAAGCACCGCTTCAGACACAGAGCTACTGACTGGGATGCACACTGTATAACTGATCTCAGTAAGAGAGTAAGAAAATAAAAAGTGACACAAACAAAGTGCACCGCCGTAATATAGTGCACGACCGGAAGCATTGGTTGTGCGAACCTGAAAGACCCAAATAATGACATCATGTCTGCCATTGCAGACTGCAGGAGCAGCGTAAACTGCTCAAACTCCACTTTGCCCTCACTTTGTGTGACAAAGTCAATGTGCTATTTTTATGATGCCAGTCACCTCAAAGGAAAGTCTCTTCAGCCCAGGAAACAGGGTGCATTATATTAATGATGAGGACATATCAGTGAAAGCTTATATGTCCCTATAGTGACCTTTACCATTAAAGGCTGCTATAGGTGATAGGCAGTCCATAGGATAATATGGGGTGGCACCCGGGCATACTCAAGGTCATCAGCTCCATTATGGAACAGTCAAAATATGTCATGTTTGGTATCAAACAACGTGCATCATCAACCCTGACATGAATCTCATTACCTTAAAGAAATCCGACCCCCTGACAAGAGAAGTAAACTTTTCATGGAGGCAGAAATAATGGCATGAATGGGAAGGAGGTCACGTCTCCCTCCCTGACAGGATGGCTAGGGTAGTGGCACATCAAGCCAGTGAACTTCAAAGCCTTTTCCGTTTGTGAGATGCAACCAGGCTGCCTCCCAAAGGAGGAAATAGACTTCCACCTGCCCCCAGGCAAATTTGCATCTGGGCAGGTGGGAAAATTATGTATTCAGAATTTGTAAATCCCAGGAGGCTAGCCACACCTCTAGGGTGGGCTAATTGGTTTGTACCGCTGAGAAAGACTTCTGTAATTTTTAAAAGTTGCAGAACCAAGGGTTTCTGTGTAGGAAAGGATCACACATCCCCACATGCGGTCACCTCCGGTGTGGATTAGCAGCGGGGACTAGTAGCCCTTTGGTCACTTGCACCTACACCCCAATCGCCACTAAAGCTAGAATTTCATGGCTACACCTGACACCAGAAACTTCGTTCTATTCTGCTGTGTTGTGATACTCTGTACCTGTTGCAACCTTTGCTGGATCTGCATGAATGTAACTCCTCCTGGACCGAAGATCAGTCCCCGCAGACAGAGGGCCCCCTTTGAGAGCCAAAGGCAACTCCAGATAACCCTGGACTGGTGGTTCTAGTCCCCTGCACACCACAGGTAAAAACTGCATCCCCTAAACATAGAATTGCCTGTCTTAACTCCTTCGACGCTCATGACGAGCTCAGCTCGTCATGATGTACACCTCCATACACTCATCAAATGGGGAATCTCAAGTTCGAGCACAGGAGGAAAATAACACTAGCATCGATGGTGTTAAATCCCTCAGAGGGATCGCCCAAATGTAGATGGTCCAGTGCATTGTGGGAAATGTAGTCCTGACATCCAGCAAGTTTCAGCTGGCCATCATTTTTTCACAGACCGGACGTCAAAATTACTTTCTGCTCACCTTGCCAAGGCATGTTGGTCGCCAGGCCAGCAACCACCACTTTTATTCAACACTACACCTCAAGGGAACTACGTACAACCTTCTACCAACATCAGCAGTGGCTTTGTTGTTGACTATTTGCACCTGGTTGCCCACCAGCACCATGTAAGTCTTAACATCAGCTCTCCTGCAGCTCCTACTGCAGCACCAAAGAAAGGCAGGACAACTCAGCACCCAGGCTTCTTGAGCCAGGTAAAATTGAATTGGCTGTCATGGCTTGGTCCGGGGACCTTCATCATTTATATCTTCCTTGTTCTCCACTCAACTTGATCTGTAAGTGACCGATTGTCACGAGTGCCTTTTACCATTGACAAAAATTAAACGCTTTGGAGTACTGCTTTGCTTCAAAAGTCCATAACTCGCCTTACACTTCTCTGATTGATTTCATTTTGTTATTCAAATTTATTTAAAAATCTGCCTTATTTTTATAAATCAGTGTCATATTTCTTTTGAGTTGTGTCAATTACTTCTCACCCATGTTGGTACTCTGAAATGATTACCACATGTTCCTGTAGTAAAGCCTGACTGCTCTTTGCCTCTCTACCAGGACTGAGCTAATGATTTATTATTGTGAATCCAAGGAGCATCTTTGAGGTTTTGTAAGAGTATTGCATGGTGAAGCCTAAGCAGCATCACCACATAATACTCCACCTTCCTACAAGTAGTATGAGATAGAATCATTGTTTTATTTACCTCAACCATATAGAATGTACAGCATATTAACATGTACTAGCATTGGACCACGTTTTTCTATTAATCCTTCTACACAGACTGTTTATTCTCTTCAGAGATATTACTAGAGAGGGTGCACTTACTTAAGTGAACTAAATACCCTCTTCACTCAAAGAAAAGGTATTTGCAGAGGGATGAGTTCCTCAGAAAAGTCTTTCACACCCAGCCTTCACTTTGTATAGAGGTCTCACCAGGGAGGGCATGTTGTCATAAAACTAAAGCATTCACCCTGTATAGAGGTGTGAGACAAAGAGGTAGTCTTTTACAAGAGTCTAGCAAAGAGATGCACAACCCTGTCATAATGTGCTTGCAAAGGGGCTAGTTTGTAACTATATCATTTTACACCTAAACTCTCTTTCCACACCTTATATGCTACAATCTTAAATCTGCTCTTGTTATAACGACTAGGTTCAAGAACGAGACCAGGGAGCCCTTAGTTTGACTCCCCAGCCCCAGTTCATATACAGACGGGCTGTTCTCCATTCATATATCACCCTTAGCACCGACCAGTAAAATGGCCATATGCTGTAAGATAGCGGCCCAATAATAAAGCAAAAAGCTAGGAATAGTCCTCCCCCCATGTTGTCTAGGGAGGATCATCCGTTTGGCTGCTCTTTTAGACCTGCGATAGCCCCAAAGAAACCTAGAGCATACTCTTTCTAGGTAGAGAACTCAAGATGGATAATCCTTAAAAGATACAAAAATGTGGGTAAAAATGACATCTTGATAACATTACTTTCCCCCTAAAGAGAGAGGTGTAAATGGTCCAATCTCTCCAATTTCTTATTGCCGATTTCAATTATTAGATGCTCAGGTAGGTAGCCTCTGAAACTACTGGGAAGTCCAGGGGACAAGTCATTCCTGAGCAGAGAATTTAAGTTTTATTCACATTGAGTCTAAACCCTGAAAGAGCCCCAAACTGAACTTCTACATCTTTCACCACTTGAAAGGAGGAGACAGCATCACTCGTATGAACAGCAATATCATCGGCGTATGCCAGTGCCCTATAATCGATCTCCCCTATCCTTATCGCTTTGATATGGATATTCAACTCGAGCTTTCATAAAAAGGGATCCATATACAGGGCAAAGAATAGGGGTGAACAAGGTCACCCCTACCTTGTCCCTCTGCTAATGGTAAATGACTTGGAATCCTGTCTAGAAATCCATCTCACCGCCTCTGGAGATAGATACATTGCTTTAACTGCTTGCACAAAGCATCTACTTAGCCCTTTTCAATATAGGACAAACCACAGGAACCACCAGGAGACCCTATCCAACGCTTTCTCAGCATCCAAGAGGAGAATCCTTAGCGGTGACCTTGTGGCCTGTGCCCAATCGAGAAGGGCTATTACACGGCGTACATGATCCGCTGTGTCCCTTTCAGAAATAAAGCTGTGTTGGTGTAGCGATACCAGAAGGGTAATATTCTTTCCAAGTCTAGCTGCCAAAAGTTTCAAATTGATTTTAGTATCACAATTAATCAAGGTTATAGGCCTGTAGGAAGCTGGATTGAGTTCTGGCTTATCTTTCTTCCTAAAAACAATAATAGTTGTCTTCCGCCAAGAGTCAAGGATATCATTTTTATTTCGAGCCCGCTGAAATAAAAGCATAATGTCATGTTTACGGATAAATCGGAATGTTCTATACCATTTTAGAGGAATGCTATCTGGACCAGCAGCCTTACCCATGGCTAGAGAGTTTATTGCAAGGTCTATTTTCTCCCTTGTAAACTGGGCTTTTAGTGCCTCATTTTGATCCTGAGGTACCTTCAATGTTTCCATACCATGAAAGAAATCTTCTGGCGATTGTTTCCCTATCACATCAGGTCCCTCTGCATAGAGTTGACTATAAAAAATTTGAAAAACATTCAAAACTCCTGCCGGAGAGTCCTGGACCTGCCCTGCATGCAGATACGAATGGCTATTTCACGCTGTTGCATTCGTTTGGCTAAAAGCCTGCTTGTGTTTTCTCCCAGCTCATATGACTCAGCCCTCTGCTGCATATATTTAGCTACCACCTCTGTACCAAAGGGACAATGAATTTTAGATTTTATAATGGCAATTTGCTGCTGACATTCTTCTATACTTGTACACCCCTGAATTCTACTCCTTAATTCACACTCTGCTGACCTTAATTGTTGTACCCAGTTTTTAATTTCTTCCTGTATTGATTTTTGAGGGCCTATGGAAAATCTCAAAGTTTCCCCTTGGACAGTTGATTTGAAAGCATCCCGCACAATACAAACTGAGGCCGTTTTACGATTAATAGAGAAAGATTTCTCAATCCATTTGTCTATATGAGTACAATATGACTCATCAAGCAAAAGTTTCCTTTCGAAGGTCCAGGACCTCTGAATCTTTGAGATGCCCCTCAATGGAATATCTATCATCAAAGAGTTGTGGCATGGGATGATTCTCTGAAAAATCTCAATCTTACTAATCTCAGTCAATTGATTAGATAAAAAAAATAGTCCAGCTGAACTAACTTATTATGGGGAGCTGAGTAAAACGTGAACCCAGGATCAGATGGTTTGAGTTTATGCCAGCTATCAAACAACCCATATTCCTTCACCAATTCTTGGAGAGCTTTGACGACTAAGCATGGGCGAATTTTGCGGATCTCGCGTTCGCGGATTTTGCGGATTTGCGAACTCGCAATCCGCAAAATCCGCGAATTCTCGCGAATTTGCAGATTTTTTTTTTTTAATGTTCGCACGGGTTTCTGCAAGTTCGCGAGGGTTTTGTACAATTTCGCAAATTGCGAAATTGTACAAAACACGTGCGAACTTGCAGCAACCCGTGCGGACACAGAGAGAAAGAAGCTCCTGGTCACAGGAACAGCACGGGGATTGCGCTCATGAAAGTCAAGGATGCAAAGGCCTCTACCCAGCATCACAGCTGCTTTTCCACGGTAGATTTGGGAAGAGGCACACCTGTCCAGCCTCGAAGACGCTCATGATTGTTTTTGGGCTAATGAATGAGTCACTGAATTTGAGCATTAACTAGTTCGAGCGACCATGATTTGTGGATTTTGTGGTGGGGGGGGGGGGTGCTTCCATGCGAGTTCACATGCCTCTTGTATGTAAAAAGGTCAGAGAAAGATCGGTTCAGCAGATGAAGAAAAAGAAGCTCCTGGTCACAGGAACAGCACGGGTATTGCGCTCGTGAAAGTCAAGGATGCAAAGGCCTCTATCCAGCATCACAGCTGATTTTCCGCGGTACATTTGGGAAGAGGCACATGATTGTTTTTGGGCTAATGAATGAGTCACTGAATTTGAGCATTAACTAGTTCGAGCGACCATGTGTGTGTTACTATGCAATCGCCCTGAAGGGCGCAGGGGTCCCTTGAGTGACCTGTAAGGCTGTGCTGCCCTGTAACTATTTTACAATGGCGCCAGCAAGCTGCCAGTGCCGTTGTAAAATAGTTACAAAGTTAGCTTGCACAGGAAGCACCTGCTTCGTTTTATCTAGTGGTTCCTGTGCAAGCTAACTTTGTAACTATTTTACAACGGCGCTGGCAGCTTGCTGGCGCCATTGTAAAATAGTTAAATGAGTGTGGGTTCAACTTTTGAACCCGTTACGTTCGTGGATATTTTTGCAGATTTTGCAGGAAATCCGCAAAATTTGCGGATTGCGGATTTCCCGAAAATCCGCAAAATCCGCGAGCGTAACGGATTTCACGCTCATGCTTATTGAAGACTCTGGCTTTCCTACCTTGATAGGAGAGTATCATATAAATCAAACTTACTATCTAAATGAATGTTGAAGTACCCATAAAATTTTAAAGGGTGTGGCCACAGGGCAAATTCAACACTTAAAAAGTTTGAAATATCCAGATCATCCAAATTAGAGCCAGAGATAGAGCAAAGTGACATATGGGTGCTATTCACTAAGATTTCAGCAATGGCCCAACGCCCCAGATTGCCAACTTTGACTTGTTTACATGACACCACCCCATGCCTTCCAAGAATAGCCACCCCCTTAATAGTTGTGCACTGCCGGGTACAGGCCAACACTTCAAGCCCAAGATCCAACAGCCACCACCGCTTGCTCCACGGTATATGGGTCTCCTGAAAGCATAGTTATTGGAAAAAATGGGGACCCCTACAAAATGTTTAGTTTGCTTTTAGTAGGGAAGAGAACAACATTTTTAGAGAAAAGAGACACGTATTAAGCAAACTATTGATAATTAAAAGCGCCCTTGTCTTGACCCACTATAACATATTAGATACTAACACATAATAATTTTCTGAAACAGTGATATATCAAAAATATAATTTTTTTATTATTATTGTTTTATGTTTCTTGATTTTTTGTTCATTATTTGATACCTCAGTACGTTTATAAAAGACAAATATATTTCATATAAATTATCGGTCAGTAACACATAAAATACATACAAATATAGACTACATACACTTAACAATGGTGAAAAAAACATAGACAAGTGCTATACGATATGATTGGTTGATGGATAAGTGACGAAGAAAAATGCGGTAAGGTGGAGCACAACGCGTTTCGGCCAAGAGGCCTTCATCAGGTTACCGTCATTCGTATATAACATACAACATAACTTCTTGTTTTATTAGTAGAATATACGATTTTGAAATTCCACACACAAGTTGAATAGCTGATGGGTATCGGAGAATGCTATATTGAAGCACTTATATTCTTTATTACTGGCTCCCTTGTTGTGAAACAATTATAGGGTAGCGGCGATTTAAGATAGCTCACATAGATATTTTTCTTGCAGATATCGACACGTGTTCGCCTTAAACATATGATTATGAGGCTAGTAAATAAAATCCTTTCACAGTAGGTATTCTGACGTTCTGTATTTACCCCTTCTGGTTAGTTGTTTGTGGTTTGCTACATTCTTAAAGGCCGTCCACTTTGCTCTTTAAATTTCTTGTTAACGGTAGTTCAAATCGTGGTTTCTCTGTGCCGTCTAGTATCGGTAAAGTCTTAAGTTAGATGCCGGCGCTGCATAGCCTGGGGTTCTGTTCACGGACGTGTCTTCCGTAGCCGACACAGAGAAACCACGATTTGAACTACTGTTAACAAGAAATTTAAAGAGCAAAGTGGACGGCCTTTAAGAATGTAGCAAACCACAAACAACTAACCAGAAGGGGTAAATACAGAACGTCAGAATACCTACTGTGAAAGGATTTTATTTACTAGCCTCATAATCATATGTTTAAGGCGAACACGTGTCGATATCTGCAAGAAAAATATCTATGTGAGCTATCTTAAATCGCCGCTACCCTATAATTGTTTCACAACAAGGGAGCCAGTAATAAAGAATATAAGTGCTTCAATATAGCATTCTCCGATACCCATCAGCTATTCAACTTGTGTGTGGAATTTCAAAATCGTATATTCTACTAATAAAACAAGAAGTTATGTTGTATGTTATATACGAATGACGGTAACCTGATGAAGGCCTCTTGGCCGAAACGCGTTGTGCTCCACCTTACCGCATTTTTCTTCGTCACTTATCCATCAACCAATCATATCGTATAGCACTTGTCTATGTTTTTTTTCACCATTGTTAAGTGTATGTAGTCTATATTTGTATGTATTTTATGTGTTACTGACCGATAATTTATATGAAATATATTTGTCTTTTATAAACGTACTGAGGTATCAAATAATGAACAAAAAATCAAGAAACATAAAACAATAATAATAAAAAAATTATATTTTTGATATATCACTGTTTCAGAAAATTATTATGTGTTAGTATCTAATATGTTATAGTGGGTCAAGACAAGGGCGCTTTTAATTATCAATAGTTTGCTTAATACGTGTCTCTTTTCTCTAAAAATGTTGTTCTCCTGAAAGCATAGTAAATCAATCTACATATAACATAGCTGTTTAGCTAACATGCCCTGCATTCTACTGTCATTGAGACCACATATATTAAGTGAGCAAATGCGCAGACTACCCCTCATCCTTGTAGTTTATAGGCTCAGAATCACACATTACACAATGACAAAAAGCCTTGGGCATAGTAATAGAGTACCCTCCTAACTTATTTTTCCATGTAGCAGCACAAAAATATAACATGAGAGAACAAAGCAAATTCCCCCAAAAAGCTCCCCTCCTCCATCCCCCCACACCCTTGACCCCTGACTTCCTTGCCCCTTCCACCCAAACCCCTCCCTTTCACCCACCTTGTGAGGCTTAAGTACCATTGGTCCTCTGTGATAGAGAGCTGACTGCGAGCCCCCTCTCTCCTGCGCACCAAACACCCCCTACCATAAAAGGAAAAAGGAAAAGAAAAAGAGGATTCCCTCCACCAATTTGAATCCAGAACAGGTTTAGAAAAGGCGACATTTAAACCAGTATAAGGCAACACCAACATCATTATGAACATAAGTAGGTCGAACTTCTTCCCCTACCTATCCTACAATGTGTGCAGAAATTCCTTTGCTGAGACTTCAGAGAGAGAAAATTTAGCCTCCCCCTTAAAAAACACTTTCGGCTTAGCAGGGTTAAGCAGAAGCACCTGAGCCCCTTTTTCTTGAAATTGTGGGATTAATTGGCAAAGCTGCCATCTTTTCTCGACTGTTGCCTGGCAATAGTCGTGTCTCATTAAGAACTCGCACCCCTTCCCTACCCTTTTCCTATCTGGCATAGCTAGATCGTACAATGCTTTTCGAGCCAAAAAATTATTAAGATGGATCAAGATGGCACAGGGTTTTTCGGTACTTCGACCAGTCTTTTTACACTGATTAAAGCAAAATCAGTGGGCCCTCTGAAGTTTAGTCTTCCAATCCCACTGCTTTAAATCATGGAATGCTTTTGTAAACAGTTCCAGGACGAATTGACGAGTGTCTGTGCCTTACTTGCCTTCTGGGATACCCAATATTTGTAGGTTATTTCTTCTTGACTGATTTCAAGGTCTGTCAATGTCCACATTGAATCCATTTTTAGGTCTCGTGACCTATCAATGCGCATGCGCATTGAGTGGAGCGAGATATAAAGGGGCTTAAGCATAGCTTAGATCGGGCAATTCCATGCAGTGCCCATGAAAAGCTCGCTCAATGCGCATGTGCAGTGCCATAAAAAGTGCATGCACAGACACCAGCCTCCCTCCCACAGTCATCCCCCAGCGTGCGCTGTGCCAACAAGCCTTTGAAGTGAAGCTTAGCTCCGGGCATTACTACTGACCAGCAACTAACAGTGTACAGTACAGTAATCTTTATAAAATGATGTGTAATGAATAGTGATGTATCTTTAATTGTCCAGTGGGCATCAAATATAATACCTAGTTCGCTCCCCCAAAGATAAGTTTTATAAAGTCCATTTCTGAAATGCGAGAAATTCTTGCTAACGCAGCTTTTATTAAGTTAAAGAAAATGTTTTTTCAATATTGTTGATTTCACCTAGGCTCAAATCTGGTATTGACCCAAAGCAATGAAATACGAGCACATTCCAAAGTAAAGTCTTGCTTGTTTAATCATCTGCCCATATCTCCTGAATCAGATAGAAACCTTGGGTTCACAGTTTACAAGATGTTACATGGGATTGCATTTACCAGAGCGGAAGTATTGAAAGAAAGAAGGGGCTTTGGGTTTTACATACTAGCTTAATTAGCAATTCTTACCAAACAAGCGGTATCATTTCTTGTTGGACTTTCAGGAGGTCCTCAATTAGACATATTTACGGGAAAAGTCAATGGATAAGACATTAAAGGCCAACCTCAGAGTCAAAAAGCAGCAACCACAGACGTTAGAGAAGTGCTTTCTATGCCAAGAATTGGTTGGCTATTGATCACGGTCTGTGTATTTGCTCACAATAGCACTTACACTAATTTTTCTAATGTAAATATAAGTAAATTCTGAATGGGTGTTGCTGAACAGTCCTCAGATCAGCATGTTGTGGTTCCTGCTGTTATTGTAGTTACGGGAAGGTTCAATATCTGGAGCATGGCGAGGAGACAAGGCTGTGGCTGGGTGGGGTAACCTCAGCACTGCAAATGTCTTCTGAAGCATTTTCCCCGAGGTTATTAAACGGCCTCTGCTCACCACTCTACCCAAATGCAGGAAAAGCGCACGGCTACTCAAAGGGAAACAGGATGGGAACAAAATTGACATAAAGGAAAAATATTGCACATTTAACTTCGGCAAAGATACATTTGCTGTTCCCACTCTTCCCCGCCCTCCTGCTCCCTGCACAGATGTAAAACAGATAATTAAGGAAGCAGTGCACCTTACTTTTGTTACAGTAAACAGTAATAGACGGACCCTTGCTTTCCTCGTGCGAGTTTAAGATTGAGCCGAGTGGCCGCTTGCCGTCTGTGACAGAAGCCTCCTCCTCCTCGAGTTCAGCTTTTCGTCTAATGATACCGGACATCAATGTGTTCTCATCCCAATTTGCAGACTCCGCACACCACTCATGCACATCCACCACCACATCCACCACACCCACCACCACCACACCCACCACCACTACATCCACCACCACATCCACCACAACCACCACCCCATCCACCACCACCACCGCATCCACTACCACCACCGCATCCACCATCACCACATCCACTGAATCCACCACCACCGCATCCACCACCACATCCACCATCACCTCCACATCCACCATGACATCCACTGCCACATCCACCACCACATCCACCACCACCGCATCCACCGCATCCACCACCACATCCACCACCACCACCACATCCACCATCACATCCACCATCGCCTCCACATCCACCATGACATCCACCACCATATCCACCACCACATCCACCACTTCTACCACCACCACATCCACCACCACCGCATCCACCACCACCACCACACCCACCACCACTACATCCACCACCACATCCACTACAACCACCACCCCATCCACCACTACCACCACCACCGCATCTACCCCCACCACCGCATCCACCACATGCATCGCATCCACCACCACCACATCCAGTGCATCCACCACCACATCCACCATCACCACCACATCCACCATCAAATCCACCATCACATCCACCACCACCACCACATCCACCACCACATCCACCATCACCTCCACATCCACCATGACATCCACCGCCACATCAACCACCACATCCACCACATCCACTATCACCTCATCCACCACCGCCACATCCACCACCACCACCACATCCACCACCACCACTTCTACCACCACTTCCACCACAACTGCATCCACCACCACCACAACTACCACCACCACCACATCCACCGCATCCACCACCACATCCACCACCACATCCACCACCATATCCACCACTTCCACTGCATCCACCACCACCACATCCACCACCGCATCCACCACCACCACATCCACCACCACATCCACCACCTCACCCACCACCTCATCCACCACCGCATCCACCACCACCACATTCACCACACCCACCACCATCACTTCCACATCCACCACCACATCCACCACCACTTTCACCACATCCACAACCACCACATCCACCACCACCACATCCACCACATCACCACCACATCCACCACCTCCACCACCACCACATCCGCATCCACCACCACATCCACCCACACATCCACCACCATCACCACCACATCCACCATCACCACCACCACCACATCAACCACCACATCCACCACCACCATATCCCCCAGATCCACCACCACCACATCTATATGTGTGTGGCTCTGTGTGTGTGTAGGTGCAAATGCAATGTTTTTGGATTTTCGTCACAATAAAATACACTGATCATAATCTTCACAAAAGATATTTACCAACGTTTAAGCTATTGCCATTATAAATTACAATAACTTTTATTTAAGTATTAATTATTTACAAAATTAAAAGCCATTGTTATTTGTAATACCAATATATCTGAGTCACGTAAATACAACACACATTGTATTACAAATGCTATAGGTCTCACATTTGCAAAAATTAAAACTATTGACATTGTAACTGACAAAGCTATTAATTGAGCTACTTTCAAAACCAACACATAAATAAAAAAAAAGTCATTTACAATACCAATAGCTCAAACTTTCCTAATGCGAGACCTATTGCATTTCCAATGCTTGTTGAGTTTCCAAGGATTGAGTAAGGACCTTTTGCGCTCCTAGTTCATCCTCCAATGTGGAGATTCTGGCTTCCATTTCTTCTATTCTAACGGCAAAGTCAGAACAGGTTTTAGCCACCCTGCGTATTGAGTTCTGCAGTTTACGGTAACCCCCCTGGATACGTGAGTTCTCCAATCGAGTCTCCTCCCTAAGAGCCAAAAAGCTTTGATAAATAGTAGAGAGGGTTATTTCACAAGGTATGACTTGACATAAGCTTGAGGCTCCGAAAGTTGTCAATTCATTGGTTGCGCCATTTCCAGCCAGTTTAAAGAAAAATAATAATCCCAAACCATTGAGCCTGCTAAACAAGAGGTCTTGTCTAGAGCAGGGGTGCCAAGATTTCTTTTTCGGACAGTTGCAGGGATATAAGGAGAGTTTCCTCCAAACGCTCCCTCACCCAAGCGGAGACTGCTTGCATCGCTCTCATCCTCCGCCCAATCCCTCCCAGGACTTTCGTCCGCTAAATGAATAGAAGGGCCAGACATAGAATAAAATGTATCCCTTGAATCTCTGTCCTTCACATGGCGCAGAACACAGGTTTCTTTATCTTGGAGGTCAGAAGAAAGTTTAGTTGCCATTGGATTTAAGCACGATACATTGAGCTTACTTTCCTGTCCCCCCCTGGAGAAACTACTTTACCTATAGGGCTTTGTTCTGGCATTCTGGCCATTTTTCCACTAATTCCTGGTTCCAAATTCATAGCTAGTTCCTCCTGAATGTTTCAGATTGGGCAAATTCAGTTCCTTCACACATCATGCCTTGCCTCGCTACCTCCCAGCTATACCAGCACCTAAATCGCTAGAATCTGTCCCAACTGAAGATAAAAGTACCTTGATTTAATGCCTCATTAGGTAGCCCAGGATGTTCAGATTCTGCCGGTATGCAGGAGACGCTGTTTGTTTCACTGGGGATTTAACTCCGGATGTAGCATTTTTCTGATTATGCACCTTAAACATCGAAGAGACCATCTGACGTGTGCGAGCAGATGTGCCTCCTCCATTTGCTCAACCTGCAGTCCGATTATGGTTCCTCCCAATCCGCCCGGCTAGCGGTTGCTCCTGTAGATGACCGTCTTTTCTCGACATCACCTTCGGTTTTCCCAGGACTTCCAGAACCCGCCAGCGGCCCCCGGTTCCTAGAGCCCTTTCCTGTCGTCATTAGAGCCATCGGGGTTACTGGGCAGGAACAAGTCGCAAAGACCACTGGCCAGAGTAGGGTCTTACATAAGCCAGTCGTGAAGGTACCGGCAGCTCCAAGCGCTAGATCATGCCAGAGAGCACAGTGATTTCTTCCTCCTTCTTCCTTCACAACCACACCGCCTCAAGCCACGTACATAGAGGGGGTAACGCCGCTCACGAGAGCACAGAAAGTCAGCTCACTAGGCTAACGTCGCGGCTGCTATCTTGCCCCTCTGTAGATGTCTGGTGTAAACTTAAGATTTCTAATTTGAACGCATACACTCAATTTGTAACCACAGGCTTGTTACCATTGATTTTTCAGGACCGATTTACTTTTGATTTGATTTGGTTAATACGGGCATTTTTTCGCTGGGGAATTTTTTAGAGAAGGACATCTTGTAACATTTTCAAAACTGCAGAAAGAATATGGTTTTGTAGAGAGGATTTTTTTACATTTCTGCAGATTTGGAGCTCCTTGTTTTAAAATATGTGCAGAGCTGCCTCAAATTTTGAAAAGATACCCTTTGTTGAAGCTGTTGAAAAGGAACTTTGACTACGGAGGATCTATTTTGCTACATTCTTTCCCTGATGATGTGGGAGCATGCTCAGATAAATGGGCAAGCAAGTGTAGGGAGAAAGTTATTGACATTAAGGATTCTTTGTCCCTGCGAACCAAATCTTGATTACTGGGAAACTCAAGAGTCAGCATTTCATGACAGTTTTTGATTTGTATTATACCCCCGCAAAGATCCCCGAATGGGGGAGAGCGCGGGGAGGAAAATGTAACACATGCAGTCTCCAGGCAGCGGACACTGTACATATGTTTTATTCCTGGCCAAAACTTTCTACTTTTATACAAGACATAGAAACATTCTTGAATGTAACCTTGGGGGTATCAGTCCCAGTTACACCCTCTCTTCTTATTTAGGGAGTAGGGAATAATTCTGAAGCGTATAGTAGGTTAAGATTTCAGACAGGCTTTTTGTTCACAGCTATGACTATCGCTTGTGTATTAACTTCCAACCTTCTCTAACTGGTGTGCATGGCTATTCTCTGCATATAACATCAAATAGTCAATCTACAAATTATAAGGGCGTAGGAAGAAAGTGTCGGGACAGCGAATCTGGGCACCTATTGCGGTTTTGTTTGATTAAAGGGCTAGGAAGTCTATCTGTATATCTGTGTTATTTCCCAATTCTAATTTTTGATTTGCCTATTCTCTTTCCTTGTATTAATGAAATCAAATAAGGAAATAATGAAGTACTTAATCCTTTTAAAGATTATAATGATATGAATAGAGTGGTATACACCTTTTTGCTATAGCTAGGTAAACTGCTTTTGTGGCTTGACAGTTCTGCATACTCTTTTGAATTGTATAATTACTGATTACTCTAATGTATGCTGTATGGTCATCTCTTTTCTTCTTTTTTTTTTCTTTTCTTATATATTGGTTTATTAATGCCCTATGTCTTGCTGTATCATCAGCACTATTGCTTTGTATTCATGCTTTATTATGGAGAACAAAACAAACCTAATAAATTTTATAAAATGTATTTTTTAAATTACACCTAAACTCTGTATAGAGTTACAAGACAAGGAATCAATTTCTATCAAACTATACCATAGCAAGTCTGCACCCCATTATAATGACAGAATAACGGGCTTACTGTTCTAAAACCTGAAGTTCATCAGTAAAGGCATTTATGTTCACACTTTACCCTGTAGAAATGTCTTAGCAGAGAGGCCATGTTAACTTAACATTAAAATACTGAGATTGTATGGATGTGTAAGGAAAGGAGGCAGTGTTTCATGGAACTCTACTATAGAAAATTAAAACCCTATAATAATTTAATTGTACAGGCCATAGGGTTGCTTTTACTATGTACATAGTTGTTTGTCATTACAGAGACCTCTTTTACAAAAGGTAAGCATACACTCTATTGGCATACAGGAAAGATTACATTGCACCGTAATTAGTTCCTTAATAAAGCCTTATATACCCAGCTTTCAAAATGTAAAGATGTGAAAGCTTACAAATCATTTTCTCATGAAATTCTAGCATAAAACTGAATGATTCAGTTAGTGTATATATGGCTGAGATACCCGCCACCCCCTCTCAACACAATCCCCAAAAGGAGGGAAACCGGAAACAGTTCTTGAAGTTTTTTGGAAGTGGGAGGGAGTGACCCTCCCGGCCGTATTTATTAAAACAAAAAATTAAAACATTTAAACATTAATGTACAATTTCATACCACATTGCGATGTTTGGCTAACCTTAACAGATTCTCTAATACAGAGGTTCTCCTAGCCGAACTAACATCCTACAAAACATTTACTTGAAATATTGAAATTGTACATCCTAACGTTTAAGGGCCAACGGCAAGGTCGTAACCGGTGTCAAGATCCCTAACCAGACATACCCCCCCCCACTTGGGAGGGGCGACAGCACTGAGGCGTACTCAAGTGCAACTACTACCAATTTCCCTTGACTTGACGGGGGCACTTATCAACTCGACGCCAGTTAAAGGTCGTTCGAAGACTCGTGTGAGGTATCTAGAAGGTATCGTAGACCTCCCCCCAACCCCACACAACTTACCGCATCTGCCGTCGCAGATGTCACTGGCCCCGGGAAATTCCCCAGGAGGGGGCTGTACCCCCTCCTACACAGGAAGGGGCCTTGACCGCCTTTCCTCTTCTTTCGGCGACCCATCCTTAGAAGGGACCGCCTCCCCGTTGAGGGGCCAAAGGCCACCTCCCCCGAGCGCTCCCATCCGTGTTGGGTGACGCCCACTCATAGGGATCTTCCAATTAGTGCTCACCGATCATGACCTTACCGCCCGACCAAAATAAATACGACAAATGCTAACTAAACGAAACTACATTGGCCACTATGACCGAAAAACCTGTTTATAAATGGACCTTAAATCCGAAGTACTTTAATCACAAACTTGTAAAATTAGACCAATCTTTATTACACATTCAACATCGAGATAACACTAAAATAACCTGTAAACGAAACAGAATAATTGATCAATTTTATTAAAACAACTGGCTGTCCTCAGGGGCTGGTGGGTGGGTCAAAATTGGCTCTTCGTTCCGTCTCGAGCTCACGTGCAGCGAGGAGGTGCAGCTTCAGAGCACAGGAACAAGAGGATGTCTTCTGGTCTTGCGTCCCTTTTTATCCATCTTCAGGGCGGGCGTAAACCCGCCCCTGCCTGCCCCGAGGGCGTGGCCGGCCGCGTCAGTGTCTAGGCCAGCCCACTCTAGGGCGGGAAAAAGCGCGCCCCGGCTACGCCGCTTCGGGCATACCAGCCGAGACGCACCTCCCTCCCAAAATGGCTTCCCGGGGGGATCGAGGCACTCAGCCATACGTTCGGGGGGACCGAGTGGTCGCCCCTTTCCATATGGCTGAGATACCCGCCACCCCCTCTCAACACAATCCCCAAAAGGAGGGAAACCGGAAACAGTTCTTGAAGTTTTTTGGAAGTGGGAGGGAGTGACCCTCCCGGCCGTATTTATTAAAACAAAAAATTAAAACATTTAAACATTAATGTACAATTTCATACCACATTGCGATGTTTGGCTAACCTTAACAGATTCTCTAATACAGAGGTTCTCCTAGCCGAACTAACATCCTACAAAACATTTACTTGAAATATTGAAATTGTACATCCTAACGTTTAAGGGCCAACGGCAAGGTCGTAACCGGTGTCAAGATCCCTAACCAGACATACCCCCCCCCCACTTGGGAGGGGCGACAGCACTGAGGCGTACTCAAGTGCAACTACTACCAATTTCCCTTGACTTGACGGGGGCACTTATCAACTCGACGCCAGTTAAAGGTCGTTCGAAGACTCGTGTGAGGTATCTAGAAGGTATCGTAGACCTCCCCCCAACCCCACACAACTTACCGCAACTGCCGTCGCAGATGTCACTGGCCCCGGGAAATTCCCCAGGAGGGGGCTGTACCCCCTCCTACACAGGAAGGGGCCTTGACCGCCTTTCCTCTTCTTTCGGCGACCCATCCTTAGAAGGGACCGCCTCCCCGTTGAGGGGCCAAAGGCCACCTCCCCCGAGCGCTCCCATCCGTGTTGGGTGACGCCCACTCATAGGGATCTTCCAATTAGTGCTCACCGATCATGACCTTACCGCCACAGGCCGGATAGTTGACCGGCTATCCGGACCCCCCACAAAACTCTTACCTAAAGGTCATGTTTCAACGATTTTAACCATGCTAAGAAGTCTCCTAAGAGTAACTCATTCCCCACCCAAGACAAATGCACACCATCCCCCAAATACATACTGTCGTCATTAATACAGCCATGAGAAATAGAATGCAATGTCCTGGAACGGAACAACCTACTCACTTTATTGTTAAGCTTTCTAACCGAATGGTTCAAAGCAGGAATAGAGATAGCCCCCCGCCACACCTTTCGCGGAATCATATGGGACCATGCAATCGTGCACCCCGGAACTCTCCTCGCCAACCAACTTACAGTGGAAAGCATTGCCTCCAGGAGTAGTCGTCTACCGATGGTGACCAAATCATTGCCCCCAACATGCACTATAACTATAGACGGCGGTGACCTTGTCCGCCCTAACAAACCCTCGAAAAATGTTTGAAACTGGTCAATACAGAGACCGCCCCTTCCGTAGAAGGACATCCTGTACCCGTATTCCCCAGCTACGTGAATCATGTCACCTGCTTTGAATACGTCTGCGGCACGCCTCACGTATGAGTGGCCCACGACCCACACCTCCTTTTTCACAGCCGGTGATGTCTGACCGCTGGCCCGGTGTAGGGTCGACTGCATAGTCCGCCCCGCCTCGTAGGCTTGCGTAACTGAAAACCAAACAAAAAACAAGAAGCGTGAGTACATTATTACAGCTTCACAACATGTGCAACCGCACGTATCTTTTATAACAATTGGAGGACCAACGCCCCACTCGTTTCACTTGCTCAACATTAAGACCCCTGGCTGTAGCTTCCGTAGCAGCCCCTATCCGAAAGGAATGGGTCCCAAATTCGCCCGGGTTCAAGCCCGCCGCGGCAATTGACATCGCAAGCACCCGCTGAAACTGAAATTTCGTCAGTGGGGTGGCGTCAGCGTGTCTTAACAAAGTCCCCCCCCATGATGCCACCCTTCGTGCTAGGTAATCCTCTAAACACTTTACCGGACATATGGAGGACCCAGGAATCCTGCGTATGATGACGCAGTCACCCATCCCATCTTGGTCAGTCTTGGACTTTACAAAGGAGACAGTCATTGTTTCTCCCCGTATCTGAACGTGTTCTTGGCACAAACCCCCCGCCACATCCAGTTTGTTCCTTGCAACCAATTCGCTTACCCGCATTGCTCCGTGAAATGCTAGCGTAAAAGCGGCTCGGAACAGCACCGCCTCAAACTGAGATGAACATGTGGCGGGGAGTGTGGCCAACAACTGGGACAATCTATCCAAACCTATCGGGCGCCTTTCATCTACTCTGCGACCCTCAAGGCGTTGCCACCCACGCAGCGCTTTCTGTACAACGAAAGACGCTGTTGGGTCCTGGATAGCGTGTGCTCTGGCAACAAAGGAAATGGCAGCACGATGCCTCTGGGCCGTAGCCACCGATTTCCCAGCCCTACGTAAGGACATCAGGAAATTCACTACCCATTCCTCGTGACCCCACAGTCGCTCTCTATCATTCCCCAAAAAGGCTAAATAGGCCCGAAACGCCCCTTCGTATGCCTTCCTCGTCCTTGGTGCTAGACTCTCTCCCACGAGGTGACGAAGTTCGGGGCACCGAGAGACCAGAGAGCTTCGGGAAAGGGTGCCGGCTCTGGGTCCGCTGAGGGGAGGAAACCCGAAAAAGCCTGCATTTGAAAACGAGACAGTGCGTCAGCCGCCTGATTCATCACCCCTGGAACATGCTTTGCTCTGAATAGCACGTTCAATTGCATACAAAGTAAAACAATTTCCTTAAGCAGTCTTAAAATCAGTTTACAACGTGCTGCCTGACTATTGATGCACTCGACCACGGTCATATTGTCAGACCAAAATATGACAGAGTGATCTTTGAACCCATCGGGCCATGTTCTCAAGGCCACCAGGATGGGAAACAGTTCCAGGAAAGCAATATTACTCGTCAGACCATCCTCATGCCACCATGTCGGCCATCTTTGTGCCGACCATTTCGTGCCGAAGATGGCGCCAAAACCTATGCTCCCTGCCGAATCTGTCCATAGCCCCAGCTCTTCAGAAGACACGGCTGGTTCATTCCAGACGATTCTACCATTGAAATCCGCCAAAAATGCTAACCAAATACGCATGTCCTGGCGGATCTCGGCCGATAGTCTCGTGCGATGATGGCCCTCTTTAAGGCCGACCATCGCTTGGGCAATTGAACGGGAAAAGGGGCGGGCCATTGGTATTACCCTCAAGGCAAAATTCAACTGTCCCACCACCTGCTGTAATTGTTGCAGCGTAACTTTTGATGCATCTATACACATTTGCAGCGCAGCCCTGAACTTCAACACTTTCTCAGCTGGCAAACGGAAACACCCCTCAATGGAGTCCAACTCGATCCCCAGAAACTCGAGGCAAGTCGTAGGACCCACTGTTTTTCCCGGCGCCAATGGCACACCAAACTGTTTCATTAACACACAAAATTCGGCCAAGGCCCGGCCACATTCAAGACCCCCAGCTGCCCCAAGAAACAGAAAATCATCCAGGTAGTGCATTACATCTTGGAAACCTGTTTTCTTTGTAAAAACCCATTGTAGAAAACTACTGAATTTCTCGAAATAAGCACAGGATATAGAGCACCCCATTGGCATACACCTATCCATGTAATAACAACCCTGAAACATGAATCCTAGGAGACGCTGGTCGTCTGGGTGTACCGGGAGCAATCGGAATGCTGACTCAATATCTGACTTCGCCATCAGCGCCCCGGGCCTCAGGCGATTCAAAATGGCTACGGCCTCATCGAAGGATGCGTACCGCACCGAACACACTTCAGGATCGATTGCATCATTTACGGAAAGACCTCGAGGAGCTGATAAATTATGAATCAGGCGGAACTCACCGGGGTCTTTTTTGGGGACTACCCCTAAGGGAGAACAAACAAAATTCTGGACCGGGGGTATACTAAACGGGCCGGCGACCCGACCTCGAGTCACCTCTTTCCGGATCTTATCCTGTACTACGGTCGTATGCTGCAGGACGGAAAGTTGATTTTTACACTTATCCACACCTTGAAAGTCCCCTACCGGGATGCGGAAACCATACGAAAAACCGTTCCGCAGCACCCCAGCAGAAGTACGATCCGGGTAGTCACTGAGCCAAGGAATCATCGCCAGGGTATCAATCGGAGTGGGTAAAGGCGCCCCTCGGACTATATTAGACCTGTTTGGCACCTCCTCTCCCCCCGTTATCACCCGTTCTGGCTCTGCACAAGGACTCAGGATGGGACGACCCACAACCACTACATTCACGTTTGAATTTACACGATCCCTGCAGTCTAGTACATTTACCTCTGTTGTAATTAAAGCAGAAACCCCTTTTTCCGGTATTGCCGGTAGGTTTCGAGTGATCGTCGGCACCCGTACCTGATCGAAAGGGCGTCCCCGCATATTGCCGGGAGGATTCGCCAACATTACTTCCCACCAACGGCATTCTCAACATTCCTGACTCCTTCATTTTATCCCAAGTCAAGGCATCGTAACAATCCCAGGTTAAACTTTTATTATGCTCCTTTTCCTTTCTGAACAGATTATCGTAACAGAACCAATGATTACCCTGGTGCGATGTCGAGTACCCCATGATTCGTGATTGATAGATTGGGAACTCGGAAAGCAACTCAGGTCTACGTTCCCCCAAGATTGATGTAAAGATTCCCCAAGCATTGCCCCAATTGCCGATATCCTCATTCACTTTAAAGGCGGCCATTTTTGCGCGCCAAACACTCGGATGCATGAGATCCTTCTGACTCTTTACATGCTCTACCTCATAATGATCAACAAGCAATGAAAAAATGTTCACATACTCCCCCGCCCAAATCTTTTCCTTAATAGCCAAAGGAACATGTTGCCCCAACTTTTCTCTCCGAGAGGGTGTTGACTCATCCCTCGCGATCGGCAATGGCCGCTTACCTGCACCTGACGCTGCCTCTGTGGTCGCAATCGTCCCTGGTGTCTTGTCCCCTACTGCAGCCGGCACGGGCACCTTGGCTGCTTCCCGTTTCTCCCGCAATTGCTTTATCAGCGCCTGCGCATCGACAGCCGTGGCGCCCTCGTTACCTTTACCCAACCACGCTGCCAATTGTGCTGCCAGCTCGGGCGGCATATCATCCCCGGACACGGGGGTGACCACAACGGGAATCGGATTCCCCTCCTCCGGCACGGGAGTTGGAGCCTCGAGCGGGGCACTGGGACCCGGGATGTCTTCACCCGCTGCCCCCCTCCTGGGCCTCTTGTTTTTCCCTCCCGGGGCTGCTCCCGCCAAAGGACGTTTTGGACCCCTTTCCTCATTCTTGTCCACCCGCTTCTTTAGCTCGGACATCTCCTTCATGAGAGCACGCAGCATCTGGTCGGTATTCATGCGCTTTCCCACCTTCTTCGGCATTCTCCAACGAAGTAACTGCAAAACAAACAAGAACGATTAAAACGCTCAAAATTGGCTCTTCATTCCGTCTCGAGCTCACGTGCAGCGAGGAGGTGCAGCTTCAGAGCACAGGAACAAGAGGATGTCTTCTGGTCTTGCGTCCCTTTTTATCCATCTTCAGGGCGGGCGTAAACCCGCCCCTGCCTGCCCCGAGGGCGTGGCCGGCCGCGTCAGTGTCTAGGCCAGCCCACTCTAGGGCGGGAAAAAGCGCGCCCCGGCTACGCCGCTTCGGGCATACCAGCCGAGACGCGCCTCCCGCCCAAAATGGCTTCCCGGGGGGATCGAGGCACTCAGCCATACGTTCGGGGGGACCGAGTGGTCGCCCCTTTCCAATTGTCTGACAAGGAAAACATATGTCATTAAACTGCAGCATATATTGTCCCCATCCACTGAAAGTGTGGTAGCACAGGGCCTAGTATTTATCTGAAGTCTTCTAGAGAGATCATTTCCTTTGTTAAGAACAGTCACTACACAGTCAGTTCTAAATATTATTATTAATAAGTATTGTGAAAAAATCTGTTTTTTTAGTGATACGACTGTGAAAAGCAGAACTGATGATTAATGGAATTTAGTTTTTCATTTATGGTTTTAAATAGATTGAAGATGCCAATTAAAGAACAGAAAAAACGAAGAAGCAAACCTACCACAGAAAAACTTTCAAAAGATGTAATAGAACAAGAGAAAGGAAAAGCTGGTGATTTAACATTAAAATCAGGTAAGAGCACTAAGTTATTCATTAGCAGATTGAAAACACCATCAACTTTTCTCATACAGGTAAAACTACTAAAGAAGATATATTGAAGTGTAAGAAAAGATGTTATTCTGTTTCAAAGTAAAACGTGGTAGTAAACAAACTGTAGAGGTGATATGATTACGAAAGAAGAAATTAAAGAACTACAAAACATTTTCTTCCATGCGAGAGTAATAAAAAATATGATGAGAAGCATCAAACCAGAGACTACTGGAAAAGCTATAATTCAACAGAAAATGTTTGTTGAGTCACTAGTAGTGAAGGCATTTGTGTTAAAGATAAAGCTATTTATTAGGATTGCCAAGAGAATGAGATGTTTAGACGAACTGGTTAGTTCACTTTAAAAAGAAATGTAACCAGAAGATGCAAGTAAACAAAACAATCTTTTGTACTGTTTTCCAGGGAGAGTGCAAACACACTTCCAGTAGTGAGCCTTTCTTTAATGACGAATGTTATTTACAGGAGAATCAATTAGATTTCACAATTGATGCAGATGGTTGTTCATATGAAATGAATGAAGGCACACCAGTTGAAAAAGAAAAAATAGTGCCTAGAAATGTGGACGAAGATGTAACCAATGAAGTCTTAGGTCAATATCTGCAACATTCAGTTTTCGAGTGGAAGTGTAGAAAAATGTTTGACATAAGTCAAGAATCCATTAAAAAACATAGAGAATTTTTAACTAAGTACAACAACGGAACTCTGAAACACAAATTCTAAATACTGCAATGCCTTGATCTTTGTTAAATAAGAAGTTTAACAAACCTTCAAGGACATACATTGGCTTGCTTATCACCACAGATCTGCAACAGTACTTTCTATCGCACATGGATGCTGTCTGTGCACCAAATTAAAATGCCTAACAGAGTAAGAAGATTGTAATTTGTCAAAAGTCCAGCTTTTCAGATTCAAAAACTAAATAACACTTTACTGAGAGGTACTCATTCTGATGTATCATCTATTAGAGATGATTTTCAAGTGAAATAATTTGGTTCTGAAAGACCAACTGAAGAGAATGACGACATTGTGGACATCAACAATGGGAGATTAAAAAGGGAAATGTATGTATTTGTTACGACGTCTGCAGAAATACCAGACAAAGATTGTGGTTTTTGCAGGCTAACCATGTACAAAGCACAAACAAAGAAAATTGAGATTTGTGAGAAAACAGAAGATAGAGGTCTGGTGCAGTGGTTTAAACTAGCTCGTTACTTAGTAGCAGAGATTGTTTTGATATGTGTATAAGGCAGAATGCATGTAAATATTGTATTGCCAAAATTGATAAAAAAAGGATGCCTTTAAAATTAGTTCATAACAAATTAGAAGTTGTCCCCATACCTCCTGAGCTTCAACAACTCAATGTCTATGAGAGTATACTCATACATACAGTTTATCCATTCCAAGCAATTATTAGAATGGAGACTAGAAATAAGAAACTACTTCTTTCAGAATTATTAAAAGGTCTGAAAGGGAAAATTGTCTTTGAATATGAAGGAGAATACTGAAACTATAGGTGTAAATTGAGTAGAAGAAGAACCACTAGTGGTTCTAGTAAATGGAGTGCCTACTAAAGGTAATACGAATTGGCTAAAAATTGTCAGCATTGAATGGGTTAAGTAAGATTTTGAATATCTTCAACTAGAAATGTGTTTTATAAAGATGTTGAACTAGAAGGACATGTTAGCTATGTTAGAATTGACACTTCTACCTCAGCTCCTTATCTCTAGTTTGAAAAAGTTGACTTAGGTAAACCAGAAAAAAATATATGGACAGTACAGCAGTTCAAAACCATATTTCGGCCACCTGGGCCATAAAAGTACAATTCATCACACTGAGGACATATGTCTAAAATTACAGCATTCATCCTCTACATTCAAGAGACATGATGGGTGATGCTTAAGAATTGTACCAAATGAAGCAAGCAAAAGGAGAACCAGTAAGTGTGTGCGAAAAGAGCTTAGATGCACTGTGTTTTCCAACAGGAGAAGAAAGTCACTATGATGAATTTCCGATACAGATTCATACATCAGAATATAGATCAAGTAGATTATATACGTGATGCTCCCTGGTTTAGGCAAAATGTGACATGCATGTCCATCTTTTATTTGAAAGCGAACTGTCGGTGTTTTCTTACACAGTAAGCCAAGTTAGGCGAACAGGGGCATGGGTTAATGATATCACAGCCAGACATTTGGTGGAAAAAGAACAAAGAAAAGATGCTGTTCTACAGAGTAATCGGAGGAACATCATGGCTTGCCAATGTGGTTTCAATGTGTATTAGTTCAGTCGCCATGGTGAGCTAAAGTGTATGCTACACAATCTAATTGCACGTACCTGATTTGTCACTTTGAGGTGAGCAAGATATGCTTGTGATGATCTTCATGAGCTAATGCAAACATTGTGGCATTAGGTTAAAATTCTTGATAAATTGAGTTCCATTGATTCTGCAAATGTTTGTAGATATTTTGAGCGCAGATTTGAAGCCATACTCCATTTTATCTGTAACAAAAATAAATGTACCCCAAGGTGAGGTTGTAGATTTTTTCTAGAAAAAGGAATATCAAGCTAGAGGTGCACCACATATACATTTACATATGTTAGTTAGGCCTGGGTGGAGGTCGTGGATCTCTGCTATGAGGAACTCTGCGAAGTGACCAAAAAGCTCTGCCCCACTACATGGAGTTCCACAGCGGCGGGGTGTATTACAATGGCCGTTTGCACTGTTTTTTAGCATCAGGTTTTTGTCCCTCACTGTAAAATCAACATGAATGGAACCATCGAGTAGATGTTCTAATCGAGCAGCAGCTTCTTCAATGTGAACGGAATGTTTCTCAACGCGAGCGAAAGCTACTATCTGTGACTGCCCAATATGAGAAGTCCTAGAAGGAGGTTGTCTGGAGTAATATTTTTCCTCGCTCAGCAACTTAACGTTGGTGAGCATGAGCGAGATTTTTTTTTTACACAGTAGAGTTTTTCGGAAAAACTCTGTAACCTCGGCAATCGTAGCAGAATTTCACACCCAGGCCTAATGCTATTGTGGGTGAGAGATGTCACAGTTAGGTCAAGATACTAACAAATCAGTGTTATCATTCATTAAGCAGTACTAAATTTGTCAGATCAAACAAGAAAGAACAGTTTTCCCTTATCTACCACATAATTGAAAAAATGCAGCTGCTACAAAATAGGTGACAAGAACAAGACCATAACTTACAATATTACAACAAGATATATATTATTTATTTCATTTTTATAAATATATGCTCCATAAATTTACTTCAAGTAACATTGTTTCAGAGAATTCATCAGACATAGTTAAATTTATAATTTTTATACAGACAAAATATTTTTATAAATACTGAAAAAGAGAACACAAGAATATAACTACGAATGCAAGTGAGTCAAACATTTATGACAAATCAAATGACTAAAGACAAATACATATGAAATGACCCCTGGAAAAAAGAAAAAAGATAACATCCGAACACATTCATAACAATCTCCACATTACCACTCAAACTACACACATTCTCACAACATTTAAAACACGGAAGAAAAATCAAGAGTGAAGGTCTCCATAGTCAATGGGAGACCCCGCACTTGGTCGATGCGTTTCGGCGGCTCAGGGCCACCGAAAGGGTAGTATGTCATCTATAAATGATCCCTATATAGGTAGCTGCAGGAGTAAATCGGATGTTCTGAGATTAATGAGGTAAGATTAGTCCTTGGCCTTCTATTTATTGATAAAAACCACCAATAGTTGGGTCCCAGCTCTTTTAGGTTAAAATTATGTCCATGAGGTATTATTAATTCATGTTCTATTCCGAATACTGAGAATGTTGCATCCAAACTATGGCGCGTCCTGATAAGATATGAGACTCAACTTCAATGTGTCCGCATCGGATGTAATTTCAAACGCCGGGAAGCTTCCCGGCGTTTGAAATTACATCCGATGCGGACACATTGAAGTTGAGTCTCATTTATAGATGACATACTACCCTCAGGAATTTATAATTGGATTGCGCCACTAGATCGTCATCAGTAGTGTCAACCCTCGCTCCTCTTTACCCCCTGGACATTTGGGTTTCTTTACCGGAAGTGGTCCTGAAGAAGGTGGCCCTGAGCCGCCGAAACGCGTCGACCAAGTGCGGGGTCTCCCATTGACTATGGAGACCTTCACTCTTGATTTTTCTTCCGTGTTTTAAATGTTGTGAGAATGTGTGTAGTTTGAGTGGTAATGTGGAGATTGTTATGAATGTGTTCGGATGTTATCTTTTTTCTTTTTTCCAGGGGTCATTTCATATGTATTTGTCTTTAGTCATTTGATTTGTCATAAATGTTTGACTCACTTGCATTCGTAGTTATATTCTTGTGTTCTCTTTTTCAGTATTTATAAAAATATTTTGTCTGTATAAACATTATAAATTTAACTATGTCTGATGAATTCTCTGAAACAATGTTACTTGAAGTAAATTTATGGAGCATATATTTATAAAAATGAAATAAATAATATATATCTTGTTGTAATATTGTAAGTTATGGTCTTGTTCTTGTCACCTATTTTGTAGCAGCTGCATTTTTTCAATTATGTGGTAGATAAGGGAAAACTGTTCTTTCTTGTTTGATCATTTCATTCCCCTCCTTCCCTGGCTTGTACAAGTCCTGAGGGGGTCCCATCATTATTGCTACTAAATTTGTCAGATTCCAGAGGAGTCTCACAATAAAACTCTAAGGCAATATGTCTTATGGTTCTAGTCCCATAAATGTGTAAAATATTGTCAACAGAGATACAGAGCAAAAGGGATATACTACACTAAATGTAATTTTGGATTGCTTAGGCTTGTAATCAGAGGGAAGAGTGAACAGTTTTATGTCTGTAGTCATACACACTCTTACTGGAAAATAGCCTAAAACACATAATATAACCTGAAGAGAACAGAGGCTTCACAACTTAACAATGATTACAATCTTGTCATCTTATCCATGTGGAATGTCAACATGGACGTTCAGTTTGTAGTAGACAATTCTATTGCTGTTGCTCGATACATTACATCATACATAACAAATTCTGAAAAGACACAAATGAAGGACATATGGGAAGAGATAGCAGTAGATACCTCTAAGTAAAAGGCTTTACAGTTTCAGTTTAAAGATGCTTTTGCACGGGGAGACTGGATCCTCTGAAGTCTATGACAACCTCTGTTGTTCTAGTTTATACTGGAAGTCCAAATTGATAATTTGGTCAAGTTTAGTTCTGGCATCAACATGAAAACATGTTTTTAAATAATTTCCGGAAATTGAGTACCTTGCATAAATTGATCCAGAGAGCACTGAGCAACTTAAAATAAAAATGATGGACACTTATTATCCTGATTTGAGTGTCCGACTAGAAATCCTCTGTCTACATGAAGAGAGATAGTACTATACATACAGAAATGCCATGGAAGCAAATATTAAACAAGATGAGTTTGGAGTGTATGGCTCTAATGGATGTTTAATACGACATTCGAGACCAAGTCTTATTAATATTTTAAAACTGAGCTGTCAACCAGTTGAGAAAAAAATATTCTTTTACTTGACTCTTTTGCAACATTTTTAACCTTGGCATTCAGAGAATGAATGGATAGGTGACTATGTCAGATAGGAAGACGCTGTCACTGCAGCAGATGATCGTATTTAATATGAAGTGTTTCACACCTATCAGAAAATGTTAAATAATTAAATTCAATTAGTGTAAACATTTGCTATAGAGGTTGCAAAGGGCAGTTTACATGAGAGTCAGCACTCAAGTCCTAATAATCAAGATCCCCTTGGACAGCCTATCATAGAATATCAGGCATCCGTAGCTATCAATGAAGTGTAAAATGCTATGAGCCAAGTGAGGATATGGAGCATGCAATAGAATGAAGAACAACTAGTTATTTCTGTTTGAACAAATAAGTAAATCTGCAGAGCATGGACTCTTACGCAATAGGTCTGAATGTTGAAGTACAACATCCAAGCTTACACTTCTCTATGTTAGAGGTCTGACAGGTAGAGCGTTTTTTTCTGATTAAAGGGGTGACTGCATTTGTTCACAGGAAGGCTAGTTGTGATGTGTTTTGACTGCTACTACTGGACTAGCTGCTCAAAACATAAAAGGATTAAAGGATTCACATTGCATAGTCCGCTTATGTTGCATGTGGAACATGACAACACACTACAATACTTGAAATTATCCGGTGATGCCTGTCTAGATGTCTCCAGGGTTCTCAAAACATTTAAAGTTCTTATAATTGACGAGGTTTGCATGGTATCAAACCTAATGCTAACCTACATTCATCTGAGGATTCAAGAAGTCTTCAGAACTTACTATGATGTTCAGTTTGGTGATACGCATATCATAGCTTTTGATGCACTTCTATAGTTGACTCCTGTCAAAGGTCAACTAGTGTTTAAGAAAGTGCTTCATAAAGAAACTAAAAAGCCTTTGGAAGTATTGGAAATAGTAACATATGTTTAAATTTTCAATACACTGAAATGACTCAAAATATAAGACAAGCTGTAGATGTATAGCTTGGCAATTTATTAAAAGACATGAAAATAGGAATTATTAGGAAAGAAGATAAGAACGCTCTTGCTTCTTGCATGGGTATCTTTTTGTTCCAACAGTGATGGTTCATCTTCTCCTGTAATGCAACATCTGTTGAAAAGTCAAAAGGTGCACTCAGTTTAACTTAGAAATGCTTCCTTTGGAAAAACAAGAGATTGGGAGTCTTAATATAAAAGATTATATGGAACATCAAGGTCTAAACTTATCACTATGTCAATCAGTGGTAACAAAAGCTGGAATCATGAGAGAAAACAGTTTCACATACTGCTGGTTTAGAAAATACTCCAAATCTCTGTAGAAACAGCAGAATAATTTAGCGACTATATCACTGTGGCAGGATTTGTAAATTGAGCAATGGGGAATGTAATAAACTTCATTAAACATTCAAATAGAGAATAGTATGAATATGTTTTTAGTACATTTGATTATATTGAAGAAGACAAAAAGAATTACAAGTGCACTGCCAGATGTCTGTTGATGAAAGCTCTCTATGTGAGAAAACAACAGTTTCCACTGTCTTCGGTCCATGCAGTCACCATTCACACATCTCAAGGATTAAGTTTGGAGGCAGAAATGATGAAAACAGATCACACAGTATTAAAAAAAGGCATATTTTGTGTTGCTCTATCATGAGCTGTGGCGTCTCCTCGAGGAATGCTGTGGGATGGCGGGGTGGGGGAGGGGCAGGGTAGGGGGTAAGAAACTAAGTAATTCTTTCTTTACTCAACTCCTTTCTGCCCAATTCTGGAGTTTACTACCCCCATCCCTGCCCCTTTCCTGCTCTTCCCCACCGACCCACAGCACTCCCTCGAGGAGCCGCCACTGATCACCGTTTAGGTAATTGTCAGGATTGTACCACCTTCAGTTTGATGAGAGCCAAGTCCGCCCTTTAGACCGATCGTATCAACGGTCAATTCCATTCACGAACCGATTGGCAAATATATTGACAGGCACTTACAACCACTAGTACAATCAATGACCACGTACATTAAGGACACAACTCATTTTTTAACCATCCTTGAGGAACAAGAGGCACAATTTACCAGTGACATGTTGCTTTGTACCATCGATGTACAATCATTATATACTTCAATTCCTAATAATTTAGGATTGGATGCGACTGCATCATTTCTAATGTTATCTGACATGGAAGAAGGATTGAAGGTATTTATAATGGAGCTCCTGAACTTTACACTATACCACAGCTATTTTTCATGGCAAGACTCATTTTATATACACAGCTCTGGTACATCTATGGGCAATTGTGCCGCACCTGCCTACTCGAACCTTTTCATGCACAGATTTGAATTGGATAAAATTTTAAGCAAAGATCAGTGGTCAAAAAACCTAATAACATACAAGAGATACATTGACGACATATTCGTCTTGTGGAAGGGAACACAGATGGAGTTGGAGCAAGTCATTGAAGATTTGAATCAAGTAAATGACCGGATCAAATTCACTCACAACATTCAAACAGATTAATTACCGTTTTTGGATGTGTTAATACAGAAAAAACAAAACAAACTAGAGACCAGTGTTTTTCCAGGAGTACAGATAGAAACAATTTGCTACACTTTTGTAGTTTTCATCCACACTCTTTAAAAAAACATCTACAGTACGTACATCTATTAAGAATAAAGAGGATTTCCTCCACAGAAGAGTCATTGAAAAAAAGCACTCAAACCTGCATTGACAAATTTCAAGAGTGAGGATACCCAATGGGAATTCTAGAACAAGCCAAATCTAAAATGACGAAAATCAACAGACGATCACTATTACAGGTTCAACCAAAAATATCAAATGAGGACAGAATGGTATTTGTTTCAAAATATTCAACAGAGAGCACGAAAATCAAGATAATCATACTGAGAAATTGGCCACTACTGACACTGGACGAAGACTTCAATAACATTTTTCAACATACCCCAAGATTTGCATTCCAAAGATCTCTAAACATTAAGGAAATGTTGAACAGGAAAACACAAGTTCACACTGAAAAACACAAAGGTACCTTACCTTGCCACAATTGTGGAAATTGCAACGTCATAATAAGAGGCAATGAAATAAAACATCCAAGTCAAGGTTTTTCCATCAAGCTACGTGTCACTGCGACCTGTGACAGTCGAAACGTAATTTACTTTATCAAATGCCCTTGTGGCCTAGCATATGTTGGGAAAACGGAATGCAAAATAAAGACACGCATTATTGAACACAAAAGTAATATTCAAAATGCAAAATCGCTATTGGCATCCCACTTCAGTAATCACAATCATTCTTCCAGCCAGGTACGATTTCTAATCCTGGAATCTGTACCCGTACTACCTGGAAGAGACAATACCCAATATTTACTACGCAGAGAAGTTGTTTGGATCACCTATCTTAATACAGCACAACCGAAGGGTCTCAATGATCGAATTGATCTGAATTGCTTCTTGTAAATTGAAAGAACAGTATCATGATAAGGAATAGTTGGTCCATATACTGATCAAGTGACGCACTGATATTTTTGAGTACAGTAATATTTTTTACTAATTTTTTTAAAAAAATGTTGCACGTAATGGGTTAATAACATTCTGCCAAAACCATGTAATATAATTACAAAATATAAATACTGATGTTTTCATAATTTGATTATGAATTGATTATGAGTATTTGACGTATGAGGAATATTTATTAATTTATACAGTTTCCAGGTACATAGATTAGCCGTTTAAATTCCTAACTTGTTTATTTTGAGTACCGCTCCATCGAGCACGCTTTGATTTTTACTATGTAGGCATTATATCACACCATTTTATTCGACTCTCCGAGGGCCGACTCAGTCAGCAGTATTTCCTTTGTTTCTATTACTTTGAAACAACGTGTAACACTTCCGGGTTAGGAGCGTTAATACCCGGCACCTTTGAAATTTCTCGTATCACTTTTTCACGCTGCGGCATAGTGATTCAACTCGTCGTCCCATGAAACGATCCGAACCTGGTGAGTGTGGTCCCATTTTTCACGGAACGTAACAAAGCCGCTACGATCATAGTTAGCCGATATGGTCCGACATGTGTATATCGCAATATCTGGGTTCCTTTTTTCCTGAACGTAGTCTGTGAACCCTGATGACACCGCAATTACTTTCACCTGTAACAGGCATTTGAAAAACTCCAAGTATGTCCGTGACTATAATAACGGCAACACTCCGTTTAAAAATTATAACTCTGACGTTGTAAATTAAAGGGCACGACGATTATTTTTCAGGTGAAACTTGAGGGCTTACATGCATCTATTTGACATCATTACGTGTTTTCTAAACATTCGACAGTTTTAGAAGGTACAATCTTTTCTAATATTGTCAAAGTACGATACTCATTAAGAATGGGTGACAAAGGGTTTAACCAACAAGTGTGTATATATTTGCTCAGCATAATAAACATGAATTCACAGGTGATTGAGATTCTTTGAAAATACAATACTCTCACTATGTACCATAAAGTCTTGTGCATTATGACCTAAATGGATATAAGGTTTTGAAATCTTACACGTTCTTTGAACAAAGCAATGTGCTAACAAGTTAACCAATATATTATAGTTGTGTTTATTTTCCTTGACAGTTAATCAATGCCCTGAGGAAGGGCAAAATGCCCGAAATGCATTGGGCCATGTACTAAAAACTTCGATATCTGAACAACATTGACATTGTGAAAACAAACAATGAGATTCAATTGAATTGAATGTTTCAATAAAACTTTATTTGAAAGTATAAATTACAAAGGAAACTTTTTGTTCTGTGTGCATTTGAGGACGTCATTCTCGGCTGGAATAACGCTACCACGTTAGCAAAGTCCATACTGCCATCAATCATGTGTGATAGAAAACTTCAAGGCTGGTCAGATATCAATTTACAGGAAAACATACACTGCTATTGCCATTATTTTCCACCACAGTTGACCAGCTCTGGTCCCTACACTGAGAAACTTACACATTAATCTGGCATGACTGAATGTAATGACACATGTCTTAAAGTAAATCATAGATTACCATAGAAACTTCCAAACTCCCTATCTCATATTTCATATCCAAAGTTCTAGAAAAAGTAATATTTACAAAACTCTATGTACCAATAAATAAGCATAAAGAGTGAAAGTTCATGTTTATTGTTAATATATGACCTACCAAGTATACCAACTAATTAATAACTTAACATTTATATAGTAATAAATGAATTTTCTCAGAAAATAACTTAATATTACCTCACAGAGCTGTAATGAAACAGGAAAAATGTCATCAGAAACGTCTCCATGCAGGGTAGTGTGTCTCAATACCATACTAAGCACAGCCTATGGCAGACAGAAGTGTTAACAGACAAATCAGCTTTCTTTTACACTCTAGTATGCTAATTTACCTTATAAGACAGTGATATCACTGGAGAGATCAGTCCCTGTTCACTCTCTACTATGCATATCCTTCATCCTAAAGAGAAGTCTTGGCAAAGAGGCCAGTCCCTCCCCACACTGTAGCAAGAACACCCATTATCCCTCCTAGAGGTTCTTATACATAGATCACTCTGCATACCCTACTATATACACAGATCACCCTGATGACAGCTGCAAACAGAGAGATGAGCTTCTGTTCATATTCTACTATGCTTACCCATTACCCCAGACACTGAAGTACAGACACCTACCAAAAGAGAGATATCAGAGGACAGTCTTTCATGAGCGTGACAAAAATATTTTAAGGGGTAGGTGTTGTTCCAGTTCACTAGGGTCATAGGGCCATAAAAATCCTAAACAACCCTACTTTTACTTTATTTTTAACAACCCAACCAGACCCATGAATAAAGGGATACCGGGGGTCTGATTGAGGTATTTTATATATACACCCCCTTTTCCTTCATTATTATAAGAGCTTCCCAACACTGTGGTTGAGCCCACCCTGACCTGTAGGAGTCGGGGTGACCCGATGATGAAGCATGACACCACTAGGGTGTGTGAGGGTAAGTAAAAACAACTAGTGTTGCCCCCTTCCATACACATATATATGGTTAGCATATCAAACACATCCCGAGTTATGTAGTGTTTAATCCCTCCACATACATAGGTCCCCTTCTCTTCCGATGAGGCAACCTACCTTGAACTTTTTAGTTCTTTAGTAGGGTGCTTTTGGAGTATTTTTTGTTACAGAGTATCCGCTGGGAGGACGTACTCCATATACCCTCTGTAATCCCCCCGGGCCCCTGAATTAAATTACAGAGGTCCTTTGTCTTGCAGTTGTTCCAGTACAACAACACACATCTTTCAAATGACTCATAGCTGAGCTGAATAGACCTTGGTTGCATTTAAAGTAGTGGGAAGAGATTTCTTTGCACCTCAATGAGGCCTGTTTCCCTTGCACAATGCGGTCTCCAACCCCTGTGGTCATTCTGCACCTGTGAGGACAGAACTGGTTTAGACTGGGCTCAGAGAGCCTTGCACAAAGAGAACGAGGACAAAATGGGGTATAAGTAGTAGACCTTAAACCTCAGAAATTTAGATCACTTCTGGACTCAAAAGGAACCTTTGCCAAGGAGAAGAGCTGGAGAGCTGTGAGGTGGAATACTGCCACTTAGCTGTGTGCTGTGTGGGGTTGGCCTGCAGTTGCTGCTTCTGCCAAGGAAAGGACAAAGACTGGAACTTTGCTTTAACCCTGCTTAAAGAAGAATGTGTGAGCTAGACTCCTGTTCTGAAGTTTCAGGGACACAAAGTCTTCACCCCCAGCTCACCTGAACTCTATTGCTGAGAGTTATGACCTGCCAGGAGGTGCCTTTTCCAGTTTTGGGCCTCCAGAGATTGTTCTTGCTGTTGTGAGCTAGAAGTAACCTAAGAGAATCGAGAACACCTGTCTCAATGCCATCAGAGATGCTGCCGTGATGGCAGCGACTTGCACTGAATCCAGGGTCTCTATTTGGAGAAAAGTAGCTACCTTTGCCAACTAGAGACAACCCCAATTTCTAACACTAACCCTCAGGTTTGGGTCAAGATTGGCCAAGATATCTTTCAGCCTATACCGGTTTGCAGAGGAACCCAACAAGGGTGTCTACTCTCACCACTCCTTTTTTCACTAGCCATGGAGCTCCTGGCATACAAGCTTGAGTTGCAGGCTCAAGGTTAGGTTGGGGGATACCACAAGGAGACTGGGGGATACTGTCTCGCTATACATGGAGGATACGCTCCTGTATATGAGAGATGTCACAGAACTTTTGACTGACACCGATCAAATGCTTGCTTCCTTCGCAAGAGTATCAAGCCTGAGGGTCAACTGAGGGAGGTCCTGCCTTTTCCATCAAGCTTTTCCCCCAAGCAGCCATGCCATCCGGCCCAGCTCTTCAACTGGAGGAGGAGGAGCTGCAGTGCCAGCCTGGTGTGTTCCGCTACGTTGGGTGCTGAATCTATCATGACAAAGAAGCTATTCCGGACAGCAACATCAATATGAAGGCAGGTGAAATTCTAGAAGATCCTGCCGCTATTGGTTGTAGGTCTTATAGCACTGCTGATAATAGTGGTGCTCATGTGCCTCCTTTGTTAATTTGCCAACATCACAATTTCTCTATCAAAATTCTTCTTCACCACACTTGAACGCATGCTAGCTGAAAAAATGTGGCATTCCCAATGCCGACGGGTTGCCCTCACGAAGCAATCTCTCCCAACTAACATTGGGGCCTCAAACCTCAAACATTAGTACCTTTATGCACAGCTTTTGTGAAATCACCTCCCTGAAGCCTTGATCATATTTTTCATCTCTACGCTAAAGTGCCTGTCCCATGCTCATGCCTGTTGTCAACAGTGATGCGCTGTTTCCCCAGGGGTCTGAGCATCACCCCATGCAGCAGCCATATGCTCCACTACCTCCAATGATGGGAAATACTTTTCAGAAAACTACATTAAATCCTGGCATGAAGTGAACCTTTGCACAGTAGGGAACTTATTTCAGGATGGTGCGATTCTCCCCTTCCCTGACAAATGCGAACACTCAGGGCTCTCTACAGGTCAATTCATCATTTATTACTCACTGGTTAGAAAGCTGCATGCATACTGGGGTATGCTGCTTCCTGAACTCCACACACATATGCTGACTTAACATTTACATATGATGGGAACCGGGCATCACTTGATCACTTGATCACTTGGGTCGACAAAGCACTGCAAACACACCAGTCTCCCTCTACTGGGACTTTGCACACAATGAAATTATGACTTGGAGAAGAATTGCAGTAATGCCGAATGGTCTACAATTCTAGCATATCCAGCCATAGTATCGCAGAATGCGTGTTTCAACCTCATTAAATTTTACATTTTGCACAAAGCATATATCACATCTGATAAGATCAATAGCATTTTTTTTAAATGATAGATGTCTGTTGTCCCCGATTTCAGTGGGAAAACACAGATTTCAACATAGGTTTTGGTTCTGTCCCCTTTTATCAGACACCCACCTGTCTCATTGAATGGGTGCTATAATGAAGTATACGCAGGATGTCTACACACTGGGTCAGTACAAATGCACAAAATCAAACAAAGTGATGGCTAAGTTCTTGGACCAGGGCCTTATATTATCCAAAAGGGGGATCAAAGATTACTGAAAGTTGAGAATCTCCTGATGCTTCTGGG
The DNA here is from genome assembly GCF_964263255.1 of Lissotriton vulgaris. Classification (NCBI taxonomy): domain Eukaryota; kingdom Metazoa; phylum Chordata; class Amphibia; order Caudata; family Salamandridae; genus Lissotriton; species Lissotriton vulgaris. The sequence continues at coordinate 1,409,426,213 of NC_141691.1, read as the reverse complement.
CGGGTGGCGATCAATGGAGGTATGGGCCACTGCCGATAAGAACTCAGAAGAATTACAAGGTATTTGTAAATGCCTCCACTCACAACAATGTGACACTATGCTGGAGACCTTTATATATGAGGTAAAAGCCCCCACCATGCAGCCTCTTGGTACTTGACAAAAGGACACTTCTTTAACTCTGATACCCTCCTTTACTTGTTTCATGTTAAGACAATGCAGAAAATCGTGTTGCTTGTAGTACACATGTTGCATTCACATGTACTCTGTCTAGTTGCTGTAAGAGTAGCATTTCCAGCAGCCAGCGGGCGACCTTGTGGGTAGCAGCCAAACATGTGGGAGCTATGGACCTTTAGTTTTAAAAAAAACAGTAATTTGTTGAAAATATTAAAGGTTACATTCATATTTTAGTTAGGTGTGATTAAAAAATCTGTTTTGTTTTCAAGAAAGCCTTAGAGATTCACTGAAGAAAACAAAGTTTAAAGGGACTTTATAGCCTGGTGAATATCGCAGTCACAGCATTAATATTTTGAGCTAATAAAAGTACAGAAATTCACCAGTTATTGTTAGCAGAGCTAGTATAACTTGCAGCCCCACCAAGCATTGCTAATGACCGCACCTGTTACATCACTCATGACATGTTCTATGGCATCATTTATATCACTCATGACAGCTCAAATTACATCATTGACCACATCACTGATGACATCATACACGCTTCTTTTATACACCTTACTCAATAAACTAATATGGTATTAGAGTCTGAAAGTAAGTACAAAATAGCTCAGAATAAAATAAAGCACCATTAATGCCATCACAGATATAACTCCCTTGAGTGTAGCAAATGTGTTTTGTGCAATATTCGCGCTATACCAAACACTTCACAGGTAGCCTAGTTCACATTAAGACTCAAACTAAAATATATGGTTAAACCTCATTACACAGCTTTAAATATGTATACAATTGTTCAGAGAGAGCAAAGTTGCTCACAATACTCAATGTCTTTTACAAAAATGAACGCCCTACTACAGACAGCCTTTACCTGTATCAAATCCTTCATAGTCACTGAACCTATATTGAGAATTGAAATTGATATGAATTGAAATGTGGGCACTGTATGCAGTGTTTAATCTATGGAGAGAGTTTACTCTGTACCACATTGTTTGTAGACAGTGAAAGTCTCATGAGAAATACACCACAGAGTGTTCAAAAGTGTTTACTAAGAACAGTGTTCACTCTATGCACCTTTTGTAAAAACACACTATTCACTTAAAATAACCAAGGTCTGAAGATTTTAAAGATCATACAACCTGCAGCCTTCATATTGTGGTGAACGTTTTACAGATAATCCATCTTTTGAAGCAAAAAGGACATGTACATAGATTAGTACCTGGTACCCACAATCTTCTTTTCATGTAGACATTGTCATGCTGAGATGATTCTGTCTAATAATTGCTTACAATACCTAGGGGTAGATTTACAAACATTCTGTACTGGGTTTGCCTCACAATAGTGATGTAACCAGCAGAAAATGTTTTGGTATTTACGGTCCAGTGCAAAACTTACTTTGCTCTTGAAAGTTGCCTAAAGTAATACAAAGCAGCACAAATTACTGCTTTCTCTTACCCAGTGTCAAGGGGGTATTACAAGGGTGGTACATGGGCGTTCCCATACAACCACCCATGCTTTTGGATGCAACACCCTAACTACTAAACAAAGTAGAAAGGGTTTGGAATTAAAAGTTAATGCCACTTGAAGGCAGGGGTTGAAAGAAGAAAAGTTTTCATTTCTTCTTTCTTTTATGACTTTGCATGTGTGCTGCACTGTACACTACACATGCAAAGTAGGATACATTTCTAAAACTGTTCTAGACATCGGATTTTGTACTGGAAGGGGAGACACGGAGTACAAAATCTTTGCTAAACTCACACCCACACCCTTGCACTATGGAACAAAGGTGTTTGCATGGCGCTTGGCATCAGAATTCTGGGCCAGCACTCAGGAGAAGACAGGAGAATGACATATCTCTGCAGATGATGAACTCTCCTGTTCTTTCCATCACTTAATGCTGCATAGTTACTCTTCAATATAAAGATTTATAATGTTGTGAATACCTCTACACACCTATGAAGTATTAGAAACACATGCATTTTGTAAACACCTGCACCCATCAGTTGGACACATCTCTGAACAAAATTAGGTGGAAAAGCAATATGGTAGGTACCCACCTCTATGTAAACTATAATATAAACAATACGCTCATTGGATGACGTCATCAGTGATATCATCAATGATGTCATTTGAGATGTCGTCAGTGATATCATAAATGTTATAAAACATGTCAGGAGTGATGTGCACTGCATGGATGGGCACAAGATCTAGTTAGCTCTGTTAACTCTAACAGGTGAATTTCCAACAATGGATTCTTCCCGGGCTTCAATATTAGAATTATTGTAGCCTCTTTCCAGGATCCTGGAATGGCCCCGGAAGTGGAATAAACTGAGTTGAAGAGAATCTGGAGGATAGGCAAAAGCTCATCACTTAATAGCTGATAGACTTCATTGGGGAGGGAATCAGGTCCAGCAGCTTTCTTGCTTTTAGCTCTCTTGATTTGAATCTTTATCTCCTCCGCCGAGATGGGTGTTTCTAGTGATTCTTTATCTGTTTTAGTTAAGACAGGCATGGACTTGTCCATTAGCCATGAGCTAATTGCTTCTGGGGAAGGTGTTATTTTCTCACTATATAAAGTTGTAAATAGAGACCAAAGACAGTCCTGGATATCCTCTGGATTACTAAATTGTGTTCCTACATTGTCTATGATAAGTTCATTTATATCATTTATTGCTCGGTCTATTCTTGCCTTCCACACAAGCAATGCTCCAGCTCTCTCCCCATACTCAAAGTTTACGATATTGCGTGTTTGCCATTGGGCCTTACATTTCCCATCCAGAAAGATCCTTTATTTTTGTCTTCCATTCTCAAGATCTTTTTCTAGTTGCGCCAAGCGCCTAGGGCTGTCCTGAATTACTTGATTTTTTTCTCTCTCAAGGTTTGTTATTCTTGCCTCAAGAGTCTGCAGCTCTTGTGCATTTTTCTTATTTTTAATTCTTATTTGGGTGCCTAACACCCCTCTTAAATTAGCTTTATAAGCGTCCCAAACTTGATCCATTGCGCTAGAACCTATATTAAGCGCAAAAAATTCAGTTGATGCCACTTTTACTGCCTGAATGATATTTGTATCACTCAAGTAGGCTCTGTTGAGAGTCCACCATGACTATCGACATGCTCCACTAGTGGTAAAAGTAAAGAGTAAGGGGGCATGGTCCGAAAGATGCCTAGGTGCTACAGAGATATTTTGGATCTTGTAAATGTCTTCTTTGTTGACTAAGACATAGTCTATCCTTGCAAGATGGTGGTAGTTTTTACTATGGAATGTAAAGCCTTGTGTGCCTCCCATTTTCGCTCTCCAAACATCCACCAAATTGATATTGAGGAGAAGATTCTTTAGAACCCTTCTCGATCTTGGAGATCCAATCAATCTACTGCAATTGGACCTGTTCATTACTGGGTCTAGGCGAATGTTAAAGTCACCCCCACCAATCATTGGAGGTGACGCTAAAATAAGATTATCTTGCAATTTAATCAAAGAAGAGGGGTCATCAACATTCGGACCATAAAAGGAACTACATGTAATTCTTTCACCCTCCGCTTCTAACTGGGCAATGATCCATCTTCCTGATTGATCTGTGAGGGTCGATTTTATCTCACATTTTAGACCCCTCTTAACCAATATTGCCACCCCTCGACAATGCACCATTTGCTGAGAGTGGCAGAAACACTGAACCACGGTAGTTTAGCGAAGATATTCTCAGACTCTATTTGAGTTAAATACGTTTCTTGTAGTCGGCAAACATGTATTGGCAACATCTCTATATATTTGAGGATTAATTTTTGTCGTCTTGGGCATCTCAGACCGTTCACATTCCAAGAAATGAATTGAATATTAAGACCTTTCATCTTGTTTTTTCATCTTGACTCCCCTACTTAGCAAGCAACCGTCATCACACTGTATAGATAGCCTGTGAGATGAGACATTTTTTTCCTTTTTTTTCCAGCCACCGTGCTCGCCCCCTAATTGACCTTCCCCCCTACCAACCCGTGCCTCCCTATCCTATTAATCCCTTGAGGAACCCTACTTACCAAAAAAAGGCTGAATGCCTATTTGGGCATTTTCCCCCTCTGGGCGTTTGATAAAAAACCTCATTTTAATATATACTTAAACTGGCGGCTTGGCTTGAGGCTTTGTTTAAACTTCTATTTCACCCCTTTCCTACCCCTCCCTGTTTTTCAACCTATATCTCCGCAATTAGGGTATCGGCTTCTTGTGGAGAGCGGATCATGTGCATGTGATTGTTCCACATTACACGCAAAGTCCCTGGGAATCTCAGTTGGGCCCTTGCCCCAAGTTCATTCAACTCTGGCAATCTCTTTCCCAATTCCCACTGCCTCTCAGCTGTTATATGGGAAACATCTGATCTAATAAAAAATGAAAATGAAGATTGTTCTGCGAATGGAGAGGAGATGGCACATTCCTTCAGAGCTGCGGACAGGATTTGTTCTTTTACTGTATAAGACAAAAAATTTACCAAGATCTTCCAGGGCTTTGACCGGCCCGGGTTCCTTTTAAATGGATCCCTATGGACTCTCTGTATTTCATGGTTTAGGTCTATTCCTGAGTGGTCCTTAAGCACTGTACATTTCAGGAGCGAAATTAAAAAGCCCTTAATATCATCCCCTTCTATTGCCTCGGGCGCATTCATAACCTTCAGCTTATTCTTCCTTGCATGGTTCTCCAACCTTTCAAGGTCATCTTTGAGCTCCTTGTTTTGCGCAGACAATTTCCCCAGCTGTGATGTCATAGCCTCTATAGCAGTTTGGATCTTGGGAATCTCTTCCTCTATTGCATCCGTGCATGCAGTGACTACTTCCAATTTCTGAGCCAATAACTCACAAGAGGACCGAATTGCCGCTTGATTGGCTTCAGAAACCAGGAACCTGTTGGCCAAATCTGCTTGGTTTGCCTCGGAGACTGTAAACCTATTGGTCATCTCTTCTTTCAGGGCCAGAAGAATATCTGCCAATGAGTGAGATATGGAAGGTGGTACTTTTTTCACTACCAAAGGACAAGTAGAGTCTTCCTTCATCACTTCTTCATTTATCCCCTATCCTAAAGTCGCTGATGATAAATCTGGCATATTTCTCAGATCTATTTCTTTCTCTTCGGTTGCTTCCTCTTGTTGATCAAATATAGCAAATCTATTGTTAAGAGCAATGTCTGGATGTACTTCTTGGGCCTGAACCTGCACCTGATTAGACGAGGGTAGTGATGTAGGTTCTGCTACTGCTTTCTTGGTGATAGATTCAGGTAGTGTTTTCTCTTTTTCATTTAGACCGACCTCAACAAGCGTATTTTGTGCTATAGTAACTGCATCAGGCTCATGGAGGGATTTCACTTGCACCAAGGTCTGTTGGTTTAGCTGAGGCTGAGGGTTTTTAGAAGAAGTAAGGGACATAACTTGATAGTAAGATTTCAGAGATGGTGTTATTCTTACTTTTGTCTCTACAATTCTTTTTTCTCGTAATTTTGTCGTGTTCTTATGTGTTTTAAAAAGGCCTGGGGTTATTGGTGATCCTAGGCGCTCATCCTGTTTAATCTGTTTGCCTTTCCTGGTGACAGTGTTAACTTATGCGACCAGAGGGGGTGCACGCTGCGGAATAATTGAATATGTAATCAATTTGTTTAAACCTATGTGTGCTGCTCTAGCCCTTAGTGAGTATCTAGTAGGTTGAAGGGCAAAAATACCCTCTTGTATGGATGCTCCACTCTCCATGCAGCCAGTGAACACCCTACCTATTATGTCTCTCTCCACAATTACATCTACGTCAAGAATAGTAATCTTAGGTCTACCCTTTCTTTTTCCAACAGAGTGGAACAATGGAGAGTCAAAAATTCCCACCGCTGCCCCACAGGAAGCAGCTATCTTTAATCCCCCAAGTGCGTCACACGTTTTAACTAGAGCCTTTTCAACAAAAAAACTTGCCTGTTGCTTCTCTGCCTCAACCTTCAATCTGCCTCCCTCTCCCAGGTAGTCTGACCTTAGAATGCCGTTTTTCCACAAACTCAGCCTTTGCCTCTGCCCGGACCGTCTCAATTCTGTGGCTGCTCTCTTCCACCTCCAGCCCGCTGTCGCCGTTGAAATTGCCTGCTCTGCCGTCGGCTCGTTCGTAATCCCTTCGTCAGGCGTCTGCAACCGTGTATCCCTCGCACAGCTCACACCGGAAGACGAGCAGTGGGCCGCTCCTCCTGCACTCTCCCTCGCCTCCTCCACAGACGCCAAATACACAAGTGCTGCCGAGGACGTTCAAAAGAGCGCTGAGGCAGACACCAGCGATAACGCGGACACTGACAATGCCGAGACCGATTCCCCTGACTGTGGGTATGTCCAGATCATTGTAGGAAAATTTCCAAGGGGGTATTCAGTTTCTGCCTCAATTCAGAGAGGAAATGCCCGCGGCCGTTTCAGTCAGCGGCCGCCATGTTCCTCCTCCACCATCCACGTCAGAATCCATTGTTGGGCAACTCCTACGGACCAATCTCACCGCTGAATGCCGATTATAAAATCTTTATGGGTATTTTAGCAGGGTGGCTGGACAAGCTTGTACCAAACCTAATTAAATCCAACCAGAAAGGTTTTATGGTCAGAAGGTTTATCCAGGAGCAAACGCAAGCCTTGATTGGTAACATCAATTTGGTTGAGAGGAGGAACAACCCTTTAGCCGTAGTGGCCTTAGATGCCGCTAAAGCATTTGACCGAGTGTGCTGGAGATACCTTTGGGGGGTACTAGAAACTGTGGGAATGGGCCCCATATTTATACAAACCTTAATAAAATGCTATTCTGGGGCGTCTGTGAAAATCCTGGTAAATGGTTCCCTGACCCCGAGTTTTGAAATAAAGAGGGGAACAAGGCATAGATGCCCTCTGTCCCCTCTACTATTTAATATCTACATTGAACGCATGGTGCAAATATTTAGGCTCGACAATACCATCAGTCTATTCAAATCACAAGAGTACCTGTGTAAAATAGCTCTCTACGCAGATGATGTCATTATATATACAAGTGATCCCAATATAGCTATTCCTCGGATTGGGACACTGTTGGGTTACCTTGCTAACTCGGCAAAAACGGAGATCATGTGTTGGAACACAGTGTACAGGGCTGGCCCAGAAAGTGTGGAGTTTAGGTATTTGGGGATCAAAATCATAAAAGATCTAAAGAAAATCCCCATGCTAAATATGGCTAAGGTTGAAACAGATATAGAGTACCTCTTTGCAAGATGGAAAAACCTCCCCCTGTCTATTTATGGCCGGGTTAATCTGGTAAAGATGACGGTCCTCCCCAAATTGACTTACCTGTTTAATACCATCCCCCTCACCTTTCCAATCAAAGCTATTAACACCATCACTGCTGCAGCAATTCCCCTGCTGTGCTGAGGAGCTCAGAAAACAATGCAATCATGACGAGCTCAGCTCGTCATGAGCACCCGAGAGGTGTACCTCATGACGAGCTCAGCTCATCATGAGCATTGAAAGGGTTAACAAAATACAGGGGAAGAATGGAAGTTTCATATGGGGACAAAAAAGCGCAAGACTGTCATGGAAGAAACTGAGAAGGAAGCAACTAAAAGGCGGCTTGGCTTTACCAGACATTAACTGGTATTTAATGGCATTTCAGTTAAAAAGCATTAGGATGTTGCTCACAACACCTTCTGAATCTAAGTGGGGTAGTCTTTTGAGGGAAATGACCATTGCAGAAGGAGATAACGGTCAAGGTTGATTCCCTTTTAAATTTGGGGCGCCCAGATTTTTTAAACGAGTACGCTTTAAGGTCCTGAAAGCTGCCTTGTCAACGTGGTATAGGATGAGGCGAGTATGGGGGCTAGGATACTTTTCCAACTCGGCCCCAATATGGGACTCTCCCGAGACCCCAGAGTGTTTGAAGGACAGCTTAGCGGCTCCATTGAGGAGGGAGGGTCTGCAGACATGGTCAGAACTGATAGATTTGGATGGGTTACTTCCTTGGGAATATTTTTCGGCCACAATTGGTCCCACACTCTCAAGATTAAAATACATACAATTGAGATCATGGTATGAAGCGGAAAAGGGCGAGATCAAAGGAGACTGGGAGCTCAAACAGCTTTTTTTAGATCCGCATCCAAAGAAAAAAGAAATAGCTAATTGGTATGCAAAGCTGCTCGAGGCGGAGAATAGAGTGATCCCGCCCCAATCCGCTGTGTGGAATTCCCTTCCTCAGGCTTGCCCTGTAGAAGAAAGGTTTGAATCGTCCTTTAAAATCCCATATTAATATGTAAAACCAGCAAACCTAAATGAGTGAGTAAGTGGGTATGTGAGTGGTTGCATGAGTGAGAAGGTGAATGAGTGGGTGTATGGGTGAGTAATAGGGTAGATAAGTAGCTGTATGGGTGAATGAGTGGATGTGTGAGTGTTTTGATGTTGAGACGGTATATGGGTATCTATATTCAGAAACATTTTAAGTTCTGGGTCTGCATCCATCTGCTTGTCAGAGTTGGGATGGGATTTGCTCTCCTCTTTTTAGGATTGAGGGGTTCTGAGGCAGTCTCTTTGGTGGGCTTCCCACCTCCCTCCTTTGACTTTGGTGGGCCTAGACACACCCTGTTTGGGGTCAGCCCCTGGGACTTCTTGGGTACTCTTGACCTTACCCATGTATCTGCTTTCTTCTGCAGATTGGTAGGGGAAGTTAAATCAGATTCTACCAGATGCTGTTTCAATACCTCTGTGGTACAGTTACTCAAAATGTGCTCCTTCATAATAAAAATTATATAGCCAATCATAAATGTCCACTTTGTTAACTACTTTCAGGCTTTCCAGTGCCTTGACTGAGGAGTCAACAAATTCCACCCAAGTTTGTTTGTGCCTCTTTTGGGTCTGTCTGAACTTAACTCTTAACTCCTTTGTGGTGAGTCCAAACCCCTCAATCAGTGTCTCCATCAAATGTGACTAGGACTCAGCAACAATCTCATCAAGGGTTACAAGTCTAGCTCTGCCCTTCACTGAGAATTCCTTCCAAACTAGAGAGCCCCAGTGTTGGCGACCTAACACCCTCATCCTGCAAGCTCTCTTTAAAACTGAAAACCACTTGGTTATGTCATCTTAATCACTAAACCTAGGAACTATCCCTTTGGGGATCTTAGTATCAAAAGACTCCTCAATGTCTTTGTTGCTACCACCATCCTTCGAGACTATCCCCTTCTAACTGTCTTCTCCTCTAAGGCTAGTCTACTCTTTTCCAGTTCCAGTTTTTTCTCCTTCAAGTAGAATTCACCAACTTATCATGGACGTTTCCTACCACCCTACCAATGGAAGGGATTCTAGAGTTATTTCTGCTATTTTCTACTGGTGTAGGGGATCTGGGAAAAGGTGCACAATCATGGTCGTCTCTAGTTTCCCTGACATCAGTTTGGGCTGTGACCAACTCTTCTTAATCTTCTGCTGTGTGACCAACAGAGGAGTTGTCACCCCTATCTAGGTTTTCTTGTTCTTCCTCATATTCTCTGAGGGCCTGTTACAGGTCCTCTCTCTTAGAGGCTACTTTAAAGCTAATTCATCTAATCTTGTATAATGCCCTCAGATCATTGATCTTCAGGATGGCGAGAATGGGCTGATCAAGGCATAGGAAATTCTCCATTATGCACTACTCATTTTATAAAGTTATGGGCTCCTAACAACTTTTAAAGCTTTTTCCTAATTTTATAAAAAATATCTTTAGACTTTTGACACAGGGCCCTAGCAATTACTATCAAATCTAGCCTTCAGAAAAATAATAAAAATCTTTACCTTATGTTTGAAGACAATTTAAGGATTTCTTTGTGCACTGGAAAAAGGTGGTACAAATCAAAAACAGGGGTTCCAGATCCCACTGCTGAAATACCAATGTTGCAAGGTGGCAGTAATATGTGATTTAGCTGGGAGGTCTTACCATGTAATACTAACATAATAAACAGATATGGACCTCGAATTTGCATTTAGCAGCCTTAGCTTGGTGCTGGTAGTGTGTTACAGAGCAGTCAGGCATACTCAGAGAATTATGTGCTAAGCATTTCACAGTACCAGCATTGACAATAACTGACACAACTCGAAAGAAATCTTTACACCAATTTAACAAAATAGAGTGTATTTTTATATAAATATTGGTACCAAAACATACTTTGCATCAAACATACAACCGGAGTTGTAGATTTTTAAAGCATTCACAAATAGATCCACTTTAAGCTCTCAAACTGGTCCCATTGAAATGAAGGGCAAAATCAAATGTGACACTACAAATGGCCCCTCTTTTGGATAAGGTCATGCAGGTCCCTTGACCAAGTTCCAACAGTCATTACTTCATTACCTTGCCCAGGGAGTCCGGGTGCAGATACTTGCAGGGATTTTGCACATACACAGAACTATGCACAGGATTATGGGACCTCAGTGATTGGGACTCAGCCTTCCTACCTCCTAAGAACCCACGAGAAAGGGACAGACTAGCAATAGTGTCTCACCCACTCTCCTACACACTCACGGAGAAGCAAATGATTAGACACCGCAGAACACAACACTCCTGGATCTCTGAGGAATCGTGGTAACAAAACACAACTTTTCGCACACACTCTCGTACCCGTCCACAATAAGATCTGACAGAGACATGAAACTAGTTTAAAATATTTATTTCAATTAACGTGCTCTAACATGCACTAAACGTGCCACAACAAGCAGAAAAATGCATAACACGAAAATAATTAGCATTGCAGCTAGTCCATACATCGTGAAGAGAGATGTCATTATAAAAAGACAATGGAGAAAGGACTACAGTACCTATCTTCCCTCCCCTTGGCTAGAAGAAGTAATATTATATAACAGAAGATCTCTGGGCTTTATCAGCAGACCCAATACCTTAGACTACAAATGGTATTTCTACATCATTATTGCATGTTGCTCTTTTACATGGGAAGGTCCCTTTCCAAGTGTGTGACCCCCAGGCATGCATCCCCATAATATAATAGCATGACGTTTCAGCCGAGGTTCATGTTCCTGTTTTGTCTAGGTGCTATGGCCTAACTAGCACAGCATAGCAAAGGCATTGTTTATCAACCTTGTTCACAATGTTCAGACGAAACTTCAGGAATAGGCAGAGAATGAACACAGCAGACAGTTCTCATGTGAAAGGCATAAACAATGTCTTTCACAGCAACTTAACCATTTAGTAACATGTGCAAAGCTGCACAATGGCGGCAGGCTCATGCTAACTTAGTGATGTAGACAATGTCCCCAGAGGCCATATAACACTCTCCCCTTGGCCAGGTTGTAGCAGCTAGAAACCAGAAGTCAAAGGTAAGCAGAGACAAAAACGCTTGTAAACAGGGCAAATCCCAAACAACATATTTTTTTTTAAAGTAGGCCACTAAACATTGATCCCCAAGCCCAGTTACAATGTGTTATTGAAATTCAAAAGATTATGAGCAATGTGGAACGCAAGTTGTTCCAAAAGGTTATCCCTGTAATTCACAGTAAAGAGGGACACCATCCAATAAGGTAAATCCAAGGAGCACACATGCGTCTCATAATCCACAGCTTCTAAGAGCATAGTAGGGCAACTTGCGTGAAATTCGATGGAACTCTGCTGCAAGAGTGGAATCACAGTCCTCCCATGTCACGAAAACCTTATTGTCATTACATTGACTGTGAAATGTGAAGGGTAATAACCACACTTCATGGAAGAAATTACTGCCCAGGGGCTCAAATCTACTGACAAGATAAAGTTTCATGCATGCAGTAAACTGAAATAGTAAAATTGGCAAAGGAATAACCCAGTGTATTAACTATACTGAAGAATATGTCTCTGCTATTAAGAACAACAACTGTTCCAATTCGTCAATGCTTAACATAATGTATGTAGCATCCTTCATAGACATAAGCTTTTGTTTATCTGTCAAGTTCAAAGCCAAATACAGTGCAGTGGTGTTTAAATAATCCCCTGGGACTTTTCCATTTTTCAACATTTGTAAATTCCAACCAAATTGCATTATTATTATTATTATTATTAAAGTTTTTGTAGAGCGCGTAGTAACTTGTGAGCATCCCAGCATTACAGAGCGTAACTAATTTTGACCATGATACAACACCGACACATCATTCTGTACAATGTCAATAATAGAGAATATTATACAAAGTATAAATACAAGATGACAAAGCATTAACACGGTTATCGGCCACATCAAGTATTTTTCTCAAATTGTCTTGCTCCATCTGTCTTGAGCGGAAAGCGGCTTCCATCTGGGACAGTTTCCAAAATTCATTATAGGCAACATATACAAATCGTTTAGGGCAGGGGATTTGGCACCTAAAAAAATAGAGCTAAATCAATATCACCTGATAAAAGAGAGAAATGTTGTTTCACAGATGACAATATAGAATGTTCCAACCATTGTTGACACAATTTACCTACAGAATATATAATAACTGAATGCAATTGAGTGAAACGAGGGTCAGGTCTACTGAGTGTAAACCCTCTAGAGGTATTTAAAAAGCATAAATGACATGCATTAGTATTGAGAGGCCATATTACCCAGCCCAAGTGATCAATATTTGGATGAGTTAAGGGCACCATTACAAGCCATGGTATTCAAATCATCAAGAGTTTTATTGCTATATTGCTGCCACTAGTCATAGGCAGCTACAGAAATAAGGGCACGTTTAAATGGTTAGCAGTTGCCAAACCAGAACATGTAGTGTGTTGAACAGTCTGATTTATAAATTTCAACTGTGATGCTATCAAACATGCATGATGTAATGATTCAGTACCCTGTACCTGCCAATCTTTGGTACACCAATATTGATTTCAAATCAACCTTGTACTTCCAATAATCATAACCGTTTCAGGACAAATCAAGAATAAAAAGTTGAAGAATATACCAAATGAGTATGGATCTGCATGAATGATGTGTGTGTTAGTGCATTCAACTCATAATAATAAGACTTTGGGTCAGACAGAATATCCCAAAAAATAGACATGCTTGTTTTTCTGTGTCTGAGAACTCTCCTGAGGCAGTGCAGGACAATGTTCCCATCGGGTGTAATTAACCTGATTTCTGACGGTGTAGGATGTATATACAAAATGATGACCATAATGTTGAAAATAGAATAAATCAGCATCATTGGCAGCATTTAAATACAGATCAAATGCAGTGTAATATTTGAAATCCGAAAACAGTGAATATACAGCATTAACATCCCAATCAGATTGTGGACCTGGCATGATGACATCACCCAAGGAGACATGGAAGATGTATGGCATTCAAATTGTTTATATCGGACTGTATATTTCATGTGGAACTTTATCTCAAACGATGCCATCAATGACTGGAAAGGCCGAAATATTAACGTTAGTTTCATCCTTCTTCATTTTCTGAGACGAAGTGTGTGGGGCCAAAACTCCATCAACTAAATGGACTGCAGAGCGTTCAGGTAAATAATGACTATTGATTAGAAGGAAAAAGACTGTCACAAAACCAATCCACATCAAGAGAAACACCATCTCGAGCACCAGCCAAACGTATTTTCGTGGACGAACCAGATAAATTTGTCGAAACCTGGAAATGAAAATTCAAAAACAAATCGGGGGCTCCGCCACAGTGAAAGTTGATGACAAAAAAAAGAATTTGAAGAAAAGTTGTCTCTATCCATATAATAACCACTAGCACCCAAGCAAAATAATGGCGGTCGATCAGCATTAAAAGATAAATAGATCTCAATATTAAGAATGGCAAGCACAAGTTCCACTGGTTGAGAGGCATAATCCTGAGACGCAGCAGTAGCAGTTGATAACAAAACAGGCAACATGTTGATCGAGGTCTCCACCTCACATTCCTGGTGTGAAGTAGTCACTGTGGAAGTCATCAGGCTCAGAGAAACATCCCACAGAGGAACAGTTACAGGCTTGCTATTCAGTATTGGCCAAATGGTGTGCCGTGACATGTTCAATGGAAATTAACTGATTCTCCTTGCGTCCAGGCAGCAGAGGTAAAATGACAGTACAAGTACCTTTCAAACCAAGAACTGGGACTGGTGCACGGTAGGAGGGACCAAATTCTTCTTGGTTCTGCAACTTCTCTTGGACCAGATCACCAACTTTAGGAAGCCAGCCAGTTACAGGAATCAGCAGGTCAGTGTCAATGGACGAAGGCAAATGTTCTTTTGCAAGAGCATCACAAGTCTTTTGTAGATCCTATAACACAGCGAAATGGTTATCTACCTCAAATGTTGCATCAATCGCCAGAAGGTCTAGAACATCAAGGTCTGGCATAAACATTTTAGCGCCACAGAGGATTTCGTATGGGGTCTGCCTACCCAGAGATCTTCTGGGAAGATTATTTAGTGCACGTTGGACTCCATACAAATGAACCAACCAACCTCTGCCAGTACCTAAGACTCTAGCTGTCAAAGATGGCTTTAAGTAACGGTTCATTCGCTCCATTGCTGAATTGCCCTCAGGCCTGTATGGAGACATATTTGTAGAAGCACCCACAGCAACTTCATTGCGTACTTGTGAGCCTTAGAGGCAAACACTGGACCTTGTTCCAAATGGAAGGTGCCACAGGCAAATGTTCAGACAAAGACACGCAAATCTCTATTGATATTTTGAGCCTCAGCACTACAATGCGGCCAAACCCACAGAATCTTGTGCACGAATCCACTACAACTAAAATAGTTTTATATGCAGTGTCAGATTTCAAAGGACTGCAATGATCAAGATAAATACAACCAAATGGATGATTTGAGATGTGTATCTGTGTATGAGGTGGACATGACACAAAGAATGTTTCATTTGTTGACAAATTTCAGAAGAAAGGACATAATTACGAGTATGTCTCCAAAGGCCACCCCACCAAAAACGTTGCTGTAAAAGTGAAACTGTAGCTGACAAAACAGCATGTGCAGAAGCCATGCCTTCATGTGCAGCAATGATCAGAGAAAGGCTGCGGTCCTCCCTGGGAATCAGCAGAACCCCAACGGATGGAATGCTCACAAAAGGGACCTGAGCAGGAAACAAATGGTATGAAGGGAAACCTTTTAGGAACTCTGTCCCATCTTTTGTCGCAGCAATTGTTGCAAGAATATCATTATCAATCTTAGCCATGGAGCTAGTAATTGCTACTACAGAACATGTGGCTACTGCAAATCTGGCTGCTTCATCAGCCAAAGAATTATCAACAGCATGTGCTCTCACACACTGATGGCCAAGAGTATGTATAACATGTGTGAGTGGCAAGCATTCTTTAAGAGCGGCCACCCGAACCCAAAGCATTTTATGCTTTATTGCGCTTCCTTTAGAATCTCTATAATATTTTTGAGATCAAAAGAACAAATTGTCATTGAAGGACTGTACACAGAAAAAGGAATCACACACTATAAGAATGGATACATCAGGGTCAGTGAATTCTAGTGCTAAAACTAAGGCATGTAGCTCTGCCAATTGAGTCGTACAGTCCCCAAGAGACTGCGTGTCCACTAAGGAAGACTTGAAAACCCTGTCACCCATAGAACTTGCTACAATAGCACAGGCCACCGAATAAGCATGTTTGCAACCAATGGTCGGTTGAGCAGAATCGTCTGTATAAATGACACACTTGTATCGATCAAGAGGAAGCACAGACAACGAAATCGGATGAACTCCTTCATATTGTAAAAACTCCTGTGTCTGCAACGATGGGTCAAAGATAAATGTGACAGCAGCTGATGTCAACAAACTTGCCCACTGAATCCAATATGGATGTAAAGCTTTAGAATTCGGAAAACTTGCCATTGTGACTGCTTCTAGAGCAGGCACAGGTGAGACGATCAGAATGAGTTTACCTTGAGCAACAGAGCATTCCTTAAGAATCTCAATCTGCACTGAAGTAAGTATTTCCTCAACTGTAGAAAAACGCATTTCAGCTGAAGTGCACAAATGCGACTTATAAGCAATGGGGACTGTATCACCCTCATTGTACATCAAGTAAGCGAAACCCACCATTCCTGGTATAATCCGTATGACTGAATTTATGGAACTGTCTTAAGTTAAAGAGAAGTTGGTCGCAAGCAAATCAGACTGCAAAGACCGAAGAATTGCAGTATGTTCCGGAAGCCAGCTGTAAGTTGAAAATGTGGGTTGTATCAACTCATAAAGAAGTTTGATTTGCTGGGCAGAATCAAGAATGTATGTCCTCCCAAAATTGAAAAATCCCTTCAAAGACTGTAACTACTTTAGAGTGGATGGAGGTTGCAATTGAGCACATTTCTCCAGAAAGTGGGGTCCAACTGGTGAGTCTCTATCCCAGCCAATCTGATTTCCGATACACAGCCGGTGCAAGGGGTAAGGCCCACTCCAACGCGTAAGCTTGTTTAGCCTCCTTAGAGACGTAACTCGAAAAACTCTGGAGTATCACGTCCTCCCCTCAGAAAGAAGCCAAAACAAATGGAGTAGGCCAATCTGCCTCCGCCAACAAAATGTCGTAAGGTTTTCCTAAAAGACTGCCTTCTTTGTGCGTTTTTTATCACCTTCAATTTGGAGCACTATCTCATAAAGTCTATTAGGTGGTGCAACTCAAGTGTCAGCTCTTTCTACTGTAATAAATGTATCAGTTGCTCTTGCCTTCAGACAAGGATGGAGTGCTTCCCACAGCACAGTAACTTCCGCTGCGCTGTCGAGGAGTGTCACCGCCCATCTCTAAGCGAGGAGTAGGGTCCTCACCATCTGAGGCATATTTGGCTGTTAAAGCAGCAACTTTTTTCTTTTGAAACGGGGCACGATAAGGAGGTTGTCCCTCCGGTTGGGCTTTTTCGCCAAACTGGTGTGGCAGATCACGTTGCCTTGTCTGCGATCCTGTTGCTCCTCTCCCCCGAACTGTTGATCCGATGATTCTTGAAAGGAACAAGAGGAGCGAGGATCAGGAGCCTGAAACCTCTCTGGTGTCTTCATTTTAGAGCGGTCACGCAAATCATGCCACCACACTCAGTAGCATAAGGAGTCGGTGAACACGCATTTGAACCCTGCTTCTGTTGCTGCAGCTGTTTATTTTTATTCCAAGACTTTTTAGGAAAGACTGGACGCCCCTCCTTTTCAGTAGTGGGCTTATTTTGTGGCTGAGTAAAAGGTCTAAGCCCCAAATTATTGCATAACAAATATTCATAAACAATAATTCTTTGCTTCAGGGGCGGGAAGGGCTTTGTCCTCAAGTGGGGGACAAGTACATTTGCCATCCAGGTCAGTGAAGCCTTTGATGCTCACCTCCTTGATTGCTATCACACTAGCCATCCTGGGCCCAGGCTTTTGTCTCCATCCAGGGGAATTGCTAGCACATCCTATCAGGTGAGCAGGCTTTGGTCTTGTCAACAGACAGGTCGAAAAAGCCCTGGAACTCTATACTAGGGAACTATAACTTGCTAATTGGGTGTTCCATAAACAGTTGCCTTTTGGGGAAAGTGCACCTATTTAGCAGATCCCAGTGCACTGTTAGAGTAAAAAAACAGCATCTAGCAGTTCTAATGGGGGCAAAAACAGAGGGGGGCATGTGGAAAAAAATCCTAGTTTGCTGAGCCTCTGAGTGGGTCAGTGAGTGGGTACATGATTATCTGAGTGGCTCTGTGATTTGGTATATGAGTATCTGAGCGGGTCTGTGAGTGGATGCACGAGTGTCTGAGTAGTTCTGTGAGTGAGTGAGTGTATGAGTTTCAGAGTGGGTCTGTGAGTGGGTGCATGAATCTGTGAGTGGGTGAGTGGGTGTGGGAGTTTCTGAGTAGGTCTGTGAGTGGGTGTGTAAGTCTCTAAGTGGGTCTGTGACTAAGTTTGACTCTGTGTGGATCTGTGAGTGCATGCATTAGTTGCATTAGTGTGCAAGTGAATGTGTGAATTTTTTTAACCTTTTTTTTCTGCAAGGCTCGCGACTCCGCCCGATGTTTTTCCGGGACACGCTAAGCTTCTCGATGGGTCAGTGACTTCAACCACATGGAAAAAAATGGTTTACCATTTTCAAACTCATAAAAGGTCACTCACACAGCCCTATAATACACCCAGGGGGTAAGGGTACCCCTGGCCTGACCTCTTACCTATTTTCTAACCATATTTTCTATACCCCTGGGACTGTGTCCCGCTCCATAAAATGGCAGGCGCAATTTTTTAAACAGGTTCCTTCCTGCCCCCAAATCACAGCACTGCTCCTGATGCATGGGTTCGTGAAGCTCCACGCACATGTCAGGAATGATACACATCTCTAGATATCCAAAGTTGGATTCTTTTATTAAATCCGAAACTACTGAACAGATTTACAACAAATAACAAAAATCACTCTCTCTGGACCAATAACAATATTTATGTCAAATATGTTGTAATTCAGTTCAGCGCTTCCAGCTATGGTCGTGTCAAAATTCCTATGGGAATTAACTTGAGAAACATTTTGTTTACATCTCTTTTTCTCTGCCTCAACACACCAGTTCACTCCGACACTTCCCAGGGGCAACTGGAACACCAGCTCACTTTCAGGTGTGTTATAGTTAGCCTGGACCACGCATCATCACAGACTCCACACAAATCGCCCCTACCTCAGTGCACCACAACTCATGAACCCTTTACGATAGAATCTTCTGTGTAATATTTCACATTTAGTTCTCCTACCTTTGAACAGCAGGAGTCATAAACTGTTTATGGTGAAATATCTGTGTATGATATGATGATTACTATTGTACTCTGTACCAACAGCAACATAATAAAATGGAGTTGAGCACATGTGCCCGTACCCACTTCAACTATCTATCTGTGTCTCTGTATTCATTATGTTTGTAAAATGCTACCCCTGGGCCCTACCGCAATATATTGTGCTGTAAACAACGTATGCAACCATATTACCTCTGGCAAAAACTTGGGTTATATAACTTTTTCTCGCTCATTCTACAAATCAAAACGTAGAAACGGGATCCTTACAGTACTGCAAGCAAAGCGTATAGTAAATTTATAAATGTGTGCGATTGCTCAAGTTTTTTTTGTATCATATTTATATAGCGCCAAGTTGACCTAAAACTATTTCAGCAGTTTACATGACCACCGTATTTACTGTACATTTTCAGGCACGCGTAGATTATGTCATTTCTCTACAATAACAGGATGTGGACGTGACTCCGAGGCTGGAACACTGATTTCCAGCACCAAGTTCGACAGTATACCCGAATGCCAATAAGTATATATATTAGCTGCACTTCATATGCCAAAAACTGCAACCTAAAGCTTTCATAGCCCTGTATTGCTACAGCTACAACATTCCACTGACTGTACAACAAACATTCATATTCTCAGAAATGCGTCATGTCCCACATCTGTTATGTGTGAACTAGGGATGAATATAGGGTGAGTGATACCCCGTACCATTCATGTTGTGTGACACATTTGCGTTTAAGATCCGGATGACAGCATAATTACAACACAAACACCTGAATCACTTGATTTCTCAAATAGCTCACAAAGGAGCCACGCCCATAGCTCCGGAGTCATTGTTCACAACCTCGCGCAGCACTGGCACACGTCAGGCCAGCCCACTCCGGTTATGTTACAGGAAATCACAACAACGCTACATGGCCCAGATTTTGATTCTAGTGATCTGCTAGTTACAGGTCTAGTTCTCAGAACGGCACACACACTTCCTAATAGCTGGTATATACCCACACCATACCCATCCAGCACAAGCATCACAAGACAAGTGACCCTACCAATAAAAAAGACTGGACGCACGTGCTCTACAACATTTTACAGTAGCTCCCATCGAAACGCTGTGATGGCCCATCCTGGTGGTTCGTACACCTTATGTAGGCCCAAACCACCGAACAGGGGGCCCACTACCACGTGCGTGGCCTTTTTGGTCACTGAGTTAGTGGTACCTCAAGGACTGAGCGGGTAAGCAACCTGCGATGATTATGAGTGCACGAGTATGTCCTTAGCCATAGTGATATCAAGACTAGGGGTGGGCGGAATTTGCATAATCGCGCTACGCAAATCCCTGCAAAACTCTAAAAAATCTCTGCGAACGAGCAGAAATTCCACGAACATGCGGAATTGCTTGTTCGCAATGCTTGTTTCCTGTTCGCAACTGCTGTATGCATGCTCAAAGGGAAATATCTCGCAAACCCGCATTTTGAGAACGCAAACAAGCAAAATAATTCACGAAGTCGCGGAACGCAGAATTTTGGACAATTTCAAGTTATCTGCGGAACGCGAATTTACACAAATTCCGCAAATTCCGTGAGCGGAATATAATTTACCGCCCAGGCCTAATCAAGACTCAGCACCAAATGTGAGACTTCTTGGTGGCAAAGCGGGACTGCATGTTGTAGAAGGTGCCCTGCCCACAAATAGGTGAGCAGTGAAGCCTATGTGTGCACCGGAGGGAGTAGATGCGATACAGCAGAAAGGATACAAAAAGGTGACACAGTGATTTAGACGTACACAGTCCTACATATCCTATCTTTTTGCATTTGTATATTTTTGTTAATAGCAGGAAAGTTAATATTGTTGGTCAAATGTCCGTCGCTCCCACATGCGTAGCAAAGTAGATGAGTATTTTTTTTTATACTATGTATTCTTAAATTTACCATCTTATTTGGACAACCTTTCCTTTCTCAATTCATTTAGGATTCGAGCCTCCGTTGCTGTGCACAGTACAGCTCCTTTATTCTTTATAGTGCACTTGATAGAGATGGTCAATCTCTGGATTTAGCCACAATGATGACACTAGAGGAGATGTCTATAGCTAAATCCTCTACCGTCTCACCCAAATCACATCTAGGCTCATTGAAATTGACCTCTTTGAATACAAGGTCTTTGCAGAAATATAGTCTGGAGATATTCTCCCTGCTTCAGGATGAGGATATTGATGTTCTGACCCTCACTGAGACCTGGCTAGGGGACAATTCATTGCCAGATATTATAGCCGCTCTTCCGAGTGATTACGAGATAGTATGGCACAATCGTACACACAATGCTCGAGGGGGGGGAGTAGCAATCCTGTATAAAAAATCACTTACAGTAGTTAAGATACTAGCAGAAACAGCGGATCTGGCCGACATCCTTGGAGTAAAAATCATGTTTGATGATCTGTGTTTTGTGATTCTCACAGTCTACCGTCCACCAAACTCTACCTCAGCTTTCAATGATTTATTTATGCCCATTATATCTGATATTTGCTCAAGATATAAAAAGGTAGTAGTAACCGGAGACTTCAATTTACATTGGGATAAGGCCCATAAGGAACCGGGAGCCCGATGTTTAGGCATAACCATGTCTTCACTGGGCTTTAAGCAGCTGGTAAAGACCCCCACCCACACAAAGGTACACATCCTTGATCTCATCTGGGCTTTAGAGCCTAAGGTGGCCCTTTTGGAAATTTCACCCTGCATATGGTCTGACCATTATCTAGTCTATTGTAACATCCCTATCGATGCAAAGCTGATACAACCTCCCCCTAAAATGAAGAAAGTCCGTCAATGGAGGAAAGTTGATTTACAAACTTTAACGGACAGTCTTTTGGAACTTGTTAAACCAATGATCTTTAATGGTAATTTAGACCAAGATTATAGAGATGTAGTGTGTAATCTGAAGAAAGCGATTGATCAGATCGCACCGGAGAAGCTACAACTAACTAAAGGAGTAGGAAAGGGGGCACCATGGTTTACATCGTCTCTAAGAGAACATAAAAAGAAACTCCGTCAAGCTGAAAGAAGCTGGAGGAAAACTAAAGATGAAGGGGATCGAACACAGTACAAAAACTTGCTCAACGCATATAAAAAACTTACTCTGGATACTAAAGCTAACTACTACGAAATTCGGATAAACCAAGCTGAAAATGTCCAGAAACAAACATTCAAAATTCTAACTGAGTTGAGCAAAAAACCTGAAAATACTGAAACAACAATCAGTTGCAACATGTTTCAAGACTACTTTTTGGAGAAGGTAGACACTATCCTCTCTGATGTCAGGCAGAGCACAGTACCCGGATCTAATATACCTCAGGATGTTCAGACTCCTTCTGAAGTCACTATTTCACAATTTCCATTAATAGATCCGATGCGTCTTGAACAACTTATGAGTAAAACTAAATCGGGCTCCCCGGCAGACCCATGCCCCCCTAGTGTCTTTCGTTTGGCACGCCCCATTCTAGAAGTACAGATTACCTCCCTCCTGAACAATTCACTGGAAACAGGGATGGTACCAGCCAGTTTTAAGGAAGCCCGAGTGAAGCCACTGATAAAGAAGCCAGGAGCTGATCCTACCATCTTGAAAAATTAAAGGCCTATCTCCCAACTACCGTTCTTGTCCAAAATCCTAGAACAACATGTGCTGAAGTCCCTGGCCTCGTTCCTGGAGTCTCACCATCTCTTTTAGGAGCGTCAGGCAGGATTTCGTGCACACCATAGCACCGAGTTGGTGATGCTCTCAGTGCTAGATGAGCTTAGGGGGATGGTTGACAGTAAAAAAACGAGCGCCCTGATACTTTTAGATCTTTCAGCGGCGTTCGATACTGTCAGCCACACCCTGCTCTTGGATAGGTTGACCAAGTTCGGGATTCGGGATAAGCCTTTCAATGGCTTCAATCCTTCCTGTTAGGTAGGACACAGCGGATTCAGCTGGGGGATAGTTTATCGGAGGTGGGTAACTTGACGTGCGGAGTCCCACAGGGCTCAGCACTATCCCAGTATTATTTAATCTTTACACACAACCATTGATCAACTCCCTGGTAAACATGGGCTGTCGCGTATTCAATTATGCTGATGACACCCAGCTGCTACTTAGCATAGACAATACGGTCTCTGCACAGAAGTATGCTCAAGATATTCTCAGATTTGTAGGCAGTTGGATGCCGACAAATCTGTTGAAAATCAATCCTGAAAAAACTGAGGTGTTAGTGGTTTCGACCATAAGCTCGCCATGGAGCAATCTATACTGGCCTCAAGAACTGGGTCCCACCCCAACAACCTGTGACAAGGTGAAAAGCCTTGGAATTAAGATTGACAGCGAATTGTCAATGGCCAGCCAGATCTCCTCGGTTGTAGGGACCTGTACCGGTCTAATCAGACAACTGCGCAAACTAGTTCCCCTTTTCTCTACATCAATGCTTTGCACTGTAGTTTCGGCTACAATTATCTTGAGGCTGGACTACGGGAATGCTCTCTAGCTGGGTCTACCGAAAAATCTGACCAATAGACTGCAGGTTGTTCTGAACAATGCTGCACGACTCATTTTCAGACTCCCAAGAAGATCCCATGCCTCTCCTCTGCTACAGAGTCTCCATTGGCTTCCTATTAGGCAAAGGGCAGAGTTTAAAAGCCTTTGCACGGCCCATAAGGCAATTTATGGGCAAGCACCTGTCTACATCAAGGAACGATTGGAGATCCATAAACCTGAACGAAGACTGAGGTCATCTGACGCTCAGTTGCTAGTCTGCCCACGGTTTAAACTGGCAACGAAGGGCGAGAGATCTTTCTCAGTTTTACTTCCTCAAATCTGGAACAGACTACCCGAGTCCCTTTGTAAAGAAGGTAACCTCCTATGCTTCAGGAAATCATTAAAAACACTTCTATTCAGGGAGGCCTTGGGTTCACATTAATTTGCACATGCTACTGACTCTTCGATCTGTTTAAGAGTTGTTTTTTCCTTCGGTCATGAGCGCCTTGAGACCTGCCGGTGAGTTGGCGCTATAGAAACCAAAGCTAACAATAACAATAACAATACTGCTCACAAGGTGCAATACATTTTCTATGTGAAAAAAATGAACTTAACCTACGAATCGTACAAGCCTGTGCGTGTCTGTTTCCTTCCGTGCTAAACCATTGGCCTTTGCGTGCAACTTTTTCTAAAAGACTGCATGCAATTGACCAGAGGCGGGCGTATTGATCTGTCCATGGCCTATTGGTATCTATTACGCATTTGCTGCGCGTAATAGACTCCAATAGCACATGAGGTTTCAATTATCGTGCCCAGACACAGGCGTGATGATTGAAACCACGTGTATTGCTGCGCACCACTTGTTTTCTACAGCAGAATGGAAAACAGTACTACTCTACTAATTGTTCATAAATCAAAGCCCATTAAACAAGTTGGAACCGTACAAATGGTTTTATTTTTAATGGGGCAGGGAAGGTGTATGAAAGGGCGATGTTATTCTTCGACATTAAGATAGTGACAATTACCAATCATAACATCTTTCTTCTACTATCTTTTAGATGTGGACCTTCAGGGTGCACTATGTCCTGGCACATGGTGGAAGACACACCGGTGACAAAAAGGTGAGCTGCGAATGTTCTTTTCAGAGTCACTCTCTCACTCTCTCTCTTCCTCTCTCCTTTGATTAATAAATGACGCACAATCTATCTTCCTTTTTATCTAACAGGTTGTGTTTCACAAATAGGCCACCCCCCAACACCTCCAAAGCTCAACGTTTGAGGAATCTGTGATGATGCATGGCCATCGTACCAACACCTAAAAAGGTAGGTGGACCCTCTTTCAAACACGCTGGTGGCACAAGGTGAGCAGAGAAGCTTCCTTCCGAAGCAACAAGAAATCACCTCTGGACGGGGAGAGTCAATAGTGTACAGCAACTTGAGTGCGTAGGAATGTATATTCACCTCCGGGCAGTGGGAGTGGATAGGTTGCAACAGTCTGGGTGCGCAGGAACAGGCACTCACCTCCAGACACTGGAAGTGGATAGGGTACAGTAGTTTGGGTGCACAGTAATGAGAACTCACCACTATGCAGTAGGAGTGGATGGGGTAGAGTACCCAGGGAGGAAAAGAGCACACAGACACCTCCTTGAAGTGGGAGTTGATGTAATACAGTAGCCTGGGTGTGTAAAGTCGTAACGCAGAAATATACATGTGCACTTGTATGTACTCTGCAAATACTAATTGTATACTATCTTTCAGATCACTAAATTTGAGGGTGCACTATAACCCGGCACGCGATTGGACACACACCGGTGGCAAAAAGGTAAGCTACGAAGATTTTCTCCAGTATCAACACTATCTCTCCTGCTCCATCTATTACTTTCTCTCTCTCACACTTTCAATGTCTTTTTTTCTCTCTTCCTCTCTCTCTCTCTCGTTCATTTTTTTCTATCTTCTTCTCTTCATTCTTTCTCTCTCTCTATTCCTCTCTCTCACACTATTTCTCTTTCTTTTTTCAAGTTATGAACATTGCTGTCCACAGTGCAGATTAATACATCAAGGCTGAATTTAACACTGTCTGCAGTATAGATCCAATGCAAAATTCAAGTTGTGACATCTGCTAAATACAGTATTTGCAAAAGGCAAGCAGAGCGGCCTAGGTGCACAAGGCCTCCAAATAAACACAGTGTGAAGTAATGATATTGTCCTGCATAATGACATGATCTCTCACCTCATTCTGTCTCATCTCTGAACAATTTTAGAACTGCTGCACCATACTGTAGATCTGAGCCAGCGGGCACTTCCCTACAGACAGCTCTTTAGTGCGGACCTACGAGAGGGGTGGGAGGCATCAGGCACACTGCACACGTGTGGATTAGCAATATTGCCAAGTGTGATGTTAATTTGTTATCTTTGACCTCATTCAGTCACATCTCTTATTTTAAATACCATCTGTACCATAAGGTGGGCCTAGGCCTACGAGCACCGATGCCCTACAGACTCTTGTTGACGGTGATTCTGCGGGTGGGTTGGGGTGCACTACCCAGCCAGCAACAAGTGCTGCTCTACAGACAAATAACGTTGGCTTTTAGGACACTTTAGTTACTTCCTTACTGAGTGTACATGCACATAGGCTCCTGCCACTGCATTACACGCGAACATTAAGCTTCTAGCATGTGCTCTATTCCTATGTATATAAACATTAGCATGATATATTATAATTTAACCTTGTGTTTTCTCGTGCACTCCAACTCCTCTTTGAACCACGATTATCACTAACGATTGATGGTACTTCAAAAACAAAGGATGCACTCAACTCCTATTTTCTATCAAGCTTAAAATAACCATTCATTTACCTTCAAACAATTCCACCATTTAATTACTTCTCTCTTTACAGAAAGTAATTGATTGGCTGAAAGGGGCTGAGCGGGAACTCTCTCCTGCAATGATGCCCTGAGCAATCTAACACCTACCATGGCAGTATCAAGACACCATTCCATTGTGGAGACCTGCTCTTCTATACAAATGTACACCGGACTAGGAGCTTTCACTAACACGTCGTGGGACACCAGTGGTGGCAGGTGAGCTGTGAAGTCTTAGTGTGCAAGACCTACAATTGAGCACATTGCGGGGTAGGGACTAGGGTGCAGCACTCTGGGTGAACAGGTGCATACAAGCGATTTTCCATTAAGTAATAATGTAGCACTATATTATCTAACAACAGCCATCGCTGGCTTCATGTATTTCATTTTAAGGACTTCTTAAACCACACTCTATATCGCAGATTCCTGCGTGCTAGACAAACGTGTGACGAACAGTTAATACTAAAGACTGAGTGCAATAGGCCAATGCTCTATCTCCTCCTGCCTCTCTACTTTTAACTCTCCCTCCTCTTCTCACTTCCACCCACTACCCTCCGTTCCATTTTCACTATGATCCTTTAATTCAAACTAGCTTTTTTTACCTCTTCCACATAGCACACATACATATGTTTCATTTTTGTCTTGCATGTTACCTACGCTGCTACCACTGGAGTCCATCCACGTTGTGTTTATTATACAGTTCTGTTAAAGTTACATTTCTATTTATTTACTTCTATTTTATTAAAGGATAAAAAAAATAACTGAGTGTATAGGTCTTTTTCTGACAACATTTCACTATTATTTAGTGATATAATCATTTGTTTATAGAAGATTTTAAACTTAATACTACTTAAAATTACAGTGCATCTACAAAAAAAAATGTAAACAACACTTAGGCACATAAATTGTGAGTATTTATACAACTACAAGAGTTCTATGAGTGAATCACTTTATAACACGATAAGTACTGCCTGCATGATTACAAAACAAATAAGGCACTGCCTAGCACCACAGAGGCTTCAGAGGCTGCCGAGGCATACCCTGCATATTAAAATAAAGATCCTGAGTATGACAATCCCCGGTCTTAAGTTGCCTCGAACTCCTCGAACAATTAGTAAATATTTCTCGGAAAGGTGGCCGTCTCCTAGACTACAAAACGTCTCTGTACCCTTCTGCCCCAATTCACATGTGACATTAACACAGTACTTAGGGGCATATTTACAAGGAAGCCATTAAAATTATACCCCTTAATTTGTAAAAGAGTAACTGACAGAGCTCAAAGTTTTATTAAGAAAAGAATGGTATTTATAACTAGAAGTGTAATACCTAGGATGACTACCAGCTCTTCTACCTTTCTTAATAAGAGGCTGTAGCTGTGATTAACGGTTCCTATGGAAAATTTAGGAAAAGTCAAGCACACTTCCTGTTAGGATTAGCAACATTGTTTGCTGAACTTGTGACCTGTGTGCTCAGTTGAGTGTTCCATAAACTGTTACTATGGTAACAGGCAGTAACCAGTTTGGGGGTAGGGTTCAAAGGTGCTGGCTGTACTGAAACTGTCATATTTACCCAAAGTCCGCTACATGACAGAGGGGAAAGCAAACAGAGATGACAGAACACTGTGTACATTAGGAGCAAATGAAGTACATACATCCTTGAATTATCGCCGCTGTAGCGGCAGGAAACTGCCGCTAAAACGGCGATAATGGACTTGATAATCGTTTGTTGTCTTACCGGAAGATTCTTACTACTCTGCTCTTTGCTATGGCAGTGTTGGAGCCTTACCTCCTGCCCTGCCATAGCAAACTTGGTTTACATTTTGAATGAGAGAACAGGGAAATCTGTTCTCTCTTTCAAGATGCAAAGCAGATTGCTTTTTCCCACTGAGAGCTGCATATTAGCAGGTCCCTATGTGGAAAAGTAATGGCGGCTTCAGAAGGACGAGGGGAGTTGGCTGGGACCATAGAGACATTGGGGCTCCACCCACGGTCCCCAACGTTGTATATACACCCATGAGATGAGAACCCAGGGAAGAATGCAAATTAGTAGTAAGTGATCATTTTTTGTACGGTAAAATTAGGAGTCTATAATGAGCATATTTACAAGAACAGTGTTAAAATGTTCTGGTGTAAACCTGGGCTTCTAGTGGAACTCTCAGGAATTCTCAATAGCCTATTATGAAGCCCATTATCGCTGCTTTAGCGGCATTTTCCTGATGCTAAAGCAACGATAATTTTAACGCTGTCCTTGTAAATATGCCCCAATATCGTGAGAAATACAGCAATAATTCATGTTCGCAAGTGAAAAGTGTGTTAATTTAAGACTGTGGACTTTACATATCATTCCACCTCACATACTAAACATGCTTACGTCTACTTCAGAGCACATGTTAGGATCCTGCATAAACCGCAATTAGCGAGAATTTTGCTATCGCTCCTCAAGTCCAGGGCCACCTTGTACATACAACGCTATTGTCGTACTTCCCTCTTCCATGTTCTATTGCCATAGGAAAACCTACCTTGCCTCTGGGAATGCTTACATTGCAACTCATTGGAGATGCGAGGCGAGCCGTTAGCAAAACGGCTGCCAACATGTGTTAATGCATCTTAGCGTCGCCTAGTAAACAGGCCGATATATTTTTCACTGCATTTTTGGTTTTTAAAAAAAAGAATTTGTGTAATGGCCCTCGTTAATATGCCCTCAAGTTTGCTATGAGAGACCGGGAACCTCGACTCCCACCCTGCCATAACAAACAGCAGTGACCCTGGGGTAGGCACCCGTACACACAGCAGGAGCCGGCCCTGGGGAGTGGTATTCTACAGGGCCCTTGACTGCTCCAGAATGGGGGCCAAGCAGCCCCTCTTCCACAATATAAAAATCCCCGGAGGGTGGTGTTCCCCGGGGCTTGGAGGGACCTTTGAACCCCCAACCACTTTTTTTGAAAGCCCCAAAAAGTAATGTCCCCGGGACTACAGGGAGCCTTTAGGCCTATGTTACCCAAGTATTTTACTGGGGGAGTACCTTTGAGCCCCCCCACGCCATTTATTTTGTAGCTCCCAGGGATGGCCTTTCCCGGGCTATGAGGCCCTCCGGACCCCCATCAAATGTAATATTTTAGACCCAGACATTTGCGTCCCCAGTAGCACATTTTTAAACAAGCACAGGAGCCCGCTCTTTGTTTTTGTTTTTTTTACGGCGGATCCATGTACCCTGCGCACAATTCTCCTTTTTTTTAAAGTACTTTTTTTTGGGCCCTGAGGGACCTTGTGGGACCCCCTAAGCAAGTCTAGAGGCTCAAGATATTTCTAACCTGCCCCCTTTATACGTTTTGAACACTTGTTCCACTGATTTCCAGACCCTCGCTTCTGCCGAAGCACAAAATGGCTGCCAACACGTCCAGGTTTCGAATGTTGACAACCACTTGACAGCCAGTTAGCATTAGTTGCGTTATCAGGACGGTGCGCTTAGGGTGAACTCAGGATGCGCAGATCCACCGCGGCCATAGATATATATGTACATTTAATTGTGATTTTCTCAGGAACTACTGAACGGATTTATACCATTATAGCAAAAGGCATGAGTCTGAACCAAGGACTACCTCTTCGCCAAATTTGGTGTCATTCCATTCAGCAGTTCGGGAAGTAGCCGCGAGGAACGGTTCCTATTGAAAATTGCATGGCGAAAACACATTTTGGGACCCCCTTTTTTCTCAGCCCCGCTCCATGAATCACCCCAAGCCTTTCAGGATAGTAGCAGACTGGAACTAGTTTTGAAAATTTCGCGAAGAATCTTCAACCAGCGCCATTCCAAATACAATGTTGCGGATTTTCTATGAAAAATAGGTCCTAACTATAACTACCTGATTCAAATGTTCCTTCACTTATTTAATAAGTTGTGTTATTACCTTCATAGGTTGTTTTTCATTCAGGCAGACTTTATTTTTGCATATTAAGCGTCGTGCTCAGCAGGTTTAAACAATGTAATCCTGAAGCCTCACTTAGCTGGTTTACCTTTTGTCTGCCAGCTAACGATGGTGAAGGAACATTTGAATTATTACCTGACTCTCGAATCAAGAACTAAATGTCCCATCATGCAACCTAATGCTTGGAACTGTGCTTACACTCACTGGAGGACGGTGTGAAAATGAAATAAAACCGGAAATGTGATGCGAGTCTCAGATGTTTCATTTACAGCCCCAGAGGAAGATGTTTTCACCTTGAAATGCGTTGGGCAAACTTAAACTATGTGAAGTAAGGAGGGAAGCTGCATGATACACGAGCGCCGTCGAGTGATCTCCCAAGCTGCAAGGCCATTGTTTCACAATATATATATATATATATACCAAGTGACTCCTCTGAATCTCTCAGCGTTTCCAGCCTAGCACACCGGCAAACAGAAGGAAGATGGACCACAGGACTTCAGCATCATTACGATTTTATTCGGTACACACAAAAAACAGCTACGCGTTTCTGGCAAGTTATGCCCTTGATCACGCTGCAACATGTGCTTAAAACATAATGCTTTTTAAATGCAAGGTTTAAAGGGAACACCCCCTCACAGTGACGTGATGTGTCATGTGACAAAATAAAAAGTGAAAACATACTGCCTTCATTATTTGTATTTGGAGAAAACAAACTTCATAAGTGACAGGATAAATCCTGGATTTTTGCATATCAAATACAGATGGTAAATATACCTATCATATATTGCCGTTTAAGAATCAAGCAACATATATATATATTACCTACTGGCGGTCGCCAGTAGGTAGTTATAGTTACAACCTAGTTTCCATAGGAAAAGCATTTTTTGATTTGCCAATAACTTTGGCGTAATTTGATGAATCTTTGTGAAATTTCCCCCCCCCAAAAAGTCTATCCACGTCAACTCATATCCTAAAAGTTCGGGGGTGATTCTTCAAGCGGGGCCTGAGACAAACGAACGTAATTTCCCCATATTCATTTCAATAGGAAATTTTGCAACGAGCTGGAGCAATATTTGCTGAGTAGAATTAGCTCAAATTTGGCAAAAAGGTAGAGCTTGGTTCAGAAAGTGACCATTTTTTTTAAAATGGTGTAAGTCTGTTCAGTAGTTTTTGAGAAATTCCAAAAATAAGAGTCAAAAAATCAAACAACTTTGTGCAAGGCTAGAGCCAAAATTACTGAACTGAATTACCCCAAATTTAGCAGAAACTTAGTGCTTGGATCTATAAGCGACCTTTTTTTTAAATTGTGTAAATCTGTTCAATAGTTGCTGAGAAATTAGAACATTAAAAGTTTTGATATCTGTGAGGAGCCTAAGTCCTGTGCACAAGCTTCACTGTGATTGGCTGCCAACACTCCAAACCAGAAAGTGTTGGCAGCCATCTTGTGGCTCAGTAGAAGCGAGTCACTAGAAAACAGAGAAACAAAGGTATAAAACAAGAGAAGGGGGCAGAGTAGAAAGACTCTGACCCCTAGGCCTGCTCAGTGGTTCCCAGAAGGACTGTAGGGCCAAAAAAAAGCATTAAAAAAAAAGAACCAGCGCAATTTGCTCAGGGTTGCAGGTTCCCGCATTTTATTTTAATGAGGCCCATGGGTGGGCTAGGTCCCGGGGGCATTTCTAAAAAAATATTAGCGGGGGCTCGCTGGGGCTGTGGGGACCCCCTGGTGTTCCCGCAGCCCCGGAACTTCACTCATGTTGGGAGGGGGTTGCGCAGTCCGTCTTCCGGAGCTCTCCATGTGCTTATAACTTTGGCGTAGTTTGACGAATCTTTGCGAAATTTTCCAAAAAGTTTTTTTTTCCAATGAGCTTCTATCATGAAAGTTTGAGGGTAATTGGTCAAGGAGGGTTGAGGAAAAAGGGCAATCCTAAAATGTGTTTTCTCAATGCATTTTCATAGGAAACTTTAGAGAAGACGACAGGTCAAACTGCTGAACGGAATTAAGCTTAATTTGGCAGGGAGAAAGGTTGTGGTTCAGAAAGTGCGCTTTTGTTGAAATGGTGTACATCTATTTAGTAATTTTTGAGGAATATCACCTGTAGTGTGAATGTGCGGTATTGCGGCAATGTTTATTAGGCTGTGTAAATTATATCGGGAAAATAACAATGCGCCGTATTGCAGCTTTCCTTTGATATAATGCGCAGTAATGTTCATTTATAATGCAGTGCTCACTTTTATCAGGGACAGTGTCACTTTCTTAGACAAAATGTAATATTAAGTGGGAGGGCATTTTCTGTTCCTGTGCCCGGAACAAAA
The DNA here is from genome assembly GCF_964263255.1 of Lissotriton vulgaris. Classification (NCBI taxonomy): domain Eukaryota; kingdom Metazoa; phylum Chordata; class Amphibia; order Caudata; family Salamandridae; genus Lissotriton; species Lissotriton vulgaris. Next base: position 1,409,393,799 of record NC_141691.1, on the reverse strand, counting down.
TTAACGTTTAATTGGCTAAGGTGTTCCAATAACGACCTCAATGTTCATTGGCTGCGCACAATTGAAAGTAGATGTTTTGCCAGCCATTTCCTCCCCATCGGCGGAGCAGCAGGGACATCTGATTGGCTGACGTATTCCAAGCAGGTACTTCCCAAGCTTATTGTTCATTGGCTGTAAACCATTGGTTGCCAGCAAATCCCTCTCAATATGCAGAGCAACAGGGACATCTGATTGGTTAATGTGTTCCAAGCAGGACCTTCCCAAGCTTAATGTTCATTGGCTGTGATGCATTAAAGGTAGATGTGTTGGTAGCCATTCCCTCCCCCTCTGTGGAACACCATGGACATTTTATTGGCTACAGTGTTCGGAGTACAAGTTTGCTCATAATTGGCTGGGAACGGTTCACTGTTGTGAACTATTTTGTGACGCACTTCAATGGAGAACGGGAAAACAAAGTAGTAGCGGGGAGGGTAGGAACACTATGGAAAGGGGCGACCACTCGGTCCCCCCGAACGTATGGTAGGGGGCCCGGATCCCCCCGGGAAACCATTTCGGGCGGGGGACGTGTCACGGCTGGTATGCCCGAAGCGGCGTAGCCGGGGCGCGCCTTTTCCCGCCCAAGAGGGGTTGTCCTAGACACCTACACCGTTGGCCACGCCCCGTAGGCGTACCGGAGGGAGGTACACGCCCTCCCGAAGAGGAATAAAGAGAGCAGAAACTCGAAGAAGCATCCTCTTGTTCCTGTGCTTGGAAGCTGCACCCACTCGTTGCACGTGAGCCCTCGACGGAACAAGGAGCAATTTTTGAGAACTTGTAATTTTTTGTGTTTCTCTTTCAGGACTTCGAGCCTTAGGGTCCAGGACCGTGTTGAGCAACAAGGATCGAATATCCGTTGAACAATGCCTGGCAAGAAGGCGGGAAAGAAGTCTGGGACTGATCAGATGCTTCGCATGCTGATGAAAGATATGGCGAGTATGAAGAAGCAGATGGCGGCAATGAACAATACGGGTAAACCGAAGAAGGTTATAGGCCCGGCATTGCCAGGAGTTGTCCCCGCGGGGAGGGGAAAAAGGGTCAGGAATAGGACGGCAGGGGAGGAGGTCCCGGTTCCCGAGTTACCCCCGGCAAGCCCGGTCATTCCAGTCGAGGCCCCGGTACCGATCCCAGACGCGGGTCAACCGATTCCAGTTGTTGTTACGCCCGCCAGCGAGGAGGACATGCCTCCCGAATTAGCCGCCCAGTTAGCCGCATGGCTTGGCAAAAAGACAGGGGGTGCTACGGCACCGGGAGACACGGCCGAAGAGGCCAAGTTACTAATGCAGCAGTTGCGGCAGTCACGAGATGCCGCGAAGGCGAATCTCCCTCTTGTCCCCCCACAGGTGACCTCGGAAGGACCGGCAGCTGGTGTCGAAAAAACAGCGTGAACAGCAATGGAGCCGGGTAAGCAAGCATTGCCAATGGCAAGGGAGGGGTCTTTGCCCTCAAGACGGGAGAAGGTGGTCCAGCATATACCGTTGGCCACGAAAGAATTGATATGGGCTGATAAGTACGTGAATATGTTTTCCCTGATAACTGACCATCGCGAGATGGAGTATGTTAAGATACAGAAGGATTTGTGGCACCCGAGTGTATGGCGAGCAAAAATGGCGGGATTCAGGGTTGATGAGACAATCTCAAATTGGGCCAAGGCCTTTGCGATGTTTTCTGCAATTATTGGGGAACGTAAGCCCGAGGTTTTGTCCAAATCGTCTTGCTATCAGGCACGAATAATGGATTTTTATGAAACATATGAGGGCGATGAATGGATGGGTTACGATATGAAATTTCGTAAGGCCAAGGAGTACGATTCATCTCTGATGTGGGATTGTCTCGACTCGATCTCTTGGCAGAAGCAGCTCCTGCCGGGCACGACAAAGTCATCCTCGCTTGGCAGGAATGGGTCGGGGCCTTCCCGCCATCAGCCTGTGGCGCCCTTTCGAGCGGGCCCCGCTGGCGACCAACAACCACGGAATAGTGGGAATGGGGGTAAGAAAGGGGTCTGTTGGAATTTTAACAGGGGCAAGTGCACAAGGCCACAAGGGACATGTAAGTTCAGACATGAGTGTGCAGGTTGCGGAAATTCTTCACACCCCGAGAGTTTGTGCAGAGCCAAGAATGGTGATACGGGGGGTAGAAGAGGGGCCAAACAGGTCTGAGGGGGACCATTGTGTACCGCTACCTACCCCCGTAGATATCATGGCAATGATCCCCTGGCTAAACGAATACCCTGATCATGTCTCAGCTGGGGTTTTGAGGAACGGCTTGTTATATGGTTTCCACATCCCGGCGGGAGATTTTCGTGGGAAATCACTTTGTAGAAACCAACTGTCGGCTCAGCATAATCCAGCGGTGGTTGAGAGGAAGATTGCAAAGGAGGTTGCCCTTACTACATGGATAGATGTATGCCAATGGGTTGCTCTATCTCTTGTGCTTACTTTGAGAAATTCAGTTGTTTTCTGCAATGGGCATTCACCAAAGCCACTGGCCATACCCAGGTTATGCATTACCTAGATGATTTTTTGTTCTTGGGGGCAGCCGGCGACACACAATGTGCGCAGGCGTTACAGGAATTTTGCACTCTCATGAAGGGGTTCGGGGTGCCATTGGCACCAGGTTAGACGGTTGGACCATCTACTTCACTCGAGTTTCTTGGAATTGAGCTCGATTCTGTGGAGGGATGTTTCCGTTTGCCGGTGGGGAAGGTAGCGAAGTTCAGGGCTTCCCTGGAACTGTGCATTAGCAAAGAGAAAGTTACTCTCCATCAGTTACAACAAGCAGTGGGCCAGCTTAACTTTGCCCTAAGAGTGATACCAATGGCCCGCCCCTTTTCCCGCTCTATTGCACAAGCCATGGTTGGTCTCAAGGAAGGACACCATCGCACGAGACTGTCTGCAGAGGTTCGCCAGGACATGCGCATATGGTTGGCATTTCTGGCGGATTTCAACGGTCGAGTGGTGTGGAACAAGCCACCAGCGTCCTCGGAGGAGCTGGGTTTGTGGACCGACTCGGCAGGGAGCGTGGGATTTGGCGCCATCTTTGGTAATCGATGGTCGGCGCAAACATGGCCGACGTGGTGGCACATCAGCGGTCTCACAGGTAACATTGGGTTTCTCGAGTTGTTCCCCATTTTTGTGGCTCTGAAGGCATGGCCGGATGAGTTCCGAGATCGCTCCGTGGTGTTTTGGTCCGATAATATGACTGTAGTTGAATGTATAAATAATCAGGCAGCACGCTGCAAGTGGATATTGAGATTACTGAAGGAAATTGTACTACTTTGCATGAGACTGAACCTACAATTCAGGGCGAAGCATGTGCCAGGTGTACTGAACCAGGCGGCTGATGCACTCTCTCGTTCACACATGTAGGCTTTCAGGGGTTATCTACCTTACGCGGACCTAGCGGCGGCACCATTTCCCGAAGCACTATGGCTACTCGGTGCCCCGGATTACAAGACCTCGTGGCAGCAAGCTTAGCCCCCAGGACAAGGAAGGCATATGAAGGAGCGTTTCGTTCCTATTGTGCATTTTTGGGTCCGGCAGGAGGGGACAATTGGGGTCAGGAGGAGTATGTCCTGAAGTTTCTAGTAGCACTGCACAGGGCAGGCCGATCAGCGGCATCGGCCAATAGGCACCGGGCCGCCATTGCATTCATGGCGCAGGCGCATGGCATCAAGGACCCGACATCTTCCTTTTTGGTAAAGAAGGCCCTTCGTGGTTGGCAACGCCTTGAGGGTCGTAGAGTAGACGAGAGGCGCCCGATTGGGTTAGAAAGGTTGTCCCTGCTGATGTCGATACTCCCCACGACTTGTTCCTCCCAGTTCGAGGCAGTGCTGTTCCGGGCCGCTTTCGCATTAGCGTTCCATGGGGCTATGCGGGTGAGCGAGCTGGTTGCAAGAAATAAGAATGATGTGGAGGGGGGTCTGAGTCGGGATCACATTCTGATTAAGGGTGATTCAATGGTGGTCACAATACCCAGGTCCAAGACCGACCAGGGTGCTATGGGAGACAGTATTGTTGTCCAGCGCATGCGAGGGCCCCCCATGTGCCCGGTGAAGTGCGTTGAGGAATATTTAGCGTGAAGGGCGGATGCATGGGAGGGAAGCCTGCTGAGACACATCGACGCCACCCCACTGACGAGGTTTCAGTTTCAGAGGGTGCTAACAATGGCAATCGCAGCGGCGGGCTTGGACCCAGGCGATTTCGGGACCCATTCCTTTAGGATAGGGGCTGCTACAGAGGCTACAGCCAGGGGTCAGAGTGTTGAGAAGGTGAAACAACTGGGACGATGGTCCTCAAACTGTTATAAAAGGTATGTGCGGTTGCACATGTTGTGAAGTCAATGTTATGCACTCACGCTTCTTGTCTTCTGTTTGGTTTACAGTTTCGCGAGCATACTATGCGGGGCGGACTGTGCAGTCGACCCGGCACCTGGGGACCAGCGGTCAGAGATCACCGGCTGAGGAAAGAGTGGTGTGGGTCGTGGGCCACTCATACGTGAGGCGGGCCTGGGACGTATTCAAAGCAGGTGACGTGACTCACGCAGCTGGGGAATACGGGTACAGGGTGACCTTCCACGGAAGGGGCGGGCTCTGTATTGACCAGTTTCAATGTTTTGTCGAGGAACTTTTAGGGCGGCAGAGGTCACCGCCATCTGTAATCATAGTACACATGGGGGCAATGACTTGGTGACACTCGGTCGGCGAGATACTCGAGCTAGTTCTGTCTATTGTTAGCTGGCTGGCGAGAAGGATCCCGGGGTGCACGATAGCATGGTCCCACATGATTCCCAGGAAGGTGTGGCGGGGTGGCCTCTCTGTGGCAGCACTGAATCATTCAGTAAAAAAGGTCAACAACAAACTTGGTAGGTTGTTTCGCTCGGCGCAGTTGCACAGTATTCCGCATGGATGTATTCGGGGTGATCACATGTATCTCGATGATGGGGTCCATTTGTCCCGGGAGGGGAATGTCTTACTCATAGGAGACTTCATAGCATGGTTAAGGGGTTTGTAAAAGCATGACCTTTAGTAGGAGTTTGTGGGGGGGGCCGGATAGCCGGTCAACTATCCGGCCTGTGGCGGTAAGGTCATGATCGGTGAGCAGTAATTTCAAGGTCCCTAGAGGGGGGGCGCCACCCACTATGGTGGGAGCGCCCGGGGGGAGGCGGCCATTGGCCCCTCACACGGGGAGGTGGCACCCACTAAGTATGGGTCGCCTAAGGGAAGGCGGTCATAGGCCCCTCCCAGGGGAGGAGGCGGCTGGATGCCCCTCCTACGAATTTCCCGGGGCCCGGATATCCGCGACGGCGGATGTGATAGACAGTGTGGGGTGGGAGGGGGGTCCACGCTACCTTCTTACAGATACCTCACACGTCCTCGGACGACCGTTAAGATGGCGTCGAGTTAAAATAGGGGGCCCCCGCAAAGACAAGGGAAATTGGAGTTGGCACAGAGGTACAGTCCTCTGTGCGCCCGTCCTCACATCGTGAGGGGGAGAGTTCTGGTAGTAGGGATCTGACACCGGTTGCGACCTTGCCGTTGGCCCGTAATGCTAGGATGTACAATTTTAATTTAGAAAGTATGCATTTGCAGGATGTTAGACTCGGCTAGGAAAACCTTTGTACTAGAGATTTGTTAAGGTCAGCCAAAGAACGTGTCTTCATCGAAATGCAATAAATGAAAATTGTACATGATATGAAACTGTTATTTTAATGTTTAATTTTGTTTCATATTTTAATAAATACGGCCCGGAGGGTAACTCCCTCCCGCCTTCCAAAAGTTCAGAACTGCGTCCGTCTTCCCATCCTTAGGGATTGTGTTGGGAGGGGGTGACAGGCATCCCGGCCATATTAAGTTGATATATTTTATGGGCCATTAACATAATTGGCATGGGGTGTACAAATCACTGCCGCAAAATAACAGAGTGTGTTGCGGCCTTCTTTTTATTGAGTTTGTAGGCGGGATACTTCCGGGAGCACTGCTTACTTATAATGTGGCATTTATTTTTCTGACGGGGAGCTGTGGTTGCACAGCAACGATTTCAGTTTAGGTTTGAAACAGTTTTTATTAAGCAATTACAAATATAGTTTCTTCGGAAACTGGAGCTGTATATATCAAAGGGTTGAGAAATAAAAATCCAATTCCTAAAATATCACTTAATTGTGGCCACACCCTCCCTATTTTTTGTTGCCTATAGTTTGTAAAAGGGTTGACCCATATTCTTGTTAATATAAAAGGACATCAGTTACTTTCAGAGAAAGTAGAATAGAAGTGCTACAAGAAAAACTCCTGTACTACATCATCTCAGGCCAGAACAACAATAATCAGTAAAAAAAAGTTAAACACAAATGGCGTGATATTACATAGAAATGTATGTTTCTTCAAAGCATTATATGAGGTACTATGTATATAATATGTTTTTAGCAACTACTATTTCATGGAGCATTAGACGTGTTACAAACTATGAAGTACTAAGTTATCAAGAGAAATAACTTTAGTATGTATTGTAGATTTGTCACACAGATAGCTCTCCAACCCCTTTGAATAACTATAAACTCACAGTATTAAAATATACAAGGTGAGTATATAGTATTCCACAGGAGAGGAAAAATAAGGATCACAACAAAAAAACCTAAAGTTTTACTATATATATTCTGTGGAACTCGGGAAAGTGCAGTCGTAGTACTTAGACGCCGCGCATTGCTTTGGTAACAGATCACGTACTTCTTTAAGAACATATAGGATAGTTGTAATATATACACTACTATGCCTATGTATTCTATAGGGAGAACGAGAATAAGAAGCACAACAGAGAAAAAGAGAAATACCAAAATATCATTTAAGAAATGTAGGGTTTATCAAAGGCATTCAGTGAGAAAGAATCTATGCAAATATTCTTTTTTAAACTGTAATTTCGAAAAAAATCTAACTGTAAAAATATCTGATCAAGTAAGTTATCAAGGTCAGTAAGCTGTACTTCAGATGGTTGATTCCTGGCACCAACAAATCTCCAAATATTGTTGTCTGAAAATATGACACTGTACTACAATACACAGTGTCACTGATTCCAGACGAAAGGAAAAAGAAAATAAAGTGGTAAACAGAAAACAAGATGAATAACAAAGTATTTTCCAGTGGGGAATATGTTCAAAGCTTCTTTTCTCCGGGACTTCAAAATGTCTGGTGTTCGCGTCGACGGGTCATGAACTCCACTTAGGTCAGTAAGAATGTGAATATTACAGTATACATATTCACACTATATCACCCCAGGCGGGAAACAGACTAAGAACCAGAAGCTGCTGATGTTAGATATAAATCTTTAGTCTTCGCGCCCACGGGTCACCAACACCTCTGAGGTCCGCTATACTTTGATTACTACAATGTACATAATCACAGTATATGAACTCAAAGGAGGCAGAAAAGGATCAGTGTTTCCTCTACTCTCGGTGTTTCTGAATTCAAGCTGCTGACGTTACATATAAATGGCAAAAACAATGAATAACACTTTTTTCTAAATACAAATCTTTAAATATTCACAAATAGGTACGTATTATAAATATGTACTATGCCATAATCAAGCAACTTACAACTCCATAATATGATTTGTTGTAGCATAAGAAGAATCCGATGCTAGAAAAGGGAACCTGCATCACAGAATGGGCACGAATAAATAACTCGCAAAAAACAGAACTAATCGAACAACAGGTGTGGTTTATATAGTTTTTGGTTATTGAGTAGTCTATGGAAGGAAGATTTGGCACCGCCCATATAGATGTCACGTTTTATAGTTGACGCGCTCACGTTTTAAATGCTTAATTTGTGCATGTGTTGGGAAAAGTTACAAAATGTGAAGCGGTAAAGGATTCGATTTCGATCCTAACACATATAAGGCCCTTAATATGTACATACATTGGAGAGCTTAATATTGATACCTTGCAAACTGTGTCATTTCCATTCTCATGACTAAAAACATCTATTAATTGCCGTAATTCTAAATAGAAAACATTAAAAAAAATCTCATCACTATGGTTTTAAATGAAAAAAAAGTGAGCTTTTGTCAAGCGTACAGCTACCCCTGGAAAGGTGTGCCGGCTTTCGGGGCATCGGAATGATTAAACAAGGTGTTCCCCACAGTGATATAGTGGTGGACTAATGTGCAGCTGGAGCCAGGAATCGAACTGTGAACACTGTCATTCGAAGTCAGGTATAAAAGCTGTTGCGTCACACTTTTTGAATACTTATATGTTAATCCTGCTAATTACATTTCAAACATTGTTAAGGAATAACTTATAATGGACTACTGTTACAGTTAGCTTTTCACTACAAAAAGTATGCATGTCTTTTTAAAATTTACTTAAAAATATAGGTTTCACGGACATTGTAGTTAGAAATTAGCATTTAAAAAACCTCTGAAATTCACTAAAAAAACCATAGGTTTCAGGGACATTATAGTTATAAATTAACATTTAAAAAACCTTTGAAATTCACTTAAAAAACTTTGGTTTCAGGGACGTTATAGTTACAATTTAGTATTTAAAAAACCTTTTAAATTCAATGAAAAAACCATAGGTTTCACTGATGACATCACTGATGACATCTCAAATGACATCACTGTTGACATCACTAATGACATCATCCATGTGATAATCTGATGCAACCCTTTACACCCTAATAAAACATTTTAAACATCAACTCTAATAGAGACTACCAATATTGAAATCATTGACAAACCAATAACAGTAAGTACATACCTGCCCAGTGATTCCTAGGTCTACATACATATTCACTCATTCACCCATACAGTAAATCATACATGCAGTTACTCATCAATAAAGCACTAACATATACACTCATACACCTATACATATACTCACACACTGCCACGCATCCATGGACTTACTCACACACTTCCTCAGTCATGCAAAGAATAAATCACAGCAATTTACTCACCTATACAGTTATACAGAGATCACTTTAATTATTTATACAAATACTAGCACATACTTACTATTTTATAGAATCACTGATACAAGCACACACTCATCCATACAGTCACTCTCACAATCACTCACTCTCATGTATAGTCATTTAGAAACTCGAACACTCACATATACAACCTTTCACAACCTCACAGGAGCAAGAGATCGGCTGATCTCGAAACGCGTAGGGTGTTTTTCTTCTGTCAATTAAAATCTGACAACACCGTTCTATACTTGTGCTCCGACTCTGGTTTTTTCTACCAAAGGAACTTGAACCTGGAGTGTGTGGAATTCAAGGGGCTGGTGAAACCCGTCGTGAGCCCGCCGTCCAAGTGGTTTGAGCACGCCATCCCTGCGTGTGTTGAATATATATATATGTAATATATGTAATTATATGTAAATATTGTAATTATACCTCCCGCTATTCGATATATATATATATATATATATCAAATTGTGATTCAGAAAACAGACTATCTATGTTAGCTATATGTAGTGTGTCCTCAGTTTTCAGTTTCTAATCACATGGTGTTGCAAAAAGAAAAAAATCACTAATTAAATTTGTGCAATGTACCCTTTAAAAGGGATAATCTTTCATTTGCCTGACGATCTGTGACCAAGGGCAAACGCCCGAAACGCGTCAGATTTGGTGAACTTGCCTTTTTAAATAAACTTGCCGAAAGAAGACTGGGACTTGCATGGTTTTTCCTCGTTGCTGCCTGCCTGGTGGTTCTGTGGTGAAAGACTTCTGTTTGCGCATATATATATATATATATATATATATATTACCTACTGGCAGTCGCCAGTAGGTATATATAGTTAGGATTTTTTTCCTATGGGATTTCTGAAAATTCTATGTTGAATAACTTTGGCGTTTGTGGACAGAATTGGCTGAGCAGCCCCTAAAAATTTGGGGGGGTTTCTTCAAGGGGGGGCCGAGAAAACAGGGGGTTCCTAAAACGCGTTTTTCCTATTCATTTTTCCATAGGGCGGTTGGAATCACTTTTAGCTCGAACGGCTGAATGGATTTACACGAAACTTGGCAAAATTGTAGATATGGTTTGCCCGACGTGCCTTTGCTATGTCTCAGTATATGTGCTCCAGTGGATTTTGAGAAATTAACGTTTAAAAAAACAGATATATCTGTGACAGCGTCCCGGTTAGCGCCCCGGTTCGCGTACCTGACGCGTAACGGAACTTCGCGAGGAGAAGCGGATTGGCTCCCTGGTGACTGTGAACATTCTAAACAGTCCGGAGCGGCCTCGGTAGGATTGAGACACAAGATGTGGCGAAAACAGAGGGGGAAATGAGCATAAGGGGGCGGAGTACATCCTCCCTGACCCCCTAGGTTTGATGAGGGGGCTTTAAAAGGGCCCTGCGGGGTAAAAAAAATATATATATATTTTCGTTTTTTTTACGGGGGGAGCGCTCGGTACGCGCACCGGGTAGCGGTCCGGGAAGCGTAATATTGGGAAAATAGGATGAAAGAATGTTCAAATATTGTATGTTTATTGATTGTAGTACCAACATGTAGGTACCAATGCAGAGTCTAAAAATAAATATACACTGTTTTCTTTGTAAATATCTTGCAATTTGTTTCAGAAGTTATTGTGGTCTATGGAATTCGTAGCATAGTCTGTCAGGAAAGCGGAAACACCATGGAGGCAGGAGATGATAAAGAGATGTTAAATACACATTGGATATAATATAGTGGAAGAAAGGAAGTAACTATGAGCAAACTTACTATGTAACACAAAAAAGTTGCACAGTATATTTAAAGTCTGACTTTACATTATAATGAATTTGCTAGTACTTTACAAAATACATATAAAAATGAATAATGTGTCAAACAATTTTTGAATTATTAAATATAAATTTATTTTTCTGATTCGTTTTCAAAATTAAAAAGAACTTCTAATAATTTATTGTCAGAGTTTTTTTCATTTTCAATTAGGAAATCTACTGATTCTACACCTAGCAGAAGTTCAAAGTCCCGTGATTCATCATAGAATTCAGAGTCAATTTTTGTATCTGTGTTGCTTCCTGCAACAATTTCCAAGTTAGTTTTGTTCTCTCCTTCCATTTTTGTGCTGTAAAATGAATTTTTTAAAAATATATCAGTACAGATAGGGCACTGTTGGGTTTAAGTACAGACAGGTAGTTTGGTTTTTTAAACAGTGATTTTATTTTTGGGCAGTGTATGGTATCAGACTGGAAGTAGAAATATAAAAAAAATGTATGTGACAAAGCCTAAGTTAATTCTTAATTATACAAGACAAGCCTAACTCCATCCATAACTTAAACAGAGAAGTCTATCTTATTCTATAACTATTACAGAGGGATAGTATATAACTATTAGAAAATGTTTTCCTAATTAACTTAAAGTGCAGAACATACTACAGATTTTAAAATAACATCTTACCTTTCAAAAAGAAGTTTAAGTTCTCAGTTGAAATGCGCTTGATATGTACTTCAGGAAGTAGTAGTCAATATGGCTGTGTTTCTCTCTCTTTCTTTATATATATTCAGGTACATAACCAATCAAATGTCATGAAATAATGGAAAGGGGCGACCACTCGGTCCCCCCGAACGTATGGCAGAGTGCCTCGATCCCCCCGGGAAGCCATTTTGGGCGGGAGGCGCGTCTCGGCTGGTATGCCCGAAGCGGCGTAGCCGGGGCGCGCTTTTTCCCGCCCTAGAGTGGGCTGGCCTAGACACGGACGCGGCCGGCCACGCCCTCGGGGCAGGCAGGGGCGGGTTTACGCCCGCCCTGAAGATGGATAAAAAGGGACGCAAGACCAGAAGACATCCTCTTGTTCCTGTGCTCTGAAGCTGCACCTCCTCGCTGCACGTGAGCTCGAGACGGAACGAAGAGCCAATTTTGAGCGTTTTAATCGTTCTTGTTTGTTTTACAGTTACTTTGTTGGAGAATGCCGAAGAAGGTGGGAAAACGCATGACGACTGAACAGATGCTGCGTGTTCTCATGAAGGAGATGTCCGAACTAAAGAAGCGGGTGGATAAGAACGAGGAAGGGGGACCAAAACGTCCTTTGGCGGGAGCAGCCCCGGGAGGGAAAAACAAGAGGCCCAGGAGGGGAGCAGCGGGAGAAGACATCCCGGGTCCCAGTGCCCCGCTCGAGGCACCAACTCCCGTGCCGGAGGAGGGGAATCCGATTCCCGTTGTGGTCACCCCCGTGTCCGAGGATGATATGCCGCCCGAGCTGGCAGCACAATTGGCAGCGTGGTTGGGTAAAGGTAACGAGGGCGCCACGGCTGTCGACGCGCAGGCGCTGGTAAAGCAATTGCGTGAGAAACGGGAAGCAGCCAAGGTGTCCGTGCCGGCTGCAGTAGTGGACAAGACACCAAGGACGATTGCGACCACGGAGGCAGCGTCAGGTGCAGGTAAGCGGCCATTGCCGATTGCGAGGGATGAGTCAACACCCTCTCGGAGAGAAAAGTTGGGTCAACATGTTCCTTTGGCAATTAAGGAAAAGATTTGGGCGGGGGAGTATGTGAACATTTTCTCATTGCTTGTTGATCATTATGAGGTAGAGCATGTAAAGAGTCAGAAGGATCTCATGCATCCGAGTGTTTGGCGCGCAAAAATGGCCGCCTTTAAAGTGAATGAGAATATTGGCAATTGGGGCAATGCTTGGGGAATTTTTACGTCAATCTTGGGGGAACGTAGGCCTGAGTTGCTTTCCGAGTTTCCAATCTATCAATCACGAATCATGGGGTACTCGACATCGCACCAGGGTAACCATTGGTTCTGTTACGATAATCTTTTCAGAAAGGAAAAGGAGCATAATAAAAGTTTAACCTGGGATTGTTATGATTCCTTGACTTGGGATAAAATGAAGGAGACAGGAATGTTAAAAATGCCGTTGGTGGGAAGTAATGTTGGCGAATCCTCCCGGCAATATGCGGGGACGCCCTTTCGATCAGGTACGGGTGCCGACGATTACTCGAAACCTGCCGGCAGTACTGGAAAAAGGGGTTTCTGCTTTAATTTCAACAGAGGTAAATGTACTAGACCCCAGGGATCGTGTAAATTCAAACATGAATGTAGTGGTTGCGGGTCGTCCCATCCTGAGTCCTCGTGCAGAGCCAGAACGGGTGATAATGGGGGGAGAGGAGGCGCCAAACAGGTCTAATATAGTCCGAGGGGCGCCTTTACCTACCCCGATTGATACCCTGGCGATGATTCCCTGGCTCAGTGAATACCCGGATCGTACTTCTGCTGGGGTGCTGCGGAACGGTTTTTCGTATGGTTTCCGCATCCCGGTAGGGGACTTTCAGGGTGTGGGGAAGTGCAAAAATCAACTTTCCGTCCTGCAGCATACGCCCGTAGTACAGGATAAGATCCGTAAAGAGGTTGCACGAGGTCGGGTCGCCGGCCCGTTCAGTGTACCTCCGGTTCAGAATTTTGTTTGTTCTCCCTTAGGGGTAGTCCCCAAGAAAGACCCAGGTGAGTTCCGACTGATTCATAATTTGTCAGCTCCACGAGGTCTTTCCGTAAATGATGCAATCGATCCAGAAGTGTGTTCGGTGCGGTACGCATCCTTCGATGAGGCCGTAGCCATTTTGAATCGCCTGGGGCCCGGGGCGCTGATGGCGAAGTCAGATATCGAGTCAGCGTTCCGATTGCTCCCGGTACACCCCGACGACCAGCGTCTCCTAGGATTCATGTTTCAGGGTTGTTATTACATGGATAGGTGTATGCCAATGGGGTGCTCTATATCCTGTGCCTATTTCGAGAAATTCAGTAGTTTTCTACAATGGGTCTTCACAAAGAAAACGGGTTTCCAATATGTAATGCACTACCTTGATGATTTTTTGTTTCTTGGGGCAGCCGGGGATCTTGAATGTGGCCGGGCCTTGGCCGAATTTTTGTGTGTTAATGAAACAGTTTGGTGTGCCATTGGCGCCGGGTAAAACAGTGGGTCCTACGACTTGCCTCGAGTTTCTGGGGATCGAGTTGGACTCCAGTGAGGGTTGTTTCCGTTTGCCAGCTGAGAAAGTGTTGAAGTTCAGGGCTGCGCTGCAAGTGTGTATAAATGCATCGAAAGTTACGCTGCAACAATTACAGCAGTTGGTGGGACAGTTGAATTTTGCCCTGAGGGTAATACCAATGGCCCGCCCCTTTTCCCGTTCAATTGCCCAAGCGATGGTCGGCCTAAAAGAGTGCCATCATCGCACGAGACTATCGGCCGAGGTCCGCCAGGACATGCGTATTTGGTTAGCATTTCTGGCGGACTTCAATGGTCGAATCGTCTGGAATAAACCAGCCGTGTCCTCTGAAGAGCTGGGGCTATGGACAGATTCAGCAGGAAGCATAGGTTTTGGCGCCATCTTCGGCACAAAATGGTCGGCACAAAAATGGCCGACATGGTGGCATGAGAATGGTCTGACGAGTAATATTGCTTTCCTGGAACTGTTTCCCATCTTGGTGGCCTTGAGAACATGGCCCGATGGGTTCAAAGATCACTCTGTCATATTTTGGTCTGACAATATGACCGTGGTCGAGTGTATCAATAGTCAGGCAGCACGTTGTAAACTGATTTTAAGACTGCTTAAGGAAATTGTTTTACTGTGTATGCAATTGAACGTGCTATTCAGAGCAAAGCATGTTCCAGGGGTGATGAATCAGGCGGCTGATGCACTGTCTCGTTTTCAAATGCAGGCTTTTTCGGGTTTCCTCCCCTCAGCGGACCCAGAGCCGGCACCCTTTCCCGAAGCTCTCTGGTCTCTCGGTGCCCCGAACTTCGTCACCTCGTGGGAGAGAGTCTAGCACCAAGGACGAGGAAGGCATACGAAGGGGCGTTTCGGGCCTATTTAGCCTTTTTGGGGACTGATAGAGAGCGGCTTTGGGGTCACGAGGAATGGGTAGTGAATTTTCTGATGTCCTTACGTAGGGCTGGGAAATCGGTGGCTACGGCCCAGAGGCATCGTGCTGCCATTTCCTTTGTTGCCAGAGCACACGCTATCCAGGACCCGACAGCGTCTTTCGTTGTGCAGAAAGCGCTGCGTGGGTGGCAACGCCTTGAGGGTCGCAGAATAGATGAAAGGCGCCCGATAGGTTTGGATAGATTGTCCCAGTTGTTGGCCACACTCCCGGCCACATGTTCATCTCAGTTTGAGGCGGTGCTGTTCCGAGCCGCTTTTACGCTAGTATTTCACGGGGCAATGCGGGTAAGCGAACTAGTTGCAAGGAACAAACTGGATGTGGCAGGGGGTTTGTGCCAGGAACACGTTCAGATCAGGGGAGAAACAATGACTGTCTCCTTTGTAAGGTCCAAGACTGATCAAGATGGGATGGGTGACTGCGTCATCATACGCAGGATTCCTGGGTCCTCCATGTGTCCGGTAAAGTGTTTAGAGGATTACCTAGCACTAAGGGTGGCATCATGGGGGGGGACTTTGTTAAGACACGCAGACGCCACCCCACTGACGAAATTTCAGTTTCAGCGGGTGCTTGCGATGTCAATTGCCGCTGCGGGCTTGAACCCGGGCGAATTTGGGACCCATTCCTTTCGGATAGGGGCTGCTACGGAAGCTACAGCCAGGGGTCTTAATATTGAGCAAGTGAAACGAGTGGGGCGTTGGTCCTCCAATTGTTATAAGAGATACGTGCGGTTGCACATGTTGTGAAGCTGTAATAATGTACTCACGCTTCTTGTTTTTGTTTGGTTTTCAGTTACGCAAGCCTACGAGGCGGGGCGGACTATGCAGTCGACCCTACACCGGGCCAGCGGTCAGACGTCACCGGCTGTGAAAAAGGAGGTGTGGGTCGTGGGCCCCTCATACGTGAGGCGTGCCGCAGACGTATTCAAAGCAGGTGACATGATTCACGTAGCTGGGGAATACGGGTACAGGATGTCCTTCTACGGAAGGGGCGGTCTCTGTATTGACCAGTTTCAAACATTTTTCGAGGGTTTGTTAGGGCGGACAAGGTCACCGCCGTCTATAGTTATAGTACATGTAGGGGGCAATGATTTGGTCACCACCGGTAGACGACTACTCCTGGAGGCAATGCTTTCCACTGTAAGTTGGTTGGCGAGGAGAGTTCCGGGGTGCACAATTGCATGGTCCCATTTGATTCCATGAAAGGTGTGGCGGGGGGCTATCTCTATTCCTGCTTTGAACCATTCTGTTAGAAAGCTTAACAACAAAGTGAGTAGGTTGTTCCGTTCCAGGACATTGCATTCTATTTCTCATAGCTGTATTAATGATGACAGTATGTATTTGGGGGATGGTGTGCATTTGTCTTGGGTGGGGAATGAGTTACTCTTAGGAGACTTCTTAGCATGGTTAAAATTGTTGAAACATGACCTTTAGGTAGGAGTTTTGTGGGGGGTCCGGATAGCCGGTCAACTATCCGGCCTGTGGCGGTAAGGTCATGATCGGTGAGCACTAATTGGAAGATCCCTATGAGTGGGCGTCACCCAACACGGATGGGAGCGCTCGGGGGAGGTGGCCTTTGGCCCCTCAACGGGGAGGCGGTCCCTTCTAAGGATGGGTCGCCGAAAGAAAAGGAAAGGCGGTCAAGGCCCCTTCCTGTGTAGGAGGGGTTACAGCCCCCTCCTGGGGAATTTCCCGGGGCCAGTGACATCTGCGACGGCAGATGCGGTAAGTTGTGTGGGGTTGGGGGGAGGTCTACGATACCTTCTAGATACCTCACACGAGTCTTCGAACGACCTTTAACTGGCGTCGAGTTGATAGGTGCCCCCGTCAAGTCAAGGGAAATTGGTAGTACTTGCACTTGAGTACGCCTCAGTGCTGTCGCCCTTCCCAAGTGGGGGGGTATGTCTGGTTAGGGATCTTGACACCGGTTACGACCTTGCCGTTGGCCCTTAAACGTTAGGATGTACAATTTCAATATTTCAAGAAAATGTTTTGTAGGATGTTAGTTCGGCTAGGAGAACCTCTGTATTAGAGAATCTGTTAAGGTTAGCCAAACATCGCAATGTGGTAATGAAATTGTACAGTAATATGAAAATGTTTAATGTTTTAATTTTTTGTTTTAATAAATACGGCCGGGAGGGTCACTCCCTCCCACTTCCAAAAACTTCAAGAACTGTTTCCGGTTTCCCTCCTTTGGGGATTGTGTTGAGAGGGGGTGGCGGGTATCTCAGCCATATGGAAAGGGGCGACCACTCGGTCCCCCCGAACGTATGGCAGAGTGCCTCGATCCCCCCGGGAAGCCATTTTGGGCGGGAGGCGCGTCTCGGCTGGTATGCCCGAAGCGGCGTAGCCGGGGCGCGCTTTTTCCCGCCCTAGAGTGGGCTGGCCTAGACACGGACGCGGCCGGCCACGCCCTCGGGGCAGGCAGGGGCGGGTTTACGCCCGCCCTGAAGATGGATAAAAAGGGACGCAAGACCAGAAGACATCCTCTTGTTCCTGTGCTCTGAAGCTGCACCTCCTCGCTGCACGTGAGCTCGAGACGGAACGAAGAGCCAATTTTGACCCACCCACCAGCCCCTGAAGACAGCCAGTTGTTGTGATGAAATTGATCGATAATTCTATTTCGTTTACAGGTTGTGTTAGTATCGTGTTGATGTGGAATGTGTAATAAAGATTGGTCTAATTTTATAAGTTGGGTGATTAAAGAAATTCGGATTTAACGTCCATTAATAAACATGCTTTTCGGTCATAGTGGCCAATGTAATTTTAGTTTAGTTAGCATTTGTCGTATTTATTTTGGTCGGGCGGTAAGGTCATGATCGGTGAGCACTAATTGGAAGATCCCTATGAGTGGGCGTCACCCAACACGGATGGGAGCGCTCGGGGGAGGTGGCCTTTGGCCCCTCAACGGGGAGGCGGTCCCTTCTAAGGATGGGTCGCCGAAAGAAAAGGAAAGGCGGTCAAGGCCCCTTCCTGTGTAGGAGGGGTTACAGCCCCCTCCTGGGGAATTTCCCGGGGCCAGTGACATCTGCGACGGCAGATGCGGTAAGTTGTGTGGGGTTGGGGGGAGGTCTACGATACCTTCTAGATACCTCACACGAGTCTTCGAACGACCTTTAACTGGCGTCGAGTTGATAGGTGCCCCCGTCAAGTCAAGGGAAATTGGTAGTAGTTGCACTTGAGTACGCCTCAGTGCTGTCGCCCTTCCCAAGTGGGGGGGGTATGTCTGGTTAGGGATCTTGACACCGGTTACGACCTTGCCGTTGGCCCTTAAACGTTAGGATGTACAATTTCAATATTTCAAGAAAATGTTTTGTAGGATGTTAGTTCGGCTAGGAGAACCTCTGTATTAGAGAATCTGTTAAGGTTAGCCAAACATCGCAATGTGGTAATGAAATTGTACAGTAATATGAAAATGTTTAATGTTTTAATTTTTTGTTTTAATAAATACGGCCGGGAGGGTCACTCCCTCCCACTTCCAAAAACTTCAAGAACTGTTTCCGGTTTCCCTCCTTTGGGGATTGTGTTGAGAGGGGGTGGCGGGTATCTCAGCCATATAGAAGATATTGAAAGTAGCATTTTGATTGGTTGTCAATTCTAACACTTCATAAGTGTTTTTGTTAGGTAATTTACCTTAGGATATTTAGTCAGGCTTACAGCATAATTTTCTCAATGGAATTCCATCAAATGTGGGTAAATGGTAGGGACTGTTATGTAGTAGGGCCTATTCTATATTTGATTAAAGTGTCTCCAGTGGTTTTTCTGTAAATTACTTTCCCACCTTTTTTTAGCGAGCGCTCACCGTTGCGCGCACCGGTACGCGAACCGGCAGCGTTACGGGAGTCCTCCATTTTGTGTATCGGTAGAATTGAGTCATAAGATGGAGGACAAACAATGTTCGGAATGGGTAGAAGGGGGCACGGTAGACACTTTGTGACCCTCTACATTTTCTGAGGGGGGATTAGGACGGTGATATATGCAAAAATAAAAAAATAAAAATTTGGAACATTTCGTGGGGGGAGCGCCCGGTACGCGCACCGGTAAGCGAACCGGGGAGCGTACTTTGGTGAAGAAAAAAAAATTAGAAAAAGATAAACGTTTTGAATGATCAGAGGTAGGGTAGCTCAGAAAAGAGCTATTCGGTTCTGTGGCTAATTTAGGTACCTACAAGTAGGTTCCAATGCACACTTTGAAATAAAGGACGAATATTCTATTACCTTCATCAGAGAAGTGCACACCATCTCTTCTGTAGATGTGTTGAATGTTGGAACACAAGTTATTGTTGTATATTAAACCCATTCCATAGTCTCTCATGCAAACAGAAACAGATTTATTCACATGTTTCCGTGCTTTCTCAAATTGTGGAAAAAATTGGTTGGACCACTTACATTTCTGTCTTTGACATACATTGGAATTTACCAAGGCAGTTTGGGGAAAAAGTGTCATCAAATGAAGAAAGGTGTTCTTTAAAAGCATTTCAAAATCATCTCCAGTCATAGTGCCCAAATCATTTCCACCACAGTGCACTATTAAGAGGTCAGGGTTTGGCAGATGCATAAAGATTTTTTAATGAATACATATAAAATATATTTTTCCTTTAAAAGAAGAATACATTTTACAGCTTTTGATATTTGCTATTAAAAAACCATTGAAATACACTGAAAAAACCATAGGTTATAGACCATATATAGTTAGAAATTAGCATTTACAAAACCTTAAAAATTCACTGAAAAAACCATAGGTTATAGAAAAGATATAGTTAGGAATTAACATTTACAAAACCTTAAAAATTCACAGAAAAAAACCATAGGTTATAGACCATATATAGTTAGA
The DNA here is from genome assembly GCF_964263255.1 of Lissotriton vulgaris. Classification (NCBI taxonomy): domain Eukaryota; kingdom Metazoa; phylum Chordata; class Amphibia; order Caudata; family Salamandridae; genus Lissotriton; species Lissotriton vulgaris. Next base: position 1,409,374,050 of record NC_141691.1, on the reverse strand, counting down.
AAGGGGCATTTACAAAACCTTAAAAATTCACTAAAAAAACCATAGGTTATAGACCATATATAGTTAGGGATTAGTATTTACAAAACCTTATTTTACTCCCACAAAACCATTGAAATTCGCATATATAGTTAGTTGCACTAACTATATATCGCGCACCCACAATCCACTGCTGATGATGTCACATATTACATCATTCATGACATGGTCAGTGACATCACTGATGACATCACTGATGACATCTCAAATGACATCACTGATGACATCACTGAAGACATCTCAAATGACATCACTGATGACATCTCATTTGACATTACTTATCACATCACTGATGATATCATTCATGTGATAATACAATGAACCTCTTCAGATTCTAATATAACCTTAGATACAATCAGTGTAAACAGACACTCACAGACTGTCACTCATCCATGGAGTTACTCACACACCTAGTCAGTCATGCAAAAAATCAATCACACATCCATTTCCTCAACTATACAGTTATACACACCTTACTTATTCAAACATATACTAACACATATTTACTCTCTTATACAATCCTTGATACAAGTTTACAATGATCCAAACAGCCACTCACACATTCACTGGCTCTTATGCACAGTTATTTATATATGTCAACTCTCACATGTACTGTGTTTTACATATGTACTTACTTTGACATGTAGCACTAAGATATCAATTCACTCACCAATACACTCATGCACACAGTCAACCACCCATACAGCTAATTCCACATGCACTTTTGAACCCATACATCTAGTGAATCAACTGTTCACACATCTATGCACAGAGTCACACACCTCCCAGCCACCCATACACACACACTCCGTCTCCCATACAAATACTTGGGCAAGCAATCAATAACCCATATAGTTACTCATATAGCTACTGATCAACACATGCAGCAGTTTACAGAACAACAGACATAATGGTGTACAAATTAAGACAGTTTAGTCACTAACCCATGCACTCAGTGAGACACATCTAATCACTCACTCATACAATCAGTCATGCACCTACTAAATCCTTCATCCAGACACTTATACATCCACTCATTCTCATATATATATATATATATATATATATATATATATATATATATATATATATATTACCTACTGGCGGTCGCCAGTAGGTAGTTATAGTTAGGATAATTTTCAATGTTAAATCTCAACATTCTATTTTGAATAACTTTGGCGCCGGTTGACGAATCTGCCTGAAATTTTCAGGAAAATGGTCTCATGGCGGTCCGGTCCTTCCCTGAAAGTTTGGGGGGGATTCGTCAAGCGGGGGCCGAGATAAAAGGGGGGTCCCAAAACGCGTTTTCCCCATGTTAATTTCCATAGGGCGGTCGATTTCACTTTTAGCTCGAACGGCTGAATGGATTTCCACCAAACTTGGCAAAATTGTAGGGACTGGTAGCCCGATGTGCCTTTGCTATGTCTCAAGATATGTGCTTCAGTGGATTTTGAGAAATTAACGTTCAAAAAAATATATATATCTATAGGCGCTCTCCGGTGCGCGCACCGGTGAGCGCTCCCGGCGCGACACGCGACTTGCGCGCAGAAAGCTGATTGGCTCTCAGTTGTCTGTAAACATTCTAAACAGTCCGGAGCGGCCGCCATCTTGTCTATCGGTAAAATCTAGTCATAAGAGGTGGCAAAAACAAAGGGTGGAATTGACCATAAGGGGGCAGGGTAGACCCCCCCTGACCCCCTAGGTTTGATATGGGGGCCATTAAAGGGCCCCGCGGGGCCTCCAAAAAAATTTTTTTTTTTTCGATTTTCGCGGGGGAAGCGCCTGGTGCGCGCACCGGGGAGCGTATCGAGGAGGGTACTATGGAAAAATAATCACTTTAAAAATTGTATGTTTATGAATTGTTTTTTTTTTTATTTTTTTATTTTATGTAAGTACCTACATGTAGGTACTAATGAAGAGACTTAAATTTAATGTTCACCATCTTCTTTGTAGACATCTTGCATGTTGTTATTGTATTTTTTGTGGTATATGGAATTCATAATATAGTCTGTCTGGAAAGGAGAAACAGATCTTTTAAGCACTCCCTGAGAATTTCTAGGGGATCATGAGTAGTCTATCCTGTTCACTTATGAAAATGAGGTGTAAAATATTCATATGAGATAATATAGTGGGAGAAAGGTAGTAACTATGAGTAAACTTACTATGTAACAGAAAAATAGTTGAACAGTATACTATAAGTCTCACTTTATATTTTAAACATTTTTGGTAATACTTCATGAATTACATATAAAAAAGAATATTGTCTGAAACAATTGAAATTATTAAAGATAAATTTATTCCTCTGATTCTTTTTCATAATTTAATAAAATTTCTAACATAATATTGTCCGGAATTTCCTCATAATTATATGTACATGATTCAATTTCTTCCAAACATTCTATAAACTGTTCATCCAAAGAGTCATCCATGAAATCAACTTCTTTTTTTTCATCTTCTGGTTTTTCCACCTTTACTTTGATAGAAGTATCATTTGCCTTATTTTCTCCTTCCATTTTCTTTCTGAAAATTGCATATAAATTAACTATATTAGTAGAGCTAGTATACCAGAGAAGCCTAACTCAATCCATAACTATTACAGAGAAGTCTATCTCTATCTCTAACTATTAAAGAGGGATAGCATATCACTAACAGAATATTTTTTAAGAAATAAACTTAACGTGTACAATATACTTCCATAATTAGAAGTTACCTTAGAGAAATTAGTTGAAGTTGTCAGTGAAATTTGTTTTCAAGTGTACTTCAGGAAGCAGTAGTCAAAATGGCTGTGTTTCCCTCTCTTCTTTTATATATATTGTTGTACTTAACCAATCAAACGTCAGGAAATAATCGTAGAAAATGAGAGATACTTTTTAATTGGTTGTAAATTCTAACATTACAAGTGTGTTTTTGTCATGTAATTTACCTCAGGATATTTAGACAGGCCTGTAGCCTAAATGTCTCAATGGAATTTCACCAAATTTGGGCAAATGGTAGGGACTGCTATGTAGTAGGGCGTATTCTATATTTGATGAAAGTGTCTCCATTGGGTTTTCCGTAAATTACTTTCCCACCTTTTTTTAACGAGCGCTTAGGGGTGCGCGCTCCTTTACGCGCACTGGCAGCGTTACGGGAGTCCTCCATTTTGTGTTTCGGAACAATCGAGACACAAGATGGAGGGTAAACAATGTTCGGAATGGATAGAAGGGGGAACTGTAGAGACTTCTTGACCCTCTAGGTTTTCTGAGGGGGGCTTAGGAGGCTCATAAACGTAAAAAAAAAAAATAAATTCTTTAATTTTTCGCGGGGGTAGCGCCTGGTGCGCGCACCTTTAAGCGTACCCGAAAGCGTACTTTGGTGAAAAATAGTGAAAAAAGTTAGAAAAAAATAAACGCTTTGAATGATCAGAGTTAGGGTAGCTCTGAAAAGAGCTTTTGGGTTCTGTGGTTGATTTAGGTACCTACAAGTAGGTTCCAATACACATTCTTAAATTCAGGAGGAATATTCTATTCCCCTCATCTGAGAAGTGCACTCCATCTCCTCTGTAGATGTCTTGCATGTTGTAACGCAAGTTATTATTGTATAATGAACCCATTCCATAGTCTCTCATGTAAGCAGAAACAGATTTATTTACATGTTTCCGTGCTTTCTCAAATTGTGGACCAAATTGGTTGGACCAGTTCCATTTCTGTCTTTGGCATATATTGGAATATACCAAGGCAGTGTGGGGAAAAAGTATCATCAATTGATGAAAGGTGTCCTTTAATAGCATTTCCAGACCTACCCCAGTTAATGTGCCTAGATCGTTTCCACCACAGTGCACAATTATAAGGTCAGGTTCTGGCAGATGCAAAAAGGTTTTCACCAATGGTATCAATTGGTGACATTTTAATCCTCTGTGGCCAATCCACTTGATTTCCACATTTGATAAATCAAGGTTATGAAAATTTCTGCTAGCTGCATACCTTTGAGCCCAGTGGATGTAGCTATGTCCAATAACCCAAACAGAGTACATGATGTGAGAAGGTTCTGGTCCAGTCAGATGAAGTGTGGGAATGAAATGGCAGTTGGAACAGTAGGAGTTCACAAAAAAATAATTGTGGAGTTTCTGTGCTCTTGAATCACAAGCAATGATTGGTGGATTCAGATAGTTGAAAACTGAAAGTTAGGGTGTATGGTTATGTTGTGTGAAAGAAGCAATTTGAATGGTTTAAAAAAAGTCACCAAAAGCAAAAATACCCTGTATAGGCTGCTGTATTGACAGGTCAAACATCCTTGCTGAGTTAATTTGCAACATTGTAAGATAAACTTTTGAACCTTACAGTTCAGTTAGGAGGGAGTTGCTATGGTAACAGATAGAAAGGTTTGAGAGGGGGATGGGTGTTGGTTTGAAAATAGTGAGGGAAGAGTTTTCATTGGTTGAATTAAGGCATATGTGTACAAAGATAGAGATTTTCTATGCCAGTCTTGGTTTCAGTGTATTGAGAGCACACCTTTTCCTCTGCTAAAGAAAAATTGGTGTGTGTGTCTGACACTGTTTTCAATCTCCAAAAGCATTTCTAAAGGTAAGTAATGATTCATTTAATTTAGATAGAGATTTATTTTCTCTATGGAGAATATTTGGAAGCAGATAGTTATGTTTTAGAAGTGAAATTGTATGTTAGTATATAAGTCCTGTGCAGTGTTTTTTACATGTTATTTAAAAATCGATTTTGGGTGCAAATGAATGGTATTTTTATTTGGCCTTTTTTTATGATTGCCATGTGCAGTTGATGCATGACTTTAAACATGGGTAATAAGTGATGCACTGGTGGCGCCAGGCTTTTATAAATGAGGCCCTGACTTTGTTTGATGATATTGAGTGGTTGTAGTTAGGTTCTGTGCAGTGTTTCCTACATGTTATTGAAAAATCGATTTTTGGGTGCAATTGATTGGTATATGTATTTGGCCCTTATTTATGAATACCATGTGCAGCTGATGCATGACTTTAAACATGGGTAATAAGTGACGCACTGGTGGCGCAAGGCTTTCATAAATAAGGCCCTGACTTTGTTTGATGATATTGAGTGGTTGTACTTAGGTTCTGTGCAGTGTTCCTTACATGTTATTCAAAAATCGATTTTTGGGTGCAATTGATTGGTATATGTATTTGGCCCTTATTTATGAATGCCATGTGCAGCTGATGCATGACTTTAAACATGGGTAATAAGTGACGCACTGGTGGCGCAAGGCTTTCATAAATAAGGCCCTGACTTTGTTTGATGATATTGATTGGTTGTACTTAGGTTCTGCGCCGTGTTTCTTACATGTTATTGAAAAATGGATTTTTGGGTGCAATTGATTAGTATATGTATTTTGCCCTAATTTATGATTGCCATGTGCAACTGATGCATGACTTTAAACATGGGTAATAAGTGACGCACTGGTGGCGCAAGGCTTTCATAAATAAGGCCTGACTTTGTTTGATGATATTGAGTGGTTGTACTTAGGTTCTGTGCAGTGTTCCTTACATGTTATTCAAAAATCGATTTTTGGGTGCAATTGATTGGTATATGTATTTGGCCCTTATTTATGATTGCCATGTGAAACTGATGCATGATTTTAAACATGGGTAATAAGTGACGCACTGGTGGCGCAAGGCTTTCATAAATAAGGCCCTGACTTTGTTTGATGATATTGATTGGTTGTACTTAGGTTCTGCGCCGTGTTTCTTACATGTTATTGAAAAATCGATTTTTGGGTGCAATTGATTGGTATATGTATTTTGCCCTAATTTATGATTGCCATGTGCAACTGATGCATGACTTTAAACATGGGTAATAAGTGACGCACTGGTGGCGCAAGGCTTTCATAAATAAGGCCCTGACTTTGTTTGATGATATTGAGTGGTTGTACTTAGGTTCAGCGCCGTGTTTCTTACATGTTATTGAAAAATCGATTTTTGGGTGCAATTGATTGGTATATGTATTTGGCCCTTATTTATGATTGCCATGTGCAACTGATGCATGATTTTAAACATGGGTAATAAGTGACCCACTGGTGGCGCAAGGCTTTCATAAATAAGGCCCTGACTTTGTTTGATGATATTGAGTGGTTGTACTTAGGTTCTGCGCCGTGTTTCTTACATGTTATTGAAAAATCGATTTTTGGGTGCAATTGATTGGTATATGTATTTGGCCCTTATTTATGATTGCCATGTGCAGCTGATGCATGACTTTAAACATGGGTAATAAGTGACGCACTGGTGGCGCAAGGCTTTCATAAATAAGGCTCTGACTTTGTTTGATGATATTGATTGGTTGTACATAGGTTCTGCACAGTGTTTCTTACATGTTATTCAAAAATCGATTTTTGGGTGCAATTGATTGGTATATGTATTTGGCCCTTATTTATGATTGCCATGTGCAGCTGATGCATGACTTTAAACATGGGTAATAAGTGACGCACTGGTGGCGCAAGGCTTTCATAAATAAGGCCCTGACTTTGTTTGATGATATTGATTGGTTGTACATAGGTTCTGCGCAGTGTTTCTTACATGTTATTCAAAAATCGATTTTTGGGTGCAATTGATTGGTATATGTATTTGGCCCTTATTTATGATTGCCATGTGCAGCTGATGCATGACTTTAAACATGGGTAATACGTGACGCACTGGTGGCGCAAGGCTTTCATAAATAAGGCCCTGACTTTGTTTGATGATATTGAGTGGTTGTACTTAGGTTTTGCGCAGTGTTTCTTACATGTTATTGAAAAATCGATTTTTGGGTGCAATTGATTGGTATATGTATTTGGCCCTTATTTATGATTGCCATGTGCAGCTGATGCATGACTTTAAACATGGGTAATAAGTGACGCACTGGTGGCGCAAGGCCTTTATAAATAAGGCCCTGACTTTGTTTGATGATATTGAGTGGTTGTACTTAGGTTCAGTGCCGTGTTTCTTACATGTTATTGAAAAATCGATTTTTGGGTGCAATTGATTGGTATATGTATTTGGCCCTTATTTATGATTGCCATGTGCAACTGATGCATGATTTTAAACATGGGTAATAAGTGACCCACTGGTGGCGCAAGGCTTTCATAAATAAGGCCCTGACTTTGTTTGATGATATTGATTGGTTGTACATAGGTTCTGCGCCGTGTTTCTTACATGTTATTGAAAAATCGATTTTGGGGTGCAATTGATTGGTATATGTATTTGGCCCTTATTTATGATTGCCATGTGCAACTGATGCATGACTTTAAACATGGGTAATAAGTGACACACTGGTGGCGCAAGGCTTTCATAAATAAGGCCCTGACTTTGTTTGATGATATTGATTGGTTGTACATAGGTTCTGCACAGTGTTTCTTACATGTTATTCAAAAATCGATTTTTGGGTGCAATTGATTGGTATATGTATTTGGCCCTTATTTATGATTGCCATGTGCAGCCGATGCAAAACTTTAAACATGGGTAATAAGTGACGCACTGGTGGCGCAAGGCCTTTATAAATCAGACCCTGACTTTGTTTGATGATATTGAGTGGTTGTACTTAGGTTTTGCGCAGTGTTTCTTACATGTTATTGAAAAATCGATTTTTGGGTGCAATTGATTGGTATTTGCATTTGGCCCTTATTTATGAATGCCATGTGCAGCTGATGCTTGACTTTAAACATGGGTAATAAGTGACGCACTGGTGGCGCAAGGCCTTTAAAAATAAAGCCATGAGTTGCTATTGTATAAACTTAAATATGTTGCAATTTATTGTTTATATTGTTTGCTATTTAACATTACTTTGTTGTTTGCTAATAGTGGTCTTTCATGTGTTTTTTTAACAGAACAACAGATTCAAATCAACTTCTGAAAAGGAAGCAAAAATGCCTTCAAGGCAAAGAAATATCAAAAATACCATACGGAAAAGGAGAACATCAACAACAGAGTTTATGGAATCCTCTTCAACAACTACTTCAAAAAACACCAGAAAAGCTTCTGGTAAGCCAATTAAGTCTTTTCTTCGCAACATATGTCGTAGGAAAAAAAATGAAATTGCTAATGTGAATATACAGAAAAAGTCAACAAATCTAAAAAGGAAAGAGAAGCCCACAAAAAATGTTTCCATTGGACCAGGAGAGAAGAGAATGGTTAGCAATAGAAGGGTAAATGTTTTTAGGGACATTCGTAGGCGAATGTTTCGCAATAGGGTAGTTTTAAATTTGCTAAAAAATGAAAAGAAAAGTAAACTAAAAGCTGCTTTTTACAAGAAAAAGAAAAGTGTAGAAAAGATTGTTGATCAGGCTTTTGAAGTTAAGAAAAAATTATTTATTTTAATAATCAATAGAATTAGGATACTTAATAAGGCAATGGATGTTTTCAAATCGAACAGTAGATGGAAAAGAATTATTAATCGGAGTAATTTTTGTGAAGTATTTTCTGGTGAATGGATGCATAGTTCAAGTTCTGAGCCTTTTTTTAATGAGGAGAGTTACTTTCAGGAAAATGATTTGGTGCATGCAGTTGACACCAGTGGTCGTGCATATGAGGTGAAAGATAGTTGTGTGATGGAAAAAGAGAAACTTGTATCTAGAGATGCAGAAGAGGTGTTAGCTGATGAAGTTTTAGGGAGACGTACTAAGGGTCCAGTGTACACATGGAAATGCAGTAGTATTTGTAGTGTGCGACAGGAATCAATTGATTTGCTTCGAAATTTCTTACGTACATATAGTAAAAAAAGTCTCAAACAAAAAATGAAGATCCTGCAAGAGTTAGATCCTTGCAGAGTGAGAGAAAGCACAGGTTTGCAAGGGCATTCACTAGCATGTCTTTCTAGAAAAGTTTGTCGGAGTGTTTTTCATCATTTTAGGATGTTAGCAGTGCATCATAATAACGTAAGGAAATTAGTGAGGAAGTTGTATTATGCAAAAAGTCCTGCACTTAAGCTTAAACAGTTAAATAGTGCTCTTTTGCATGGATCTGAAGTGGATGTGAAGACTATTTGTGAAGAAATTGAGTTTTGTTATTTTGGGAATAAAGAGGACAGTGTAGAAATAGATATAGTAATGGATGGTAATGCAGAAGATAATGGACAAATTTCAAGTATTGAAAAGTTTGATGAGGAAATTATCAAGTTTAAGGTGAAATCAAGTGAGAGGCCTAATGTAACTTGTGTGTGTTGTCGACGGACTCATTATAAAATTCAGACTAGGTTAGTTGATTTATATGCAAAAAGTGAATTGGAAAATAATAGTGAATGGGAGGATTTTGTAAGTTATTTGTTGGTGGAGAATTCTTTTGATTTGAGTTTGGATCAGCGTATTTGCACTTATTGTTTGAAAAAATTAAATGAAAATAGAATGCCTGCAAGAGCAGTTTATAATAATCTTCAGTTGATAGATATTCCTTCTGAATTGATGGATCTAAATACTTATGAATCTATTTTGATTCAATGTGTCCATCCTTTTCAGGCTATTGTACGCATGGAGCCTAAGACAGGGAAATTGCCTCCATCAGATTTACTGAGAGGATTAAAGGGAAGAGTTGTTTATTTGCCTCTAGATGTAAAGAAAAATATTAATACAATTGGTGTAGAAAGAGTAGAAGAAGATCCTTTAGTTATTCTAGTTAATGGGGTTCCAACAAAGAGTAAGAAAATTTGGCAAGATTTAGTGGATGTTAAAAAAGTCAAGAAGGCAACGTTGTATTTAGTTAAAAACAATGAGTACTACAAACATGTAAGTGTTGGAGTAGAGGAAACAGCTACAGAAGAAGATAGTGATTCTTCAGTTGGTCAAATTGAAAAAGTTGATGTGTCTAGAACTGAAGAAATATATGAACATTATACTGTTCATCCTTTGCATTCCAAAGAAGTAATGGGAAATGCAATTGACTTGTTTCAAATGAAGGCAGCAAAAGGAAGTCCCATTAGTGTATGGGAAGAAAGTTTGGAAGCTCGTTGTTTTCCACAATTATTTCCAACAGGTTGTGGTGGACGATATGATGATCGACCAGTTCAAATTCCTGCAGCTGAATACCGGACTCTAAGATTATATGCAGAAGATCCAAGGTTTCGTCAATGCATTCCATATTTATTTCATCTACTGTTTGAAAGTGATTTGTCTGGGCTTTCTTATGCAGTTAATCATATATTAAAAAGTGGACCTCATTTGCAAAATGTATGTGCAAGGGACTTTATGGAGAAAGTTAATCTGCAAGACAGTATTTTGGAATCTCAGCTAATCAATCTCATGGCATGTCAACGTGGAACCAACGAGTATTGGTTTCGTCGTCATGGAGAATTGAAATGTATGCTAAGAAACTTAGGAACTCCTACATGGTTCCTCACTCTTAGCTGTGCTGAGTATGCATGGGACGATTTACTTCAATTTCTACGAGAGGCAAATGAAAACATACCAAATATAGAATTGAAAACACCAGGAGAACTGTGTTCTTTAGATCCAGTGAATGTTTGCAGATATTTTAATCATAGATTTGAAGCTATGATGTCTTTTATTACCAACAAAAAAAATCCTCCCCTTGGAGAGGTTTTGGATTTCTTTTGGAGGAAGGAATATCAAGCGAGAGGTGCTCCTCATATACATATGTTGTTGTGGATTAAAGATGCACCCAAATTTGGATCAGATTCAGATGAAACAGTGATGAGTTTCATTGAAGAGTATTCAACATGTGCTGTTCCAAAATCTACTGAAGAAAACAATTTAAGGCAACAAGTTTTACGTTTTCAATCTCATCGTTGTGGAAAGTACTGTCGTCGAAAATTTAAAAACAAGGAAAAGTACTACACGAAATGTCGTTTTGCATTTCCTCGACCAGTGATTTCTAAGGGAAGAGTAAATAATTTGATGTCATCTCTACGACATACTGTGACGAGAAAATCTCCCAAAAACACATATAATTTGAAAAGAAATGAAGAATCTAAGTACATCAACGATTACAACCCAGTGATTTTGTCCATGTGGAATGCTAACATGGATATTCAGTTCGTTGCTGACAACTCTATTGCTGTGGCTCGATATGTGACATCTTACATCACCAAAAAAGAAAAGACAGAACTGAAGGAAATGTGGGAGGACATTTCACATGAAAAGAGTCTAAGCAAGAAATTATACAGTTTCAGTCTGAAGATGTTGTCGCATCGAGAAATTGGAGCATATGAATGTTCTGATCGGTTATCATCAGCAAGTCTCTATGCCAAATCAAGAACAATCATTTGGGTGAGTCTTGGTCTTGCTGCAACACGAAACCGAGTTTTGAAATCTGTACAAGAAATTGAATATTTGGCGGAAAAAGAACCAAACAGTACAGATATTTTGAAGACAAATATGTTGGATACATACTATCCAAATAGAAGTACTCACCTTGAGAACACATGTTTGTATGAAGTTCTTCAAAACTACAGTTATAAGAGGAACATCACAGAAGATATCAATAATGGAAAATATGCACTCATTGGCTATGAAGGATGTCTAGTGAAGCAGAAAAAAGGCCATTTGATTAATCATCGAAAATTGAGTTGTGAAGTTCCAGACAAAAGAGAATTTTACTATTTAGCTCTTTTGCAACTCTTTAAGCCATGGCGTACAGAAGAGGAACTACTTGGAGATTTTCTCTGTTATGAAGACTCTTTTAATGCAACTAAGGATACCATAGAATGTCCTATTTTTCTAAATTATCTGCAAATGTTGAATGAAGAAATGGAGCAAGAAACCACAATTGCTGAAGAGATAGCTAGAAACAGTTCTCAAGATAGTCAGAGTTCTACTTCATTGAGCCAGGATCCACTAGGAGGACCAATTATCCAAAATGAAGCTGCCACTGCCATGGATGAGGTGGAAAGAGCTATGGAACAAGCTCAAGAGGATGGAGTTAACTTAGAAGATTTGGTAACGCAACTAAACATTGAGCAGAAAAAGATATATGATGAAGTCACAGAGCAGATTGAACATGGATTCAGACATGAGAAAAAAGAGTGCTCATGTATATTATTTGACCCTGTCCGACTGTATGTAAGTGGAGAAGCGGGGACAGGAAAAAGTTTTCTAATTAAAGCCGTTGCAAGTTATCTGCAGAAAAGGACTGATTCACCACTGTCTTGTGTTGTAACTGCTCCAACTGGTCTGGCAGCACATAACATTAAAGGGATTACTCTACATCGTTTATTGATGCTGCCAGTTGAACATGATAATAAATTGCATTACAACAAGCTATCTGGAGATGCGTGTTCTGAAGTTTCAAGAGTCTTGAAGAAAATGAAACTTCTTATCATAGATGAAGTAAGCATGGTCTCAAATCTAATGCTTGCTTTTGTGCATTTGAGAATGCAAGAAATTCTTAAAACAGACTATGATGTGTTATTTGGAGGAAAACACATTATTGTTTTTGGAGATCTATTGCAGTTGACTCCAGTAAAAGGACAACCAGTGTTTAAAATGCTCACGCATGAAGATACCAGGAAGTCCCTTGGAAGCATTGGAAATGTTAATATATGGCTAAATTTTAAATATGCTGAACTGCTTCAAAATATGCGACAGGCCAAGGATGAAGATTATAAAAATATTCTACAAGATGTAAGAATTGGAAAAATGACTGAGAAAGGGAAAAAAGCTTTGCATAGTCGATTAATTTCAAATTTGTATGCAAATGAAAACATTCTTCCAGAGAATATTTTTAAAAAAATGACTGAGAAGAAATCTGGGATATGTTTGATGCCAACTCTGCAAGAATGTTCCATCTTCAATCAAAAAATGTTAGACTTAGAAAATGAAGAGATTGTGAAACTGGAAGCAATAGATAAAATAGAGCATATGGGTGCAACAATTGTTTTGTCAGAAAATTTGAAAACTAAATTGCATTCATTGGAGAAAAGTATTTCAAAAACAGCTGGTTTTGAAAAGACTCTGAATGTGTGTTTAAATTGTCGTATCATTTTGAGAAGGAATTTAAATGTTGAAAGCGGTCTGGTAAATGCAGCAATGGGTTATGTTGTTGATTTTGTGAATTACAGAAATAGAGATGGAATTGAATTTTTAAAAATAAAATTTGATGGCATTGAACAAGTACAACAAATAAGTCGTTGTTCTGCTAGATTTTTACTTGTAAAAGACTTATATGTTCGCCGAAAACAGTTTCCTGTTTGTTTGGCGTATGCAGTGACAATTCATAAATCTCAAGGTTTAAGTGTAGATAGTGCATTGGTGAACATTGGAAGATCTGTGTTTAAAGAGGGTATGGCATATGTGGCATTATCTCGAGTCAGAACTTTATCAGGATTGTACTTGATTGCGTGTGATGAGACAAAGATTTCTGCCGATCTAGATTGTGTTAAAGAATACAATAGGTTAAGAAGAGAGTATGCTCCACATTTGCCTCAATATCCTCTGTTTGAAAAACGTGTGGTAGGCCGAAAAAGAAGAAATGAGGATAATTGTAGTGAGGTAGTTGCAAAAAGACAAAAAGTAGAGAAAACTGTAATTGAAAACAGGAAGAAAAAGAATTGTGGAGAAAATGTTGTTGGATTTCAGTTTGAAAACAGTTCTGGTGTCAACTGCTATGCTAATGTAGTGGTTAATGTTGTTTTTTTTCTTAAAAGTTTACAAGAACAGATTGTTGAAAATCGGGATCAAAGATTGTGTGGTTTATTGAATTCTGTGTTTCAGAAATGTAGCAGTGTTACAGCACAAATAGAAAGTGTAACAGAAATTCGAAATATTTTAGATTTGTGTTCTGGTCAAGATAAATTTTCACAGAACATTCAGCAGGATTGTCAGGAATTTTTAATGTATATGTTTGGTGTTTTGGAAGATGAAGGTGTAGATGTAGATAATCTTTTCAGTCTTTCTTATCAATGGCAGCATGACTGCCACAATTGTAGTTTATCAAGTACTACTACAATAGACACTGAAAGATTTATATATTTGACTTTACCAGACTGTAAATCAGTGTCTTTTAAAAATCTAGTTAAAGCAGCAGATCATAATATGGTGTGTACCCAATGTAACTGTACAATGCTGTCCACATTATTTATACAAAGGTATGGGCAGTATATTATTTTAGTTTTCCAACGATGTAGACCTGATGGAACTAAATTGACAACTTCTATCAAAAATTTTGTGGCTTCTCAGTTATCAATTTCTGGAAGGACCTTTACAACTGAAGCTATTATTTATCATGATGGACCTTCGACCACCTCAGGACATTATACATGCTACTTAAAATCTGAAAATGGATGGAGTTACTGCAATGATTCTCATTTAACTTATAAACAACGTTTGCCTTATGACTCTACAAATTCTTATCTAGTGTTTTTAAAACCAAAGTTTTAGTAAAGGGAATTGGCCTTTGAAGACGGGAATAGTTAATAAAAGTTAGTTAGTTAGTTAGTTAATCTAATATTTTAAATTATTTATCTCATGTAGATACTTTAAGTGCATCTCAAAGTAAAAAATACTGATATATCTGACACAAATTGGCCGTGAGGAAAATGTAAGATATGATGTTGTTAGAAGTTGATGAAATCGAAGTTATAGAGCACAGCAGACTTTTTTTCACCAAAAGGACCTTCACTATCTGCAATCTCATGTAGATACTTTAAGTGGATCTCAAAGTAAAAAATACTGATATATCTGACACAAATTGGCCGTGAGGAAAGTGTAACATATGATGTTGTTAGATCTTTTTTCATAGGAAGTCGATGAAATGGAAGTTATAGAGCACAGCAGACTTTTTTCCACCAAAAGGACCTTCACTATCTGCAATTTGGTCTCACGGAAAAGTAAGTGAATCAAAGATTAGTGTACTTATATGAGATGTATGTTTGAATGGGTTTTTTTAAACACAATCTTTTAGATTGTGTTTTTTTTTTCCCGCTGTTATATGATGAAGACTTTGATCTCACTAATTTAAGTGAAATTCAATATATTCTGAGAACAGCAAAAATAAATAATGTAACATATTGTAGAAGTTATTGTGTAGTTTGCATTGTGTAATTTATATTGTGTTCACATTGTCTTATACTCATTTTCTTTTTCACCCTTATTTACCTCTCTTTACTAATTTACACTCTTTTTTCATCGCTGTTTCTTTAGTGCACTTCATTCACAACTTCTTAATCTAATAGGAACTGTCTGCATTTCCTCTGTTCCTTCCACCACTTTTTATCTTTTTCATATTCTCACAGTACCACTGCTTTAGTTTCCTAACCCTCTCTTTCTTTTTCTCCTTTTTTTTTCTTTCGCATCCATTGTACTGTAGTTCACTTAGTTCTTCCTTTTGTCTTTCTGTGTACTTACTCTCTCACTCCTGTTTTATCCATCGTTCTATACTAACTTCATTCCTTTCATCCCTTCACTCTGTTACTTTACTTCACTCACTCTCAATCATCTTCTATTCCTCTTTTTTATTTATAGTTTCTCAATCAGACTTCTCTCGTTTTCACTCATTTTTCTTTTATTTTCTTATCTTTACTGATTTTGATTTGATATCTTACATTCTTTTAGTATCTTATTTACCTTTAGGAATTTGTTCTCTTTCTATTTCTTTTTCCTTTTTTTTTCTCTTTCTACATTACTTTCTTTCTGTTTTTGTATCCTTCACTATTGCATCATTTCTTAGTAAACTTTTGTAGATTTTTAAACCTCATGAACTGTTGTTTCTATTTTATTATATATTTTTAAGAAATTATAACGTGTTTTTTCTTTTATCTTTCATAGATACAAGTTTGCATTGATTATATGGTAAGTGTGTTTACAAAATCTTTTTTGTTATCACCTTTTGTTTTATTTTCACTATTTTTCTGTCACCCTACCGCACCCCTATTTCCTTACTTTGCTTCCCTCACTTATTCTTTTGTTCCATGTTTACTTCTGACCACATTCAATTTCTTTCAGTACTTCTGCCTATGCACACTCCTTCACTTACCTTTTTTACTGGTTCACTTAGTCCCTTTGTGACAGTCCTTCTTTTACTCTCTCTCTTGTTTGTCTCTATTACTCCCCATGTGTTACCCTTATTCACTTACATGTACCCTCTTTCACCCCTTTTTACTTATATTCACTGATATTTACTTTCCCTCAATCACTGCTATTCTTTTCCTCTGATTCCGTCACTACCTGACATTCCCATACTTAACTGTCCTTCTTTTTACTTTCAACATCCATTTACAATCTCCCTTAACCTCTGCTTTAGTCTTCTTCCTATTTCTTCTTTCTTTTGCTCCCTTATTCATTTTTCTTTTCTCAGTTACTTCCTTTTACACTTTTTATCTGTCTTACTATCTATTACACAGTCCCTCCTTCATTTTTTTTTCTTTTTTTTTGTTAGTGCGCTGACGGTACGCGCACCGGTGCGCGCACCGAAAGCGAAATATAAAAAAAAATATTTTAAATTAAAAATATTATCTCAATATACATTATAGTGTTCATTTTTACAAAAACATACTTTAGCAATTCACTAAAAAACACATAGGTATGAGTCTGTATAAAAAGTTAGGAATTAGCATTAAAAAAACCTATGAAATTCACTGAAAAAACCAAAGGTTTCACACCAGTTATAGTTAGGAATTAGCATTTAAAAAACCTATGAAATTCACTGAAAAAACCATAGGTTTCACACCAGTTATAGTTAGGAATTAGCATTTAAAAAACCTATTAAATTCACTGAAAAAACCATAGGTTTCACACCAGTTATAGTTAGCTGGAAATTTTACTGATATAAAACCATTGAAATTCCCACGTTATAGTTAGTCGGACTCACTATAACTTGCGCGTGCAATGCACTGCTGATGACATCACATATTACATCACTCATGACATGGTGAGTGACATCACTCATGACATCACTGATGACACCATCCTTGTGACACAGTGACAGACCTCCTCTCAGTGTAAAGTAACCCTTGAGACACATATTCAAAAATAGAAACTGAAATTTTAAAAAAATGGACATACCTATATCAGTTACAACAAGCAATTCTGTACTTCCACTATCTATATACACATCCACTCATTCACCAACAGTTCTATATAGTCACTCATACATATACTCACTCATCATATGAAGAGATACACCTATACATCCTGTTACACACCGATATTCATCCAAAAGTTACTCACACACATATTCACACGTGCAAATAAACTATTGAACAACCATTTATTTGAATATAGAGTTATACACACACTTCCACCTTACTTCTATTGAAAATTACACATATTTATTCTCTTAAACAATCACTTATAGAAACACATACTTATTTAAACAGGAACTCTTACAATCTCTTACTCTCACATATACTCACTTATATACATCAATATTCATATATACTAGATTAAAACATATGTAGTTACTGATAAAGACACTAGTGAGACAGTCATTCACTCACTAACAAACACATATAGACACTCATCCACCCATACAGTCCTGTACATATGCTGTCTTCAAAACACATACAAACAAAGAGTCAGTCACTCATGCATCTATGTGCTAAGTAATACCCCCACCAAACCATATAGACACTCAAACTGATACTAATAAAAATATCAAATAACCCATATACATACGCATGTAGCTACTTATCAACACATGTAGCCACTTATACACAAAGTGAAACACTAATATATGTATTTAAATATTTAAACATAACTCACTAATATTTATTTTTCAGAAAGACACATATTCACTGGATGGTGTCATCAGTGATGTCATGAGTGATGTCACTCACCATGTCATGAGTGATGTAATATGTGATGTCATCAGCAGTGCATTGCACGCGCAAGTTATAGTGAGTCCGACTAACTATAACGTGGGAATTTCAATGGTTTTATATCAGTAAAATTTCCAGCTAACTATAACTGGTGTGAAACCTATGGTTTTTTCAGTGAATTTAATAGGTTTTTTAAATGCTAATTCCTAACTATAACTGGTGTGAAACCTATGGTTTTTTCAGTGAATATATATATATATATATATATATATATATATATATATATATATATATTACCTACTGGCGGTCGCCAGTAGGTAGTTATAGTTAGGATTTTTTTCAATGTTAAATCTCAAAATTCTATTTGGAATAACTTTGGCACCGGTTGACGAATCTGCCTGAAAATTTCCTGAAAATGGCCTCGCGGAGCTCCGGTTCTTCCCTGAAAGTTTGGGGGGGAGACGTCATGCGGGGGCCGAGATAAAAGGGGGGTCCCAAAACGCATTTTCCCCATGTTAATTTCCATAGGGCGGTCAATTTCACTTTTAGCCCGAACGGCTGAATGGATTTACACCAAACTTGGCAAAATTGTAGGGACTGGTAGCCCGATGTGCCTTTGCTATGTCTCAAGATATGTGCTCCAGTGGATTTTGAGTAATTTAGGTTCAAAAAAATATATATATCTATAGGCGCTCTCCGGTGCGCGCACTTGAGTGCGCTCCCGGCGCGACACGCGACTTGCGCGCAGAAAGCTGATTGGCTCTTGGGTGTCTGTAAACATTCTAAACAGTCTGGAGCGGCCGCCATCTTGTGTCTCGGTAAAATCGAGACACAAGGGGTTTGAAAAAAAAGGGGCAAATGACCATAAGGGGGAAGAGTAGACCCCCTCTGACCCCCTAGGTTTGATGTAGGGACTAAAATAGGGTCCTGCAGGGCATTAAAAAATTTTTTTCGTTTTGCGCGGGGGAAGCGCATGGTACGCGCACCGGCGAAGCACGGGGAAAATCCAGGAACATATTTATGAAGGCCTTGCGCTGTTAGTTTTGCGCCTCCTGTGCGTCAATTTTTGTGACGCACCAGCGGTGTAAAAAAATGCGCATTGTTATGCAATATTTAAAAAGTGACGCATCTATCTAGATGCGTCACTTTTTAAATATAGTGCAACGAGGCACATTTTATTACACTGCTGGTGTTATGCGTCACTTTTCTGTGCGCACTCCTTATGACATTCCAGATGTGTCATATTTAATGTATGACGAATCATGTTGCAAGGAGTTACAGATACGTCAGTATTTCTGACATATCTGTAAACATAAAAGTGATGCGAGGCAGGTGCAAGATTTTGACGCAACAGCATCCTAAAAGTGACGCAGAGAAATCTTATAGATTTCAGTACGTCGTTATTACCAAGCTTTTTGCGGGGGAATGCCCCCTTTGCATACATTATACCTGACGCAGATATAATGTGGCGCAGAGTTTTAAAAAGTGACCCATGTACCTAGATGCGTCACTTTTTAAAAATAGCGTCAGGTATAATGCATGCAGAGGGGGTGTTCTCCCGCAAAAAGCTTTGTAATAGCGACGCAGTGAAATCTTTGAGATTTCACTGCGTCAGTTTTAGGATGCTGTTGCGTCAAAATCTTGTGCCTGCTTTACAGCAGGTGTTAGACTGAGGTAAGACCTTTCACATGCTGCTTTCCCCATTTGAAAGGACACATTACTGGAGTTGCGTCACTTTTGTGACGCACTCCAGCAATGCGTTACTTGGAATGTCATAAGGAGTGCGCACAGAAAAGTGACGCATCGCACCAGTGGTGTAAAAAAATGTGCCTCGTTGCGTTATATTTAAAAAGTGACGTATCTAGGTAGATGGGTCACTTTTTAAAATCAAGCGCCACATTATATCTGCGTGAGGTATAATGCATGCAGAGGGGGTGTTCCCCCACTAAAAGCTTTGTAATAGCGACGCAGTGAAATGTTTGAGATTTCACTGCGTCACTTTTAGGATGCTGTTGCATCCTTTAAATATAGTGCAACGAGGCACATTTTATTACACTGCTGGTGTTATGCGTCACTTTTCTGTCCACAGTCCTTATGACATTCCAGATGTGTCATATTTAATGTATGACGAATCATGTTGCAAGGAGTTACAGATACGTCAGTATTTCTGACATATCTGTAAACATAAAAGTGATGCGAGGCAGGCGCAAGATTTTGACGCAACAGCATCCTAAAAGTGACGCAGAGAAATCTCATAGATTTCAGTACGTCGTTATTACCAAGCTTTTTGCGAGGGATTGCCCCCTCTGCATACATTATACCTGATGCAGATACAATATGGCGCAGAGTTTTAAAAAGTGACCCATGTACCTAGATGCGTCACTTTTTAAAAAATAGTGTCAGGTATAATGCATGCAGAGGGGGTGTTCCTTGCAAAAAGCTTGGTAATAATGACGCAGTGCGTCACTTTTAGGATGCTGTTGCGCCAAAATCTTGCGCCTGCTTCACAGCAAACCTTTCACATGGTGCTTTTTCCATGTGAAAGGACACATTACTGGAGTTGCGTCACTTTTGTGACGCACTCCTGCAATGCGTTACTTTTGTGTTTACAGATATGTCAGAAATACTGACATATCTGTAACTCCTTGCGAATTGATTAGTCATATATTAAATATGACATATCTGGAATGTCATAAGGAGTGCGTCCAGAAAAGTGACGCATCGCTGTTTTCACGTAGCGATGCGTCACTTTTCAGAAATGAGGCCTCCAGTTTATTCACTGTGTCATAACTTTCTTTTCTAACACTCACCTTCTTTCATTCCTCCTACTTCACTTCCTTTCACCTCTCATACCTTTCTGTTCTTTCTTACTCATTCTCCTTTCAATTATCAATGCACTATATTTCACTTACTCTTCATTTTTTAAGAATATAGCTCTTTGATGAGAATTGGAGGTAGTTCTGAAAAGAACTTTTGGTTTTCTTCTTTTAACTGAACAGGAACAAAAACAGGGAATGGAAACTGCTCAACAGGAGCAAAAAGAAAAGAAAAAAATTAGGGGTGGGAAGGGCAGCGATGGTTCTCCAATGCTCGAACCATGAGCTGGACACTTTGCTCCCCATAGGTGAGGAGTTGATTGCAGTATCTGCATCTGAGGACACCATGGTTAAAAGCAGGTTGTATGTTTGCTACCTGCTCCTGTGATTGTTCTCTTCCAGAAGAAGTTGCTCCTCCTGTTGATGTAGAGGCCCCATCTCTGGGAACCTCTTGTGCCAGAGCCCTGACACTTTCCCGGGCAAAATTCTGGGGGTGCCTCCTCTCCACATGGCGAATCATGGTGAAGTTGCCAAAAGAGTATTTTTTTGGGGGGTTACCCCGTGACAGGACCTGTTTGCAGATCCTGCACTCTACTTTTGGTGCATTCACCTTCTTCTGGTCTGCTGGAAACTTAAAAAATTTCCAGATGAAATGTTCTTTGACCTTCGGCTGAGGAGGCTCTTCATCAATGAAATCATTGGAGTCATCTTCACTGGTGGATGGTCTGGCAGCCATGATGAATCCAGGAATATGGAGCAGCAAAAAAGGCAGGTCTTTCAGTCACAAAAGTGAAAGAAGAAGTGAAGGAAATGGGTGGGGATTTCATTCATTGTAAAAAAAAACTGTTAGCAACCAATGAAAAGTGTTATTTTAGGGTCACATGACCCGACGCGTTTACGCTGCGCGCTCCGGAGCACTTCCGGTGCGTTTACGCAGCGCGATCGTAGGCGCTTCCGGGGCGCAAACGTGGCGCGATCGTAGGCGCTTTTGCGTGCGTTTATGCGCCGCGAACGTAGGCGCTTCCGAGGGCACTTACGTTGCGCGCCGAAGTGACGTCATCAATCTTTTATAGAAATGCATAATCATTTTCCTTATTAAAAAAAACAAATTTTATTTGTATGGTACGAAATGTTTTGCATTATTATTAACTTTTCATTCATATTTTTTTTCACGAACGACAGTTGCGCTCTGGGTGCGCTTTCAGATGAGCTCTCGGAAAAGCTTACCGGAGAGCTTAGCTGAAAGCTTCCCGGAGCGCGCACCCAGAGCGCAAAAGAAAAAAATTATATAAAAAAAATGAATACTTAAAAAAAAACAGCAAATTGTAAAAAAAAAAAAAGGTTAGAAACTCGATATACAAAGGAATTAGCATTTAAAAAACCTATGAAATTCACTGAAAAAACCATAGGTTTCACACCAGTTATAGTTAGGAATTAGCATTTAAAAAACCTATGAAATTCACTGAAAAAACCATAGGTTTCACACCAGTTATAGTTAGGAATTAGCATTTAAAAAACCTATTAAATTCACTGAAAAAACCATAGGTTTCACACCAGTTATAGTTAGCTGGAAATTTTACTGATATAAAACCATTGAAATTCCCACGTTATAGTTAGATGGACTCACTATAACTTGCGCGTGCAATGCACTGCTGATGATGTCTTATTAAGCCAGTTAACCAATCAATTTTTAAAAACCATCCATTTAGACACTTATTTAAACATTTATTCTTCCATCAACTTTTACATATACATATATAAAATATATTTATTTTTCAGAAAGACACACATTCACTGGATGGTGTCATCAGTGATGTCATGAGTGATGTCACTGACCATGTCATGAGTGATGTAATATGTGATGTCATCAGCAGTGCATTGCACGCGCAAGTTATAGTGAGTCCATCTAACTATAACGTGGGAATTTCAATGGTTTTATATCAGTAAAATTTCCAGCTAACTATAATATATATATATACATATATGTTTTGAGGAAGCGCCTACATGTCCTATCTGTGAGATCTGCACGGGCTACTTATCAGTGTGGGGACTCCATTTACCAGCATTCATAGCGAGGACTGCAGCAGAGATATGAAGAACGGAGCTTCTGATTGGACAAACTTGACTCCAATGGGAGTATAATGAGCAGCACATACCCCACCCCACACAGAACCATTGAATCTTAGAACACAATGCTGGCAATGAGGAAGGCAAACGCCAAAACGTGTCTGCCAGGTGTTTTAATTGAACTGTGATGTCCGGATGGTGGCAATAAAACTCCCCTGGTGTGGTTCCAACGCATGTGTCGGACCCGTTCTTTAGGAAGAGGCGGGACTGGTGGTGGATGTGTATGCAGCGGTCGGCGCTGCAAATCCGACATGCCTCTCGTTCTGGTGCTCCACTGAAGCCGGCATTTCTTTGTGGTGTTGCGTGCTGAATGCACAGTGGCGCCCCCCCGCCATAGACTTTGTTCCGGTACCGGGGAGAGAGCAGCGTGATTCCAGCTGACTGGGACACCACCGGGAGATGATTGCCGCCAGGATGTGATCTCGCAGCAGAAAGTGGGCAAACTCATATGGCCGACAACTGTTGGGGCATTACTGAGTGCACGGACCGGTCACTGCACCTTGAGTCCACGTTTTGAGGAAACGCCTACATGTCCTGTCTGTGAGATCTGGACGGACTACTTATCAGTGTGGGGACTCCATTTACCAGCAATCAGAGCGAGGACTGCAGGAGAGGTATGAAGAACAGAGCCTCTGATTGGACAAACTTGACTCCAATGGGAGTATAATGGGCAGCACATACCCCACCCCACACAGAACCATCGAATCTTAGAACACAATGCTGGCAATGAGGAAGACAAACGCCGAAGCGCGTCTGCTAGGTGTTTTAATTGTACTGTGATGTCCGAATGGTGGCAATAAAACTCCCCTGGTGTGGTTCCAACGCATGTGTAGGACCCGTTCTTTAGGAAGAGGCGGGACTGGTGGTGGATGTGTATGCAGCGGTCGGCGCTGCAAATCCGACACGCCTCTCGTTCTGGTGCTCCACTGAAGCTGGCATTTCTTTGTGGTGTTGCGTGCTGAATGCACACAGTGGCGCCCCCCGCCCTAGACTTTGTTCCGGTACCGGGGAGAGAGCAGCGTGATTCCAGCTGACTGGGACACCACCGGGAGACGATTGCCGCCAGGATGTGATCTCGCAGCAGAAAGCGGGCAAATTCATACGGCCGACAACTGTTGGGGCATTACTGAGTGCACGGACCGGTCACTGCACCTTGAGTCCACGTTTTGAGGAAGCGCCTACATGTCCTGTCTGTGAGATCTGGACGGACTACTTATCAGTGTGGGGACTCCATTTACCAGCATTCATAGCGAGGACTGCAGCAGAGGTATGAAGAACGGAGCCTCTGATTGGACAAACTTGACTCCAATGGGAGTATAATGAGCAGCACATACCCCACCCCACACAGAACCATCGAATCTTAGAACACAATGCTGGCAATGAGGAAGGCAAACGCCGAAACGCGTCTGCCAGGTGTTTTAATTGAACTGTGATGTCCGGATGCTGGCAATAAAACTCCCCTGGTGTGGTTCCAACTCATGTGTCGGACCCGTTCTTTAGGAAGAGGTGGGGCTGGTGGTGGATATATATATATATATTCACTGAAAAAAACATAGGTTTGACACCAGTTATAGTTAGCTGGAAATTTTACTGACATAAAACCATTGAATTTCCCACGTTATAGTTAGTTGGACTCACTATAACTTGCTCATGTAATACACTGCTGATGACATCACATATTACATCACTCATGACAAGGTCTGTGACATCATTCATGACATCACTGATGACACCATCCAGTGAATGTGTGTCTTTCTGAAAAATAAATATGTTTTATATATGTATATGTAAAGGTCGATGGAAGAATAAATGTTTAAATAAGTGCCTTAATGGATGTTTTTTTAAAAAGAAATAGATTGGTTAACTGGCTTATTAAGTGTATTTTAGTGAATACATATATTAGCGAGTATTGTTTAAATATTTAAATGTTTGTATCAGTGTTTCACTTTGTGTATAAGTGGCTGCATGGGTTGATGAGTAGCTACATGTGTGTGTATATGGGTTATTAGATTTGTTTTAGTATCAGTATGAGTGTCTGTATGGTTTGGTGGGGGTATTACTTAGTACATAGATGCATCAATGACTGACTCACTGCTTGTATGTGTTTGGAAGACGGCATATGTGCAGGACTGTATGGATGGATGAGTGTGTATATGTGTGTGTTAGTAAATGAATGACTGTCTCACTAGTGTCTTTATCAGTAACTACATATGTTTTAATCTAGTATATGTGAGTATTAATGTATGTAAGTGAGTATATGTGAGAGTGAGAGATTGAAAGAGTTCTTGTTTAAATAGGTATGTGTTTCTATAAGTGATTGTTTAAGAGAATAAGTATGTGTAAGTTTCCTTAGAAGTAAGGTGGTAGTGTGTGTATAGCTGTATATGCAAATAAGTGGATATTCAATAGTTTATTTGCATGTGTGAGTATGTGTGTGAGCAACTTTTGGAAGACTGTCGGTGTGTTACAGGATGTATAGGTGTATCACTACATATGATGAGTGAGTATATGTATGAGTGACTATATAGAACTGTTGATGAATGAGTGGATGTGTATATAAATGGTGGAATTACTGAATTGGTTGTTGTAACTGGTATGGGTATCTCCACTTTTTTCAAAATGTTAGTTTCTATTTTTGAATATGTGTTTGTGTAAATGTAAATGTAAATGTATGTAAATGTATAGGCATTTATATAGCGCACTACTTACCCGTAGGGTCCCAAGGCGCTTCGACCGCTGCGAAACCCTTCCTGGCTTCCCTGAGAGATGGTCCCTTAATGGGTATCTCCAGGGTGAGACCAGGCATCCCCGGCGGTCTGGTGGGGCCGTTAGTGAAGATGAGGCAAGCTAATGCCCAGAGTTGCCGATTGTGATCGCTGATCAGAGTGGGCACCGAGGCGAGAGAATTATCGAGTCTGCTGACCCTGGTCCAGAAACCTGCCGCGCCGGGAATCGAACCCTGGTCCCGGACCGTCCTCTGCTCTCGGGTCTGCCGCCTCTAACCAGTGAGCCACACTACTTCACTTTCAAGGGTTACTTTACAGTGAAAGGAGGTCTGTCACTCTGTCACAAGGATGGTGTCATCAGTGATGTCATGAGCGATGTCACTGACCATGTCATGAGTGATGTAATATGTGATTTCATCAGCAGTGCATTACACGCGCAAGTTATAGTGAGTCCAACTAACTATAACGTGGGAATTTCAATGGTTTTATGTCAGTAAAATTTCCAGCTAACTATAATTGGTGTCAAACCTATGGTTTTTCAGTGAATTTAATAGGTTTTTTAAATGCTAATTCCTAACTATAACTGATCTGAAACCTCTGTTTTTTTCAGTGAATTTCATACGTTTTTGAATTCTAATTCCTAACTATAACTGGTGTGAAACCTATGTTTTTTTCAGTGAATTTCATAGGTTTTTCTAAATGCTAATTCTCAACTATACATAAGGCCCCAAACCTATGTTTTTTTCAGTGAATTTCAACGTTTTTTAATAGCAAATGTCTATAGCTATGAAATGTAATATTTCTTTTCTGGTTGATTCGCAGCAAGAGACTGTCAATTTCAATTTAATTCACTTTTTAGCTAATTTATCTAGGGTCACATCCTATTTTATTGTCTTAGTACCTTATTGTTGTCACACCTGTTTACTGTTTTGAAATGCTGTTTTTATATGTATGTATGCTTTCAAGATATCTTGCATATCGAATAAAAGCTTTCAACCACAAAAAATATTTCTTTTCTTTTTTTAAATTTTTTTTTGCTCTGGAGCGCTCCCGGTGCGCGCCCCGGTGAGCACACCGGAAAGCGCACTTTTTCGGCGTGCCCTGGGGCACGCACCGGTGAGCGTCCCCTTAGCGCTATTGCCGCGAACTAAAACATCATCGTGCCGTATCGCGTAGCCGCGTTCGCGTGATACGCACGGCGTAAGCGCACCCGGAAGCACTCGAGCG
The DNA here is from genome assembly GCF_964263255.1 of Lissotriton vulgaris. Lineage (NCBI taxonomy): Eukaryota > Metazoa > Chordata > Amphibia > Caudata > Salamandridae > Lissotriton > Lissotriton vulgaris. The sequence goes on along the minus strand of NC_141691.1, from coordinate 1,409,347,425 downwards.
AATACGATCAAGCGACGTAAGCATGCGCGTAGCGTAAGCGCGTCGAGTCATGTGACCTAAAAATAACTCTTTTCATTGGTTGTTATCAGTTTTTTTTACAAATAATGAAAACCCCACCCCTTTCCTTCATTTCTTCTTTCACTTTGGAGACAGCAAGACCTGTTTTGTGCAAAGAATGGCAGCTAGACCATCCAGCAGTAGTGAGGACTCACATGGCTTCATTCAGGAAGAGCCTCCTCAGCCCAAGATCAAGGAGCATTTATTTGGAATTTTTTTTCAATACCTGAAGGATTTAAAAAGGTGAATGCTCCCAAAGTAGAATGCCAAATCTGCCATACTGTGCTTTCCCAAGGAGACCCAAAGAGGAAGTACAGTTTTGGCAATTCAACAATGATTTGCCACGTTCAACGCAGGCACCCCCAGAACTATGCCCGGGAGAGTGTCTGAGACCTGGCACGTAATCCCCCAAGGGATGGTGCCGCTACATCTTCAGGAGGACCCACAACATCAGGGACAGGACGTGCAGCGGAATTGGAAATGGTTTCGAACATTCAACCTGTTTTTAGTGACATTTCTATAAAATGCAAGCAATGCGATGAACTGCTTTGCTATGGTGAGCAGAGCATCGAAAGAGGCAAGAACACCGCTGCCTTCCCCAGCCTTAATCTTCCCCCTTGTTTTGCTCCTGTTGAGCAGTTTTGTTTTTGTTCTGAAAAAAACAACAAAAAGAAAAAAAAACAGTTCTTTTTAGAACTACCTCCAAATTATAAAAAAAGGCTATATTTTTTTTAAAACTCTGTCATTCTTTTTTCCCCATGGTACGCTCCCCGGTGCGCGTACCGGGCGCTCTCCCCGCGAAAAAAAAAAAAAATTAAAACGTTTTTTTGCCCCGCGGGGCCCTTTTAGGGCCCCCACATCAAACCTAGGGGGTCAGGGGTTGTCTACTCTGCCCCCTTATGGTCATTTCCCCCTTTGTTTTTGCTACCTCTTGTGTCTCGATTCTACCGAGACACAACATGTCGGCCGCTTCGGACTGTTTCGAATGTTTACAGACACCTGAGAGCCAATCAGCTTTCTGTGCGCAAGTTGCGTATCGCGCCCGGTGTACTCCTCGGTGCGCATACCGGGGCGCTGCCATAGATATATATATATATTTTTTACCTAAATTACTTAAACTCCACTGGAGCACATATCTTGAGACATAGCAAAGGCACATCAGGCTACCAGTCCCTACAATTTTGCCAAGTTTGGTGGAAATCCATTCAGCCGTTCGGGCTAAAAGTGAGTTTGACCGCCCTATGGAAATTAACATCGGGAAAACACGTTTTGGAACCCCCTTTTATCTCGGACCCTGCTTGACGAATCCCCCCCAAACTTTCAGGGAACGACCGGAGCTCGATGAGGCAAATTTGAGGAAATTTTCAGGCAGATTCGTCAACCGGCGACAAAGTTATTCCAAATAGAATTTTGAGATTTTGCATTGAAAAAAATCCTAACCATAACTACCTACTGGCGACCGCCAGTAGGTAATGTAATATATATATATATATATATATATATATATATATATATATATATATATATATATATATATATATATATATATATATATATATATATATCCAACAAAGTTTTGCCCAAAGCAATGAGAGCGCACACAATTTCAGAAGAAACCATCCGGTTTATTTCAATGAGAAAGCGAGCAGCAGCATTCATCTTTGAATTTCATTTCCGTCCGACGCGTTTCAAGGCTCCTGCCTCTTAATCATGGACCTTTTCATAGACTCAGCAGCTGACTCTGATTGTTTCATTTTAAGCATGCCTCCTTTTCACACTCCCAGTGAGCCTCGCTGTTTACGTCACTCTCCCCAAGCATGCTAGGATTTGTAGTCCCCATCAGAGTAATTCATTACCTTCCAGTAGGTGCTGCCTCGTGCATGACCTCTTTAAAGTTCATTTTTTGGAAAGTCTTGTTCCCCTCCAGTGGGTCATGTTTGCTGAGCCCGTTTATATTTTATATGCCTCTGAAATGCTGTAAATCAAGTATGGCATAGTTCCAACTTGCAGCCTCTCACTCGTGAGTTTGGAGATGGCGCTGCTCTCCACGGCAGGGCTGCTGTGTAATTAAATCCAACAAAGTTTTGCCCAAAGCAATGAGAGCGCACACAATTTCAGAAGAAACCATCCGGTTTATTTCAATGAGAAAACGAGCAGCAGCATTCATCTTTGAATTTCATTTCCGTCCGACGCGTTTCAAGGCTCCTGCCTCTTAATCATGGACCTTTTCATAGACTCAGCAGCTGACTCTGATTGTTTCATTTTGAACATGCCTCCTTTTCACACTCCAAGCGAGCCTCGCTGTTTACGTCACTCTCCCCAAGCATGCTAGGATTTGTAGTCCCCATCAGAGTAATTCATTACCTTCCAGTAGGTGCTGCCTCGTGCATGACCTCTTTAAAGTTCATTTTTTGGAAAGTCTTGTTCCCCTCCAGTGGGTCATGTTTGCTGAGCCCGTTTATATTTTATATGCCTCTGAAATGCTGTAAATCAAGTATGGCAAAGTTCCAACTTGCAGCCTCTCACTCGTGAGTTTGGAGATGGCGCTGCTCTCCACGGCAGGGCTGCCGTGTAATTAAATCCCACAAAGTTTTGCCCAAAGCAATGAGAGCGCACACAGTTTCAGAAGAAACCATCCGGTTTATTTCAATGAGAAAACGAGCAGCAGCATTCATCTTTGAATTTCATTTCCGTCCGACGCGTTTCAAGGCTCCTGCCTCTTAATCATGGACCTTTTCATAGACTCAGCAGCTGACTCTGATTATTTCATTTTAAGCATGCCTCCTTTTCACACTCCCAGTGAGCCTCGCTGTTTACGTCACTCTCCCCAAGCATGCTAAGATTTTTAGTCCCCATCAGAGTAATTCATTACCTTCCAGTAGGTGCTGCCTCGTGCATGACCTCTTTAAAGTTCATTTTTTGGAAAGTCTTGTTCCCCTCCAGTGGGTCATGTTTGCTGAGCCCGTTTATATTTTATATGCCTCTGAAATGCTGTAAATCAAGTATGGCATAGTTCCAACTTGCAGCCTCTCACTCGTGAGTTTGGAGATGGCGCTGCTCTCCACGGCAGGGCCGCCGTGTAATTAAATCCAACAAAGTTTTGCCCAAAGCAATGAGAGCGCACACAATTTCAGAAGAAACCATTCGGTTTATTTCAATGAGAAAACGAGCAGCAGCATTCATCTTTGAATTTCATTTCCGTCCGACGCGTTTCAAGGCTCCTGCCTCTTAATGATGGACCTTTTCATAGACTCAGCAGCTGACTCTGATTGTTTCATTTTAAGCATGCCTCCTTTTCACACTCCCAGTGAGCCTCGCTGTTTACGTCACTCTCCCCAAGCATGCTAGGATTTGTAGTCCCCATCAGAGCAAAACTTTGTTGGATATATATATTCAATGAAATAACCATAGGTTTTAGGCCATATATAGTTAGCGATTAGCATTTTCAAAACCTTATTTTACTCGCATAAAACCATTGAAATTCGCATATATAGTTAGATGCACTAACTATATATCGCGCACCCGCAATCCACTGCTGATGATGTCACATATTACATCATTCATGACATGCTCAGTGACATCACTGATGACATCACTGATGACATCTCAAATGACATCACTGATGACATCACTGCCCCCTTGACAAACACGTTTCACCCTTTAGGCTTCGTCAGTGTCAGCCATTGCTATGTGCAGTACACCATTTTATTCCCTCCACTCCTTAAACATCAAGAGTGGACTAAAGCTCACCTAGGTCTTAACGGCGGCCATCTTAAGATGTGCAATTTTACATTTCATTTATACACATTTCAACATTGTATACATGGGAAAAATGGTGATAGAAAAAGGGCTTGTGCAGTATTAAAAACAGGCAACAGCGTTTGTATATAGCATTGTCGGTTATTCATACATATACTTTTACATAAAGTGCTGTAGTGCTAGAAACCATAGTGTTGGTATCTCATTTTCTCTATACAGATGCTCTGTATGTCTGAGTATTTCTTTGCTGTACAGTATCATGCCCTGTATGGGCTTAGCCGACTAATGTTATAACCCCTGTTTGTTATGTACATACAGCCCTGTATGGGCCTAATCCATTGAATAATCATTCATACATCCCAGATGTGTTTCTTAAAACTGGAAAGAGTAGTGGGTATAATGTTAGAATACAGTCAATAGGACTCACATTTAATTACCCTATCATGAGACACCCCAATCTGGATGGTTTAAAATGAAGTTGTCTAGTTGCAGGATTCCTATATTTTTCGGCTGTTACAGCTTAGGGGGTAGATTTCCTTATTCCAAGTGTACCCAAAGTTCCTCATCGTTATTCAGCCCTTTCGGCTGCATACTTTGGAGATCTATTATGTACCTGGATTCCATTGCTGTTAATGATCTCACTCTGTCCCCACCTCGTTCTTTTCTGTCTAGTTGGTCTATTCGATAGAAAGACAATAGGTCCCTATTGCTTTTGTGGTGGGTCTCAAAGTGGCGTGCTACAGGATAGTTTTTGTCTTTATTTGTGATGGCACGCATGTGCTCTAAGATACGTTTTTTTAGCTGGGTTAATTGTGCTCCCAATGTATCTTTTTGAACACGGACACCCCAGGCAGTAGATTACAAACTCCGAGTTGCAATTCAGGAATTTTGTGATCTCTCTTGTGGGTCGTGGGTCATTGGTTCTCCCCTCGTATTTAGTTCGCTTCTTGCTGTACTTGCATGCTTTGCATTGCATGCACGGAAAGAAACCATTTATGGGTTTAGATTTTAATGTTCTGGGTGGTTCCTCGAAGTGGCTACTGGTTAGATGGTCACTTAGAGACTGGCAGCGTCTGTAGGTTATAGACGGTTTGGATGGTAATACCTTTTTCATAGTAGGGTCAGTACCCAGGATGTGCCAGTTTCGGTTAAATATCTGTACCAGTTCGCTAGATCTCATGCTAAAACTGGTAATCATCCTCACTGTACTGTCCTCCTCAGTCTCCCTTTTTTTGTCTTAATGAAGTCTTTTCTGTCTATTAGATCCACTCTACTTGCTGCTTCTGTGAGGAGTGATCTAGAGTACCCTCTATTCTTAAAGCTAGATACCGCTTCATCCCGTGTCTGTGAGAAATCCCTAGGATCTGAGCAGTTTCTCTTCAGGCGCAGTAGTTCACCAAATGGGATGTTTTTAATCATACTTTTGGGATGGTGGCTTGCCGCATGCAAAACGGTGTTGCCAGCCATGGGCTTGCGGTAAAGTCTGGTTTGTAGGGAGTTCTCTGTGACAAAGACCTCTAGGTTCAGATAATGTACCGATGTCCTACTTATGGTACTTGTGAATCTCAAATTGAGATCATTATTAACCCTGGGCGAAGAACTACGCTCCGTTTGCGGAGTTTGCGGAGTTTTGGCAACTCCGCGTTCCGCGGAGTTCGCGTAGCTGCCGATATCTCCGCTATCCGGTGCGGAGCGTAGTTGTCGCGCGCTAAATAACATTGTCGCGCGCTAAATAACATTATCGCGTGCGCGGCAATGGCTTACCTTGGTTCTGCGTTCGCTTTTTCCCGGTCGCGTCGGCCACCATGTTTGTAAACCCTTCCGTGCAGCTGTGCGAACGCGATAACGTCATTGGAAGCGCGATAAAGCCATAAGGACGCGCGAGTATGTTTGTTGGTAAGATCGAGTTGCCGAACACGCAGAACCTGCAATCTTGCACAGAATAACTCGCGAGCATGTTAAAAGTTAAACCATAATAATAAACTACCATTTTGGTTAGCAAACAAGTGAGAAACCCCTCAAAGTTGTACCTTTGGATGTATTTTTTGGGGGGAAGGAGTCCTCTTTCTGTTTCTATTGTATTTTTGAATATTAAGGAGGAAGGGCTCTGGAGTTTACAACTTCCTGTTCCTGTCCACCAGGCTCCTCCCAGTGCTTTGTCCATGAGGTGGTCACTTTCATTTGGATTTTGAGCTGGCAGGATCACTTTCTGTGTGTGTTGGCTGCATTACTGCTTTTTTTGAATCTTACTGAGGACTTTTGGATTTTGAATTCTCTTTTTCAAGTAAGTTCAGTAATGTATGAGTGAGTATGATGTTGTAGACTTGTGTTTGTTTGATTTAAAATGTTTTAACTACATTATTCATTCCTTGATTTAAATTATTGATGGGTGCCTACTTTTATGAGGTCCCAACTTGTATTTCTTTTTAAATTTCATCCAGGCTACATAGAGAGGTACCCATGGGTAAAATCATAATTCTGTGTTTAAATTTTTATTCAAGTTTGTAAACAAACATCATGGCTGGCAGTGGATTATGGTCATCATTATGCAATAGCAATGTCTGCTGTGGAATTTCTGTTTGTGTAATGAAAAAGTTTTTTTATTTTTTTAAGCCAATAGCTGACCCTAGTACTCCATGTAGTTAGTGTGTAGGCATGTTTGAGTTCATTGTAATAACTTTCTGTGGTTGGCCTGGCCATGTGTTGTTGGCGGCCATTTTATGTTTCCCAGCCACTTTGGTCTTGCCATAGGCCTCCAAACTTGTGGCCTACTCTTCTAGTAGGCCAGAGGTACTAGTCATAGGGTCATGAAAGGTAATCAACTGTTTTTCTGGTGTACCTCTAATTAGGAAATCATGGATGGACTGGATTGATTTAGAAAATCTTATGTTTATGTGTGGGGTATGTCAGGTTTCGGGTGTCTGTCAATTTCTGCCATTAGGTAACCCTAGGAATACAGCTCGGGTAGTTTTGGTAACGTCGCGCCGTGTGAGAACGCGACCTTACCTTTTTTGTCTTTTTCGCGCGCTCAATGTACTGGCTCGGGAACGCGATAACAACTTTTTACTCGATTCGCGTTGCCGAACACGCCGATTTTGCATTCTCGCGAACAATATGTCCCGAGTTGCATAAAATTTCCTCGAAAATGTTTTATGTGTCCCCTGTGCTACCAAAAAGTCCTCATTTTTGTGTTATTTACTTATTTGGTTGTAGTTTTGTCTTCCTGGAGCATGGGCCACTCCCAGTTCCTTTCTGTCCTCTATGTAATGATTTCTTGTTTATGGTTGGGGTGACCAATTTGGGGGGTGGTGTCTGGTGTGTTCATTTTGTGCAGCAAAGCATTGTCCCTTTGGCATAGGCATTTATTGTCTGTCCTCTCTTTCTTTTCATGTAGTGGTGAGGGCCATTTTGTGTGTACTTACTTCCTTTGTGATGATTCTGCTATGTTGTTGTTGGTGGGCAGGCCATGTGGTGGCGGCCATTTTGTGTATGCTTCCTTTGTGACTGATTTTGCCATGTGGTGGAGGCCATTTTGGGTGCATCCCCTTTCCATGTTGTCTTTGGGTGTCCCTGTCCTCCTGGCCCTATGGAGGCGGCCATTTTCTGTGTCCTTCCCTGGTCCTCTTCTTTTGCCATAGCCATCCAAGGCTTTTGTAGGTACTACCACTCAAAGCCATAGGTGCATTCAAGTTAATCAACTATTTTTGTGGTGTAACTTTAATTACACCGTGTATGGCTTTGGATTGCTTCACATTTTTTTGTAATGGTGGTACTTTTAGTTTTTTGGTTGCTTGTGTGTAGCTATTATGGCACTCCCTGCCATTAGGTAACCCTAGGAATACAGCTCGGGTAGTTTTGGTAACGTCGCGCCGTGTGAGAACGCGACCTTACCTTTTTTGTCTTTTTCGCGCGCTCAATGTACTGGCTCGGGAACGCGATAACGACTTTTTACTCGATTCGCGTTGCCGAACACGCCGATTTTGCATTCTCGCGAACAATATGTCCCGAGTTGCATAAAAGTTCCTCGAAAATGTTTTATGTGTCCCCTGTGCTACCAAAAAGTCCTCATTTTTGTGTTATTTACTTATTTGGTTGTAGTTTTGTCTTCCTGGAGCATGGGCCACTCCCAGTTCCTTTCTGTCCTCTATGTAATGATTTCTTGGTTATGGTTGGGGTGACCAATTTGGGGGGTGGTGTCTGGTGTGTTCATTTTGTGAAGCAAAGCATTGTCCCTTTGGCATAGGCATTTATTGTCTGTCCTCTCTTTCTTTTCATGTAGTGGTGAGGGCCATTTTGTGTGTACTTACTTCCTTTGTGATGATTCTGCTATGTTGTTGTTGGTGGGCAGGCCATGTGGTGGCGGCCATTTTGTGTATGCTTCCTTTGTGACTGATTTTGCCATGTGGTGGAGGCCATTTTGGGTGCATCCCCTTTCCATGTTGTCTTTGGGTGTCCCTGTCCTCCTGGCCCTATGGAGGCGGCCATTTTCTGTGTCCTTCCCTGGTCCTCTTCTTTTGCCATAGCCATCCAAGGCTTTTGTAGGTACTACCACTCAAAGCCATAGGTGCATTCAAGTTAATCAACTATTTTTGTGGTGTAACTTTAATTACACCGTGTATGGCTTTGGATTGCTTCACATTTTTTTGTAATGGTGGTACTTTTAGTTTTTTGGTTGCTTGTGTGTAGCTATTATGGCACTCCCTGCCATTAGGTAACCCTAGGAATACAGCTCGGGTAGTTTTGGTAACGTCGCGCCGTGTGAGAACGCGACCTTACCTTTTTTGTCTTTTTCGCGCGCTCAATGTACTGGCTCGGGAACGCGATAACGACTTTTTACTCGATTCGCGTTGCCGAACACGCCGATTTTGCATTCTCGCGAACAATATGTCCCGAGTTGCATAAAAGTTCCTCGAAAATGTTTAATGTGTCCCCTGTGCTACCAAAAAGTCCTCATTTTTGTGTTATTTACTTATTTGGTTGTAGTTTTGTCTTCCTGGAGCATGGGCCACTCCCAGTTCCTTTCTGTCCTCTATGTAATGATTTCTTGTTTATGGTTGGGGTGACCAATTTGGGGGGTGGTGTCTGGTGTGTTCATTTTGTGAAGCAAAGCATTGTCCCTTTGGCATAGGCATTTATTGTCTGTCCTCTCTTTCTTTTCATGTAGTGGTGAGGGCCATTTTGTGTGTACTTACTTCCTTTGTGATGATTCTGCTATGTTGTTGTTGGTGGGCAGGCCATGTGGTGGCGGCCATTTTGTGTATGCTTCCTTTGTGACTGATTTTGCCATGTGGTGGAGGCCATTTTGGGTGCATCCCCTTTCCATGTTGTCTTTGGGTGTCCCTGTCCTCCTGGCCCTATGGAGGCGGCCATTTTCTGTGTCCTTCCCTGGTCCTCTTCTTTTGCCATAGCCATCCAAGGCTTTTGTAGGTACTACCACTCAAAGCCATAGGTGCATTCAAGTTAATCAACTATTTTTGTGGTGTAACTTTAATTACACCGTGTATGGCTTTGGATTGCTTCACATTTTTTTGTAATGGTGGTACTTTTAGTTTTTTGGTTGCTTGTGTGTAGCTATTATGGCACTCCCTGCCATTAGGTAACCCTAGGAATACAGCTCGGGTAGTTTTGGTAACGTCGCGCCGTGTGAGAACGCGACCTTACCTTTTTTGTCTTGTTCGCGCGCTCAATGTACTGGCTCGGGAACGCGATAACGACTTTTTACTCGATTCGCGTTGCCGAACACGCCGATTTTGCATTCTCGCGAACAATATGTCCCGAGTTGCATAAAAGTTCCTCGAAAATGTTTTATGTGTCCCCTGTGCTACCAAAAAGTCCTCATTTTTGTGTTATTTACTTATTTGGTTGTAGTTTTGTCTTCCTGGACAGGCCATGTGGTGGCGGCCATTTTGTAGGTACTTCCTTTGTGCATTTATCATTGGCCTCCCTGCTTTTGGTCTGATCTGATAGTAGGACAGAGTCCCAGAGGTGGTAGTTAGTTACTAGTTAGCGGGGCTGCTTTATGTAGCTGTTTCTATTTGGTCTATTTAATTACCATCATTACGGCATGTGTGTATGCCATTGCATTTCCAAGTTGGTTGTCTGGGCAGGGGGGTAGGTAACTTTTTTGTGTGTGTAATAATTTTATGACTTGTATGTGTTTTTGCAGTGAAGTTTTACAAACTCTTAGCCATGGGGTATTTTGATTTTCCTTGCATTAACCTGTCATGACTCATGTGTAGCAGGCAACCTCCTTTTTCTGTCCATATTGGTATATGATAGGCCTGCTTGACTTTATTATTGGTTATTTCTGGCTGGGAGCTGTGGTGCTCGTACTATTAGTCTTCTTTTTTGTGTTTTATACATTGCCCTGTGTGTCTTTCAATTGTTCATGTGTTGTTGGCTTACTGCTTGTTTGACTGACGTTTTCTGTCTTCTTTGCTTGTAGGTGCACAGAAAAAGACTGAGGAGGTGCTGGCTGTTTTCATCCATCGCCCGTTCAACTGCCAGACGGACGTCCTTCAATTGTACGCCACGTGTGGTGTGTGACTCATCTGACCACACATCTCTGCAATTTGTGCTACTGAGTGCTGCTGTGTGCTGCTGACATCAGAAGAAGATGGGTCCTAAGAGAGCAGTTACCAGGTCCTCCACCACCAAGAAAGTTGCTGAGAAACAGGTACAGAAAAAGGAAGTGTCACTTAAGGCTGGTATGGACCCCCAAACCTTTTTTGGGCCCCCAAAACGTACGCCTGCAGCAGCGGTGTCCGTGGTGCAAGCTGGAGCCAGCACATCCGCATTAGCGGGGGCAAGCCACCAACCCAGGGCCAAGCACATGAGGGTCGAAGAGGTAGCCGACCTAGTGTTACAAAGCAGTGATACTGAGCCTGAACTTAACTTATCGCTGTCTCAAAGTAGCACACAATCCACGCAAGCTGAAAGTGCTGAACAACCGCCGCCAGCAGTAGATGTTCAACAACCACAACCACTTCCCGCAATAGTTGTTGAAAAACCACAACCACCGCCCGCAATAGTTGTTCAACAACAACAACCAAATCCCACAGTAGTAGTTGTTGAAGAACCACAGCACACTATAGTACTTCCTCAAGAACAACAACCACCGTCTCCGCACGCAATAGTGGAAGTTGTTCCTCCCGATGTCGGGGCAGTTCAGGAAGTAGAGCCTCATTCCGAGCAAGAAGAAGAGGAAGCCACTTCTGGAGGTGATCTACTGTCTTTAAATTTACGAAAGGAAAGGAGGGTTAGTGGCAGTGCATCGAGTTCTTCGCATAGCATCCCTTCAGATGACCTTGATAAGGAATGGCATCCACAACGAAGAACTGAGCATTCAAAGGAGAGGCATCAAAAGACCAGGCTGGGAAAAAGGAAGGATCCGTCAAGGCTTGAACTTCCGGAGTTCGATGTAGGTGAACAGGATACTGATGGTGATAAAGACGGGTCTGACACTGACAATGTCATCATCACAAGCGTTATTCCTGGTGCAGAGGATGTAGAGACCAGCATTTTCACCCTATCCAGAAGGGCTGCGATTAGTGATGAGCAGGTAGCACGTGTAACTCCTACACACTCAGCGCCCAAAGTAACACCAGCTCCCATTTTTGCATCAGCGAAGGCCCGGCAGCGTGCGACATCCAGCGCAAGCGCCACCTCAACAGAAGGAGGTAGTGGCAGTACTAGTACTGAACTGTCACATAGGGAAATGCAACAAAAAGGCTCCAGTTCATCCGGGATTGGAAGTGGGTCCTCCTCTTCCTATGGCAGGAGACAAAAGTTTAGCTCCCCAGTCTGGGATTTTTTTACGGTTCACCCACATCAGGAGAACATTGCTATATGCTCCATTTGTCACACCAATGTTAGTCGTGGTAAGATTGGTACAAACTATGGTACTGGAGGCCCAACGACCCATATGAAAAAAACACACACAATTGTATGGGAGAACCACCTTGCAAGCTTACAAAAAGATGTAAGCACTGGTGTTGGTGGGGAGGATACAGTACTACAAGGTCCACTCATGGAAGAAGAGGGAGACGATGACCTTCTATCTGGGAGTGGTACACCAATGAGCCCTGTCGCCAGCACTGGAGTGGTGCAGTCCAAATCCTCAGCATCAGCAACTTCTCAGTGGCACCAGAGTCAGCCGGAGACACCAAGGGCAAGGAGTGAAAAGTCTGCGTTGAAAGGTGGTCCGTCTAGCAGAACAGACAGAATTACCAAGCAGCTTACCATTACTGGCATGTTTAGGCAGGAGGGAAAGTACGAGCGGAACCACCCAACAGCACGTTTGTACAATGCGAAACTTGCAAAAATGTTGGCACTGGACCTTCTCCCATTTTCATTTGTTGAGGCAGTGGGATTTCGGCAATTAGTGGCAACACTCGCCCGAAAATGGGACGTTCCCAGTCGCTACTATTTTGCAAGAGTTGCTATTCCAGCACTACACCACGACGTGCTGGGATTGATTGGGAAAGCCTTACAACAGAGTGTTGTCCATTGTATCCACCTGACAACCGACATGTGGAGCAGTCGCGAAGCCACAGCAGATTACATGTGCATCACCGCACACTGGATCTCTTTTGCAGGTGTGAAAGACAAGTTAACATCAGGCCTTCTTGATGTTGCTGGGATTTTCAATGACACTCGCAAACATGCAACTGTAGCCATGTTTGGTATGGAGAAAAATCATACTGCTGACAACATTTTGTCTGACTTTAACAGCAAGGTCTTTGAATGGCTGAAACCAAGAGGCCTTAAGATTGGTTTTGTTGCCACCGACAATGGCAGTAATGTAGTGAGGGCAATGAAAGATGGACAGTATTTCAGGGTACCCTGTTTGGCACACTGCATTAACTTAGTCGTGCAAGACTTTCTGAAACATGAACTCAAAGTCAGCACCATACTGACCATCTGCAGAAGAATATGCACGCATTTTAACCATTCTTTCAAAGCGCGGAAGCTGCTACGCGTCATTCAGCGGGAGCATAATTTGCCAGTCAAAGCACTGATCCAGGAGGTCCCAACACGTTGGAACTCGACTTATTTCATGCTTGAGCGTCTCTTTGAGCAGTACATACCACTGAATGCTTATGTAATGTCAAGAAGATTTGTGGATCCTACTGTTAATCTTAAAAGCCTGACCGTTGAGATGTGGCAGTGGGACATCATTAAATGCTTGACAGAGATGCTACAACCTTTTGAGGTGTTCACACGTGCAGTTAGCAGGGAGGACTGTACTATGGGCCAAGCCATCCCATTGTTGTACATGCTCGAGCAACAGCTGAAGGAGGTCTGTGAAACATACGAAGGTGACGAAGAAAAAGTTGATGCATGTACCTTGGCCAAGGCCTTACGCAACCGCTTATCTGTAAATGCAAGGCTTAAAATGATTGTGTCAGATCCAAATTACATAACTGCAACAATCTTGGATCCACGGTACAAATTGTTTGTCAGCAGTAGCGCAGTCATTCCTTTTTCAGATGGGGATGTTGCCAATTACAAAAGTTCCATAGCTGTGGAAGCTAATGATTTCGAAACTGAACGGCTGTTACTTAAAGGCCTGACAGTGCCAGCCCAGGACAGTCAAAGTACTCCAGGCCATCCTCCTGAGGCAACTCTGGCAAGTTCATCACAGCATGAGAGCGGTGCGTCCGCTTCCCAGCAGGCACCAACAGTACCAAAAGCAGCACCTACACGATCTGATTCAGCAGACACAACCAAAAGCATAACTGCTTTTTTTCTACAGAAGGGAATGGGTAAGTCCGTTGCTGTTGCAAAGGGGAAAGAGGAGCAGCAAAGCCGAGCACCATTGAACACTGAGCGGATGGTTCAGGCCTATCTGGATGACACAACAGAGGTGTTCATGGAGCAAAGCCCATTGGTCTATTGGTATGAAAGAAGGAGACAGTGGCCAGTGATGAGCAGGCTGGCGATAAAGTATTTGGCTTGTCCTGTAGCCAGTGTCGCCTCTGAGCGGGTTTTCAGTGCTGCTGGTGCCATTGTGACATCGAAAAGGACCAGTCTCTCCCCCAAAAGCGTCGAGAGGCTGACAATGATAAAAATGAATCAACACTTCATACCACCAGACTATACTGTACGTGAATCAGAGCAGGATGAAGAAAGCGAGCCCGAAGAATTTATCACTGCTGGGTTACATGACCTACTGCTGTCCGGACCCGCAGAGTTTGAGGACGAGCACCTCTTCCCTGACCAATAGGCTGTTAAATTGTGACTTTTTCCCTTCTTTTATTTGTGTTATTTATTTTCTTATTAAAAATGACTTTCTGGTGCATAACTGCTAATCTTAAAATAAAAAGCTCAACCAAATCCATCCCCACCACTCATTCTTTTAATGTACCTACTGGAGTTGCACACCTGTGCATTTTATTTTCGCTGTATCTTTTTTAGTTACCTCCTGGAGTTGCACGCCTGTGCATTTATGTTCCATGTTGACTGCACTCCTCAGAGTCTTGCTGCATCTTCTTGACTCCCACTCAAGTCAATACAATTCCATCTTGGCAGCCATACATTTGATGTTGTAGATGGAGTATAGTACAATAACAATAATGTAGCCTCTAACAGTCCCTCCATAATAAGTGAACCGTACATGACTACAGCCATCCTCTATTTCATTTGAAATCTGCAACTCATAATAACTGCCTTGCTGAGTCTTACTGTTAAGGCTACCACCTCTGTCTGCAGGCATTCAGACACGACTCTTCTGTGTCAAAAGAAACTTGAGCAGGCATCCACAACTGAAGTCAACTTGTTGTGATGACTCGCATTACAAAGGCTCGGCAGCATCTGTGATCAATCTTCTGACAGTGAAAGAGAAGAAGAGCAAAACAGGTATAAAAATGAATGATGCCATGCATTGCATTGGATGTATTTTTTGGCTGACTCTGAGCTAATGTGCATGGAGTTGAAGTATACTAGTAACTTCAGTTCAGACTCACGTGATAGCCAATTCTTCCATGTTATTTACTAATAATAGAAATTATTTACGCACTTGTGTTCCTACTACTACAGATGCAGTCAGGACTTAATTTATCTTTGCTGTCCGGCGGTTGGATCTGAGCTGATTGATGCACGATGTTTCTTGGAGTGGAATACAAGGTAATAAATAAATACAAATAAGAGTCACAGCACAGTAGACCCAGGCTACTACATGTTTGTGCACAGTGCTGTGGTAGAGTACAATAGTGGTATGATTGATGACTGAGAATGACGCATTGATTTTGTTGATTAATTTTGTAAATGCTAGGTTGCTTTTTCAATTTCATTCACCTTTCTGTGGGTCTGAAATTTTTAGGGAAATGCAGTTTGTATAACGGCCAAACCTGTGTCGTCGTGGGCCTGTTGTTGTGTGCTTGCTCCTGTCTTTTTTTGTACTTCTACATTAAAAATGATATGCAACTAGTAGACTTATACAAATTGTATCCAAGCCGCCTCAGTCTGAAAGTCCTCTCATACGACTACTCCTCTTGTTTTGTATTGTTTTTTTATCTTCACTGTATTACAATTTGTTTAGGTCATTCACATTCTTTTGTATTTGCCTTTTCTTTTTCAGGCTGGACATCTTTCACGGTTCACCCACTGCTTTATAGTATGAGCATCAACTCTCATCCTTACCACAGATCCTCATCATCAAGCAATTGGATTGCGGGAAACCAAGAATCATATTCAGCGTGTCCTTTTCTTACGTCCATTGCTTACAATCATTAGCTAGCTGATCAACATCATAAATCATCGTCTTCATTGTTTTGCTTTTGTTGTCTCCAATCTCCATGCGTACTGTTTTTCTTTCTCAAACCTTTCCCAAAACCCCCGTACCCATCCATTAAACAATCCCTAACCCTCTTCCCCCGGGCTGCGTGGTTACATTGAGGTGTGATGTTTCTTACATTAAATATACACCAACAATTCGATCACGCGCTTGCTGGGGCAGATGTGGTCAAAGCAACAATAGTGAAATGTCAACAAGGCATGGCCAGGATCTTCTGCGGCTTCCCAACTCAAGCTCTGTGTATAACGCCAAATAATTTACCATTAACATCAAACAACGAATGCATCTAATGAATTGGCGTAATTTTTTGGGTTTAAAGTGTAAAGCATTATGATTTAGAAAAGTTTGACGTTGCCGTGAGTACTACAAGTAAAGTTGAACTTCTTATCTTCTCTTGCACTTTGTTTCCAGTCCCCAAAACCATTGTTTTGTTTCAGTTTAGCAGTTGCAATATTGGGTCACCCATGCAATGTACTGTACTTACTTATACTACCCCCACATTGTCTGTCACGCAAATGACTGTCTCTTTCTTTTTGTCGCTACTGGCAGGGTCTGTCTACTACTATCACAGAAGTTCTGATTCTGAACCACAGATTCTTCGCCATTGTCTTGGAAATCAAATGCAGCCCTTGCAGTGCCACACTTCATGATAAATCATCATCATCTCATCAGCAATCACAGGTAAGATAAGTTTGCAGTGAGGTATAACGCAAGACAGACTGGTCGTTCTTCTAATACTACAAATATAACTCGGTGAGGGTTTACTGCATCTATCTGTTTGCATGTTAAAGAAAGATGTGGGCAATATATTTAATTATTAAAAAGCACTGTCCGCCGACCTGCATGGCCAAATTAAACCTTGCGAGGTTGCACAATGTACATTATTTGGTGAAACACTCCCCCCTCCAACCCCACAAGAAACGCAAATGAACTTCAAATGTTTTCTTTTTAACATAACTTTGTGTCTCGTTTATTTTAACATAATGTAATATATAACTAAAGATGATACAAAAATAAAATATATATAAATCCTACACCAAGCTGTCCCCCTACCCGCCTCCCCTAACCCCAACCAAATTCCCACGCTCAATGTCATGTAAAAAAAAAGTAAAAACCCAACACCCAATTCCCACCCACCAACAAAAGGATTGAAAAAGGGGCAAACAGGGTCCATCTCATAGCCGGCGGGCTTTTAAGTGTTGATCCACCAGGATCTTTACACGCTCCTCTATCTGTTTTTTAGTCTGGCTGCTTTGAGCCTCCAGCCTGGCTACCCGGAGGAGAATTTTTTGCTGGAACTGGCGGCACCTACATTGGCAGCCATGTTGTTGTGGGGGGGTGGACGATGCGGGGAAAATCTGGCGGCGGGCGGCTGCCTGAGCACGCCGACGTACTCCTGCAGGCTTGGGGGCCGGGGCATTGGAAGAGGCAGCAGCTGCTGCCGCCGCCTCCTCCTCCTCCTCCTCGGCCTGAGCCACCAGCCGGCGGTAGGCCTCAACGATGGCCTGCAGTTTCCGCTGACGGGCCCGGACTGCCAGCTCCTTCCTCGTTGGTTTAGAAGGAGTAACTATAAAGAAAGAGACAGAATTGTTGTAATCAAAAATCCCAGCAAATAAAGAACGCAAAATGGATCCAACACATAGTGGGCGGCACAGTACAGTAGCAATAGCAAGCAAGTTGAGTACCTAAAATGTTGTTTTATCTATCTTGAACATTCTACGCCTTATATACTTCATTTGTCTGCCTTTTTGGCACGGCATTATGCCTGCCCTAGTAACATAGTATGGGTGTACTTCAACGGTCACATACGAACACCTGTCTTTTTCATATCTCGTTCTTTTATATCATATACTCTGTGCTTCCGGGAAAAGTGACAGTCTCAAACTAACATTAAATTAACAGTGGCCAGCTAGTACTAATAAATGTCTACTCTAGAGACTATCATTCTTTATATCGCCAACAAACGTTAGGTGGTTTGTGTTTCGCCAGCAACGACCCGGAATGCATCCAGTCGCCCCCTCCTTCCCTTGCCTTTGTGTTTAACCAAAACACCGCTGCCAACACTAGTATCCACTATCCACTAACCACCAATATTGGATGTGTCTCCCACCCACGCAGGCAGCTGTGTTTTCCACTTTCTATGCTTCCACAACAACCCACGCATCCAACTGCTCTCAAACACCTGCATTGCTGATTCCAAAGTATCCTTCTATATTATATGATTAGAGCTTTTTCCTTGCACCTTTCATCATACTTAAAATCAATCTCATGTTAATCCATCGCGGTCATGTAATGTTGTGGATAAGACTTTTTTAGTCTGCCACCAACCTTTCACAGCTGAGTTGTAGTCACATAGAAGAGGCATGTATAACTAATTTTATCAATTCTGGCCGGTGGTAATGCTTTTGCTAAGCTTGGTAATGAGAACAGTGGCGTCATATATTGTCCAGTAGAACTTCAAGTTCACTATAAATATCAGAGTACAGTGAGGAAGTTTTCCCCACCCACCAAGTAATGCGGATCACTATTGAATGTAACTTACCATCGCCCACCGTTGTTGTCTCCTCCCCCGCTGCTGCCGGTGCTGCTGTAGGTGCCTCTGGTGGTCCTCCATTCCCCTCCGGGATCGCCTCTGCTGACGGCGTTGCAGCGCCGCTGCCCCCGTCGGCACTGGTGGATGGTACCGGTTCTGCAAAAATAAAAATAAGTAATTAAGTACACCTTTTTAGATGGATGCACAGCCCCCATTGTACTTGTTCACCAAGAACGGAGTTCTGCAAAACAGTTAAGTACAACGTAATCACTAGTAGTCCACATTGCCTAGTACAGCAGAGTAAGTAACACACTACACATATCAGCATTTATTTGGTATGGTATGGTACCCAAGCTCATCTCATCTATACTGGTACTCTAGTCCTTGGAAAGTTAGACTGAACCATGTAACCTAACCAGTTTACTTTGTACATCAATGACATGTCTACAGTTTTGCGCATGCTACCTCACAGCTTGTTGCGCAGTACGAGGAGACGCCTTTGAGGCCACATGATAGTTCAAAGCATACACCTGAAGAGTTTGGAAAATAGAGGCCCGTATTTACTTTTTGAATGTGGATTGTGGAGTCCAGTTTCCTTACAGCCTCAGGTTACACCTTTTTTTTTGCATGACAGCTAAAAAGTTGAATAAATGTATGTAATGTTTTCATACTGTCTAACGTGCACCACTTTTGTCATTATCTTTCGGCAGATGAGAAGATTTACTTCTACGAAGCAAAGATTTGCAGAGCTTACCAACAAGAGGCATATGCAACCAGTATACGTTCAATGGTGAGGGGTCTCGGACATTTCCCACATTTCCCTATCGTGCACTGGTAGCTGTACAAATGTAGGATACTTTTTATTGAGCCTTTTTTAACTCTGGATTTCTTCTGGTGGCCCTGCCCTTGACGTATTTGACAGAACAACTTAAAAACATTGATGTTACTTACTTAGTTACTTCTAACAAAATAAAGGTTTTGAAGTACCACATTGACTCGGAAGTATATTTTCAGTGTCTGTTGTCTTGTAGACTTACACGAGAGAGTGAGAAAAAGGGGGTTACTTAGGTTATGGATTGTGTAATAAAAAAAGCATTTGGCATCTTCATATTGGGGTTCAGGAAAGGGGTAATTGAATAATTGACCAATGACTGAGCCCATATAGGTTGTCGTTCATTGAATTGTGGGTTCCTCTGAGTTCTGTGACTGAGGTGTAAGACTGTAAGTAAGTAAGGTCCAACCTGCCTATCAACAACAACATCCAATTTTGGGGTGCATACATAGTTATGTATGTCACTGCATAGAAGAATACCCGCAAGAGTAGTAGTGGTATTCATTACTAACGCTTACAAAATAGTAGACCAACATCTGCATGCATACTTGGTTGGTGTCAATTGCCAAAGAAGAGACATTACAGAGGAAAAAGCATAAGACAGGAGTGGACCCTGTGCCTTCCGCTATTCGATCACAGATTTTTTGAAAAGATTGATACCTTAACTAAACAGTTAGGTGAAATGTCATTAATCGGTTGGAAAAAAAGCTCCGTTAGAAAGTTAGGGAAATATCATTGTTCCAAAAGAAAACACTGTTGGACTTACTAGGGACAGCAGCAGGATCCTCAGTAGAGGAGCTCTGTGCCTGTGGTTCACAATCACGTTCACCCGCCGACTCGGTCCCAGCCTTCTGCTTGCCCCTGGGTTCTGTGGTTCATGTAAGAAATAATAAAGAAAGAGAAAACATTGAGTGCTGTGAAACATAGACAGCAAGCATTTCAAAAACCACTGCTACAACATTAAAAGAAACAAACATTGGTCTACCAAATGACTACTGCCTTGCATGATTCACTGACTAGTGTACTTGGTGAAAACAAATCAAATGTTCCATAAACATTCTGATTGCAGATTACTAAGTAACACAGAGGCAGTAAGACCTGAACAACACCACAGATTCAAGAATGTAAGTAGCCATTTCTTTTTCATTTTTTGCCAGCAAAATACATAGATCGCAAGGAGGAGACAAGCTTAACTTTGTGCATACTAACTAACACGAAATTGTACGTTCATGGCATCATATTTTGTTTTGCTACTGACTGAATGCTACTGCTGCCCTACCCACTCAATAAACAAACTACATCAGTTCTATGGAGGGCTGAGGCAGGGGCGGCTATAGGCTCATGGTGGTCCTGGACTCCTGGCCAGGGAGCGTAGGTGGGGGGCCCGGAAGAGGAGGTCGGGGCGGAGCACGGAGGCCAGTGAAGAGGGGGGAGTCAGGGTGTTTGGAAGTGGAACAGAGCCGGAGGCACCAAATCCCTGCCAGGGGCCGCCACGCAAATATGTATCCATCCTCTGAGGATTATTAAATTAAGGATATATATTGGTGGGGTGGCCCCTGGCGTTTGGTGGCCCTGTGCAGTTGCACAGCTTGAACATGCCTAAATCCGGCCCTGGCTGAGGTAAGAAGAACAAAGTAACTTTTGCATTCATTGCCAGAGGAGTATTATTCATGCAGAAGAGAAGGCCGTGAAAAAAAGATACAATATGCATTGCAAACACGTACAATTATCCATCAACGGCTATTTCACTGACGGACAAAGGAAGGACAAGACTCTATTAATAGCATTAACTAACTTCAGTTCTCTACAATAAAGAAAATCTCACACCAATAAACAGCAAAAGCTAGCGCCAAATTGAACACGCAAGAGTCAGTGAAGATGAAGAAGCGCAGCATAGACCAGTGTCATACAATTACAGTAGATATAATAACGGAATACATCGGAAATGTAACTAGGAGCACCAGTCATTGCGTTACTTATTCAGCCAAGATTTACAAAGATACAACAACAATACTTATACTACTATAGAGATATATTATACACACTTTTTTTTTTGGGTAGCCACTCACCAAGACCCACGACCTCGACGCCAAGCAGGTCCAACAGGTCCTGCTCCCGGTCCAAAATGTCTGCCCAACGGTGGGTCAGCTGGTGGTGGGTACGCCGGATACCGGAGCAGCGGAAGACTGCCCGGCGCACCTTCACCCACCGCCGGAGACGCTCCTCAATATGCTGGTAGCCGGAGCCGGGCCTGTCACCTGCTGCCAACATCAAGGGGAGGTAGCGCTGGATAAAAAAACCAGGGCAGCCACCTCCTCCTCCCCAAAAAGTTGGCGGGGCCTCACCCCTTGGGGGCGCATTCTGCCGCAAGGCAGCCTAGTTTTTTGGGGCACTGGCGCCTTGCCCTTTGAGCCGCCGCTGCTGCTGGCGCCCTTGACCATGGTTCTGGGTGGAGGGTAGAAGAAAACTAAAAGTTCAAGACAAAAAGGTAGGGGAAAGAAGAAGCAAGGTAAAAGAACAAGAAGGAAGTAAAAAGCAATAGAAAAGTTGTAAAAGTAGAAATAAAATGAAAAATATAAACCTAGGCACAGAGAGAAATAGGTAATAACTAAAGAAAGTTAGAAAAAGTGGGTAAAAAGACAAGGATTAAAGAGATTTTAACAGGATGCAAAAGTAGGCCCAAAACCATAGCCAGAGTGTGTGATCCACAAGATGGCTGCGCCCATCGCGACCGCATGGGTAGGTTCGCGCGATACTTAGCGCGATCACGCACTTTTGTAGTGCGAACGAGAAGATGAGTTCCCGAACATGTCTTGCACAACGCGACCACGTTAATTGTGACCCGGAACAGGAAATAAGGGAACGCAAGCAGGCGGGACAAACCTCTGTGGTAATTTAGCGCGCTAGCCATCCCGAGCATGCAGGCAACGCCCCGAACACGCGCACCGCGCTCCCGAAGACGAAAAACGGCGCGCGAACGGGCCCAGCAAGCAACTCCGCATGCTTGCGGAGCTACGCGTAGTTCGCGGAGTGCAACTACGTCTTCGCGTAGCTCCGCGGAGTCCGACTCCGCGAACTACGCCCAGGGTTAATCATTATCATTTAGTGTTGCCACATACTCCTCAGCCGAGGATATGTCGCTCGCCAAATGACAAACAAGTCATCGATATATCTCGACCAGATCATAATATGATCCAGCCACTTCTCATTGGACCGCCCAGGCCACGTGCTTCTCCCACCAGCCCACGAACAAGTTCGCGTAGCTGGGGGCAAAGCACGTGCCCATAGCGGTCCCACTCAGCTGCCGATACATGTTGCCTGCAAAAAGAAAAATGTTGTTATAGAGGCAGAATTCTATCATCCTCAATAGCATTTTGTTATGCTGGTGGTATTTCAAGTTTTTCTTTCCCAAAAACCACTTAATTGCAGAGTTCCCATTTTGGTGTTCTATACTTGTATACAGACTGGTTGCATCGAGGGTGATGAGAAGCATGTGCTCCTCCCCTCTAATGCCATCAATCTGTCGTATAAAGTCTTGGGTATCCCTGACATAGGAAGGTAAGTCTCTGACAAAGTGGGCCAGATAGCTGTCAATAAATCTCGATGTGTTCTCCAGTAGGCTTCCTATAGAGGAAACAATAGGCCTTCCTGGGGGGTTTGTAATGTCCTTATGCACCTTAGGGAGGTGGTAAAATGTGGGAATGACTGTATGCTCACAGAACAAATAATCATATTCTTGTTAATTTAGCATGCCCTCCTCCTTTCAACCAGTCAACAGTGCATGATATTCAGTTAGACAATTTGAAAAACCTCTTTTGTCTATGATTGCATAGCAATTTTTGTCCTGTAATTGTCTCAAGGCCTCTTTTTTGTATTGTATTTTACTGAAGATAACAATGTTCCCCCCCTTGTCCGAGGGTTTGATCTTGATAGTATTGTCATCTTTGAGAGACTTAATCGCTTCCCACTCCAATTTTGATATGTCGGAATTCTTTTTGGTTAGTTCCATATTTTTCGCTGTCATTTTTTCCAGGTCTTGGAGGATGGCGTCATTAAAGACGTCTATCGCATCTTGTGTCACATGAGGTAGAAATCTCGATTTACGTTTTAGGTTGCTCGGGTCTCTTATTTGAGCAATCTTTTCCCTCCTTAATAACTACATGGATCTGGGTATTTCCTCAGGGTCCGCGAGTTTGTGTGCTGTCGTTAGGAGTGTTAGATCATTGTCTATGAGAGCAGATCCGGGTGCTGTTGTTTCCCCCATAGTCGTTTGGGTTTCAGATAGATTTTTCAGGGTAAATATTTTTTGCAGTTTGAGCTTGCGGACAAACTTTAAGAGATCTATTCTTATCTGTACCAGGTCAAACTTGGCTGTGGGGCAAAACGTCATTCCTTTCTGAAGAACTCTTTCCTCATGTATATTGAGTTGTCTATCAGAAAGGTTGACAATGGTGCGTTCTTCCTCTACCATCTCCCCCTCCTTCCTCTGCTGCGAGTCACCATTGGTGGTGCCGCCTGTGCGCCCTCTCCTGGCCCGCCTTGTTTTCCTCCTTTTTTTGGGGGGGAGTTTTTTGTGGCATCTGTGGTTGGGCTCGATGTCTTGTCTCTTTCATGACTTGGTACTCGTCTAAAAAAGGGGGAGGGACTGTGGTACCACTATCACTCGCCTTCTTCTTACTTATGCTGTTTCTGGTGGATTCATCCTCTGATTGTGATGCGTCCGATTCCGATGTGATCGCCCCTGGTCGGATTTGTACTCCCTGGGCCAATCTTTTTCTTGTTGCATCGGAATTTTTTGCAAAAGTCAGTATCCTGCCTGTTAAGTAATCCTGCGCATCTCAATGAAACTTGGTCTGTTTCCTCTTTTTGATTCTATTCTCATAGTCCTTTAATCTTTTTTGCATTTCATTCCGTAAATCCTTAGCGGACTTGGTATCTTCGTCCTTGCTGATTGAATCCTCCAGTCTCCGGATTTCGGCGAGGGCTTTGTCCCTGTCGCTCCAAGCGTACTTAATTAGCATCAATAGCATCCCTTTGCTTGAGTCGGCTGTATATATTGCCCAGTCTTTAAGTAATTGGGAGTCCGGATTTTCATAAGAGGGTATGGTATAAATCCTTAGTCCTCTTGGGACTCGATTGCAGTCGACATAGCGTTGGAGCGAGGTAGCCTCCCACCACTTGCGAACTTCCCGATCTAGTGTTCTCTCTAGTTGTTGGAAAAGGGTTTGTAAATTGCTTGCCGGTGTTGTAGAAGTTTAGGCACCCTCTGTTGTCTTTGTAATGGTATTTATGCTTTTAAAGATATCCTCCGCCTCTCGTTCTCTTTCCGCTGTAGCAGACATATTAAACAAGAATCTGGGAGAGCACTCACTCTTGCGTTTAATATTAACAGTCTTAATGGGGCACAGCTGCGGTTTGCGGGGGTCCGCCACTAGTAACTTGCAAATACGGGACAGAAGTAGGGAATTTCAAAAGTGCAAAATGCTTGGGGTACTCGTGCACCGCTTACCCGCTCGACTCCCGTTCGGCTACCGCGTCTTCCCAGTTTTGGTGCAGCGCGTGCAGGTTTCCTTCGTTTCTTTACGGATCAGCAATTCCATAGTCCGGGCTGCCTTGAATGATCCCTCGTACCTCCGGTCGACGGCCAAATTAACTTATAGAACCGCTCCTTTCACCGCCGTAACTCCTCCTCATCTATATATATATTCACTGAAAAAACCATAGGTTTTACACACGTTATAGTTAGGAAGTAGCATTTGAAAAACCTATGAAATTCACTGAAAAAACCATAGGTTTAACACCAGTTATAGTTAGCTGGAAATTTTACTGACATAAAACCAATGAAATTCCACGTTATAGTTAGTTGGACTCACTATAACTTGCGCATGTAATGCACTGCTGATGACATTACATATTACATCACTCATGACATGGTCAGTGACATCACTTATGACATCACTGATGACAGACCTCCTTTAAGTGTAATGTAACCCTTAAAACACATATTGGAAAATAGAAATTAACATTTTCAAAAAAATGGAGATACCCATACCAGTTACAACAACCAATTCAGTAATTCCACCATCTATATACACATTCTCTCATTTACCAACAGTTCTATATAGTCACTCATACATATACTCACTCATCATATGTAGTGATACACCTATACATCCTGTAACACACCGACAATCATCCAAAAGTTACTCACACACATACTCACACATGCAAATAAACTATTGAACATCCATTTATTTGCATATAAAACTATACACACTCAACCACCCATACAGTCCTGCACATATGGTGTCTTCTAAACACATACAAAAAGAGAGTTAGTCATTCATGCATCTATGTGATTAGTAATACCCCCATAAAACCATAGAAACACTCATACTGATACTAAAAAAACATCTAAGAACCCAAATACCTACACATGTAGGTACTCATCAATCCATGCAGCCAGTTATTCACAAAGTGAAACACTGATACATATATTCAAATATTTAAACATTACTCGCTAATATATGTATTCACTAAGGTACACTTAATAAGCCAGTTATCCAATCATTTCTTTTTGAAAAAAACATTCATTAAGACAATAATTTAAACATTTATTCTTCCCTCGACCTTTACATATACATATATAAAACATATTTATTTTTTAGAAAGACACACATTCACTGTGATGTCACTGACCATGTCATGAGTGATGTAATATGTAATGTCATCAGCAGTGCATTACACGCGCAAGTTATAGTGAGTCCAACTAACTATAACGTGGAATTTCATTGGTTTTATGTCAGTAAAATTTCCAGCTAACTATAACTGGTGTCAAACCTATGGTTTTTTCAGTGAATTTCATAGGTTTTTCAAATGCTACTTCCTAACTATAACGTGTGTAAAACCTATGGTTTTTTCAGTGAATTTCATAGTTTTTTTGAATGCTAGTTCCTAAGTATGTAATCACGTTCGTAACTACATAGTGTCACCGCCTACACGTCCTGAGAAGCGCATGTAAAGTCATGTGACTTGAAAACAAAACTTCCAATTGGTTATTAGTAGTTTCTGTTCTGGAATATACACGAAGCACTCCACCCACTTTCCTCACAATCTTTTCTACTCTCAAGAGACAACAACGTCGAGCATCTTCCGGAAGACTTTGCTGAAATGGCTGCCCTACCAGATTCATCTTCCGAATCTGAAGGAAATGAGCGACCACCGTTAAGAAGAAAAAAGGAATCTTTCATTTGGCAATTTTTCACTTATCCTGAAGATCAAAAGAAAGTGAATGCGCCAAAAGTAACCTGCACGATATGCAATTCGGAGCTCTCAAGGGGAAATCCAAATAAAAAATATTCCTTTTCTGCACACACCATGCAGCGGCATGTTAAACAAAGGCATCCTGAGCATTATGCAAAAGCATCGACAAGAGCCCTGGCCACGCTATTACCATCAGAGGTGGCCAGCACATCTTCTGGTGTACGACCTGTATCTCTATCGAGTGCTGAGATGGACTTGAGACCATATCTTGCGAAGGTGCATATGAAATGCAACAAGTATGGAGAAATTCTTTTGTATGGAGAGCAGAGCCTCGTTCTTATTAAACTCAAAATTGACAGTCACAAATGCCCCAAGAAAAGATAAATTTCTTCACTTCATTTTCAAACTATTACATACTGAAAAATGTAGTAGCAACTTTAAGAAATCGAAAGCATTATAACACTTCTTCCCCCCCCCCCAAAAAAAAAAAAAAAAGTTCTTTTCAGAACTAACTCTTTCTACCAAAACGTGCTCCAAGAGCATATTATGAGATATTTTTTCGCCTCTTTATTTTAGTGCGAGACGGGGTGCGCGCACCCTCCTATCGCGTACAGGACCTGACACTTGCATGTGAAGTCATGTGACTTCTAAACAACACTTCTAATTGATTCTTGGTAGTTTCTATTCTGGAATTTACACGCAGCACTCCACCCACTTCCATCACTTTCTTTTCTACTCTCAAGAGACAACAACGTCGAACATCTTCCCGAAGACTTTGGTACAATGGCTACCGTTCCGCATTCATCTTCCGAATCTGATGAAAATGAGCGACCACCTTTGACAAGAAAAACGGAGGCCACGCTATTACCATCAGAAGTAATCAGCACATCTTCCGGTGGACGACCTGTATCTTCATCGAGTGCTAAAATGGACTTGAAACCATGTCTGGCGAAGGTGCACATAAAATGCAACAACTGTGGAGAACTTCTTGTATACGGAGAGCAAAGCTTTACTCTAATTAAACACAAAATTGAGAGTCATAAATGCTCCAAGAAAAGTTAAATTTCTTCACTTTATTTGGATAGTATGACATACTGAAAAATATCGTAGCAACTTTAAGAAATCAAATGCATCAAAACACTTGTTTCCAAAAAAAAAAAAAAAGTTCTTTTCATAACTAACTCTTTCCACCAAAACAAGCTCGAAGAGCATATTATAAGATGTTTTTTCGCCGCTTTATTTTAGTGCGAGACCGGGTGCGCGCACCCTTCTATCGCGTACAGGACCTGACACTCCCATGTGAAGTCATGTGACTTCTAAAGAACACTTCTAATTGGTTCTTGGTAGTTTCTATTCTGGAATATAAACGCAGCACTCCACCCACTACCATCACTTTCTTTTCTACTCTCAAGAGACAACAACGTCGAACATCTCCCCGAAGACTTCGGTACAATGGCTACCGTTCCGCATTCATCTTCCGAATCTGATGAAAATGAGCGACCACCTTTGACAAGAAAAACGGA
This sequence comes from Lissotriton vulgaris, assembly GCF_964263255.1. NCBI lineage: Eukaryota > Metazoa > Chordata > Amphibia > Caudata > Salamandridae > Lissotriton > Lissotriton vulgaris. Next base: position 1,409,319,661 of record NC_141691.1, on the reverse strand, counting down.
GGCCACGCTATTACCATCAGAAGTAATCAGCACATCTTCCGGTGGACGACCTGTATCTCCATCGAGTGCTGAGATGGACTTGAGACCATATCTGGCGAACGTGCACATGAAATGCATGAACTGTGGAGAACTTCTTGTATATGGAGAGCAAAGCTTTACTCTAATTAAACAAATAATTGAGAGTCATAAATGCTCCAAGAAAAGTTAAATTTCTTCACTTTATTTGGATAGTATGACATACTGAAAAATGTCGTCGCAACTTTAAGAAATCAAAAGCATTATAACACTTGTTTCCAAAAAAAAAAAAAAAGTTATTTTCAGAACTAACTCTTTGTACCAAAACAAGCTTGAAGAGCATATTAGCTGATATTTTCTCGCCGCTTTCTTATAGTGCGCGACCGGGTGCGCGCACCCACCTATCGCGTCGAGACACGCATGTGCAGTCATGTGACTTTAAAACAACACTTCCAATTGGTTCTTACTAGTTTCTATTCTGCAATTTACACGGAACACTCCACCCACTTCCCTAGAAAACCAGTTTATCGTAAAACTTTTAAAGCCTCCTCTTATGAAATATTCGACATCAATCACATAGCAGAGTACTAAATAGCACTATATACACTCCGTCCCTTAATTATAAGAGACTTATTGCTATGTAAAAGCAACTTTTGTTTTCCAAGATAATGTAAAATGCTGAGTCTATTACATAATTTTATTTCACATATATGTTACTATTCTCCTTCGAGTACTAACACCGTAGAAAATACCACCAATAGCGGTGATATTTTTTACACCGAGAACGGGCGATTTCTATCGCTTACAGCCCTTACAATTATAAAGTTTTATTTCCTAAGTCTCTGATCTCCAACTGTGCAACGTAGGTCCCCTGTGTGTCGCAATAAGGTCCATAAACAAAAACTACAGAGCCAGCATTATAAACATACACAGAACCACAAAACGACAAGAGCCACCATGCTAATATATATCCTTAATATAATAAACCTCTGAGAATAAATACATATTTCCGTGGCAGCCCATAACACAAATGTGGCGTCCTCTGACTCTGCTCCATTACCAAACACCGTAACTTCCCGCCCCCCTCACTTTTCACTAAACTCCGCACTCCACCCCAGCCGAACCCCCTATTACAAACCCCCAACCTACCCTCCCTGCCCAAACCCTCCATGAACCTCAAACCGCCCCTAGAAAACTTATAAGACACAGGATTACTAAAACTCAAAGAATACGCAACAGGCACATAATGTAAATAGTACATAAAGGCACATATTTTTTCCAAAATACTATTTAAAAACATGTTCTATTTTTAATAAATCTATCATGCATCTGACCCTCTAGAACTGCTTTCAAAACGTGAACTATAAACCTCTACTTTTCATTTTCAAACCATACACTTTCATCTGACCCTCTAGAACTGCTTTCAAAACATGAACTATAAACCTCTACTTTTCATTTTCAAACCATACACTTTCAATTACATTATTTTTTTTCCACTATTCATGTAATGTTACAAACCTTTTCTAAAATACACCAGTCTGTATCATTTCTAAGGATTTATTTTCAGTCTTCATCAGTGACACTTTCTTCACATATAAAAGAAATCACTATAACTTTTTAAACGACAATGCTAACGCGGTAAAAATAACCCTTCATTTGCTTTCCTTTAAGAATGCACACTATGTACCCCACGCATGCGTTTCTTAATCTTTGTATTTGGCAGCGAATACCGACCTTGAATTGGAAGACATGAACAAGACCGCCATTGTCACATTTAAAACTGAACGTTGCATCTGCTCACACACATATCTTTCACTAAGCTAACATTCACAGAAAACAGCATTGATGTAAAAAAAATTGACCCTGCTTTACAACTCCCTCAAATCACTCCCTTATTTTTTAACGCATCCTCCAGTTAAAAAAAAGCTAGTTTTTTAATAACCACTAAGCAATATATAAGTGACTAGACTCCTAGAAAATGTATCAAGTCATTCTGCTCCTCTCCACTGCATAGCCGGCGACCTAATTCTGTGGAGTTGCTATACAACCAGCGGTGCTGCGCCGTTTCCTGTACCATCTTGGGAAATTCAAAATGGATGTCCCTCCTGCCTTCGCAAACGAGCCGGGCCACTTAGAACTATTTAGACAGAGAATGCTTCTATACTACGGCACCTTACCACTCTCAACTTTGAATACTTCATATCGATTATCATTTCGATATTCGTATTTCACCTGTGTGCAGCCTGTATTTCATTGCCTGAGCTGTGATTTCACGTGGGCCCTGGATTTATGTCTCTGCAATTCGGTACCTCCTGAACCGAATTACAATCACCTCATGAATCCGTTACTTGATCATGAACAGCTTTGTTACAACGGAGGGTTTATGGCCTTTGCAGCGATACAAGGAGTTCTGGGTCATTGGAATATATTCGCAGCGGCGCAAGATTTCCTAACAGAGAGCTACATCGAAAACCCACCGAGCTGCCCTATGATGGTAAAAGACGCCCCAATAATGACAGATCATGAATGCTCCTTTCATCTTCTCAATTGGATGGCTGACTTGTTTTCAGATGATAACAATGATTTCATGTTAGAGGCACTTGCTGCATACTTTGCCTACACAATGGACGGTTAACTCTTTCCTAACAGCGAGCTACATCGAAAACCCACCGAGCTGCCCTCTGATGGTAAAAGAGGCTCCGATTATAACAGATCATCAGTACTGCTTTACTCTTTTCCATTGGATAGCTGACATAATTTCAAATGATAAAACTGATTTCCTGTTACAAGCAGAAGCTACCTATTTTGCCTAAACAATGCTTCAATAACTCTCAAACAACCCATTGACGTCCTCATTTCCTTTTGGTTTTCTATATTCTTCACGTTATTTTCCATATTTTCTTTTGAAGAACAGACCTATTTGCTTTACTAACAGTGGACATTATGATTTTGTGTTGTTAGACAGCTGATTCATAAAGTAATGATGTATAACCACTTGCATTTTCATATATCGTTCCTAAACTGAAAGGCCAGAAACCTTCTTCCATTTATTAAAATATAATATACTTCCTTATAAGACTGTACAATGTTTTTTTCCAACTATATTCATTTTTCTTCAACTATAGCGTTTGTATTCCATGTACTACTGACAATACCAAATACTGTGTTTTTTGCAATTTCTGTACTCAGATTACATAATGATTTGCCTTTAAAATAGTACATTTCTAAATAAACATTTCAAATATTCACGGTTTCTCTTTTAATCCATAATCTCAACTGAAATGATTTCATATTGAAAAACTATTCATGGGTTCCACATACCCTTAACTGTAGACACGGAGGACCTTATTTATGAAGACCTTCCACCGCCAGTGCCTCATTTTATAAAATGGGAAAAAGTAACGCACCGGTGGCGCAAGGCCTTCATAAATAAAGTCCTGAATATTTTCTTTTCTCGACCTCACTTACTGATATTAGAACCTGCAAGCCAAATACGGCCCGTGAACTCTTTCTTAGTAGGTCGCGCACCGTAAAGACAGTTATACCACTGTTAACATTTTTTTTTTTACTGTTACTAAGCACCGACACAGTTCCGCTTTACTGAGAGTTAATCACTGCTCCCACGCTTCTACAGGCCAGACGCTATGTCGTATTATGGCTGAGATACCCGCCACCCCCTCTCAACACAATCCCCAAGGATGGGAAACCGGAAACAGTTCTGAAGTCTTTGGAAGACGGGAGGGAGTAACCCCCCCGGCCGTATTTATTAAAATATGAAACAAAATTAAAACATTAAATAAACAGTTTCATATTATGTACAATTTCATTACCACATTGCGATGTTTGGCTAACCTTAACAGAGTCTCTAATACAAAGGTTCTCCTAGCCGAACTAACATCCTGCAAAACATTTACTTGAAATTTTGAAATTGTACATCCTAACGTTTAAGGGCCAACGGCAAGGTCATAACCGGTGTCAAGATCCCTAACCCAGAAATATCGCCCTCACTTGTGAGGGGCGGCCCAGAGGCGTACCTCAAGTGCAATTACCAATTTCCCTTGACTTGACGGGGGCCCCAATAAAACTCGTCGCCACTTAGAGGTCGTACGAGGACTCGTGTGAGGTATCTAGAAGGTAGCGTAGACCTCCCCCCAAACCCCACACAACTTACCATATCTGCCGTCGCAGACGTCCTGGCCCCGGGAAATTCCCCAGGAGGGGGCTGTAACCCCTCCTACCCAGGAAGGGGCCTTGACCGCCTTTCCTCTTCTTTCGGCGACCCATCCTTAGAAGGGACCGCCTCCCCGTTGAGGGGCCAATGGCCACCTCCCCCGAGCGCTCCCATCCGTGCTGGGTGACGCCCACTCATAGGGATCTTCTAATTAGTGCTCACCGATCATGACCTTACCGCCCGACCAAAATAAATACGACAATGCTAACTAAATGATTAAACTAAAATACAGTAGCAACTATACTTTTATTAAAAGCATGCTTACCAATGAACACTAAAGTAGAATTTCTTTATTTGCAAAACACAAATCGACATTCTTTATTACCTACTCAAAATCATCACGGTAATACCACGACCTGTAAACAAAAATCAGAGTTGTCCATCAACTTTAATCAAAACCACTTGCTGTCATCAGGGGCTGGTGGGTGGGTCAAAATTGGCTCTTCGTTCCGTCTCGAGCTCACGTGCAGCGAGGAGGTGCAGCTTCAGAGCACAGGAACAAGAGGATGCCTTCGGATCTTGCTTCTCCTTTTATCCGTCTTCAGGGCGGGCGTAAACCCGCCCCTGCCTGCCCCTAGGGCGTGGCCAGCCGCGTCAGTGTCTAGGCCAACCCACTCTAGGGCGGGAAAAGGCGCGCCCCGGCTACGCCGCTTCGGGCATACCAGCCGAGACTCGCCTCCCGCCCAAGATGGCTTCCCGGGGGGATCGTGGTACTCTGCCATACGTTCGGGGGGACCGAGTGGTCGCCCCTTTCCATATGGCTGAGATACCCGCCACCCCCTCTCAACACAATCCCCAAGGATGGGAAACCGGAAACAGTTCTGAAGTCTTTGGAAGACGGGAGGGAGTAACCCCCCCGGCCGTATTTATTAAAATATGAAACAAAATTAAAACATTAAATAAACAGTTTCATATTATGTACAATTTCATTACCACATTGCGATGTTTGGCTAACCTTAACAGAGTCTCTAATACAAAGGTTCTCCTAGCCGAACTAACATCCTGCAAAACATTTACTTGAAATTTTGAAATTGTACATCCTAACGTTTAAGGGCCAACGGCAAGGTCGTAACCGGTGTCAAGATCCCTAACCCAGAAATATCGCCCTCACTTGTGAGGGGCGGCCCAGAGGCATACCTCAAGTGCAATTACCAATTTCCCTTGACTTGACGGGGGCCCCAATAAAACTCGTCGCCACTTAGAGGTCGTACGAGGACTCGTGTGAGGTATCTAGAAGGTAGCGTAGACCTCCCCCCAAACCCCACACAACTTACCATATCTGCCGTCGCAGACGTCCTGGCCCCGGGAAATTCCCCAGGAGGGGGCTGTAACCCCTCCTACCCAGGAAGGGGCCTTGACCGCCTTTCCTCTTCTTTCGGCGACCCATCCTTAGAAGGGACCGCCTCCCCGTTGAGGGGCCAATGGCCACCTCCCCCGAGCGCTCCCATCCGTGCTGGGTGACGCCCACTCATAGGGATCTTCTAATTAGTGCTCACCGATCATGACCTTACCGCCACAGGCCGGATAGTTGACCGGCTATCCGGACCCCCCACAACACTCCTACCTAAAGGTCATGGTGTAACGTTTTTAGCCATGCTAAGAAGTCTCCTATGAGTAACTCATTCCCCACCCGAGACAAATGCACTCCATCCCCCAAATACATACTGTCATCATTAATACACCCATGGGAAATAGCATGCAGAGTCTTGGAACGGAACAACCTACTCACTTTGTTATTAAGCTTCCTAACAGAATGATTCAGAGCAGGCACCGAAATAGCCCCCCGCCACACCTTTCGTGGGATCATATGGGACCATGCAATTGTGCACCCTGGAACTCTCCTCGCTAACCAACTTACAGTGGAAAGCATCGCCTCAAGAAGAAGTCGTCTACCAGTGGTGACCAAATCATTACCCCCAAGATGTACTATCACTACAGACGGCGGTGACCTCGTCCGCCCTAGCAAACCCTCAAAAAATGATTGAAACTGGTCAATACAGAGCCCGCCTCTTCCGTAGAAGGACACCCTGTACCCGTATTCCCCAGCTACGTGAATCATATCACCTGCATTGAATACGTCTGCGGCACGCCTCACGTATGAGTGGCCCACAACCCACACCTCTTTTTTCACAGCCGGTGATGTCTGACCGCTGGCCCGGTGTAGGGTCGACTGCAAAGTCCGCCCCGCCTCGTAGGCTTGCGTAACTGAAAACCAAACAAAACAAGAAGCGTGAGTACATTGCTACAGCTTCACAACATGTGCAACCGCACATACCTCTTATAACAATTGGAGGACCAACGCCCCACCCGTTTAACTTGTTCAACATCCAGACCCCTGGCTGTTGCTTCTGTAGCAGCCCCTATCCGAAAGGAATGGGTCCCAAACTCGCCCGGGTTCATGCCCGCAGCGGCAATCGACATCGCAAGCACCCGCTGGAACTGAAACTTTGTCAGTGGGGTGGCGTCAGCGTGTCTCAGCAAGGTCCCCCCCCATGATGCCACCCTTCGTGCTAAATAATCTTCTAGACACCTTACCGGGCACATGGAGGACCCGGGACTCCTGCGTATGATTACGCAGTCACCCATCCCACTTTGATCAGTCTTAGACCTGACAAATGAGACCGTCATCGTCTCCCCTCTGATCTGGACGTGCTCCTGGCACAATCCTCCTGTCACATCCTGCTTGTTCCTCGCCACTAATTCGCTTACCCGCATAGCCCCATGGAATGCCAGCGTAAAAGCGGCTCGGAATAACACCGTCTCAAACTGAGACGAACACGTAGCAGGGAGACTGGATAATAACTGGGCTAGCCTATCCAAACCTATCGGGCGCCTCTCATCTACTCTGCGACCCTCAAGGCGTTGCCACCCCCGTAGCGCTTTCTGTACAACGAAAGACGCTGTCGGATCCTGGATCCCGTGAGCCCTAGCAACAAAGGAAATGGCAGCCCGATGCCTCTGAGCCGTGGCCACCGATTTCCCGACCCGATGTAAGGACATCAGAAAATCCACCACCCACTCTTCCTGGCCCCAAAGCTCCTCCCTATCAGTACCCAAAAAGGCCAAATAGGACCGGAACGCCCCTTCATATGCCTTCCTCGTCCTGGGTGCTAAACTCTCTCCCACGAGGTTACGAAGTTCGGGGCACCGAGAGACCAGAGAGCTTCGGGAAAGGGTGCCGGCTCCGGGTCCGCTGTGGGAAGGAAACCCCAGAAAGCCTGTATACGAAAACGAGACAGTGCATCAGCCGCCTGGTTCATCACCCCTGGGACATGTCTTGCTCTGAATAGCACATTCAATTGCATACAAAGTAAAACAATTTCTTTGAGCAGTCTCAAAATCCATTTGCATCGTGCTGCCTGACTATTGATACTCTCGACCACGGTCATATTGTCCGACCAAAATATCACCGAGTGATCTCTGAACCCTTCGGGCCAAGTTCTCAGGGCCACTAAAATGGGGAAAAGTTCCAGGAAAGCAATGTTACTTGTCAGTCCACTGTCATGCCACCATGTCGGCCACTTTTGTGCAGACCATCTTGTGCCGAATATGGCACCGAAACCTATTCTCCCTGCCGAATCTGTCCACAGCCCCAGCTCCTCAGAGGACACGGCTGGTTTGTTCCAGACGACTCGACCATTGAAATCCGCCAGAAATGCCAACCAAATGCGCATGTCCTGGCGGACCTCGGCCGAGAGCCTTGTGCGATGATGGCACTCCTTCAGGCCGACCATGGCTTGAGCGATCGAACGGGAAAAGGGGCGGGCCATTGGTATAACCCTCAGGGCAAAATTCAACTGGCCAACTAACTGCTGTAATTGATGCAGCCTAACCTTAGGTCCCCTTATACACATCCGCAGGGATGTCCTGAACTTTGACACTTTGTCAGCTGGTAAACGAAAACAACCTTCTGCGGAGTCTAACTCAATCCCCAGAAACTCGAGGCACGTGGAAGGCCCCACAGTCTTACCTGGTGCCAATGGCACGCCAAACTGATTCATCAAATCACAAAACTGTGCCAAAGCCTGCCCACATTCCGGGTTCCCGGCTGCCCCCAGGAACAAAAAATCGTCCAGGTAATGCATCACATTTCGGAAACCTGTCTTCCTTGTGAAGACCCATTGTAGAAAACTACTGAATTTTTCGAAATAGGCACAAGATATAGAGCACCCCATCGGCATACACCTATCCATGTAATAATGACCCTAAAACATGAAACCTAAGAGACGCTGATCATCTGGATGTACCGGGAGCAACCGGAACGCTGACTCGATATCAGATTTAGCCATCAGCGCCCCGGGCCCCAGGCGATTCAAAATGGCTACGGCCTCATCGAATGATGCGTACCGCACCGAACACACTTCCGGGTCTATCGCTTCGTTGACGGAGAGACCACGTGGGGCTGATAAATTATGTATCAGCCGAAACTCACCCGGGTCCTTCTTTGGGACCACACCTAACGGGGAACAAACAAAATTAGGAACCGGTGGTACACTAAACGGACCGGCGACTCGACCTCGAGCAACCTCCTTCCTGATCTTATTCTGCACCACAGTGGTATGCTGAAAGACCGATAGCTGATTTTTACATTTCGATGCACCCTGAAAGTCCCCCACTGGGATGCGGAAACCATAAGAAAACCCGTTCCGCAACACCCCAGCAGAAGCACGATCCGGGTATTCACTGAGCCAAGGAATCATTGCCAAGGTATCAATCGGGGTAGGTAAAGGCGCCCCTCGGACTATGTTAGACCTGTTTGGCGCCTCCTCTACCGCCGTTATCACCTGTTTTGGCTCTGCACGTGGACTCAGGATGGGATGATTGCCCACACCCACTACATTCATGTCTAAATTTGCATGATCCCTGGGGCCTAGTACATTTACCCCTGTTGAAGTTCCAACAAACCCCCCTTTTCCCTGTGTTACCGGCAGGCTTCGAGTAATTGTCTGTACCCGTACCTGACCGAAAGGGCGTCCCCGCATACTGGCGGGAAGATTCGCCAACGATACTCCCCACTAATGGCAATTTCAACATACCAGTCTCCTTCATTTTGGACCATGACACAGAATCATAACAATCCCATGTTAAGTTTTTATCGTGTTCTTTAGCTTTTCTAAACAGGTTATCATAGCAGAACCAATGATTACCCTCGTGTGATACCGAGTACCCCATGATTCGTGATTGATAAATCGGCAATTCGGGTAACAGATCGGGCCTTCGCTCCCCCAAGATCGATGTAAAAACCCCCCATGCTTGGCCCCAATTGCCAATGTTTTCATTTACCTTAAAGGCGGCCATTTTTGCGCGCCAAACACTCGGATGCATGAGCTCCTTCTGGCCCTTGACATGCTCCATCTCATAGTGGTCAGTAAGCAACGAGAATATGTTTACATACTCCCCTGCCCATATCTTTTCCTTAATAGCCAAAGGAACATGCTGACCCAATTTTTCCCTACGAGAGGGTGCCGACTCATCCCTCGCAATCGGCAATGGCCCCTTACCTGCACCGGACGTTGTCTCTGCTACAGAACCCGTCCCCTGCGGCTTCTCTACTGCTGCAGCCGGCGTGGACACCTTCGCTGCTTCCCGTGACTCACGCAGTTGCTTCATTAGCTCCTGTGCGTCGACAGCCGTGGCGCCCTCTTTACCTTTTCCCAACCACGCTGCCAATTGTGCTGCCAGCTCGGGCGGCATATCTTCCTCGGACACGGGGGTGACCACAACGGGAATCGGATTCCCTTCATTCGGCACGGGAGTTGGTGCCTCGAGCGGGGCACTGGGACCCGGGATGTCTTCTCCCGCTGCTCCCCTCCTGGGCCTCTTGTTTTTCCCTCCCGGGGCTGCTCCCGCCAAAGGACGTTTCGGTCCCCCTTCCTCGTTCTTATCCACTCGCCTCTTGAGTTCGGTCATCTCCTTCATGAGAACACGCAGCATCTGTTCAGTAGTCATGCGCTTTCCCGCCTTCTTCGGCATTCTCCAACAGAGTATCTGCAAAACAAACAAGAACGATTACAACGCTTAAAATTGGCTCTTCGTTCCGTCTCGAGCTCACGTGCAGCGAGGAGGTGCAGCTTCAGAGCACAGGAACAAGAGGATGCCTTCGGATCTTGCTTCTCCTTTTATCCGTCTTCAGGGCGGGCGTAAACCCGCCCCTGCCTGCCCCTAGGGCGTGGCCAGCCGCGTCAGTGTCTAGGCCAACCCACTCTAGGGCGGGAAAAGGCGCGCCCCGGCTAAGCCACTTCGGGCATACCAGCCGAGACTCGCCTCCCGCCCAAGATGGCTTCCCGGGGGGATCGTGGTACTCTGCCATACGTTCGGGGGGACCGAGTGGTCGCCCCTTTCCATTCTCTCCTTATCACCCTTTCATCTCCACAATAACAAACAGTTGTCCGCCAGCCACCAGAGAACAGAATCAGATGCAGAGGCACCAAAGAGTGAACCCATCACCAACTGCCATCTCCGGCTGTTTCCATGGTTACACCTCATTCTGCCCCTTGCTGAAGACACAGGTCAAAAGTTCATGTCTCAACGTTCTACAGCAAACTAAGAACACTATTTTCCCTCCAGAAACACCTGCCAATCCACAACTCTGTTACATGTCTTGTTTTTTCACACCCAATAGTACTTTTCATTTAACATAAACATTGACCTGTTCACTCTCCACTTGTTACAATCAACCAATCATTTTTATTTTTTTAACCACACCCAGCCTCCTCCTTTTTCTTTATTTAAATTTTCAACTTCTAACTACCATTCCACTTCCAGAACCGATCGGAGGACGACTACAAATCCCTTGAAAATGAAGGTCTGGCTAATAGGACACAGTTATATTCCCTGGAGTGAAAAATATGCAGTAAGCAGACTAATTTGCAACCTCAGCTTACCAAATGTACACATAACATGGATTTCCAAAAGAGGATTGAAATGTCACCAATTAATTCCATTGGTGAAAACTTTTATGCATCTCCCAGAACCAGACCTTATAATTGTGCACTGTGGTGGGAACGATCTAGGCACAATCACTGGGGTAGGTCTGGAAATGCTTCTAAAAGACACCTTTCGACAATTGATGACACTTTTTCCTCGATCTGCCTTGGTATATTCCAATATATGCCAAAGACAGAAATGGAATTGGTCCAATCACCATTGTGCACAATTTGAGAAAGCAAGGAGACATGTAAATAAATCTGTTTCTGCGTTCCTCAGAGATTATAGCATGGGTTCTATTTACCACAACAACTTACGATACCACATGCAAGACGTCTATAGGAGAGACGGTGTTCATTTCACGAATGAGGGAAACAGAATCTTCCTCTGCAACATCAGGCTCTGCATCGGTACTTACATATAAATGCAGAAAACACTCAATTAACACAAGGGCTCTTTTCAGAGCCACCTTATATCTAAGCACTCAAACTTCTGATTTACCTCCATTTTCACACTCTTGTAAATAGGTGTGCGCGACCGGGTGCGCGCACCCCGTATTTTTTTTCGGAGAAAAATTATATCTTTTCGCGTTTAAGGGCCTTACTGTACACCCTGAGAAAACCTACGCAGGAAGACAATCTCTACCTTCTCCCCTTTCCATGTTTCAACGCTTTGAAATGAACAATATATTTACTCGCAGTGACAAAATGGCAGACAAAACTTCCTGATTTCCTTCGAATCGAACGTTAACAGACGTCACGCAGCCAAAAAAAATACCGCTCACGCGCAGCCGCTTGGGTGCGCGCACGTGTGCGCGCCTATAGATATATAATTGACTTTAACTTTAATTTTCTCAACAACTACTGAACGGATTTACACCATTCCAAAAAAAGCATAATCTGCGAACAAGACTCTACAGTTTTGGCAAATTTCTTATAAATTCATTCACCCGTTCGAACTGTAGCCGAGTCTAAAGGTCCTATGGAAAATAACATGGAGAAAACACGTTTTGGGACCCCCCTTATATCTCAGCCCCCACTTGACCAATCCCCCCCAAACTTTCAGGGAAGGAGTGCAGCAAACCTAGCCATCTTCTTTGAGAAATTTGCAAAGACTCATCCACCAGGGCCAAAGTTATTCCAAATAGAATGTTGAGGATTTTCTATGGAAAACAATCCTAACTATAACTACCTACTGGCGACCGCCAGTAGGTAATATATATATATATATATATATATATATATATATATATATATATATATATATATATATATATATATATATATATATATATATATATATATATATATATATATATATATATATATATATATATATATATATATATATATATATGTATATATTCACTGAAAAAACCATAGGTTTCACACCAGTTATAGTTAGCAGGAAATTTTACTGACATAAAACTAATGAAATTCCACGTTATAGTTAGTTTGACTCACTATAACTTGCGCGCCTGCAATGCACTGCTGATGACGTCACAAATTACATCACTCATGACATGGTCAGTGACATCACTCATGACATCACTGATGACACCATTCTTGTGACAGAGTGACAGACCTCCTTTCAGTGTAATGTAATCCTTGAAACACATGTTCAAAAATAGAAACTAACATTTTCAAAAAAATGGAGATACCCATACCCAGTACAACAACCAATTCAGTAATACCACCATCTATATACACATCCACTCATTCAGCAACAGTTCTATATAGTCACTCATACATATACTCACTCATCATATGTAGTGATACACATATACATCCTGTTACACACCGACAGTCTTCCAAAAGTTACTCACACACATACTCACACAGGCAAATAAACTTTTGAACATCCATTTATTAGCATATACAACTATACACATACTACCACCTAACTTCTAAGGAAACTTACACATACTTACTCTCTTAAACAATCACTTATAGAAACACATACTTATTTAAACAGGAACTCTTACAATCTCTCACTCTCACATATACTCACTTATATACATCAATACTCACATATACTAGATTAAAACATGTCGTTACTGATAAAGACACAGTGAGACAGTCATTTACTCACTAACACACACATATACAAAATCATCCACCTGCACATATGCTGTGTTCAAAACACATACAAACAGAGAGTCAGTCATTGATGCATCTATGTGCTAAGTCATACCCCCACCAAACCATACAGACACTCATACTGATACTAAAAACAACATCTAATAACCCATATACACACACATGTAGCTACTCACAAACCCATGAAGCCACTTATACACAAAGTGAAACACTAATACATATATTTAAATATTTAAACATTTCTCACTAATATATGTATTCAATAAGATACACTTAATAAGCCAGTTAACCAATCAATTTTTTTAAAAAAAACATCCATTTAGACACTTATTTAAACATTTATTCTTCCATTGACTTTTACAGATACATATATAAAAGATATTATTTATCAGAAAGACACACATTCACTGGATGGTGTCATCAGTGATGTCATGAGTGATGTCACTGACCATTTCATGAGTGATGTAATATGTGACGTAATCAGCAGTGCATTGCAGGCGCGCAAGTTATAGTGAGTCCAACTAACTATAACGTAGGAATTTCAATGGTTTTATGTCAGTAAAATTTCAAGCTAACTATAACTGGTGTGAAACCTATGGTTTTTTCAGTGATATATATATATATATATATATATATATATATATATATATATATATATATATATATATATATATATATATATATATATATATATATATCCACTAGAAAAAGAGACGCTTCTTCCGGAGTACTGGGACCCATGAAAGTTGGCGCAGATACCGGCGAAGCAGTCCGGTTAGTCAATATATCTAAGGAAAACAAAGTTCGTCTTGCGCTCTCAGGCAATCAGGCAATGGAACAAGGCTGTTGAGCTGAAACGCGTTGTGTAAATAAACTGCTTATATTACACTTTGGATTCCATTGCCTGATTGCCTGAGAGCGCAAGACGAACTTTGTTTTCCTTGGATATATATATATATATATATATATATATATATATATATATATATATATATATATATATATATATATATATATATATATATATATATATATATATATATATATATATATATATATATATATATATATATATATATATATATATATATATATATATATATATATATATATATATATATATATTACCTACTGGCGGTTGCCAGTAGTTATTTATAGTTAGGATTATTTTGTATAGGGAATTCGCAACATTCTATTGGGAATAACTTTGGCGCCTGTTGAGGAATCTGCCTGAAAATTTCCTCAAATTCGCCTTATGGCGCTCCGCTCCTTCCCTGAAAGTTTGGGGGGGTATTTGTCAAGCGGGGACCGAGATAAAAGGGGGGTCCCAAAACGTGTTTTCCTCATGTTAATTTCCATAGGGCGGTCAAACTCACTTTTAGCCCGAACGGCTGAATGGATTTCCACCAAACTTGGCAAAATTGAAGGGACTGGTAGCCCCATGTGCCTTTGCTATGTCTCAAGAAATATGCTCCAGTGGATTTTGAGTAATTCAGGTTAAAAAAATATATATATTTCTATAAGCGCCCCCCGGTACGCATACTGGGGCGCGCACCAGCTCGCTACGCGAATTTGCGTGCCGACAGCTGATTGGCTCTCGGGTGCCTGTCAACATTCCAAACAGTTCAGAGCGGCCGCCATCTTGTATCTCGACCTTGAAACAAAGGAGGGTTCGGCTTGAGCGCAGTAAGGCTACGCCTATACTAGTATGAAAAACAAAACAAATGCCAGTACTGCACCTAATGTTTATAAGAAGGAATTTTATTTTCTACTTCCAAAAAATTCGTATTTTCATTTTTCTTTTTTCAAAAAAGCTTTTTCAATTTTCTTTATACATCAAAAGAAAGGATTAAATAACATACACAACAATTGGGCAAGGAAATTTCAATAAATACAATTTCAAGTGAGAATGAAGTGTGGGCAATGTGGGGGTTATTGCAAAACACAACAAAAACAATTGTCCACTGCTGTTCACTCAAGATTCACAAGCTTACCATACATACTACAGTCATTCTACATAGAAACACTAAGACAAGTGAGGGAATGTGGTGGGGATGTATAAAGAAAATTGAAAAAGCTTTTTTGAAAAAAGAAAAATGAAAATACGAATTTTCATCATAGTGAAACAGCAGCCAGCCGACACGTGTTTCATCGCTCAAGGGATTCTTCAGGGCTGGGAATAACAACAAATTCCTCTTAACAAGTATCACTACTAAGAATATGTATCTGACAATAAACCATACTTGAAAGCTGACAAGTTCAACTTCCTGGTTAGACTCCGTGTGAGGAAAGTAAAACACTGTGGCCGTTCAAAATATCATAAATCGATAAGTGGCAGTGACTCTTTGTGAGCATGCATTTATTAAAGGTGACACCCTCTCTCTGACTTATTCCTTTTTACATCCTGACTCTGTGTTACACTCTCTTACACTCTCTCTTTGACTTACTTTCTCTTACACCCTGTCTCTGATTTATTCCCTCTCTCTCTTTTTTACAGCAATTTCTAAATCATGCTCTCTCTTACATCCTCTTCCTGATTTACTCCGTCTTACAACATTTCTCTTTGTAACATTCTCTCCCTGTCTTACTCCCTATTACACCTTTTGTCTGTTTTACACCCTCTCTTCCTCTTTCTGACTTTTTTATTCTCTTCCTCTCTTCCTGTTACATCCTCTGTCTGACCTACTTATTGTTATATCCTCTCTCTGATTTACTTCCTCTTACACCCTCTCTCAAACTTACTCTCTCTCTCTCTACCATTTACAGGCTCTCTCTGTTTTAGTCTTTTTACACCCTCTTCCTTTTTAACAACCTGTCTCTGTCTTACATCCTTTTACACCCTTTCTCTGTTTTACACCCTGTTACACCCTTTTTCTGACTTACTCTTTTTCTCCCTTTCTTTGACTTACTCCCTCTCCCTATTACATCCTTTTTCTGACTTCCAACATATTATACACTCTCTCTGTCTTACTCCTTCTCTATGTTTTACTCCCTCTACCTGTTTCTTCGTCTGACTCTCTCTGTCTCTTTGTGTTACTCCCTCTAGCTATTTTTCTCTGTCTTACTCCTAGTTATATAGTTGCTGTGGAATAAACTTAGATATGTTGTAAACTAGTGTTTATACAGTTTGCTTATTGTCATTCCTTTGTTGTTTGCTAATAGTGGTCTATAATGTGTTATTATTTTCTGTACCACAGATTGAAATCAGCAATTCAAAAGTAAGGAAATATGCCCTCAAGGCAGAGGAGAAGGAGAGATGCCATACGGAAAAAATCTAAAACAGCAACGGAATTAAAGCACTCCCCTACAACAAGTACTTCAAAAACACACAAAAAAAGCTCCTGGTAAGACAACTAAGTCTTTTTTCCGGAACATATGTAGAGCAAAAAAAAATGTTAATGGGAATGTGAATATACAGAAGGAGAGAGCAAATTTGAAAAGGAAGGAGAGGCCCCCCAAAAATGTTACTACTGGAGCAGGAGAGAACAGTATGTATAGCAATAGAAGGCAAAAGCAATTTAGGGACATTCGTAGACAAGTGTTTCACAATAGGGTAGTTTTAAATTTGTTAAAAAATGTAAAGAAAGGTAAACAGAGAGCTGCTTTTTACAAGAAAAAGAAAACTGTAGAGAAGATTGTTGATCAGGCTTTTGAAGTTAAGAAAAAAGTATTTATTTTAGTAATCAATAGAATTAGGATACTTAACAAGGCAATTGATGTTTTCAAATCGAACAGTAGATGGAAAAGAATAATTAATCAGACTAATTTTTGTGAAGTTTTTTCTGGAGAATGGATGCATAGTTCAAGTTCTGAGCCATTGTTTAATGAGGAGAGTTACTTCCAGGAGAATGTTTTGGTGCATGCAGTTGACACCAGTGGCCGAGCATATGAGGTGAAAGGCGGTTGTCCGATGGAAAAAGAGAAACTTGTGTCTAGAGATGCAGAAGAGGTGTAGCTGATGAAGTTTTAGGGAGACGTACTAAGGGTCCAGTGTACACATGGAAGTGTAGTAGTATTTGTAGTGTGCGACAGGATTCAATTGATTTGCTTCGTAATTTCGTACATACATATAGTAAGAAAAGTCTAAAACAGAAAATGAAGATTTTGCAAGACTTAGATCCTTGCAGAGTGAGAGAAAACACAGGTTTGCATGGGCATTCACTGGCTTGTCTTTCTAGAAAAGTATGTCAGAGTGTTTTTCATCATTTTAGGATGTTAGCTGTGCATCATAATAAACTGAGAACATTAGTGAGAAGGTTGTATTATGCAAAAAGTCCAGCACTTAAGCTTAAACAGTTAAACAGTGCTCTTTTGCATTGATCTGAAAAAGATGTGAAGAGCATTTGTGTAGAAATTGAGTTTTGTTATTTTGGGGACAAAGAGGACAGTGTAGAAATTGATATAGTAATAGAAGGTAATGTGGAAGACAATGTACAGATTTCAAGTACAGAAATGTTTGACGAGGAAATTACCAAGTTTAAGGTGAAATCAAGTGAAAGCCCTAATTTTACTTGTTTGTGTTGTTGACGGACTCATTATAAGATTCAGACTAGGTTAGATGATTTATATCCAAAAAGCGAAATGGAAAATATTAGTGAATGGAAGGATTTTGTAACTTATTTGTTGGTGGAGAATTCTTTTGATTTGAGTTCTGATCAGCGTATTTGTAATTATTGTTTTAAAAAATAAAATGAAAACAGAATTCCTGCTAGAGCTGTTCATAATGATCTTGAGTTGGTAGACATTCATTCTGAATTGATGGATTTTAATACTTATGAATCTATTTTGATTTAATGTGTCCATTCTTTTCAGGCTATTGTTCGCATGAAGCCTAAGATAGGGAAATTGCCTCCTTCAGATTTACAAAGAGGATTAAAGGGAAGAGTTGTTTATTTGGCTCTAGATTTCAAGAAAAATATTGATACAATTGGTGTAGAAAGAGTAGAAGAGGAACCTCTGGTTATTCTAGTTAATGGGGTTCCGACAAAGAGTAAGAAAATCTGGCAAGATTTAGTGGATTTTAGAAAAGTCAAAAAGGCAACGTTGTATTTGGTCAAAAACAATGAGTACTACAAACATGTATGTGTTGGAGCAGAGGAAACAGCTACAGAAGAAGACAGTGATTGTTCAGCCGGCCAAATTGAAAAAGTTGATGTGTCTAGAAGTGAAGAAATATATGAACATTATACTGTTCATCCTATGCATTCCAAAGAAGTAATGGGGAATGCAATTGACTTGTTTCAAATGAAAGCAGCAAAAGGAAGTCCCATTAGTGTATGGGAAAAAAGTTTGGAAGCTCGTTGTTTTCCAGAGTTATTTCCAACAGGTCGAGGTGGATGATATGAAGATCGACCAGTACAAATTCCTGCAGGTGAACACCGGACTTTAAGATTATATGCTGAAGATCCAAGGTTTCATCAATGCATTCCGTATTTGTTTCATCTACTGTATGAAAGTGACTTGTCTGAACTTTCTTATGCAGTTAACCATATACTGAAAAGTGGAGCACATCTGCAAAATGTTTCAGCGAGGGACTTTATGGAAAAAGTCAATCTGCAAGACAGTATTTTGGAATCTCAGCTAATCAATCTCATGGCATGTCAGGGTGGTACAAACGAGTATTGGTTCCGTCGTCATGGGGAATAGAAATGTATGCTAAGAAACTTAGGAACTCCAACATGGTTTCTCACTCTTAGCTGTGCTGAGTATGCATGGGACGACTTACTTCGATTTCTATGAGAGGCAAATGTAAACATACAAAATATAGAATTCAAAACGTAGGGGTAAGCAAAAGGTTTTAAGGTGTCAGAGGATTGGGCGCACTGCTATGGGTTTAAGAAAAATGTGTAGACAACAGATAATGTCATTAGGTGGTGCAACTGGGTGAATGGAAAACCTGTGAAACCATTCATTAGTCTATCCAGCAAGCTGGTGAGACCCTAAACATGAAACAGCAACCCTATGCACACACATGTAAAGTACAAGTGACAATATATCGTAGGAATCACGCGAAGTAACAACAAGGTAAAGTAGCAGAAAGACGAAGAAGTCTTGTGTATGTAGAGGCCTTCAATTCTTTATTTTCATCATAGTGAAACAGCAGCCAGCCGACACGTGTTTCATCGCTCAAGGGATTCTTCAGGGCTGGGAATAACAACAAATTCCTCTTAACAAGTATCACTACTAAGAATATGTATCTGACAATAAACCATACTTGAAAGCTGACAAGTTCAACTTCCTGGTTAGACTCCGTGTGAGGAAAGTAAAACACCGTGGCCGTTCAAAATATCATAAATCGATAAGTGGCAGTGACTCTTTGTGAGCATGCATTTATTAAAGGTGACACCCTCTCTCTGACTTATTCCTTTTTACATCCTGACTCTGTGTTACACTCTCTTACACTCTCTCTTTGACTTACTTTCTCTTACACCCTGTCTCTGATTTATTCCCTCTCTCTCTTTTTTACAGCAATTTCTAAATCATACTCTCTCTTACATCCTCTTCCTGATTTACTCCGTCTTACAACATTTCTCTTTGTAACATTCTCTCCCTGTCTTACTCCCTATTACACCTTTTGTCTGTTTTACACCCTCTCTTCCTCTTTCTGACTTTTTTATTCTCTTCCTCTCTTCCTGTTACATCCTCTGTCTGACCTACTTCTTGTTATATCCTCTCTCTGATTTACTTCCTCTTACACCCTCTCTCAAACTTACTCTCTCTCTCTCTCCCATTTACAGGCTCTCTCTGTTTTAGTCTTTTTACACCCTCTTCCTTTCTAACAACCTGTCTCTGTCTTACATCCTTTTACACCCTTTCTCTGTTTTACACCCTGTTACACCCTTTTTCTGACTTACTCTTTTTCTCCCTTTCTTTGACTTACTCCCTCTCCCTATTACATCCTTTTTCTGACTTCCAACATATTATACACTCTCTCTGTCTTACTCCTTCTCTATGTTTTACTCCCTCTACCTGTTTCTTCGTCTGACTCTCTCTGTCTCTTTGTGTTACTCCCTCTAGCTATTTTTCTCTGTCTTACTCCTAGTTATATAGTTGCTGTGGAATAAACTTAGATATGTTGTAAACTAGTGTTTATACAGTTTGCTTATTGTCATTCCTTTGTTGTTTGCTAATAGTGGTCTATAATGTGTTATTATTTTCTGTACCACAGATTGAAATCAGCAATTCAAAAGTAAGGAAATATGCCCTCAAGGCAGAGGAGAAGGAGAGATGCCATACGGAAAAAATCTAAAACAACAATGGAATTAAAGCACTCCCCTACAACAAGTACTTCAAAAACACACAAAAAAAGCTCCTGGTAAGACAACTAAGTCTTTTTTCCGGAACATATGTAGAGCAAAAAAAAATGTTAATGGGAATGTGAATATACAGAAGGAGAGAGCAAATTTGAAAAGGAAGGAGAGGCCCCCCAAAAATGTTACTACTGGAGCAGGAGAGAACAGTATGTATAGCAATAGAAGGCAAAAGCAATTTAGGGACATTCGTAGACAAGTGTTTCACAATAGGGTAGTTTTAAATTTGTTAAAAAATGTAAAGAAAGGTAAACAGAGAGCTGCTTTTTACAAGAAAAAGAAAACTGTAGAGAAGATTGTTGATCAGGCTTTTGAAGTTAAGAAAAAAGTATTTATTTTAGTAATCAATAGAATTAGGATACTTAACAAGGCAATTGATGTTTTCAAATCGAACAGTAGATGGAAAAGAATAATTAATCAGACTAATTTTTGTGAAGTTTTTTCTGGAGAATGGATGCATAGTTCAAGTTCTGAGCCATTTTTTAATGAGGAGAGTTACTTCCAGGAGAATGTTTTGGTGCATGCAGTTGACACCAGTGGCCGAGCATATGAGGTGAAAGGCGGTTGTCCGATGGAAAAAGAGAAACTTGTGTCTAGAGATGCAGAAGAGGTGTAGCTGATGAAGTTTTAGGGAGACGTACTAAGGGTCCAGTGTACACATGGAAGTGTAGTAGTATTTGTAGTGTGCGACAGGATTCAATTGATTTGCTTCGTAATTTCGTACATACATATAGTAAGAAAAGTCTAAAACAGAAAATGAAGATTTTGCAAGACTTAGATCCTTGCAGAGTGAGAGAAAACACAGGTTTGCATGGGCATTCACTGGCTTGTCTTTCTAGAAAAGTATGTCAAAGTGTTTTTCATCATTTTAGGATGTTAGCTGTGCATCATAATAAACTGAGAACATTAGTGAGAAGGTTGTATTATGCAAAAAGTCCAGCACTTAAGCTTAAACAGTTAAACAGTGCTCTTTTGCATTGATCTGAAAAAGATGTGAAGAGCATTTGTGTAGAAATTGAGTTTTGTTATTTTGGGGACAAAGAGGACAGTGTAGAAATTGATATAGTAATAGAAGGTAATGTGGAAGACAATGTACAGATTTCAAGTACAGAAATGTTTGACGAGGAAATTACCAAGTTTAAGGTGAAATCAAGTGAAAGCCCTAATTTTACTTGTTTGTGTTGTTGACGGACTCATTATAAGATTCAGACTAGGTTAGTTGATTTATATCCAAAAAGCGAAATGGAAAATATTAGTGAATGGAAGGATTTTGTAACTTATTTGTTGGTGGAGAATTCTTTTGATTTGAGTTCTGATCAGCGTATTTGTAATTATTGTTTTAAAAAATAAAATGAAAACAGAATTCCTGCTAGAGCTGTTCATAATGATCTTGAGTTGGTAGACATTCATTCTGAATTGATGGATTTTAATACTTATGAATCTATTTTGATTTAATGTGTCCATTCTTTTCAGGCTATTGTTCGCATGAAGCCTAAGATAGGGAAATTGCCTTCTTCAGATTTACAAAGAGGATTAAAGGGAAGAGTTGTTTATTTGGCTCTAGATTTCAAGAAAAATATTGATACAATTGGTGTAGAAAGAGTAGAAGAGGAACCTCTGGTTATTCTAGTTAATGGGGTTCCGACAAAGAGTAAGAAAATCTGGCAAGATTTAGTGGATTTTAGAAAAGTCAAAAAGGCAACGTTGTATTTGGTCAAAAACAATGAGTACTACAAACATGTATGTGTTGGAGCAGGGGAAACAGCTACAGAAGAAGACAGTGATTGTTCAGCCGGCCAAATTGAAAAAGTTGATGTGTCTAGAAGTGAAGAAATATATGAACATTATACTGTTCATCCTATGCATTCCAAAGAAGTAATGGGGAATGCAATTGACTTGTTTCAAATGAAAGCAGCAAAAGGAAGTCCCATTAGTGTATGGGAAAAAAGTTTGGAAGCTCGTTGTTTTCCAGAGTTATTTCCAACAGGTCGAGGTGGATGATATGAAGATCGACCAGTACAAATTCTTGCAGGTGAACACCGGACTTTAAGATTATATGCTGAAGATCCAAGGTTTCATCAATGCATTCCGTATTTGTTTCATCTACTGTATGAAAGTGACTTGTCTGAACTTTCTTATGCAGTTAACCATGTACTGAAAAGTGGAGCACATCTGCAAAATGTTTCAGCGAGGGACTTTATGGAAAAAGTCAATCTGCAAGACAGTATTTTGGAATCTCAGCTAATCAATCTCATGGCATGTCAGCGTGGTACAAACGAGTATTGGTTCCGTCGTCATGGGGAATAGAAATGTATGCTAAGAAACTTAGGAACTCCAACATGGTTTCTCACTCTTAGCTGTGCTGAGTATGCATGGGACGACTTACTTCGATTTCTATGAGAGGCAAATGGAAACATACAAAATATAGAATTCAAAACGTAGGGGTAAGCAAAAGGTTTTAAGGTGTCAGAGGATTGGGCGCACTGCTATGGGTTTAAGAAAAATGTGTAGACAACAGATAATGTCATTAGGTGGTGCAACTGGGTGAATGGAAAACCTGTGAAACCATTCATTAGTCTATCCAGCAAGCTGGTGAGACCCTAAACATGAAACAGCAACCCTATGCACACACATGTAAAGTACAAGTGACAATATATCGTAGGAATCACGCGAAGTAACAACAAGGTAAAGTAGCAGAAAGACGAAGAAGTCTTGTGTATGTAGAGGCCTTCAATTCTTTATTTTCATCATAGTGA
This sequence comes from Lissotriton vulgaris, assembly GCF_964263255.1. Lineage (NCBI taxonomy): Eukaryota > Metazoa > Chordata > Amphibia > Caudata > Salamandridae > Lissotriton > Lissotriton vulgaris. The sequence continues at coordinate 1,409,296,323 of NC_141691.1, read as the reverse complement.
AACAGCAGCCAGCCGACACGTGTTTCATCGCTCAAGGGATTCTTCAGGGCTGGGAATAACAACAAATTCCTCTTAACAAGTATCACTACTAAGAATATGTATCTGACAATAAACCATACTTGAAAGCTGACAAGTTCAAGTTCCTGGTTAGACTCCTTGTGAGGAAAGTAAAACACCGTGACCGTTCAAAATATCATAAATCGCTAAGTGGCAGTGACTCTTTGTGAGCATGCATCTATTAAAGGTGACACACGTGGACCTTCCTGTTCAGAAGGTTGTGCCAGAATCACGTGAATTCATAAAAGAAATGTCGCCATTGGACTGTTTATGATTTAGATTCAAGAGAAGAATTCAGTGAAAATCTAGTATCAGAAAAAGGTGTCACCTGTAACTCGTGTTATGCTAAAGTTAAAAACATACCTCTGATGCTACTGAAAAATACTGTGGGGGTCTGAGGATACAGAAATTGGAAATTTGGAGAAAGGAAGAAAGACAAGGGGAACACAAGAAAAAGGGGAGCAAAAAGAGAAAGTAATATGAGATATTTCAAAGAGTATATCCTTGTGTCACCTCTTGATGGAATGATTATACAGGTAATTGCTCACCGCTCTGCCGATGATACTTCCGACCCGGTGGGGCCCTTGACCAACGTGTTTGAAGTCCACAAGATATATATATGTGTATATATAGTAGGTCACTGGAAGATAAGTTGAGGAGCATATCAAAACTGCTTAAATCCCGATTTTAGGTTATGCTAAATTCATGTAAAGATAGAACTAGTGGCAATATACTATGAAAAATATAAAAACACGCTTTTAGTTTCATGATAGAGAATCACAGCAATTCTTTATAAATAAAAGTGCACAATGGAAGTAAGGTACATCTGAAATAGTATCACTGCGGAGGCCTTATATGTCCAGACGAAATGCATTTCTGAGGGATAGGAGTAATGCAGTTCTGTAATATGGCTATATAGGTATTACCAGATATGCTTCTAATAATTGGCCCTTAAAGCTTGTGAGATCCCTGGGATATAAGGTGCTTAGGTCCATCTCTAACTATCATTATGCCCTTAGTTTGACGTAATTCCTATGTTCGCAAGTCCTCCCATAGAAGAAATACATATTTACAAAGACCCGTCACAGTTGTTCATATTATTGCCCAATGAATACAAGGTAAGAGCTTACTCTCCAATAATGTGGTGTAAGAGAGGGAATAGTGTATCAGAGACTGGGATGTCGCAGGCAGTTGAATTTGATCTATACAATGTGAAACAATACTTGTGGTTACTCTTGAAACCGGAACTAATTTAAGAGCGGAATTTAAATATACTGTACTTAGCGCGTAATGCACGGAAAGGACTCACCAGAGTTCGTGGATAAGGTATTCAGTCAATGGCACTCTCCCGAAATGGCAACTGAGGCGCCAAAACTAAGAGGAAAAAGGAGCAAACCCGGAGTGCGTGTATCACTGTACATCGTCTCAAATTTATCTGCTCTTAAACGTATTCTACAAGATGTAAGAATCGGAAAACTAAGTGAGCATGGAAAAGAAGCTTTACATGCACGATTAATTTCAAATTTATATCCAAATGAAAACATTACTGAGAACAAATCTGGGATATGTTTGATGCCAACTCTGCAAGAATGTTCCATCTTCAACAACAAAATGTTAAAGTTAGAAAATGAAGAGATTATGAAACTGGAAGTAATAGATAAAATAGAGCATATGGGAGCAACAATTATTTTGTCAGAAAATTTGAAATCAAAATTGGATTCATTAGAGAAGAGTATATCTAAAAATGATGGTTTTGAAAAGACTCTGAATGTGTGTTTAAATTGTCATATCATTTTGAGAAGGAATTTACATGTTGAAAGAGGTCTGGTAAATGGAGCAATGGGTCATGTTGTTGATTTTGTGAATTATAGAAATAGAGATGGAATTGAATTTTTTAAAATTAAATTTGATGGCATTGAGCAAGTACAACAAATCAGTTGTTGTTCTGCTAGATTTTTGCTTGTAAAAGACTCATATGTTCGCCGAAAACAGTTTCCTGTTTGTTTGGCATATGTGGTGACAATTCATAAATCGCAAGGTTTAAGTGTAGATAGTGCTTTGGTGAACATTGGAAGTTCTGTGTTTAAAGAGGGTATGTCATATGTGGCATTATCAAGAGTCAGAACTTTATCAGGATTGTACTTGATTAAGTGTGATGAGACAAAGATTTGTGCAGATCTAGATTGTGTAAAAGAATACAATAGGTTAAGAAGAGAGTATGCTCCACATTTGCCTCAATATCTTCTTTTTGAAAAACGTGTGGTCGGCCGAAAAATAAGAAATGAGAATAATTGCAGTGAGGTAGTAGCAAAAAAGTAGATGAAACTGTAATTGTAAGCAGAAAGAAAAAGGATTCTGTTGAAGATGTTGTTGGATTTCAGTTTGAAAACAGTTCTGGTGTCAACTGCTATGCTAATGTAGTGGTTCATGTTGTTTTTTTTCTTCAAACTTTACAAGAACAGATTGTTGAAAATCGGGATCAAAGATTTGCGGTTTATTGAATTCTGTGTTTGAGAAATGTAGCAGTGATAGAGCAAAAATAGAAAGTGTTTCAGAAATTCGAAATCTTTTAGACATATGTTCTGGACAAAAACATTTTTCACAGAACATTCAGCAGGATTGTCAGGAATTTTTAATGTATATGTTTGATGTTTTGGAAGATGAAGGTGTAGATGTAGAACATCTTTTTAGCCTTTCTTATAATGCAGCATGACTGCGATAATTGTACTTTATCAAGTACTACTAGAATAGACACTGAAAGATTTATATATTTGACTTTACCAGACTACAAATCAGTGTCTTTTAATAATCTAGTTAAAGCAGCTGATCATAACATGGTGTGTACCCAATGTAAGTGTCCAATGCTGTCTACATTATTTATACAAACTTATGGTCAGTATGTCATTTTAATGTTCCAACGATGTAGATCCGATGGAACTAAATTGACAACTTCTATTAAAAATTTTGTGGCATCTCAGTTATCAATTTCAAGAAGAACCTTTGCAACTTTAGCTATTATTTATCATGACGGTCCTTCGACAACATCAGGGCATTATACAGCTTATTTAAAATGTCGAAAAGGTTGGACTTACTGTAATGATACTCATTTGACTTTCAAACAACGTTTGCCTTTTGACTTAAAAAACTTCTTACCTAGTGTTTTTAGAACCAAAATTTAAGTAAAGGTAATTGGCCTATGAAGACGGGAGCAGTTAATAAAAGTTAGTCTAATGTTTAAAATTATATTGTGAGTAAAAGTGATCAACCTAATATAAAAAATCAAGTTCTCATAGAGGTACTGTAAGTGGGTCTCATAGTAAGTGATATCAGTATTATAGGAAATGTTGAACATGAGTGATCCAGAGATGGGAATATGAATATTTAAACATTGTGAAAATGTTGTATGAGCTTTTCTTTCAGAACATCGGGTAAACGGTAATTTCAGAGTTTGATTTGAGTAATTTGAAAACATACTGATATATCTGACACTATTTGGCCGTAAGGAAAGGTGAAGGAATGAGCAAAAAGTCATGACTTAACACAAGGAGGAAATGAAAACATTGAGATATATTTCAGATGTTCTTAGAGCTTTTTTTGTAGAAAGTCGATGAAATGGAAGTTTTAGAGAACAGCAGAGTATTTTCCAACAAAAAGGACCTTCTACTATTTGGCCTCAAGGAAAAGTACGTGAATCAAAGATTAGTGTACATATGTGATTTGTAAGTTTTTATGTTTTGTTTTAAACACAATCTTTTAGATTGTGTTTTTTTTCCCGCTGTCATATGATGAATAGTTTGAACTCACTGTTTTTAGTGAAATTCAACATATTCTGAGAACAGCAAAAATAAACTATCTAACATGTTGTACAAGTTATTCTATAGTTTGTATTGGTTAATTTATATTGTATTCCCATTGTCTCACCCTCACTTTCCTTTTTCCACCCTCTTTCAGCTCTCTTTACTCACTCACACTGCCTTTCTCTCACTCTGTTTCATCTCCGTTCCTTTACTCCACTTCCTTCACAACCCCTCAATGCCATTTCAACTGTCTGCATCCCCTCTCTCCCTTGCACCACTTTTCAGCTTTCAGTCTCTCTGCTTTACTTCCCTTTTCCGTCTTTTCCTCCTTTGCTCTTTTACTAATTCCTCTTTACTCACTCACCTCTTTTGTCGCACTCTGTCACTATAACTCACCCATTCTCCCTCACTTATCTTTCTTTGCTTCTTTCTTTTGTCCTCTTTTTTTGTTCACTACCTCTATGTCCTCAGTCCCTCACTCTCCTTGTGTTATGCTCACTTGTGTTTATCTACCTCCTATCATTTCTCCTACAACAACTTCACTGCTCCTCTCTCATCATTCTTCACCCCAGTTCTTTTACTCGGGTCCATTACTACCCCTCATTTCCTATCTTTCAGTGTCCTTCTCTTTACTTTCATCACCGAATCACATTCTCTCAGTACCACTGCTTTAGTCCTCTTCCTTCTTTTGCTCCCTTACTTATTTTCCTTTCCTCACTCATTGTACTCCACTTCACTCAGTCCTTCCCTTAGTCCCTCTGTCTACTTACTTCCTCACTCCTTTACCCTCAATCCTTCTATATTATCCTTACTCCCTTCATCCCTTCATTCTGTGACTCCCCTTCACTCACTCTCAGTCATCTTCCATTCCTCTTTCTTGTAAATGGATCCTCAATCAGACTCTTTTTTCTCTCACTCATTCCCCTTTTACTTACTCCTCTTTCCTGATTTAGTTTTGCTAACTCACATTCTTTTAGTATCTTACTTATCTTTAGTTCATTTCTCTCTTCTTCTCTTCCTCTCTGTCACTAAATTTATCTGCCTTACTCTTAGTAATTTGCTCTCCTTCTATTTCTTGTTCCCTCTTTTTGTCCTTCTACATTACTTTATTTCCCTTTCTGTATCCTTCACTCTTGCTTTATTTCTTAGTACACTTTTATGATTTTTTACCTCTTGACCTGTCTCTTCTATTTTAAAATATATATTTTACTAATTATAACTTATTTTTTCTTCTCTCTTTCACAGATACAAAGTGTAGTAAAAACATGTAATTAAGTTTACATTAATTATATGGTAAGTGTGACTAAAGAAATGTAGTTTGTCATCACCCTTTGCTTTAACCTCACTACTTTTCTCTCACCCTACCACACCCCTGTTTCCTTACTCTGCTTCCTTTACTTATTCTTATCCTCCATGTTTACTTCTCTTTTCCTTACTTTCCTACCATATTCAACTTCTTTCAGTCCCCCTGCTTTACTTCCCTTACCCTGTGTTCATTTCGTTCACTCCCTCACTCATTCCCTTTCCCTTACTCACGTACTCCACTGCTCTCACTTCTTCTCTCAGTCCCTCTGTCCTCACAGTTCCTCACTCCCACTCCCTCACTCTGTCTCTGTTACCCTCACTGTCTCCGTCCTTTCACTCTGTCACTACTTTTTCGTCATGCTCACTCCCTATAACTCACCCACAATCCCTCACTTACCTTTCTTTTCTGCTTCACTCAGTCCCTTTCTGTCACTCCTTCCTTTACTCTCTCTGTCTTTTCTCCCTGTCACTCCCCATGTCTTACCCTTATTCACTTTTATTCACCCTCTTTCACCCCTCTTTACTTACACTCACTGCTCTATTCTTACCCTCCCTAACCGCTGTTCCTTTTCTCTGGTTCTGTCACTACCCCTCATTCCCCATCCTTTACTCTCCTTCTCTTTACTTTCATCACCCACTCACATTCTCCCAGTACCTCTGCTTTAGTCTTCTTCCTCTTTCTTCTTTTCTTTCGCTCCCTTATTCATTTTCCTTTTCTCAGTTACTTCCTCTTACACATTTTCTCTGTATTACTATCTATTACACAGTCCCACTGTGTTCCTCCCTGTAGCTCTCTTTCTCTTAACACCACTCTCTCTGTCCCCTTTCCTCATGCTCACTCCTTCATTATTTTTTTTTCTTTTGTTTGGGTGCACTAACGGGACGCGCCCCGGTATGCGCACAGGGGTGCGCCGGAATACTGCGCTTACTGGTGCACTCACCAGTACTCGCACCGGGAGCGCTCCAGGGCAACAAAAAAAAATATGAATATACATAAAAAATAGTATTACATAAATATAGGATTCATTTAAAAAAAAATTAAATTTCATAGCTATAGACATATGCTATTAAAAAACCTTTGAAATTCACTGGAAAAAACATAGGTTTCACACCAGTTATAGTTAGGAATTAGCATTTAGAAAACCTATTAAATTCAATGAAAAAACCATAGGTTTCACACCAGATTTAGTTAGCTGGAAATTTTACTGACATAAAACCATTGAAATTCCCACGTTATAGCTAGTTGGACTCACTATAACTTGCGCGCCTTCATGACATCACTGATGACACCATCCAGTGAATGTGTGTCTTTCTGAAAAATAAATATGTTTTATATATGTATATGTATACGTATATGTAAAAGTGAATTTAAAAGGTTTTTTAAATGCTAATTCCTAACTATAACTGGTGTGAAACCTATGGTTTTTTCAGTGAATATATATATATATATATATATACTCATGATATACTCATGACATGGTCAGTGACATCACTCATGACATCACTGATGACATCTCAAATGACATCACTGATGACAACATCCTTGTGACAAAGTGGCAGACCTCCTATCAGCATAAAATAACCTTTGAAACACATTCAAAAATAGAAACTAATATTTTCTTAAAAAAGGAGAAACCAATACCAATTACAACAACTTATTAAGTAATTCCAACATCTACATACACATCCACTCATTCACCAACAGTTCTATATAGTCACTCATACATATACTTACTCATCATATGTACTCATACACCTATACATCCTGTTACACACTAATACTCATCCATATAGTTGCTCACACACAAATTCACACATGCAAATAAACTATCAAAAAACAATTTACTTGATTATACTGCTATATACATACCACTACACATACTTCTACTGAAACTGAAACATATTTACTCTCTTAAACAATCAATTATAAAACACATACTCACTAACCCACCCATACACACAATCATCCACCCATACAGTCTTGCACACATGCTGTCTTCAAAATACATACAAACATTGAGTCACTCATTCATGCATCTGTGCTCTAAGTAATATCCCCCACCGAACCATACAGACACTGATACTGATACTCAAAAAACAACTAATAACCCATATACACACTCATGTAGCTACTCACCAACCAATGCAGCCACTTATACACAAAGTGAGACACAGATACAGATATTTAAATATTTAAACATTACTCGCTAATATATGTATTCACTAAGATACATTTAATAAGTCAGTTAACCAATCAATTTTACACAAAAAAACATCCATTTAGACATTTGTTTACCCATTTATTCTTCCATCAACCTTTAGATATACATATATAAAAAATATTTATTGTTCAGAAAGATACACATTCACTGGATGATGTCATCAGTGATGTCATTTGAGATGTCATCAGTGATGTCATGAGTGATGTCACTGACCATGTCATGAGTGATGTAATATGTGACGTCATCAGCAGTGAATTGCACACGCAAGTTATAGTGAGTCCAACTAACTATAACGTGGGAATTTAAATGGTTTTATGCAAGTAAAATTTCCACCTAACTATAACTGGTGTGAAGCCTATGGTTTTTTCAGTGCATTTAATAAGTTTTTAAATGCTAATTCCTAACTATAACTGATGTGAAACCTATGGTTTTTTCAGTGAATATATATATATATATATATATATTACCTACTGGCTATCGCCAGTAGGTATATATAGTTAGAATTTTTTCTCTATGGGACTTTTGAAAATTCTATGTCTAATAACTTTGGCGTTTGTGGACGGAATCGGCTGAAATTTTCAGGAAAATGGCACATTTTGTTTCTGAGCAGACCCTGAAAATTTGGTTGGGTTTCGTCAAGGGGGGGCTGAGAAAAAAGGGGGGTCCCAAAACGCGTTTTTTGCATTGAGTTTTCCATAGGGCGGTTGGACTCACTTTTAGCTCGAACGGCTGAATGGATTTGCACGAAACTTGGCAAAATTGTAGGGACTGTTAGCCCGATGTGCCTTTGCTAGGTCTCAATATATGTGCTCCAGTAGTTTTTGAGAAATTAACGTTCAAACCAAGATATATATCTGTAACAGCGCTCTGGGCAGCGATCCGGTCCGCTTACTTTTCGCTTATCGGAACTTTGCGCGCAGAAAGCTGATTGGCTCTCCGGTGTCTGTCAACATTCTAAACAGTCCGGAGCGGACGCCATCTTGTCTCTCGGTAGGATCGAGAGAGAAGAAGAGGTGGAAAACGAAGGGGGAATTTAATGAAAGGGGGCAAGGTATCCCCCTCTTGACCCCCTAGGAATGTTGTTGGGGTTATTAAAGGGTCCCGTGGGGAAAATAAAAAAAAAATGATTTTTCACGGTAGAAGCGCGGCCGCGAACTGGTAGCGAAACGGGAATTCGCCATTTTGTGCTTCGTAAATTAAATTACTAGTTATAAGTGGGTGCGGGAGACGTATCCTAATCCCCTATGTTTCCTGAGGGTGGGTGAGGAGGCTGATATATGTTGATACATCTCTTCCAGCGGCTGTGCGTGAGCTTTTTTTTTTTTTTTGCTGCGTGACAGTCCGGAGCGGCCGCCATCTTGTCTCTCGGTAGGATCGAGAGAGAAGAAAAGGTGAAAAACTAAGGGGGAATTTAATGAAAGGGGGCAAGGTATCCCCCTCTTGACCCCCTAGGAATGTTGTTGGGGTTATTAAAGGGTCCCGTGGGGAAAATAAAAAAAAAATGATTTTTCACGGTAGAAGCGCTTCACGGGCCGCGAACTGGGCCGCAAACTGGTAGCGAAACGGGAATTCGCCATTTTGTGCTTCGTTAATTAAAGTACTAGGTATAAGGGGGTGCGGGAGACGTATCCTAATCCCCTATGTTTCCTGAGGGTGGCTGAGGAGGCTGATATATGTTGATACATCTCTTCCAGCGGCTGCGCCATCTTGCCTTTTTTCGAATGCCACAATTTTGTCGTGCACTGCAGCCATTTTAGATGCCAGGCTAGTCCCAGGCTATCACCTAACCCTGCGGATGTAGTTTATGGCCCCAGCTGTAGAGAATTCAGACATGCCAATCCTCCTGATTCAGGCGTGTGAGTACTGATTTCAGTGCTAGTCTCCCGCCTCCCGATTTCTGCAAGCAAAAACCCGGGGGCATATTACGAACAACTAGCGATAATTTTTGTCTCTAACTTGTTTAGAGACAAAAATTATCGCCGCACATCGGCGATTTTTATCGCAGATAAACCTTGCTATTATCGCAGAAAAGTCAGCGATATTCATGTATTATCGACCTAATGCTCTTAGCCATGTTATCCACCTCCCATTGGATAACATGGCTAAGAACTGCTCAGGGCAGGTGTTAGATTTTGGAGATATTCGCGCTTAGCGCGAATATCTCCAAAAGTTGGTAATAGAAGGTAGCGATGTTAGGGACTGTTTCCAGTCGCTAACATCTTGGCACGCCACTTTGCATGTCATTAGTGATAAGTATCACTGACATGCAAAGCGGGGCCCAAGATGGTCGCTATCTCCTTTTAGCTGTCACTAACTGGTGTTAGCGACAGCTTGATAATAGGGAAATAATTTTATCTCCGCTTTCATGGTTTTTAAAGCCAAAAAAGCGGAGATAAACCCCCTTGATAATATGCCCCACGATTCCTTGGGGGTTTCAGCTGACCGGGCTTGGTATTGTGTTACATGGTAATTTTTCCATGAAACGTCAGAGGGTCGATGCAGGGGTTCTAGAAGAGGTGATAAACCATTTAAGCCTCATGAACAAGCGCATGGTCTTTTAAAGATTTGTGAAGTACTCGGGGCGGCGGTGTGTGTGTGCCCTCTTTCAGGAGCGGGCGGGGGGGCACTGCCAGCAACTTGCCAGGTCAGGTAGTGTTCAACACGTGCATCACCCTTTCTCTGCCTGCTATTGCGCTCCATGCTTCGGAAAGGTAAGAAAAAGAACGTGCATTTGAGTTTGAAATGTCCGATCCTGCAGCAGCACACTTCCAAAGCCCACACATGACAATAACCCGATTCAAGGCCCCATTCACCCGTTTTTAAAAAAATAGATAACACTCCAACAAAATAAGGTTATAAAACTTTATTAACTACTAACTTTAACGAACGGAACAAAAACTAAAAACATTTAAACATTTCTCAATACAAAAAGCAACAATGGTTAGAAGCTGTCTTTTGTGCGAATAGTCCCAAGGCAGCACAACGTGCAGAGTTCTGGACGGCACCCAGGTGATGTCGCCTGGGTGCCGCACTGGTTTAGGGATCCTACAATGCTGCTCCGAAAATTGGCGTGGGGCGTCCCGGGTGGGGCGGGGGGAGGCCTCGTCAGTAGCGGTCTGTTGTGCGAATAGTCCCAAGGCAGCACAACGTGCAGAGTTCTGGACGGCACCCAGGTGATGTCGCCTGGGTGCCGCACTGGTTTAGGGATCCTACAATGCAGCACAGAAAAACAGCGTGGGGCGTCCCGGGTGGTGCGGGGGGAGGCCTCGTCAGTAGCGGTCTGTGTCCAGTGTCACATGGCTGACACAACATGTACGACAGGCACCCAGGTGATGTCCAGTAAACTGCCGCACTGGTTTTGGTATCCTACAATGCTGCTCCGAAAATTGGCGTGCGGCGGCCCGGGGGGGGGGCGTGGGGGAGCCGGCGTGAACGGGCCTCCCCAGGTGGCGGCCATCTAGCTGAGTTGCGCTCGCTCTTGCGGCCACAGCGTCTCGCTCACCATGTTGTTGAGTTGCTCCCACTCTTGCAGTGCAGCGATAGGCGGCTGCCACATGGCTCTTAAAATGGCGGGCAGCTCCTCGGTTTTAGGCCTGGTCCACTGAAATGGTCCTGGGACACTTTGGAACTCGGACGCTTGCCTGCTAGGGCTTGGGTTCCATTCTCGAAAAGCGTCCCCTCAGCCGTGAAGATTGTATAATAGTCTTGGGGGCCCCCGACTCCCGCAGGCTTCCGGTGGGGAGCGGCTGCCATGATTGCTCGCGGAATGACCACGACGGAGCCACGAGATGGTGGTGCTCTCATGCTGACGCCAGCTTCAGTCTGAATGATCCAGAAACAAGGTGGGGCTTTCATCGTTTGGGAAAAAAAAATGTTCTAAACCAATGAAAAGTGTTATTTTTAGGTCATATGACCAAGCCTTCCATCTTTAGGAAACCAAAAGTAAAATGAACCAATGAAAAGTTTTATAAACAAGTCACATGACCTGTTATGCGGCATAGGGCTACAAAAAGCGTAGAAAATCCGTTGGCACGTGAGGCGGCGTCAGTAGCGGACCGATGTGCGAATAGGCCGAAGGCAGCACAACGGGCCGAGATCCGGATGGTACCGAGGTGGTGTCCAGCTAATTGCCGCACTGGTGTGGCCATCCTACAATGCTGCGCCGAAAGACGGCGTGTCCAGCTGAATTGCGGTCACTGTTGCGGTACAGTGACTCGAACGCGCCGAGATCCGGATGGCACCGAGGTGGTGTCCAGCAAATTGCCGCACTGGTGTGGCCATCCTACAATGCTGCGCCGAAAGACGGCGTGTCCAGCTGAATTGCGGTCACTGTTGCGGTACAGTGACTCGAACGCGCCGAGATCCGGATGGCACCGAGGTGGTGTCCAGCAAATTGCCGCACTGGTGTGGCATCCTACAATGCTGCGCCGAAAGACGGCGTGTCCAGCTGAGTTGCGGTCACTGTTGCGGTACAGTGAGTCGAACGCGCCGAGATCTGGATGGCCCCGATGTTGTGTCCAGCAAGTTGCCGCACTGGTGTGGCCATCCTACAATGCTGCGCCGAAAGTCGGCGTGGGGTGCCCCGTTGGCTTATGAGGTGATGTCAGTAGTGGACCGATGTGTGAATAGGTCGGAACCAGCACAAGGCACCAAGATCCGAATGGCAAGTCCTGGATGTTGAGTGCCTCAGTTGAGATTTCTGAGCAGTGCTTGTAAGACTGTCTGAAGCTTATTTGCACCTGCTGCAGCTTCACTAGGTCCGGCGGAACTTTTTGCCTTTTCCTTTCTGCTTCTTTTCCTACAATGCGTTTCATCTGAAGACACGACCAGGTCCCTGAATGTGTGCAGGGGGACGCTATTGATTGAATGAACGCGCCGAGATCTGGATGGCACCGAGGTGGTGTCCAGCAAATTGCCGCACTGGTGTGGCCATCCTACAATGCTGCGCCGAAAGTCGGCGTGGGGTGCCCCGTTGGTTTATGAGGTGATGTCAGTAGTGGACCGATGTGTGAATAGGTCGGAACCAGCACAAGGCGCCCTGCACTGTTGAGCCTTTTTCAATGCCTGTTTTTTGTTGTTTCCCCTCCATCAAAAACAAAACAAAAATACAAGGCGCCAAGATCCGAATGGCAAGTCCTGGATGTTGAGTGCCTCAGTTGAGAGTTCTGAGCAGTGCTTGTAAGACTGTCTGAAGCTTATTTGCACCTGCTGCAGCTTCACTAGGTCCGGCGGAACTTTTTTCCTTTTCCTTTCTGCTTCTTTTCCTACAATGCGTTTCATCTGAAGACACGACCAGGTCCCTGAATGTGTGCAGGGGGACGCTATTGATTGAATGAAAATAGCGGCTTGACACAAAGCTGACTCAAGCGTTACTGTTGATGCTATACAGACAAAAATTGGTTTTCAGTTTGTACATTCTTCTGGTTTTTTTTTTCCATCCAAGTCTGATTGAGAGTTTGTAGAAAAATGGCTTCAGATTTTCCACATACTACTCTTCAACATTCTTCCTAAATGTAACAATGTGAAACTCACTAGGAGAACGGCTGTTTCTGTTTCCTTTCAAAATGCTGCCACCAATATTTTCTGAATGGAAGACACCATCTTGTAACATAAAGGGCCGAAAGGGGTTCTGGTCTGGCCGATGGTTGGTGGAGACATTTTGACTATATCTTGGACCTGCCCGGCCTCGCCCAAAATGGCGCCGGTATAAATGGGACTCGTAACTCTTTGCCCGCAAATGTATATCTAGAAAATGTTATTGTAAGTGGCCCTGTCGTATTTTAATTACAAAATGTACGTCCACCGATTCCGCAACTGTTAGACACCTTTGTTCTTGTCACCTAATGGCCCGCTCGTTACGTTCTTCTACAGTGTAAATGTCTCCTCATCATATACGATTTCAGTTTGCTCCGTGGCCGGCCCACGTGGTTATAGGCCCGTATTTGTATACTGACATTTTCACAATAAAGGTTTTTAAAACAAAACACGGTAGTAGTATTTTCATTTGTAAAGTTTTTACTTTTAGTGACTGTTTTCGAATCAGTAAAAGGCAAGTGAAATAAAGCAGTCCAATTACATGACGGATAAAAGGTATAATATGTAGGAACGCAGTAAAGATAAATGGTCAAGGGCAGTTGTGTTTTTCATGTCTGCAACATAAAGTGATCGATAAGAATCTGATAATCAGGCGTATCGGCGACTAAGACAGCAGGCCGAATCTCTTTTACTCAACGGCTCCGTCATGGAAGGAAGAAACGCCCTTTTTCTCGAAAAAGGAATATATTTTACTTGCAAGACAGTTGTAAATTTTCCGGGAAAGTACATTAGCCTGGAATATTATAACATATGTTTGAAAAAAAAATATTGTTCGAAAATAATAAAAAGCGTAATTTTTAGGTCATATGACCAAGCTTTTCATCATTAAATTAACAAAAGTAAAATGAACCAATGAAAAGTTTTATTAACAAGTCACATGACCTGTTATGCTTACGTTACGCGCTGCGCGCCGCGCCTCGGATCACTTCCGGGTGCGCTAACGCGGCGTGTCATAAAACGCATTACGCGACAACGTAGGTCAAGAATATAGTCTAAATGTCTCCACCAACCAGCGTTCAGAACACAACCCCTTTCAGCAGTCCAAAAAGTTCTGTTAAATGACAACAGAGGGGACAGGCAACAAGAACCATCAGTCAAAGAGGGGAGGGCAAGTTCTTCTCTTCCGGGTCATGTTGGGGCGCTACCGGAACTGATCGAATTGGTAGTCTACAGTGTTTCTGGATGTTTCAGACTAAAGCTGGCGTCAGCATGAGACCACTACCATCTCGTAGCTCCGTCGTGGCCATTCCACGAGCAATCATGGCAGCCGCTCCCCACCAGAAGCCTGCGGGAGTCGGAGGCCCCCAAGACTTTTGTAGAATCTTCACGGCTGAGGGGACGCTTTTCGAGAATGGGACCCAAGCCCTAGCAGACAAGCGTCCGAGTTCCAAGGTGTCCCAGGGCCATTTTAGTGGACCAGGCCCAAAACCGAAGAGCCGGCCGCCATTTTGAGAGTCCTGTGGCAGCCGCCTATCGCTGCACCGCAAGAGCGGGCGCATCTCAACTACATGGTGAGCGAGACGCTGTAGTCGCAAGAGCGGGCGGTAAACAGCTGAATGGCGGAAGAGGCACAGTGTAGCAAAAGCGGGCGGAATGGCAACTAAAACGATAAAGGGGCGCCCCACTACAGCTTGTCTTCAGGTCAAACGGATTGTGGGACAAGGTCCAGAATTGAAGAGTCATCAAAAGGCAAAAAGTTCCGCCGGACCCCGGGAGCCGGCCGCCTATGTCGGGGGCGATCTCAGGCTACACCAGTGCTATAAGACTTGGGGAGGGTGTCGGAGCAAAGCGTCTTCTCCGAGTCCATGGCCATCACACCGCCCCTCAGGGGCCTCCGTCAAGCTGTTTAGGAAGGTAACATATCACATTGTTTTCTAATGCAGTCAGGTCCACAAACGACACTCACTTACTTTGAGAATAGTGAAGCTGCAGTAGGTGGAAATAAGCTTCAGACAGTGTTACAAGCACTGCTCAGAACTCTTAACTATGGCACCCAACATCCAGAACTTATGCTATTTGAGAATGGTAGTGACATCGAAGCATCTCAGGGACCAAAACCATTAACGTACTTTCACATATGAAAATCTTACTTGGGGAGGGGGCAGGAGCGAAGCGCCCCCTCCCAGTCAGCGCCACCACACCGTATGTTGAAAATCTGAAGCCATCGTTCTACAAAGTCAACCAAACTTGGATTGAAAAATCTAGAAAAATGTACAAACTGAAAATCAGTTTTGGTCTGCATAGCATCAGTAACAACGCTTGAGTCAGCTTTGTGTCAAGCCGCCATTTTGATTCAACAAAGCACAGGCATTGAAAAAGGCTGAAATTCAGAACTCTAAACTATGGCACCCAACATCCAGGAGCTTGCTATCCGGATCTTGGAGCCTTGTGCTGTTTTCGATCTATTCACACATCGGTCCACTACTGACATCATCTTATAAACCAACGTTATGTAAATAGTTTTTTAATAAAATGTTTTACCCTGTTTCTTTGCTGGTGTGTTGTCTATATTTTTAATATTTGCATAGGGTTTGTCGTTATTTTGTGCGGGATGGGTGATGGAGCCGAGCTGTCTTGCAGCCCTCATGGTGTGGAGCTCAGTTCATCTCACTATTTTCGTATTTCTCAAGAAGGGTTGTTCCTAATATTTCTATTTTAGCGAGGTCAAAAAGAGATCCAATTAGTGGCCTACTGATTTTGCTCGATTACTTTTATTTTTTTACACGATTTTTCACTATCTGCAAAGACTAAACAGAGTATTGCGACTTTGTGCTTGTTTGTAAATAGAGAATGATCCAAAGAGAACCAATTCTAAAACAGTAAATGCTTGGACAACAATCAATCAAATGGAGAGACAAGGAGGCACGACGGATTACAACGGGGGTAAAGGCCTGCGTTAACTACCCTTCAGTATCTGCAAAGAGAGAGTACTACTAAGGCAAAAGAGGGGAGGGGGGGGGGGGTGCAGCGTTCAAAGCACATCAGCGTGCATAAATACGAAAATGTTTTTATCTATCACGTACTTGACATTTTAAAGCTTTTCATATTTGCTATTAAAAAACCAATGAAATTCACAGAAAAAAACATAGGTTATAGTGGATATATAGTTAGGAATTTGCATTTACAAAACCTTGAAAATTCAATGAAAAAACCATAGGTTATAGGCCATATATAGTTAGGAATTAGCATTTACAAAACCTTATTTTACTCGCATAAAACCATTGAAATTCCATATATAGTTAGAAGCGCTAACTATATATCGCGCACCCGCAATCCACTGCTGATGATGTCACATATTACATCATTCATGACATGGTCAGTGACATCACTGATGACATCACTGATGACATCTCAAATGACATCACTGATGACATCACTGATCACAACATCCAGTGATTGTATGTGTCTGTAAAGTTTAAATATGTTTCACATATTGAAGAATGAGTGGATGTATAAGTGTCTGGATGAAGAATTTAGTAGGTGCATGACTGACTGTATGAGTGAGTGATTAAATGTGTCTCACTGAGTACATGGGTTAGTGACTAAACTGTCTTAATTCGTGCATCAGTATGTTTGTTGTTGTGTAAGCTGCTGCATGTGTTGATCAGTAGCTATAAGAGTGGCCATATGGGTTATTGATTGGTTGCCCAAGTATTTGAATGGGAGGCTGAGTATGTGTGTGGGTGGCTGGGAGGTGCGTGACTCTGTGCATAGATGTGTAAGCAGTTGATTCACTAGGAGTATGAGTTCAAGAGTGCATGTGGAAACAGCTATATGGGCGGTTGACTGTGCATGGGTGTGTTGGTGAGTGAATGGATTTCTCATTGCTACATGTGCAAGTAAGTACGTATGTTGACGCAGTTGACACCAGAACTGTTTTCAAATTGAAAACCGACAACATCTTCAACAGAATACACTTTCTTTCTGCTAACAATTTTCGGTTCATTGACTTTTTGCAACAACCTCCCTACTATTACTGCTATTTCTACGTTTCCGGCCTACCACACGTTTCTCAAACAAAGGATATTGAGGCAAATGTGGCGCATACTCTCTTCTTAACCTATTGTATTCCTTAACACAATCTAGATCCGCACAAATGTTTGTGACATCACAGTCAATCAAGTACAATCCCGATAAAGTTCTAACTCGTGACAATGCCACATATGCCATACCCTCCTTGAACACAGAACTGCCAATATTCACCAATGCACAGTCTACACTTAAACCTTGCGATTTATGGATTGTCACCGCATATGCCAAGCAAACAGGAAACTGTTTACGGCGAACATATAAGTCTTTAACAAGCAAAAACCTAGCAGAACAACGACCAATTTGCTGTACTTCCTCAATGCCATCAAATTTAATTCTTAAAAATTCTACTCCATCTCTATTTCTGTATTTCTCAAAATCAACAACATTACCCATTGATCCATTTACCAGACCTCTTTCTACATGTAAATTCCTTCTCAAAATGATTCGGCAATTTAAACACACATTCAAAGTCTTTTCAAAACCCGCTGTTTTAGATATAGTCTTCTCTAATGAATCCAATTTTGATTTCAAATTGTCTGACAAAATAATTGTTGATCCCATATGCTCTAATTTGTCGATAGCTTCAAGTTTCACAATCTCTTGCTTTTCTAAATTCAACATTTTGTTGTTGAAGATGGCACATTCTGCAAGAGTTGGCATGAGACATATCCCAGATTTCTTCTCAGTAATTTTCTGAAAAATATTCTCAGGCACAATCTCTTGTTTGGGATATAAATTTGACAGTAATCGTGCATTTAAAGCTTCTTTCCCATGCTCGGTCACTTTTCCAATTCTAATATCTTGTAGAATATTCTTGTAATCTTCATCCTTTGCCTGACGCATATTTTGATGCAGTTCAGCATAATTGAAGTTTAACCATATATTGACGTTGCCAATGCTCCCTAGGCACTTCCTGGTATCTTCATGCGTGAGTATTTTGAACACAGGTTGACCTTTTACTGGTGTCAGCTGCAGAAGATCTCCGAAAACAATGATGTGTTTCCCACCAAATAACACATCATATTCAGTTTTAAGTACTTCTTGCATTCTCAAATGCACAAAGGCAAGCATGACATTGGAAACCATGCTTACTTCGTCAATGATAAGTAGTTTCATTTTCCTCAAGACTCTTGAAACTTCACAGCAAGCATCTCCAGATAACTTGTTGTATTGTAATTTGTTGTCATGCTCCACCGGCAGCATCAGTAGACGATGCAAAGTAATACCTTTAATGTTATGTGCTGCCAGTCCAGTAGGAGCGGTGACAACACAAGACAGCGATTACTCAGTCCTTTCCTGCAAATAACAAGAGATTGCTTTAATGAGGAAACTTTTTCCAGTTCCCGCTTCTCCACTCACGTACAGTCGGACAGGCTTCAACGATGTACATGAGCACTTGTTCTTCTCATGACTTAATCCGTGCTCAATTTCCTTGGTAACTTCATCATATATTTTCCTCTGCTCAACGTTGAGTTGTTTTTCCAAGTCTTCTAAGTTAACTGAATCCTCCTGAGCATGTGCCATGGCTCTTTCTACTTCATTCATAGCAGTGGCAGCTTCATTTTCGATAATAGGTCCTCCAAGTGGATCTTGACTCAATGAAACAGAACTCTGACTGTCCTGAGAACTGTCTCTGGCAATCTCGGCTGCAATCGTTGCTTCCTGCTCAATTTCCAAAGTTAGCATTTCTTGATATTTAGAAAAAGCAGGACATTCTATGGACTCCTTGGCTGCATTGAAAGAGTCTTCGTAACAGAGGAAATCTCCAAGCAGTTCCTCTTCTGCACGCCAAGGCTTGAAAAGTTGCAAAAGTGCTAAATAAAAAAACTCCTTTTTTTCTGGAGATTCACCACTCAATTTTCGATGGTTTACTAATTGGCATTTTCTTTGCTTGACCAGGCATCCCTCACTTCCAATTACAGCATACACTCCTTTCTCAATATCTTCTTTGATGTTCCTCTTGAATATATAATTTTGGAGAACCTCATATAGACAAACATTCTCAAGGTGACTGCTTCGATTTGGATAATATGTATCCAACATGTTGGTCTTCAAAATGTCGGTACTGTTTGGTTCCTTTTCTGCCAAATACTCAATTTCCCGGACAGGTTTTAGAACTCGATTTCGCGTTGCAGCAAGACCAAGACTCGCCCAAACGAGACTCCTGGATTTGGCATAGAGACTTGCTGAAGACAATCGATCAGAACATTCGTAAGCTCCGATTTCTCGATGCGACAACATCTTCAGACTGAAACTGTACTACTTCTTGCTGAGGCTCTTTTCATGGGAAATGTCCTCCCACATATCCTTCAGTTCGGTCTTTTCTTTTTTGGTGATGTAAGATGTCACATACCGAGCCACAGCCATACAGTTGTCAGCCACAAACTGTATATCCATGTTAGCATTCCACATGGACAAAATCACTGGGTTGTAGTCATTGATGTACTTGGACTCTTCGTTCCTTTTCAAATTGTATGTATTCTTGGGTGATTTCCTCGTCACATTATGTCGCAGCGAAGACATCAAACTGTTCACTCTTCCTTTAGAAATCACCGGTCGTGGAAAGTTGAAACGACATTTGGTGTAGAACTTGTCCTTGTTTCTGAATTTACGACGACAATACTTTCCACAACGATGGCTTTGGAAACGTAGAACTTGTTCTCTTAGACTTTTTTTCTCCGTTGCGTTTGGAACAGCACACGTAGAATACTGTTCTATGAAATTCATCACTAAGTCATCCGGATCTGTTCCAAATTTAGGTGCATCCTTGATCCACAACAACATATGTATATGAGGGGCACCTCTTGCTTGGTACTCCTTTCTCCAGAAGAAATCCAACACCTCTCCAAGAGGTGGATTCTTTTTATTTGTGATGAAAGACATCATAGCTTCAAATCTATGATTGAAGTACCTGCATACATTCACTGGATCCAAAGAACACAGTTCTCCAGGTGTCTTGAATTCAATGTTTTCAATATTTCCATTTGCCTCTCGTAGAAATTCAAGTAAGTCTTCCCAGCCATACTCGGCACAGCTCAGAGTGAGGAACCATGTTGGAGTTCCTAAGTTCCTCAGCATACATTTTAAATCACCTTGACGACGGTACCAGTACTCATTAGTACCACGCTGACACGCCATGAGATTAATTAAGTGAGAATCCAAAATACTGTCTTGGACATTGACTTTATGCATAAAGTCACTTGCCGAGATGTTTTGCATCTGTATACCACTTTTTAAAATGTGGTTCACTGCATATGACAGTCCTGACAGATCGCTTTCAAACAAGAGATGAAACAAATAGGGAATGCATTGCCGAAACCTAGGATCTTCTGCATACAATCGTAAAGTCCGGTATTCAGACGCAGGAATTTGATGAGGTCGCTCATCATATCTTCCTCCTTGACCTGTGGGAAATAGCTGTGGGAAACACCGAGCTTCCAAACTTTCCTCCCAAACACTAATGGGACTCCCTTTGGCTTGTTTCATTTGAAACAACTCAATAGCATTCCCCATGACTTCCTTGGAATGCAAAGGATGAACACTATAATGTTCATATATTTCTTCACTTTTAGAGGCCTCTACTTTCTCAATTTGGCCAGCACACAAATCGCTATCCTCTTCATCACTTACTTCCTCTTCTGCAACATATACATTCTTATAGTACTTATTATTTTTCTTCAAATACACTGTTGCCTTTTTGACTTTCCTAACATCCACTAAATCTTGCCATATTTTCTTATTCTTTGTCGGAACCCCATTAACCAAGATAACCAGAGGTTCCTCTTCCACTTTTTCTATTCCAATTGTGTTAATGTTTTTGTTCAAATCTAGAGGCAAATAAACAACTCTTCCCTTTAATCCTCTCTGTAAATCTGCTGGAGGCAACTTCCCTGTCTTTGGCTCCATTCTTACAATAGCCTGAAAGGGATGGATACTTTGAATCAAAATAGATTCATAAGTATTTAAATCCTTCAATTCTGAAGGAATCTCAACCAATTCCAGATTATTATGAACCGCCCTAGCAGGCATCTGGTTTTGGTTTAATTTGTTACAACAATAAGTACACACACGTTGGTCCACTCCCAAATCAAAACAATTTTCTACCATCAAGTATGTGGCAAAATCCTTCCATTCACTATTATTTTCCCTTTCACTTTTTGCATATAAATCCACTAACTTAGTCTGATTCTTATAATAAGTGCGTCGACAACATACACAAGTGAAATTAGGCCTCTCACTTGATTTCATCTGAAACGTGGCAATTTCCTTCTGAAAATAATCTGTACTGGAAACCTGTACATTATCTTCAACATTACCCTCTACTTCAGGGTCAATTTGAACATTCTCATCTTTACTACCAAAGTAACAAAACTCAATTTCTTCACAAATATTCTTCACATCTATTTCACAACCATGCAAAAGAGCAGCACATAATTGTTTAAGCATAATTGCTGGACTCTTAGCATAATACAACATTCTCACTAATTTTCTCACTTTATTATGATGCACTGCTAGCATCCTGAAATGATGAAAAACACTCTGGCATACTCTCCTGGAAAGACAAGCCAGTGAATGACCACGCAAACCTGTCATTTGTCTCACTCTGCAAGGATCTAAATCTTGCAACAACTTCATTTTCTGCTTCAAACTTTTCTTATTAAATGTCCGTATAAAATCACAAAGCAAATTGATGGAAACCTGTCGCACACTGCAAATAGAACTACACTTCCAAATGTACACAGGACCCTTAGGACGTCTTCCTAAAACCTCATCACTTAGCGCCTCTTCTGTCTCTGTTGTCACAAGTTGTTCTTTTTCAACTGGACAACCATCCTTCACTTCATAAGCTCGACCACTGGTGTCAACTGCAAACACCAAATCATTATCCTGAAAATAACTCTCTTCATTAAAAAATGCCTCACAACTTGAACTATGCATCCATTCTCCGAAAAAAGCTTCACAAAAGTTAGTACGATTTACTACTCTCTTCCATCTACTTTTTGTTTTGAAATCAGAAATTACCTTGCTTAGTTTCCTAATTCTATTGATTACCAAAATAAACAACTTTCGCTTAATTTCAAAAGCATGATCAATAATTTTCTCTACATTTTTCTTCTTCTTATAAAATGCCGCTTTCTGTTGGCCTTTCTTTTTAATATTTTTCAATAAATTAACTAATATCCTATTACGGAACATTCGATTTCGAATGTCCCTAAACTGTTGTTTCCTTCTACTATCATGCACAGAGTTATCTCTTCCTCTACCAGTAACATTTGTGATGGGTCTCTCCTTTCCATTTAAATTACTTTTCTTTTTGTGGACTGAAACATTTTTTTGAGCAAAACTTTTTTTACTACAAATATTTCTTAAGAATGATTTCGTGCTCTTACCCGGACCTTTCTTGGTGTTTTGACAAGTATTTGGGGAAGAGGACTGCTGCAATAAAACATCATCCTGCTGTCTTTGACGTTTTCTAGCCTTTCTTATTCTACTTTTTGTAGGCATTTTCCAAACTATGAAAGAATCTGCAGTTGAATCTGTGGAAAAATATAATATAAAATGTTATTAACCACTATTACCAAACAGTAAATAAATAACAGTCATCTAAAACTTAATGCCCTACTAATTATTTAACATAGCAAATGTTTTCCACCAGCACTGCATCACAAAAATGACACTCAATGGTACAAAACAGGCATACAACAATCATAAATCACTCCCTAATATTTTAAATGAATAATTCAGGATGACGATAAGATGTAGCCTATCTAAAGATTTGTTTAGGCCCAGATCTTTAGACTGGGGTGAATGTGTGTCATTGATCCACATTCAGTCCATCACCTGTTTTGTTTATTTGAGGTGAGGCCAACACATGGTTGCAGATAAGATTTTCACTGTAAAAAACCAAGGTAAAAAAACATGTGAAGGCCTACCAATGAAGTAAATCATTAAATGAAAACCAATACATTTCTGGAAATATGCACTGCTAGTGCTTCATAAGATGTTTTGGGTCATATCTATAAGGCATTTGAGTGTCTATTATGCTATTTTACGTTCTTCATGGTGCAAATTTATTGTAAATACGCTCCCACCTGCGGTTGGCAAATTTAGATTTTGATTATGGGAGTTACATAGGCATGTTAATAATTTCCCAAAAATGGTGTATGACCCCAAACAACCTTTGAAGCAAATGCTCTTGGCCATGTTATCCACCTCCCATTGGATAACATGGCTAAGAAGTGCTTGCAAATGGGAAAAAAAACGGCCGCAATGCATGAATATCGCAGAAAAGTCAGCGATATTCATGCATTTTCCAGCAAATGCTCTTAGCCATGTTATCCACTTCCTATTAAATAACATGGCTAAGAACTGCTCAGGGCCCCATGAGGAACGCTTTCCATTTAAAAAGGGAAAAATAACATCAAAGACACTAAAATGCCTTCTAAATATGACCCCAAACAACCTATGAAGCTCTAACAGTACATATCCTGAAATTTAATTGATTTCAAAATTCGTTTTTAAACACAGCATATAAATCAATTGTATACCTGCATTCATGGAGAAATGACTAAAAATGTCCTTGAGACACATGAAAGTGTTTTCTGGAATGTCCTAGCACCATTTTTGGGACACTATTAACATGGCTAGGTAACTCCCATAATCAAAATCTAAATTTGCCAAGCGCAAGTGGGAGCGTATTTACAAGACACTTGCCCCATGAGGAACGCTTTCCATTTAAAAAGGTAAACATAACATCAAAGACACTGAAATGCCTTCTAAATATGACCCCAAACAACCTATGAAGCTCTAACAGTACATATCAAGAAATGTAATTGTTTATCACAAATGCGATTAAAAACGGCCGCAATGCATGAATATCACTGAAAAGTCAACGATATTCATGCATTATCCAGCAAATGCTCTTAGCCATGTTATCCACCTCCCATTGGATAACATGGCTAAGAACTGCTCGCAAATGCGAAAAAAAACGGCCGCAATGCATGAATATCGCTGAAAAGTCAGCGATATTCATGCATTTTCCAGCAAATGCTCTTAGCCATGTTATCCACCTCCCATTGGATAACATGGCTAAGAACTGCTCGCAAATGCGAAAAAAAACGCCCACAATGCATGAATATCGCAGAAAAGTCAGCAATATTCATGCATTTTCCAGCAAATACTCTTAGCCATGATATCCACTTCCCATTAAATAACATGGCTAAGAACTGCTCAGGGCCCCATGAGGAACGCTTTCCATTTAAAAAGGTAAACATAACATCAAAGACACTAAAATGCCTTCTAAATATGACCCCAAACAACCTATGAAGCTCTAACAGTACATATCAAGAAATGTAATTGATTTGAAAATTCGTTTTTAAACACAGCATATAAATCAATTGTATACCTGCATTCAAGAGGAAAGGACTGAAAATGTCCTAGAGACACAGAAAAACGTTTTCTTGAATGCCCTACCACCATTGTTTGGACATTATTAACATGGCTATGTAACTCCCATAATCAAAATCTAAATTTGCAAAGCACAAGTGGGAGCGTATTTACAAGACACTTGCCCCATGAGGAACACTTTACATTTTAAAAGGAAAACATAACATCAAAGACACTCAAATGCCTTATAAATATGGCTCAAAACAACCTATGAAGCTCTAGCAGTACATATCCAGAAATGTAATTGATTTCTTAAATCGTTTTTAAAAACAACATATCTGTTTCAGCTTACATAACAGACCATGGAATGGGCTCCATGTACCACAATAACTTGTGTTACTGCATGCCAGAATGCTACACCGAATATGCAATTACAATTTCTCAAAGAAACTAATTCTATTAGTATATCACTAGAGACAAAACCACATTTTAAAAACACAGCTTTCTTCATCATTTTCTCCTTAAATCATACTATTCTCTATCTAAATTAAATAAATCTTTTCTCACCTTAGCAAATAGTTTTTGAGTTTTGAAAACAGTCCCAGAAATACACCAAATTGTCTTCAGCAGAAGAAAAAGGATGCACTCCAAAGGCTGCAGCTATTGAAAGCACAGAAATACAGATATTCATTTCACATATCTCTCATATTAGCCAATCATACCTCTTCCCTCACTTTTTTCAAATCAAAACCCTTCCCCCCTCTGCCCTCTCTGCCTTGTTTCCATAGCAACCACCTCCTGGAAGACCTCTCATGTTTGCAAATTCACACAACAATGTTTCAATTGAACTCTGAACTCTCAGTGCACCTGCGTATCCAGTGCAATCTTTCATTAAATGTTTCTTCCTTGACCATTCAAATTACATGTTTCAAAGAACACATCCATGCACCCTAACTTTCTGTTTTCAGAAATGGAAATGCACCAATCACTGCTAATGAATCATTAGCATTGGAAATCCACAGTTTTTTTTCTTTAGAAACTCCTACTGTTTCAACTGCCCTTTCATTACCACACTTCATCTGACTGCAGAACAACCTTCTCCCACCATGTTTAAGGTCTGGATTGTTGGACATAGTTACATCCACTGGGCTCAAAGGTATGCTGAGAACAGAAATTTACCTAACCTCAATTTACAAGATGTGGAAATTAAGTGGTTGGGCCAAAGAGGATTAAAATGTCACCAATTGATACCATTGGTGAAAACCTTTATGCATTTGCCAAAACCTGACCTGTTAATAGTGCACTGTGGAGGTAATGATTTGAGCACTTTGACAGGGGTAGGTCTGGAAATGCTTTTAAAGGACACCTTTGAGCAATTAATGGCACTTTTTCCTCAAACTGCCTTGGTATATTCCAATATATGCCAAAGACAGAAATGGAGGTGGTCCAACCAATTTTGTCCACAAATTGAGAAAGCGAGGAAGCATGTAAACAAATCTGTTTCAGCTTACATGAGAGACCATGGAATGGGCTCTCTGTACAACAATAACTTGCGTTACTACATGCAAGATATCTACAGAGGAGATGGAGTTCACTTCTCAGATGAGGGCAACAGAATTTTCATTCTGAATTTAAGACTGTGCATTGGTACCTACTTATAAGTACCTAAATGTACCATAAACCCAAAAGCTCTTCTCAGAGCTACCCTACATCTGATCACTCACAATTATTATTTTTCTCTAACTTTTTTCACTAATTTTCCACAAAATACGCTCCCCGGAGCGCTACCCGGTTCGCTAACCGAAAGCTAACCTCGCGGATTTTTAAAAAAAATGTTTTTTTTCCGCACATATAAGCCTCCTCAGCCACCCTCAGAAAACCTAGGGGGTCAAGATAAGTCTACCATGACCCCTTCTACCCATTCTAAACATTATTTGCCCTCCATCTTGTATCTTAATGCGACCGAAACACAAAATGGTGGACTCCCGTGACGCTTAAGGTTCGCTAACCGGGCCGCTTTCCGGAAAGCGGTCCTAAAAAAAGGTGGGAAAGTAATTTACAGAAAAACGACTAGAGACACTCTCACCAAATATAGATTAGCTCATACTACATAACAATCCCTTTCATTTTCACAAATTTGATTGAAATTCCATTTAGCCATTAAGCCTGTAGACCTCTCTAAGTACCGTGAGGTAAATTACTTCACAAAACACATCTGAAGTGTTGGAATTGACAACCAATGAAAATGTTACTTTCATTTTCAATTTTTTTTTCCTGACATTTGATTGGTTATGTACCTGAATATATATAAAGGAAGAGAAGGAAACACAGCCATTTTGACTACTACTTCCTGAACTACATTTCAAGAGCCTTTTCACCTCCCTGTAAATTAAATTGATAATTTGTAAGTGGCACTTTAAATTAATTTGTAAAAACGTTTTTGATAATTATTTACTGTCCCCCTGCTATAGTTATAGATACAGATAGACTCCTCTGTTATATTTATTGATTGACTTACACTTCTCTGCTATAAATATGAATTTACTTACTTTAAGTTCACTGTTAAAAAAACAGAACTACCTGTCTGAACTTAAACCCAACAGTGCCCTAACTCTTCTAATTTAATTATTTTTTTTATGCAATTTACAGCAAAAAAATGGAAGGGGAGCAAGAAAAAACTAATGTTTCCTTCGAGATTACATCCGAAGACATTGTAACTGAAGAAAATGTGGATGAAGATTTTATGGATCAATCTTTTGACGAACAATTTATTCAAACCTTACAAGAGACAGAAACATCCATCTTTGACGAGATACCAGATGATAGAATGCTGGAAGTTTTAATGAACTATGAAAATAATAAATAATTTTTTTTAAATCAAAATAAATAAATAAATAAAAAAACGAACAAAAACAACAAATAATTAACATACAGTATTAGAAAAGTCTATCATTCTTTTATCCTTAAAGTTCGCTGCCCAGAACGCTTTCCGGTTCGCGAACTTGGCGCTTACCACGCAAAAAAAAAATTTTTTTTTTTGGACCCTCCTAGGCCCTTTTAAAACCTCCACATAAAACCTAGGGGGTCAACGAGGATCTACTATGCCCCCTTATGGTAATTTCCCCCTTTGTTTTGGCCTCCTCTTGTCTCTTGATCCTACCGAGAGACAAGATGGCAGCCGCTCCGGACTGTTTAGAATGTTGACAGACACCGGAGGGCCAATCAGCTTCGCATCGCAAAGTTCCGATACGCGAAAGGTTCGCTAACCGGATCGCTGCCCGGAGCGCTGTTACAGATATATATCTTGATTTAAACGTTAATTTCTCAAAATCCACTGAAGCACATATATTGAGACCTAGCAAAGGCACATCGGGCTAACAGTCCCTACAATTTTGCCAAGTTTCGTGCAAATCCATTCAGCCGTTCGGGCTAAAAGTGAGTCCAACCGCCCTATGGAAATTAACATGGAAAAAACGCGTTTTGGGACCCCCCTTTTTTCTCGGCCCCCCCTCCACAAAACCCCCCCAAATTTTCAAGGGCTGCTCAGAAACAAAATGTGCCATTTTCCTGAAAATTTCAGCCAATTCCGTCCACAAACGCCAAAGTTATTAGGCATAGAATTTTCAGAAATCCCATAGGGAAAAAATCCTAACTATATATACCTACTGGCGACCGCCAGTAGGTAATATATATATATATATATATATTCACAGAAAAAACCATAGGTTATAGTGGATATATAGTTAGGAATTTGCATTTACAAATCCTTGAAAATTCAATGAAAAAACCATTGGTTTTAGGCCATATATAGTTAGGGATTTGCATTTACAAAACCTTATTTTACTCGCATAAAACCATTGAAATTCCATATATAGTTAGATGCGCTAACTATATATCGCGCACCCGCAATCCACTGCTGATGATGTCACATATTACATCATTCATGACATGGTCAGTGACATCACTGATGACATCACTGATGACAACATCCAGTGACTATGTTTCTGTAAAGTTTAATATGTTTTACATATTGAAGAATGAGTGGATGTATAAGTGTCTGGATGAAGAATTTAGTAGGTGCATGACTGACTGTATGAAAGAGTGATTAAATGTGTCTCACTGAGTGCATGGGTTAGTGACTAAACTGTCTTAATTTGTGCATCAGTATGTCTGTTGTTGTGTAAGCTGCTGCATGTGTTGATCAGTAGCTATAAGAGTGGCTATATGGGTTATTGATTGGTTGCCCAAGTATTTGAATGGGAGGCTGAGTGTGTGTGTGGGTGGCTGGGAGGTGTGTGACTCTGTGCATAGATGTGTAAGCAGTTGATTCACTAGGTGTATGAGTTCAAGAGTGCATGTGGAAACAGCTATATGGGCGGTTGACTGTGCATGGGTGTGTTGGTGAGTGAATGGATATCTCAGTGCTACATGTGCAAGTAAATACGTATGTAAAACACAATACATGTGAGAGTTGACATATATTAATAACTGTGGATAAGAGCCAGTGAATGTGTGAGTGGCTGTATGGATCACTGTGAGCTTGTATCAGGGATTGTATAAGAGAGTAAATATGTGTTAGAATATGTTTGAATAAGTAAGGTGTGTATAACTGTATAGTTGAGGAAATGGAGGTGTGATTGATTCTTTGCATGACTGACTAGGTGTGTGAGTAACTCCATGGATGAGTGACAGTCTGTGAGTGTCTGTTTATACTGAGTGTATGTAAGGTTATATTAGAGTCTGAAGAGGTTCATTGTATTATCACATGAGTGATGTCATCAGTGATGTGATCAGTGATGTCAAATGAGATGTCATCAGTGATGTCATTTCAGTTGTCATCAGTGATGTCATCAGTGATGTCACTGACCATGTCATGAATGATGTAATATGTGACATCATCAGCAGTGGATTGCGGGTGCGCGATATATAGTTAGCACATCTAACTATATATGGAATTTCAATGGTTTTATGCGAGTAAAATAAGGTTTTGTAAATGCAAATCCCTAACTATATATGGCCTAAAACCAATGTTTTTTTCATTGAATTTTCAAGGTTTTGTAAATGCAAATTCCTAACTATATATCCACTATAACCTATGGTTTTTTCTGTGAATTTCATTGGTTTTTTAATAGCAAATATGAAAAGCTTTAAAATGTCAAGTACGTGATAGATAAAAACATTTTCGTATTTATGCACGCTGATGTGCTTTGAACGCTGCACCCCCCCTCCCCTCTTTTCTCTTAGTAGTACTCTCTCTTTGCAGATAGTGAACGGTAGTTAACGCAGGCCTTTGCCCCCGTTGTAATCCGTCGTGCCTGCTTGTCTCTCCATTTGATTGATTGTTATCCAAGCATTTACTGTTTTAGAATTGGTTCTCTTTGGATCATTCTCTATTTACAAACAAGCACAAAGTCGCAATACTCTGTTTAGTCTTTGCAGATAGTAAAAAATCGTGTAAAAAAATAAAAGTAATCGAGCAAAATCAGTAGGCCACTAATTGGATCTCTTTTTGACCTCGCTAAAATAGAAATATTAGGAACAACCCTTCATGAGAAATACGAAAATAGTGAGATGAACTGAGCTCCACACCATGAGGGCTGCAAGACAGCTCGACTCCGTCACCCACCCCGCCCAAAATAACGACAAACCCTATGCAAATATTAAAAATATAGACAACACTCCAGCAAAGAAACAGGGTAAAACATTTTATTAAATAACTATTTACATAACTATTTTATACTTTTTATTGCCCGATCCGGCTAGCTCAATCGATCGAGCATGAAACTCATGCACTCTGATAGCAAGCGTTGCTACTGATGCTATGCAGACCAAAACTGGTTTTCAGTTTGTACATTTTTCTAGATTTTTCAATCCAAGGTTGGTTGACTTTGTAGAACGATGGCTTCAGATTTTCAACATACGGTGTGGTGGCGCGGACTGGGAGGGGGCGCTTCGCTCCTGCCCCCTCCCCAAGTAAGATTTTCATACGTGAAAGTACGTTAATGGTTTTGGTCCCTGAGTTGCTTCAATGTCACTGCCATTCTCAAATGGCATAAGTTCTGGATGTTGGGTGCCATAGTTAAGAGTTCTGAGCAGTGCTTGTAACACTGTCTGAAGCTTATTTCCACCTACTGCAGCTTCACTATTCTCAAAGTAAGTGAGTGTCGTTTGTGGACCTGACTGCATTAGAAAACAATGTGATATGTTACCTTCCTAAACAGCTTGACGGAGGCCCCTGAGGGGCGGTGTGATGGCCATGGACTCGGAGAGGACGCTTGGCTCCGACACCCTCCCCAAGTCTTATAGCACTGGTGTAGCCTGAGATCGCCCCCGACATAGGCGGCCGGCTCCCGGGGTCCGGCGGAACGTTTTGCCTTTTGATGACTCTTCAATTCTGGACCTTGTCCCACAATCCGTTTGACCTGAAGACACGCTGTAGTGGGGCGCCCCTTTACCGTTTCAGTTGCCATTCCGCCCGCTTTTGCTACACTGTGCCTCTTCCGCCATTCAGCTGTTTACCGCCCGCTCTTGCGACTACAGCGTCTCGCTCATCATGTAGTTGAGTTGCTCCCGCTCTTGCGGTGCAGCGATAGGCGGCTGCCACAGGACTCTCAAAATGGCGGCCGGCTCTTCGGTTTTGGGCCTGGTCCACTAAAATGGCCCTGGGACACCTTTGAACTCGGACGCTTCCCTGATAGGGCTTGGGTCCCATTCTCGAAAGCGTCCCCTCAGCCGTGAAGATTCTACAAAAGTCTTGGGGGCCTCCGACTCCCGCAGGCTTCTGGTGGGGAGCAGCTGCCATGATTGCTCGTGGAATGGCCACGACGGAGCTACGAGATGGTAGTGCTCTCATGCTGACGCCCGCTTTAGTCTGAAACATCCAGAAACACTGTAGACTACCAATTCGATCAGTTCCGGTAGCGCCCCAACATGACGCAGAAGAGAAGAACTTGCCCTCCCCTCTTTGACTGATGGTTCTTGTTGCCTGTCCCCTCTGTTGTCATTTAACAGAACTTTTTGGACTGCTGAAAGGGGTTGTGTTCCGAACGCTGGTTGGTGGAGACATTTTGACTATATTCTTGACCTACGTTGTCGCGTAATGCGTTATATGACACGCCGCGTTAGCGCACCCGGAAGTGATCCGAGGCGCGGCGCGCAGCGCGTAACGTAAGCATAACAGGTCATGTGACTTGTTAATAAAACTTTTCATTGGTTCATTTTACTTTTGTTATTTTAATGATGAAAAGCTTGGTCATATGACCTAAAAATTACGCTTTTTATTGTTTTCGAACATTATTTTTTTTTAAACATATGTTATAATATTCCAGGCTAATGTACTTTCCCGGAAAATTTACAACTGTCCTGCAAGTAAAATATATTCCTTTTTCGAGAAAAAGGGCGTTTCTTCCTTCCATGACGGAGCCGTTGAATAAAAGAGATTCGGCCTGCTGTCTTAGTCGCCGATACGCCTGATTATCAGATTCTTATCGATCACTTTATGTTGCAGAAATGAAAAACACAACTGCCCTTGACCATTTATCTTTACTGCGTTCCTACATATTATACCTTTTATCCGTCATGTAATTGGACTGCTTTATTTCACTTGCCTTTTACTGATTCGGAAACAGTGACTAAAAGTAAAAACTTTACCAATGTAAATACTACTACCGTGTTTTGTTTTAAAAACCTTTATTGTGAAAATGTCAGTATACAAATACGGGCCTATAACCACGTGGGCCGGCCACGGAGCAAACTGAAATCGTATATGATGAGGAGACATTTACACTGTAGAGGAACGTAACGAGCGGGCCATTAGGTTGCAAGAACAAAGGTGTCTAACAGTTGCGGAATCGGTGGACGTACATTTTGTAATTAAAATAAGACAGGGCCACTTACAATAACATTTTCTAGATATACATTTGCGGGCAAGGAGTTACGAGTCCCATTTATACCGGCGCCATTTTGGGCGAGGCCGGGCAGGTCCAAGATATAGTCAAAATGTCTCCACCAACCATCGGCCAGACCAGAACCCCTTTCGGCCCTTTATGCTACAAGATGGTGTCTTCCATTCAGAAAATATTGTTGGCAGCATTTTGAAAGGAAACAGAAACAGCTGTTCTCCTAGTGAGTTTCACATTGTTACATTTAGGAAGAATGTTGAAGAGTAGTATGTGGAAAATCTGAAGCCATTTTTCTACAAACTCTCAATCAGACTTGGATGGAAAAAAAAATCCTGAAGAATGTACAAACTGAAAACCAATTTTTGTCTGTATAGCATCAACAGCAACGCTTGAGTCAGCTTTGTGTCAAGCCGCCATTTTCATTCAATCAATAGCGTCCCCCTGCACACATTCAGGGACCTAGTCGTGTCTTCAGATGTAACGGATTGTA
Source organism: Lissotriton vulgaris (assembly GCF_964263255.1). Taxonomy (NCBI): domain Eukaryota; kingdom Metazoa; phylum Chordata; class Amphibia; order Caudata; family Salamandridae; genus Lissotriton; species Lissotriton vulgaris. Next base: position 1,409,263,538 of record NC_141691.1, on the reverse strand, counting down.
GGAAAAGAAGCAGAAAGGAAAAGGAAAAAAGTTCCGCCGGACCTCGGGAGCCGGACGCCTATGTCATGTGCGACCTTTGGCCACACCAGGGCAATAGTGAAGCTGCAGCAGGTGCAAATAAGCTTCAGACAGTCTTACAAGCACTGCTCAGAACTCTCAACTGAGGCACTTAACATCCAGGACTTGCCATTCGGATCTTGGCGCCTTGTGCTGGTTCCGACCTATTCACACATCGGTCCACTACTGACATCACCTCATAAGCCAACAGGGCACCCCACGCCGACTTTCGGCGCAGCATTGTAGGATGGCCACACCAGTGCGGCAACTTGCTGGACACAACCTCGGTGCCATCCGGATCTCGGCGCGTTCGACTCACTGTACCGCAAGAGTGACCGCAACTCAGCTGGACACACCGTCTTTCGGCGCAGCATTGTAGGATGGCCACACCAGTGCGGCAATTTGCTGGACACCACCTCGGTGCCATCCGGATCTCGGCGCGTTCGAGTCACTGTACCGCAAGAGTGACCGCAACTCAGCTGGACATGCCGTCTTTCGGCACAGCATTGTAGGATGGCCACACCAGTGCGGCAATTTGCTGGACACCACCTCGGTGCCATCCGGATCTCGGTGCGTTGTGCTGCCTTCGGCCTATTCGCACATCGGTCCGCTACTGACGCCGCCTCACGTGCCAACGGATTTTCTACGCTTTTTGTAGCCCTATGCCGCATAACAGGTCATGTGACTTGTTTATAAAACTTTTCATTGGTTCATTTTACTTTTGGTTTCCTAAAGATGGAAGGCTTGGTCATATGACCTAAAAATAACACTTTTCATTGGTTTAGAACATTTTTTTTTCCCAAACGATGAAAGCCCCACCTTGTTTCTGGATCATTCAGACTGAAGCTGGCGTCAGCATGAGAGCACCACCATCTCGTGGCTCCGTCGTGGTCATTCCGCGAGCAATCATGGCAGCCGCTCCCCACCGGAAGCCTGCGGGAGTCGGGGGCCCCCAAGACTTTTGTAGAATCTTCACGGCTGAGGGGACGCTTTTCGAGAATGGAGCCCAAGCCCTAGCAGGCAAGCGTCCAAGTTCCAAGGTGTCCCAGGGCCATTTCAGTGGACCAGGCCCAAAACCGAAGAGCCGTCCGCCATTTTAAGAGTCATGTGGCAGCCGCCTATCGCTGCACTGCAAGAGTGGGAGCAACTCAACAACATGGTGAGCGAGACGCTGTAGCCGCAAGAGCGGGCGCAACTCAGCTAGATGGCCGCCACCTGGGGAGGCCCGTTCACGCCGCCTCCCCCACGCCCCCCCCCCCCGGGCCGCCGCACGCCAATTTTCGGAGCAGCATTGTAGGATACCAAAACCAGTGCGGCAGTTTACTGGACATCACCTGGGTGCCATCAACCTCTCAGCGCGTTCTGCTGCCTTGGGACTATTCGCACAACAGACCGCTACTGACAAGGCCTCCCCCCGCACCACCCGGGACGCCCCACGCCAATTTTTGGAGCAGCATTGTAGGATCCCAAAACCAGTGCGGCACCCAGGCGACATCACCTGGGTGCCGTCCAGAACTCTGCACGTTGTGCTGCCTTGGGACTATTCGCACAAAAGACAGCTTCTGACCATTGTTGCTTTTTTGGGTGAAAAATGTTTAAATGTTTTAACAGTTTTTGTTCCGTTCATTATAGTTAAAAGTTAATAAAGTTTTAAAATCTAACTTTGTTGGAGTGCTATATATGTTTAAAAAATCGGGTGAATGGGGCCTTGAATCGGGTTATTGTCATGTGTGGGCTTTGCAAGTGTACTGCTACAAGATCGGACATTTCAAACTCAAATGCACGTTCTTTTTCTTACCTTTCCGAAGCATGGAGCGCAATATCAGGCAGAGAAAGGGTGATGCACGTGTTGAACACTGCCTGGCCTGGCAAGTTGCTGGCAGTGCCCCCCCCGCCCGCTCCTGAAAGAGGGCACACACACACCGCCGCCCCGAGTACTTCACAAATCTTTAAAAGACCATGCGCTTGTTCATGAGGCTTAAATGGTTTATCACCCCTTCTAGAACCCCTGCATCGACCCTCTGACGTTTCCTGGAAGAATTAGCACGTAACACAATACCAAGCCCTGTCAGCTGAAACCCCCGAGAAATCATGGGGCATATTATCAAGGGGGTTTATTTCCGCTTTTTTGGCTTTAAAAGCCAAAAAAAAAAGAGATAAAATTATCTCCCTATTACCAAGCTGTCGCTAACACCAGTTAGTGACAGCTAAAAGGAGATAGCGACCATCTTGGGCCCCGCTTTGCATATCAGTGATATTTATCACTAATGACATGCAAAGTGGGCGTGCCAAGATTTTAGCGACTGGAAACAGTCCCTAACCATCGCTATCTCCTATTACCAACTTTTGGAGATATTCGCGCTAAGCGCAAATATCTCCAAAACGTAACACCTGCCCTGAGCAGTTTTAGCCATGTTATCCAATGGGAAGTGGATAACATGGCTAAGAGCATTTGCTGGATAATGCATGAATATCGCTGACTTTTCAACGATATTCATGCATTGCGGCCGTTTTTTATCGCATTTGCGATAAACCTTGCTAATAGCAAGGTTTATGTGCGATAAAATTCGCGATGTGCGGCGATAATTTTTGTCTCTAAACAAGTTAGAGACAAAAATTATCGCTAGTTGTTGGTAATATGCCCCCGGGTTTTTCCTTGCAGGAATCGGGAAGCGAAAGACTAGCACTGAAATCAGTAGTCTCACGCCTGAATCGGGAGGGTTGGCATGTCTGGATACTCTACAGCTGGGGCCATAAACTACATCCGCAGGGCTAGGTGATAGCCTAGGTCCGGCCTGGACAATCGGACACAGAGGAAGAGGAGTGTCAGAGGGTGCGGTAGTGAATAGGGTGAAAGGGAGGTGTCGGGCGGGCACAGGGTGTGATTCTCAGAGAAGAGCAGCGCAGATGGGGGGAAGTATATGGCCCATGCATGAGAGAAAGAGCGGGGGTGACCAGTGCGTGGGGGAGATGCTTGCGAGGGTGGGGAGCCATGCTGAGGATCGGCGGCGTGCAGAGAGTGGCCCTGGTCAAGGCATCTAAAATGGCTGCCGTGCACGACAAAATTGTGGCATTGGACAAAAACGCAAGATGGCGCAGACAATGTTTATCAATAAGGATTCATTTATAACAAAATATTTACTCGCAGTGACAAAATGGTGGTCAACACTTCCTGATTTCCATCGAATCGAACGTTAACAAACGTCACGCAGCAAAAAAAAAAAAAAAAGCTCACGCACAGAGCAGTTTTTTGCCATGTTATCCAATGGAAGGTGGATAACATGGCTAAGAGCATTTGCTGGATAATGCATGAATATCGCTGACTTTTCAGCGATATTCATGCATTGTGGCCGATGTGCGGCGATAATTTTTGTCTCTAAACAATTAAAACGAAGCACAAAATGGCGAATTCCCGTTTCGCTACCAGTTTGCGGCCCAGTTCGCGGCCCGTGAAGCGCTTCTACCGTGAAAAATCATTTTTTTTTTATTTTCCCCACGGGACCCTTTAATAACCCCAACAACATTCCTAGGGGGTCAAGAGGGGTATACCTTGCCCCCTTTCAATAAATTCCCCCTTCGTTTTTCACCTCTTCTTCTCTCTCGATCCTACCGAGAGATAAGATGGCGGCCACTCCGGACTGTTTAGAATGTTGACAGACACCGGGGAGCCAATCAGCTTTCTGCGCGCAAAGTTCCGTTTCGCGAAAAGTAAGCGGACCGGATCGCTGCCCGGAGCGCTGTTACAGATATATATCTTGTTTTGAACGTTAATTTCTCAAAAACTACTGGAGCACATATATTGAGACCTAGCAAAGGCACATCGGGCTAACAGTCCTTACAATTTTGCCAAGTTTCGTGCAAATCCATTCAGCCGTTCGAGCTAAAAGTGAGTCAACTGCCCAATGGAAAAATGAATGGGAAAAACGCGTTTTGGGACCCCCCTTTTTTCTCAGCCCCCCCTTGACGAAACCCCCCCAAATTTTCAGGGGCTGCTCAGAAACAAAATGTGCCATTTTCCTGAAAATTTCAGCCGATTCCGTCCACAAACGCCAAAGTTATTAGACATAGAATTTTCAAAAATCCCATAGGGAAAAAATCCTAACTATATATACCTACTGGCGATAGCCAGTAGGTAATATATACACTGAAAAAACCATAGGTTATAGACCATATATAGTTAGGAATTAGCATTTACAAAACCTTAATTTACTCGCACAAAACCATAGAATTTCGATTATATAGTTAGTTGCAATAACTATATATCGCGCACCCGCAATCCACTGCTGATGATGTCACATCATTCATGACATGTTTCTGTAAAGTTAAAATATGTCTTAAATATTGAAGAATGAGTGGATGTATAAGTGTCTGGATGAAGGATTTAGTAGGTGCATGACTGACTGTATGAGAGAGTGATTAAATGTGTCTCACCTAGTGCATGGGTTAGTGACTAAACTGTCTTAATTTGAGAACATTATATCTGTTGTTCTGTAAACTGCTGCATGTGTTGATCAGTAGCTATATGAGTTACTATATGAGATATTGATTGGTTGCCCAAGTATTCGTATGGGAGAGTGAGTGTGTGTGTGTGGGTGTCTGGGAGGTGTGTGACTCTGTGCATAGATGTGTGAACAGTTGATTCACTAGATGTATGGGTTCAAAACTGCATGTGGAAACAGCTGTATGGGCGGTTGACTGTGTGCATGAGTGTATTGGTGAGTGAATGGATATCTCAGTGCTACATTTCAAAGTAAGTACATATGTAAAACACAGTACATGTGAGAGTTGGCATATATAAATAACTGTGCATAAGAGCCAGTGAATGTGTGAGTGGCTGTATGGATCATTGTGAACTTGTATCAGGGATTGTATAAGAGAGTAAATATGTGTTTGTATATATTTGAATAAGTACGGTGTGTATAACTGTATAGTTGAGGAAATGGAGGTGTGATTGATTCTTTGCATGACTGACTAGGTGTGTGAGTAACTCCATGGATGAGTGACAGTCTGTGAGTGTCTGTTTACACTGATTGTATCTAAGGTTCTATTAGAGTCTGAAGAGGTTCATCGTATTATCACATGAATAATATTATCAGTGATGTGATCAGTAATGTCAAATGAGATGTCATCAGTGATGTCATCAGTGATGCCATTTGAGATGTCATCCGTGATGTCATTTGAGATGTCATCAGTGATGTCATTTAAGATGTCATCATTGATGTCATCAGTGATGTCACTGACCATGTCATGAATGATGTAATATGCGACATCATCAGCAGTGGATTGCGGGTGCGCGATATATAGTTATTGCAACTAACTATATATTCGAATTTCTATGGTTTTGTGCGAGTAAATTAAGGTTTTGTAAATGCTAATTCCTAACTATATATGGTCTATAACCTATGGTTTTTTCAGTGAATTTCAATTGTTTTTTAATAGCAAATATGAAAAGCTGTAAAATGTCAAGTACGTGGTAAGTAAAAACATTTTCGTATTTATGCACGCTGATGATTCTTGGAAGAGGTTGACCAGATGACATCTTAAGGAACAAAGAAAGACAAATTAAGGATGAGAAAGTTGTCACTTTAGTTTTTTCATCAGCTAGCTATAGCAACAAACACATTGTAATGGAGATTAGAGAGGCTACGGATGGGTGAATAAATTTTGAAAAGAGATGGCGACTCCCCCCTTTAGTAGATTAGCTAAATCTTTGCGTAATTTGGGCATAAAAGTTATATTATTGGAAGTAGATGGTTATAGTTCTGGTTAATTTCCATTCAGAGTGTCCTACACAGCACCACTCTAGGTAAACACTACTTTATGTAAAACCTGGGACATAGCACTCATTGGAATGTTTGTGATCTTTCCTGTTAAGATGCATCATAAGTTATTTTAACCATTCCATATAAAGTCATGCATAAAAATGAATACACAGACACAAATAACATGTGTATCCAAAAACAAAATACAGATTTCGGCCTTATTTTTTGCCTCTAGTTTTCAAAGGCAAATTCCTGTGGAAAATATGCACATTAAGGGTTGCCTTTCCTTAAACCTTTGTTTTTTAAAAAAATTGGAAGAAACAAAAAATCTTCCCTTCCATAAATAACCCAAGACTTTTTTTTTGGTATGGCAAGGTAACGAAATAGAGAATAAACTATAGTTGGTCACCATGGTCCGGACGAAAATGAAAAATCAATGATACTAAGTACCTGTAAACACTGAGCAGACATGTGAATGTGACATTCTGATTATTGCTATGCCCGAATATGTATATAACTGCTCCAATCACTATGCTAATAAACAATCTTTTGTTCTGTTTTGTAAAGTAAAACTATTGTGAACGCAAGTATTATACATAGTAAGTGTTTAATATAGCATTTGTCAGTCATTGGTTAAGCAGCTAGGACCTGTTCACTCTTGACACCCCAGGTGCTGTGTATGTTGCACTATAGTGCTGAATCGGGTAAATTTTTCTATTTTTTTCTACAGCACCCTCAGTGCATGAACAACTATAGCAAGAGTAGAAAATGTGATCATTGCCTTTTAGTCTAGACTTCATTTTATGTGTTTTGAGTGGGAGAAACGCAGTCTTTCGCCATTTTATGTGTTTTGAGTGGGAGACATGCCGTCTTTCGCCATTTTATGTATTTTGAGTGGGAGACACGCCGTCTTTCGGCGCAGCATTGTAGGATGGCCACACCATTGCGGCAACTTGCTGGACACCATCTCGGTGCCATCCGGATCTCGGCGCGTTGTGCTGCCTTCGGCCTATTCGCACATCGGTCCGCTACTGACGCCGCCTCATGGGCCAACGAGTTTTGTATGCTTTTTATAACCCAAAGCCGCATAACAGGTCATGTGACTTGTTTATAAAACTTTTCATTGGTTCATTTTACTTTTGGTTCCCTAATGATGGAAGGCTTGATCATATGACCTAAAAATAACACTTTTCATTGGATTAAAACATTTTTTTTCCCCAAACGATGAAAGACCCATGTTTTTTTTCTCACTCGGCAATCAAAAAAGGTTCCGTTAGATGACAACAGAGGGGACAGGCAACAAGAACCATCACTCAAAAAAGGGAAGGGCAAGTTCTTCCCTACCGGGTCACATTGGGGCTCCACTGGAACTCATCGCATTGATAGTCTACAGTGTTTCTGGATGTTTCAGACTGAAGCTGGCGTCAGCATGAGAGCACCACCATCTCATAGCTCCGTCGTGGCCATTCCGTAAGCAATCATGGCAGCCGCTCCCCACCGGAAGCCTGCGGGAGTCGGGGGACCCCAAGACTTTTATAGAATCTTCAAGGCTGAGGGGACGCTTTTGGGAATGGGGCCCATGCCCTAGCAGACAAGCGTCCGAGTTCCAAGGTGTCCCATGGCCATTTTAGTGGACCACGCCCAAATCCGAAGAGCCGGCCGCCATTTTAAGAGTCCTGTGGCAGCCGCCTATCGCTGCACCGCAAGAGTGGAAGCAACTCAACTACATGGTGAGCGAGACGCTGTAGCTGCAAGAGCGGGCGGTAAACAGCTGAATGGCGGAAGAGGCACAGTGTAGCAAAAGCAGGCGGAATGGCAACTGAAACGGTAAAGGGGCACCCCACTACAGCAGACGAGCCTCCACCTGGGGAGGCTCATTCTCGCAGCCCCCCCCCCCATTTCCCCCCCCCCCCCCCGGGGCGCCCCACGCCGTTTTTCGGAACAGCATTGTAGGATACCAACACCAGTGCGGCAACTTACTGGACATGACCTGGGTGCCGTCCAGATCTCAGCGCGTTCTGCTGCCTTGGGACTATTCGCACAACAGACCGCTACTGACGAGACACAGTGCAGCAAAAGCGGGCAGAAAACCGCTGAATGGCAAGTGAAACAGTAGAACAACGCTAGAATGACATCTGGAATAATTGTCGCTCAGAAGAACAACACACAAAACTCTCTAGTGTCTGAGGAAAGTAAAACAGAGAAGGTCACTGTAGTTTCAGACACACTTAACACTAATGACTTAACAAAGATATCGTCTGTCTATGAAGCAGCTGTCATGTTCACAGAATTGACAAAGAAGTGTGCAGACACCAATGCTATTAAGAAACACAAGGAAATCCCTAACGCATCTGCATTCTCGGAAGAGGTTGACACAGATGACATCTTAAGGAACAAAGAAAGACAAATTATGGATGAGGAAGTTGTCACTTTAGTTTTTTCAATAATGGAAAATATGCAGTCATTGGCTATAAAGGATGTCTAGTGAAGCAGAAAAAAGGCCATTTGATTAATCATCGAAAATTGAGTAATTGCGTAATTTGGGCATAAAAGTTATATTATTGGAAGTAGATGGTTATAGTTCTGGTTAATTTCTATTCAGAGTGTCCTACACAGCACCACTCTAGGTAAACACTACTTTATGTAAAACCTGGGACATAGCACTCATTGGAATGTTTGTGATCTTTCCTGTTAAGTTGCATCATAAGATATTTTAACCATTCCATATAAAGTCATGCATAAAAATGAATACACAGACACAAATAACATGTGTATCCAAAAACAAAATACAGTTTTCGGCCTTATTTATTGCCTCTGGTTTTCAAAGGCAAATTTCTGTGGAAAACATGCACATTAAGGGTTGCCTTTCCTTAAACCTTTGTTTTTTTTTAAAAATTGGAAAAAACAAAAAGTCTTCCCTTCCATAAATAACCCAAGACTTTTATTTTGTTATGGCAAGGAAACGAAATAGAGAATAAACTATAGTTGGTCACCATGGGGTTTAAAAAAGGGATGGTTCTTCACCAGATTTGATATTTACCCAGACCCTCATTCTCCAATGTGATGAACTAGGCTAAAATTCTTCTGGTGCCTGCACCCTGTCACAGAATATCACCCCAAAACATGAAAGCGCCCAAACACCAGATTGAGTTGAACCCCACAGTAAGCCTTATTTCTTCAGGGCCTCAGAATTTCTTATGCTTTGCTCATGGAAATTGTGGGATATAGGACAGATAAGGTGTCACCATTAAGAAAGGGTAGTATTTAAATTTGCATATCAATTATGTTTAACCTTTTAAAAATATGATATGCTAGCTTGAACTTATGCTTTACATTTGAAGCCGAATTCAACAGTAGGTTTTCGTAGTTGTAACTTTAAAGGGTGATGTAGCAAACTGTAAAGATTTTCTAAAACAGTGGAGCGTATTTAGTTTTTTAATGTACATGTTTTTGAAACGATTACACAAATGAAACATTTGTGAGTTTTAAATTTCCGGAGAAGTATAATTTACCAATAGTTTTCTCTGTAGATGTTTTTCCATTAACAAACCCAGTTCCATCACCCGCCCAGGATATCACTACTGTTCCCCATGTCATAAAACCTTAGGATGTTTAATAACTGAAACAGCTAATATGGGTTTACTTACAGGGGACATCTTTTGTTCTGGTTTGAAAAGTAAAACTATTGTGAACGCAAGTATTATACATAGTAAGTGTTTAATATAGCATTTGTCAGTCATTGGTAAAGCAGCTAGGACCTGTTCACTCTTGACACCCCAGGTGCTGTGTATGTTGCACTATAATGCTGAATCGGGAATACGGACAACCTGCTGCAAGTTTACCGAGTGCCCCCACAGCTCAGCACTCGATTGAAGGCGGGCTCACAACAATAACGGATCCTCACTGCCCCAAGACAACCGTAGAGGTAACTGATGTTGTGAATGTGCAAGGAATGGGTGAGGAGGCTGCTGCACTGCCAGAAGGGGTAATGACACAGAAGCAGGGGCAGGAGCAAGGGAACACTAGAGAGAGTGATACCCAAGCGGAGCAAATGGTTAAAGAAACTTGTGATGAAGAAATGCTGGCTCCGCAGGAAATAGAAAAAGAAGCGGTAGATAATGTCGGCAGTGTTACCCACCAGGCTGAGGGGAATACTATGCTCGCTGCTGCTGCCAATAGGATCCCTGCACTAACAGAGGTACTGTCAGAAGCTTTAACAGAGAGATCCAGAGCTGCTACCCTAGATGAAGTAAGCACTAAAAATCTGGCAGTTATTGAAGGAGAGATGAACTCCGCACTTAATATGAATAGCCCAGTCACAGGGGCAGTAGGAAAGAATACGGCTACTTTAACTACTGATGGCACAGTGGTAATACCAGGTTCCCCAACTGATGAATGTTTTTTTTCCGTAAACGAGGGAGAGGGTGATGAGGATGAGGAGGTGGTTGGAGAAGAGGAGGGGGATTCAGAGGACTCCTCTAGCGCTGAAGAGACGGAGAGCGACCAAACAATGTCGGGGTTAGTGACAGAAACTGTAGCCACATCAGAGTCTGGAGAGGCTTTAGTCCAAGAATTATCTGCAAAGCGTAGATCAAAAATTCTGACTAAAAAACGAAGTAAAGTAAAAGACAATGCGAGTTCTATGAATCTTGATGTTGCAAAGAGACTTGATTGGGACTATTCGGCTACGTCACAGCTGTACCAAGAGTCTGCCGGGGGGTCAGCAGATAAAAATATGGACACTTTAGGGGTACATGAGCAAAGTATGGAACAAGGATCTAGAAATAGGGGAAGTCAGAACCAGAGCCAGAGCCAGAGCCAACCCCAGGGGGAAACACCACAAAAAGGGTTTGAAATGATGTTTACAATGTTGAAGCAAATACAAACTGAGGCGAGAGTGGAAAGCCGTAGAGCCAGGCAAGAGAGCAAAAAGATACAAGGTTCTCTCCGTAAAGTAAATAAATTATATGTAGATCTGGCAGGGAGAGTCGCAGAGGTAGAAGAAAGAACAGGGGGGCTGGAAGATGAAATAAAGGGTTGGAAGGAATTTAGGCAGGAACAAGAGAAGACCACTACCGATATGTTATGGAAGATGGAAGATTTTGAGAATAGGCAGCGCAGAAACAACATCAGACTTTTGGGTATTGCGGAAGGAAGAGAAGGGCAGGAAGTTAGAGCCTTTGTCAGAGAGCTTCTCAAGGGTGCAATTCCTGATATAAAAGGTTGGGACTGGGAGTCAGAGATTCAGCGTGCTCATAGGTTCCCTTTCACACAGTGTAAGGGGGATGCTTCAAATAAGCCTAGAGCGATACTTATTTACGTAGGAAACTATCTCTTGAGAGAGGAGATAATGGCGAAGGCGAAACCACAGGCTAAATGTAGGTATAAGGATATTGAATTTTTCGCTAGGCCAGACTTCTGCCATGTAACGGTAGAACGGAGGTGGAGGCTGCGGGAACTGATATCACCATTTCAAAAGATTGGATGCGAGGCATATCTAATGTTCCCCAGCAGATTGAAAGTGGTAAGGGATGGTCAGTTCAAAATTTTCTACTCCGAAATTAAAGCAGCTGAGTTTCTGACATGGTTAAAGGAAAGGAATTCTCAGAATCAATCACAGTCTCACACGCAGGCTGAAAGAGAGCGAGCGGTAGCTCTGGTTCCCAAAGGAAAATAGAAGTTAGAATATGTATATGTCTGTATAAAAATTGAGAAGAAGAACAAAGAATAGAGAAATGCACTGTATGGAAAATGTATATATGCACGCTGTAAGAAGGTTTCACCTTGTTTGTATAGTTTGGTAAAGGAAGGGGGGGGAGGGGTCACGGTGGCCCCGCACAGTCACAGCTGTCACACATAGGTCTTATGGACCTATTTGCCCGTAGGGGGGGTGGGACAGTCAGGGTGGGGGCTCAGGGGGGGGAAAGGGGGGGAGAGGAACAACAACAAAAAAACTGGTATTTTTGCAGAGGTAAAGTGACTTGGAATATAAGGATCAATAAAACAGAGAAACTATGTGAGTTGTATCTGGCTGTTAGCCCAATTTGTTTAAGGAATTATTTTAGTATAGGTAAAACTAAGGATAGATTACCCAGAAAACCAGGATGAGTACTCGAATAATGATGTGGAATGTCTGCGGTTTAAACGATAAACTAAAAAGGCAGAAGGTGGCTGTCTTGATTAAAAGCCTAAGACTAGATTTTTTAATACTCCAAGAGACGCATATACAGGCGTCCGAAATTCAACTGCTTGACCAGCTAGGTCTTACTGTTATAGCACACTCCAGGCAGGGGGCCAGAAACAGGGGGGTGGCTGTAATGGCAAGACAAAGAGACATTACTACCAGGAAAAAATGGGAGGATGCTTGGGGAAGGTGGGCTTTAATAGAATGCTTGATAGGAGAACGGTGGGTAACCCTAGGTTCTATCTATGGGTCTACAGGAGATGATTTGGAAATCTTTGAAGAAATTGATATTGAGCTGGCGACTTGGGCCCCATATGTAGTGATAGGAGGGGATTTTAATATTAACGGCGCAGGGGGATTGGGTCTGGGGCTGGGACCTCCGGTTAGGTATAAAGGAAGGAAGAAAAGAGTGTTCCAAGCAGTTTGTTCCTTAGCTAGGAATAACGGGCTATTGGATGTTTGGGATACTCTTAATCCAGGACAAGACGGCTACACGTACTACTCAGCACCACATAAAGTTAGTGTAAGATTAGATTATTTTTTAATTAGTAGTCAAGGCATAGATGGTGCAGGAATTGAGAGATTACCAAGATTACTCGCGGATCATAATCCCCTAATTGTCACCTTAAAGGGTTTGGCAGTGGCAAGGAGGGTTTCAGAGTGGACATTTGAAAAGGCACTGTTGGAGGATGAGGCATATATTAAGCACATGAAGAGCTGGATAAATGAGTTTATGACAACAAATAGAGATACAGCAGCCGTAGGGATAGTATGGGATTGTTTTAAGGCAGGGGTGAGGGGGGAGACTATTAGCTTTGGGGCTAGGAGAAGGAAACAGGAGAGGGAGAGAAATGATGGATTAAAGAGGGAATTATTATTAGTGGAGGAAGAACTAAGTAATAGACCAGACGAGAGTAGTAATGGAGGTGTATCAGATCCTGTTCGTATGAAGCTCGCGAAACTGCGAATGGAAGCAGAAGAATATATAGCAGTGAAGGCGGCAAAACAATATGTGGTCAACAGAGAGAACTCCTATGAGATGAGTGAAAGGGTTGGTAAAATGTTAGCCATTAGAGTAAGGCAGAAGGTATCACTCGGAGAGATAAAAGCAATAAAGGACAGCGCAGGAGGAATTGTAACAAATGTGAAACAAATAAGAGAAGTCATTAGGAATTTTTATGCAAATTTATATAATGAAACCGATGTAAAAGATCCCAAAGATATAATGGAATATTTGAATCACTATGAAGGGGTTGAGCTGGATGAAATAGAGAAGCACAGGATAGATAACCCACTAGACCAAGAGGAAATAAAAGGTGCTTTGAAGAGTTTACCATCTGGAAAAGCGGCAGGGCCAGACAAGATTCCACTAGAGTTTTACAAGGTGTTCTGGGAGGAGTTAGGGGAAGATATGGTACGTACTATGACACAAGCACAGAAAGGAATGTCAATACCAAACTCCTGGTCCGGGGCTGAAATAGTCGTTATTTTAAAGAAAGGAAAGATACCCACCGAACAGGGATCGTATAGACCAATTACGCTCATGAACACTGACACTAAGGTCTATTCAAAAGCGCTGGCAATAAGATTCGCCAGTGTAATAACACCATTAGTAACTGTTACCCAACACGGATTTATACCTGGACGAGGGACTACGCATCATACACGAAAACTAATAACTCTTATGGATAAAATGGAGGCTAGCGGGGAGCCGTTTTCGGTTTTATTGCTAGACGCTGAAAAAGCATTCGATCGTGTATCCTGGGTATATTTGTGGAGTGTATTGAAAAGAATGGGGTTTGGAAAAGGTTTTCTTACAGCAATAAAGACCTTGTACAGGGACCCAGTAGCCACGATCAGAATAAATTCGGGAACAACGGAACAAGTAAAAATAAATAGGGGTACTAGACAGGGATGCCCGTGTTCCCCGTTACTATTCGCAGTATATTTAGATCCGTTGATACGTAGATTAGAAGCAAATATGAGTATACCTCCAGTGGCGACACCTAGGGGGGACTGTAAGATACTAGCCTACGCCGATGACGTGGCTGTTGTAACACCATTACCCACAGAGGCTATTAGACATGTGGAGTTGGAGGCTAAAGAATTTGGGAAAGTGTCAGGATACTCTCTGAACACTGGAAAAACACAAATTATAAAAAATAATAAGGCTATATGTGAGGATCCACGGGTGGTACAAACAGGAACGTATCTGGGTATAATTATAACTACAGAATTAGGAAAGCTAGTAGAGTTAAATATAGACCCCATTATACGTAAAGTGGGGAAAGAGCTAGATAGACTTAATAACCTACATCTTACACTGGTTGGCAGAGTAAATATCATTAAAATGTTAATACTGCCGAAATTTCTATATCTGTTTAGGACAATTCCGCTGTGGTTTGATAACCTTTGGTTTAAAAAAACTGAAGGAATGATTAATAGATTCATCTGGTCTAAAGGCAAAACTAGGAGAGCTGCAAGATTTATGGCACTTCCACGGGACAGAGGAGGATGGGCTCTACCGGACCTAAAACTCTACTATTGGGCTGCAGCCTTACAATATATGACAGGGTTAATAGGTGGCGCAGAAGCGGAAGGAGAAGATGACTTGGGTTCATTAGCTATATATGGTATACTGATGGGAGAAGAAGTTAAAAATATATTTTTGAAACATTTTGACACTGCTTATTTTAAAAGAACACGATTCAAGACCATTTTGGGCGCACATAATATTTGGAAGGGGTTTGTGAAGAAATTTGGACTGGGGAAATTTAATAGATACACGAGGATAAGAGAGAATACACTATTCCCTGAAGATATATTCTCTGACTTAGTGTATACAGAATGGTATCGAAAAGGGATAATAAAAGTGGGGGATCTGATGGCCCCACAGGGGATGAAACAATTTACAAACTTACAGGCGGAATATGATTTGTCAACAAGACACTTTTTTAAATATTTACAAGTAAGAAGTTTCCTTCAAAATAAAAGGGGGGAGGGAGAGGATTTGAGAAAAATTGTATACTGGAGGTAATACATAATGGAGCAGACTGTACAATCAGAAGGTTCTACGCAGAGCTACTCGAATCCAAAACAGATGACATGGTTAAATGGGGGCAAAATTGGTCGGTGAAGTTGGGCATAGAGCAGGAGTGCTTTAATATATCAGTAGAATTAGGAAAGAATATTTTGTGCTCTGCGTCGCTGCAGGCTCAGCACTATAAAACGATTTTTCGGTTATATTACACTCCAGCAAAACTTGCACAATGGGGAGCGACTACTGGCATAAATTTTCCTAGATGCAGAAACTTAGAGGCAGATGTTATTCATATTTTTGCAACATGCCCATGTCTTGTGACAATATTGAAAGAGATAGAAACATTTTTTCAAAGGGCATTGAAATTATCTATCAATTTAACACCTGCAATTATTTTATTGGGGGTAGACTCGGATAATGAATACGAAGAGGGCAACTACTTCATCTTTGTTGCCATGGCAGTCTTTAGATTATGTATTGCCTCAGCCTGGCTAGAACAATCTCCACCAGTATTCCAACAATGGTTAGCCAAGCTCCTAAGTATATATAATCTTGAAAAAGCAATATATTCTAGAAGAGGAAAGAATGCAAGGAAACTAGGATTGAAAATATGGGAGCCAATAACGAATTGGAAGGAAGAAGTATAAAATGTATATAAAGTGTATATAACATGTATATAATGTCCAAAAGGATATAGGGATATAAGGGAGGGGCACTGGTATCAATACGAAATAAAGTGATGTATAATTTGTTTATATGTAAATATGTAAGTTCAAACGGATTGGTTGACTTTGAGCTCAGTATGGATTGTGTGAATATTAAGGTATGAAGGAGGAGTTTTCAGGTGTAATATAAGATATAATGTGTCATATGATGTGTATACTTTAAGTTTATATATTTGTTTTTCTTACTCCCATGGTGGAAGCATTTTTGAGTTACTTTTGGAATCTGTTCCTCACCCCCTCTCTGTTCCAGAGGGGGAAAAGTAATTGTAAAAACTTGTTAATAAAGAGATTTAAAAAAAAAAAAAGGGAATACGGACAACCCTATTGATGTCGATTTTTCATTATTGATTATTGTAAAGAAATGGCGACACCCCCCTTTAGCAGATTAACTAAATCTTTGCGTAATTTGGGCATAAAAGTTATATTATTGGAAGTAGATGGTTATAGTTCTGGTTAATTTCCATTCAGAATGTCCTACACAGCACCACTCTAGATAAATATGCTGCCTTGGGACTATTCGCACAACAGACCGCTACTGACCATTGTTCCTTCTGTTTTAATAAAAAATGTTTTAAGGTGTTTACTGTTTTTGTTGCGATGTATATATTTATAAGTTATTAAAGTGTTATAATCCTACTACTTTGTTAGAGTGCTATATATTTTTAATGTGACACATAATTGTGAAGACTTTGATGTACAAAAAGGCATCCCTGGAATCTTCTGCTTCAGGCTCGGTCCCACACACCCTCACAGTGAGAATCCCCTCTCCAATCACAATACAGGATGGTTATCAGATTGTAGGAACGCGTGTAGTGTGACGGATCTCATCGGGTGGGGGCCTTGATCTACTGTAACTCCTTTGAAGAGGGGTGATTCTTTACAGTTGAGGCCATAAACTACATCGGCAGGGCTAGGTGATAGCCTGGGACCGGCCTGGACAATCGGACACAGAGGAAGAGGAGTGCCAGAGGGTGCGGTAGTGAATAGGGTGAAAGGGAGGTGTCGGACGGGCACAGGGTGTGATTCTCAAGGAAGAGCAGCGCAAATGGGGGGAGGTTTATGGCCCATGCATAAGACAGAGAACAGGGGTGACCAGTGCGTGGGGGAGATGCTTGCAAGGGTGGGGAGCCATGCTGAGGATCGGCAGCGTGCAGAGAGTGGGTCTGGTCAAAGCATCTAAAATGGCTGCCGTGCACGACAAAAGTGTGGCATTGGAAAAAAAGCAAGATGGCACACACAATGTTTATCAATACGGATTAATTTATAACAATAATTTTTAACAATATATTTACTCGCAGTGTCAAAATGGCGGTCAACACTTCCTGATTTCCTTCGAATCGAACGTCAACAGACGTCACGCAGCAGCAAAAAAAAAAAAAAAAAACGCTCACGCGCAGCCGCTGGAAGACAAGTATCAACATATATGAGCCTCCTCAACCACCCTCAGAAAACATAGGGGGTCAGGATACGTCTCCCGTACCCCCTTATACCCATTTCTCACATTGTTTTTCCTCCATCTTGTAATGTAATTAAATCGAAACACAAAATGGCGAATTCCCGTTTCGCTACCAGTTTGCGACCCGGTTCGCGAACCGGGAAGCGATTCTACCGCGAAAAATTACTTTTTTTTTATTTGCCCCACGGGACCCTTTAATAACCCCAACATCATTCCTAGGGGGTCAAGAGGGGTCTACCTTGCCCCCTTTCATTAAATTCCCCCTTCGTTTTTCTCCTCCTCTTGTCTCTCGATCCTACCGAGAGACAAGATGGCGGCCGCACGGGACTCTTTAGAATGTTGACAGACACCGGAGAGCCAATCAGCTTCGCTTCGCAAAGCTCCGTTACGCGAAAAGTACGCGATCTGGAGCGCTATCCGGGACGCTGTCACAGATAGATCTGTTTTTTTAAACGTTAATTTCTCGAAATCCACTGGAGCACAAATATTGAGACCCGGCAAAGGCGCATCGGGCTAACAGTCCCTACAATTTTTCGTGTAAATCCATTCAGCCGTTCGAGCTAAAAGTGAGGCCAAACGCCCTATGGAAAAATGAATGGGAAAAACGCGTTTTGGGACCCCCCTTTTTTCTCGCCCCCCCCTTGACGAAACCCCCCCAAATTTTCAGGGGCTGCTCAGAAACAAAATGTGCCATTTTCCTGAAACGCCAAAGTTATTAGACATAGAATTTTCAAAAGTTCCATAGAGAAAAAATCCTAACTATATATACCTACTGGCGACCCATGTTAATTTCTATAGGGCGGTCAAACTCACTTTTAGCCCGAACGGCTGAATGGATTTCCACCAAACTTTGCAAAATTGTAGGGACTGGTAGCCCGATGTGCCTTTGCTATGTCTCAAGATATGTGCTCCAGTGGATTTTGAGTAATTTAGGTTCAAAAAAATATATATATCTATGGCAGCGCCCCGTTACACACACCGGGGCGCATACCGGACGCGCCATGCGACTTGCGCACGGAAAGCTGATTGGCTTTCGGGTGTCTGTAAACATTCGAAACAGTCCGGAGCGGCCGCCATCTTGTGTCTCGGTAGGATCGAGACACAAGAGGTGGCCAAAACAAAGGGGGAAATGACGATAAGGGGGCAGGGATAGACCCCCCGTGACCCCCTAGGTTTGATGTGGGGGCTATAAAAGGGCCCCGGGGGCAATAAAAAAAAAAATCGTTTTACGCGGGGGGAGCACCCGGTACGCGCACCGGGGAGCGGACTGGGGAGCGTACCGGGGGGCGTACCATGGGGAAAAAAGAATGATAGACTTTTCAAAAATTGTATGTTTATTAATTGTTCTTTTTGTTGTTTTTTTTTTGTTTATTAAGTACCAACATGTAGGTACAAATGCAGAGTCTAAAATGTAATATACACCATCTCCTTTGTAGATATCTTGCATGTTGTTACAGAAGTTATTGTGGTATATGGAATTCACACCATAGTCTGTCAGGAAAGCAGAAACAACATGGAGGCAGGAGATGATAAAGAGATGTTAAATACACATTGGAGATAATATAGTGGGAGAAAAGAAGTAACTATGAGCAAACTTACTATGTAACACAAATAGTTGGACAGTATACTATAAGTCTCACTTTATATTATAAACATTTTAGAACTACTTGATGAATTACATATAAAAATGAATAATGGCTCGAACAATTTTTGATTATTAAATATTAATTTATTCTTCTGATTCTTTTTCATAATCTAATAAAACTTCTAACAATATATTGTCTGGAATGTCCTCATTTTCATTCTGTGATTCCATTGATTCCACACACTGAACTAATTCATGGTCCAGCAACTCATCCATAAAATCAAAGTTATCATTCTCAGCAATTTTTTCTTCTGTGTTGTTGTCCAAAACAATTTCAAAAGAAATATCCTATTCTCCTTCCATTTTGTTGCTGTAAATTGCATAAAAGATAAATTTATCAGTAGAGATAGGGCACTGTTGTGTTTAAGTTCAGACAGGTAGTTTGGATTTTTTAAGAGTGAAGTTATCTTTGGGCAGTGTATGGTATCAGGCTGGAATTAGAAATATAAAAAAGTATATGTGATAAAGCCTAAGTAAATGTATAATTACACAAGGGAAGCCTAACTCAATCCATAACTGTCACAGAGAAGCCTATCTCAATCTATAACTATTACAGAGGGATTGTATATAACTAACAGAATATTCTTTCTCAAATTAACTTAAAGTGCACAACATACTTCACTTTCCAAAATAACAACTTACATTTGAGAAAGCAGTTGAAGTTCTCAGTGTAATTTCTTTTCAAATGTACTTCAGGAAGTGGTAGTCAAAATGGCTGTGTTTCTCTCTCTTTTTTTATATATATTCATGTACATAACCAATCAAATGTCAGGAAATAATCGTAGAAAATGAAAGTAACTTTTTAATTGGTTGTAAATTCTAACACTTCATATGTGTTTTGGTCATGTAATTTACCTCAGGATATTTAGACAGGCCTACAGCCTATATGGCCGGGATGCCCGTCACCCCCTCCCAACACAATCCCCAAGGATGGGAAGTCGGACGCAGTTCTGAACTTTTGGAAGGCGGGAGGGAGTCACCCTCCCGGCCGTATTTATTAAAATATGAAACAAAAATTAAAACATTAAATAAAAAGTTTCATAATCATGTACAATTTTACATTTATTACATTTCGATGAAGACATGTTATTTGGCTAACCTTAACAAATCTCTAATACAAAGGTTTCCTAGCCGAGTGTAACATCCTGCAAATGCATACATTCTAAATTAAAATTGTACATCCTAGCATTAAGGGCCAACGGTAAGGTCTTAACCGGTGTCAGATCCCTACTACCAAAACTGTCGCCCTCACAGTGTGAATGGCGCATGCGCAGAGGACTGTACCCTCATTGCCAACTGTTATTTCCCTTGTCTTGTTGGGGGCCCCCTCTTTCCGCTCGACGCCATCTTAAAGGTCGTCTGAGCTCCCGTGTGAGGTATCTGTAGGAAGGACAGCGTGGACTCCCCCCATCCCCACACTCTCCATCCGCCGTCGCGGATATCCGGGCCCCGGGAAGGTCGTAGGAGGGGCATATAGCCGCCTCCTCCCCTGGAAGGGGCCTATGGCCGTCTTCCCTTAGGTGACCCATCCTTAGTGGGTTCCGCCTCTGTGAGAAGTTGGCCTGGTATATAATGCTCACTAGTTCTAGTGATCACTTTGTACCATGCCAAGCAACCCTTATGATGATGGTTGTAATTCAACCTTGTAGACCAGTTATCCTATTGGTAACGTGGACAAAGCAGTCTTAGGCTAAACTCTGAAAGGCATGTGAAGCCAGCTGTTATACCATACACAACCCCCTTGAATACCAAATGAAAGGGACACCACACAGATATATATTGAAAATATATATTGATTTATTAACTATAAAATCCCCTGGACTCTTTATGAGCACAGAAGCACAAGCGTAAAATCACAAGACAGTTTAAAATACACAAAAGTTGCACAATATGGATGAGCCCTAGGGGCCACCTAAACCATATACTAAATAAGTGGTATAAGAGATACCAGGAGGAAAGTGAAGAGGCCTAGGGCCTTGGGAATCGCTGGAGCTATTCGAGACTGGAGTTAACTAAGTCGGGAAAGGCCCACGGGACTCGGGTGCAGTGTTCAAAGTGCACGCACTTCTCAATACAAAGTCTATGGTGCGTAAAAAGCACAAAGTTAGAAAGTTAGGAACCTTCCGAGTGACCTACGGAGCTGAAACTTAAAACACAGGCCCTTGGGATGTGTACCAGTGCAGGAGCACCGGCGGAGCTGAGTTACCTCACCCACAGGAAGCGGGTGCACAGGGTCGAAGATGTGTCGGGTTTCGTCACGCTGGTCGATGGTGCTTGGAGCAGGAGATGCTGCAGGCGGCTCGATGAGAAGAGTTCCGGTGGATCCAAGGGTGGATCTGAAGATGTGAAGACCTGAAAGCAGAGGGGACAGTGTTCAAAGTCACTAGCCAGTGACTGCCGTGGAACCAGAGTGGAACCAGGTGATGTCGGGTGCAAACAGGCGTTGTCGGGTAGCTTCTTTCTGCAGCCACGTGGATACCCGGGGTCGAGGACGTCCAGGAGTCGGTCACGAGCTGTCCTACGTAGGCCTCTCGCTGTTGGCGGTGTCGGCGACCTGATCGGAGCAAACAGGCCTTGGCAAATGCAAGCCACGCAGGAGTTGAAAGATGCTGTTCACTCGGACCAGCAAGGTCAGAGCGGGTGCTCCTTTTCACAGGAGCTTGGGTAGGTCTGGAGCAACCAGACCTGCTGTTTAAATCTTCGGGTTCGTCGCCAAGATGGCCGCTGGCCGCGTGGCTAGTGGCCGGGATGGCGCGTCGAGTGGCACAGTGCAAAAGGGCCCCACGCAGATCGTGGAGATGCTGGGGGGCTGATCTTCGGTGCAAGGGCTGCTCGGTGGTGGGGGTTCTCAATCCCCAAAGCACAACGTCGAGGATGCCTCAGAAGCTGCGCAGTCAGCTTTTCGGGTGTCTTTCAAGAGGTCCGGTCCCACGTCACTCGGTGCCTCCACGGGTCCCTTCTTTGCAGGGACTGTGGATCGGGCTCTGAGAGGTCTGGGAATCTGGTTCTTGTCGGGCTCTGGGCTCGGGCTCCGGCGGGAGGCGGCGGCAAAGCAGACGTCGAGTTGCTGGTTGGTACCTGTGTTCACAGGGTGGTCACTCCTTGGCCACAAGGGAGATTCTTCTTCAGTCTTCTGTGCAGCAGAATGTCGAAGTCCAGTCTTCTTCTTAGTTTAAGTTGATTTCGGGATGATCTGCTGTGCAATGGCACTGCTCCCTCTCTTATTCCCAATCTGAGGGGTGGATCACCTACTAGGTCCCTCCCCTATGGGTGGGACCAGGAAGGGGGGTGGTTACACCCCCTCTCCTTTGTCCAGCTCCTCGCCAGGACTGGGGCTGGAAAGCCCCAGAACCGGTTTGGGCTGGCTTATGCACAGGGACACCTTGTGTGCCCCAGGCATGTCTCAATCTATTCAGCCCTGTCCTACCCAATACACAAAACCCTGTCTGGGGTGGTGCTCGCACCTCCCCAGGCAGGAAACCCTTTGTCCAGGCCCTCCTCGCTGGAAGGACTCCCAGCAGCAGGAGGTCAGACATGTGTCTGTGGTGGCAGCATCCATTTTGTGATGCTGAGGCTCTGGTTAACTTTAACCGGGGTTAAGGCTACACACATGTCGTGTCCCTCTAGAAGGGTGGAATGCTATCCCCGTCGCCAGAACTGGCGAGGGGATAGTATTCCAATTCGTATGACACCTTACTCGACATGTTTTGATAAAGCCAAACCAAAGATAGCAAATAACCGCGAGGATTATAATGCACTTAAGAGTATATGGTATGGCAATATCCCGGAACAGCTTAGGGAGTGGTTCCCGACAGCTGCAGACAGGCTCAGCTCATGCTAGAGCACCATCTCACATATTTCCAAGCACTCTGCCTCCAGGATTGATGAGGCCTTCCATAGGAGTGGCTGATAGGAACATATGTGTCCAGTTTAGGGTTAGGCACAGGCATACTGTACCTAAGTAAGAGGTGATTACACCAACTTACCCCAGCTGAGTGATCAGCCAGTTGTGTCAAATATGGAGGCCAGGCCAGGGGTGGCACAATACATGCTGCAGCCCCTGGTAGGCCTTGGCTACACCTATGCCCTGGGTACCTATGGTACACTGTTACAGGGGCCTATAAGGTGAACCAATTCCAATTGTGTTATGCACCTAAGGTACATGGAGTCCATTTTAAGGAGAGAGCAATCAGCCTGGGGCCCTGAATAGCAGGATCCCAGGCCAACTAAGTCAAAAACCAGCTAAACACCAGGCAAAAAGTTTGGGGGTAACCATAGTCAGATATCCACCTTCCTACATAACCCCCCCCCAAACGAAAGGAGATAAGGCTATCCTTGACCAGGTAAGCCTATATTGCCTAAGTGGCCATATAAGGAAGTACCAGCTCTGGCTTGGTAACCCCCTGTTTCATGGTCCACTAAGCAATCCCTCACCCTAAGGGTATCTGAGGGTCTCCACCATAGGGAATCTCTACCTGTGGTGTGTCTTTGCAAAGTCAAAGGCTGGTGTTGAGATGGAGTACTGAAGTGAGTCTCCTCTGTAGGGCTCAGCTTCCTCCAATCACTCTCCATCATGTGTGCCTTTCTTTCTTTGACTGAGTTGCACTGTGCTCTCAGGGTCAACCTCTGGCTACCTAAAGCTGGAGGCTGAGTCCCTCTGTTTGGCTTACTGGAGGGACAGTTCAGGTTTGGGCCCTTAGGGTCCCAGGTTTGGCTGTGCCCAACAATATCCATCTGGGGGAGGTCCCTAACTACTTTTAAGGGGGATCCCTCAGGAGTTTTTAAAGTTTGCACCTCACTAGGGCTACTAGTTTCGGTGCCCCTAATCTGTTGATGGGGGTGCTTTATTTGACAGGGGGCCCTTTGGGTCTCACTGTCCTTCTTGTCCTCTGCAGCCCTGGTCTGAGTAAGGCAAGGTAGAGAGGGGCAGGTTACCTGCTCCAGACTGGGTTCCACCTGAGAAGGGTCCACTGCCATCAGAGGCTCTGTCGGGCCAGGCCTAACAACCTCTGGGACAGTTCCTTCATCAGGGGTAAGATCAGTTCCCTGAGGAGGCTGATCCTTTCCTAAAGTCTGGTGGGAGGGAGATTTCTCTTCCTCCTCAATGCTCTCTGTTTGGGTGGAGTGATCCATCATTTCAGGCTTCACTACCCATGTATCAGTTTGAGTTTGGGCTGTGGCCATCACAGCCCCACCAACCTTTTCAGGAGGAGACTCAGTTTGGGTATGGGCTGTTACTAGTACAGCCCTGCTACTCTTTTCAGGAGGGAAGTTATCTAAAGATGGGGCTGAGGTTTGCTCAGCCCTCCCAACCTTTTCAGGAAGGACATCTTGAATTGGGGCTGTAGCCATTACAGCCCCACTAACCTTTCCATGGAGATTTACCATTCTAGAATGGGTTTGCTGTTCAACCTCAGCCCAGGCTGAGATTTCCAAATCATTACCCAGTAGGCAATCTACAGGCAAGTTTGCTGACACTGCCACTCTCTTTGAGCCAGTGACACCTCCCCAGCTAAGATTGACTACTGCCATGGGATGATTGGTTTCTATGCCATCAATGTTTGTCACCTGATATCTGGCATCAGGTAAAAGTTGCCTTGAGGGGACTAGACATTCAGCCACCATGGTGATGCTAGCCCCTGTGTCTCTGAAGGCCTCAACTTTCAAGTCATTGATGAGGGGTTCCTGTCTATACTTGCTCAAAGTGTTTGGGCAAGCAGTGAAATTGGCAAACCCCATGCCAGTCTCATAGACAAGAGTATCTGAGTTAGGGGACCTGGATAGGCCAGAGTCCACCTGTCCTCCAAAAGTAAACCCACCCAAATTCTTGGGGGTGCTCCCACCACCTGGGGGACCACTGCTAACAGTGACAGGAGGTGTTGGAGCCTTACCTGGAGGTATATTCTCCTTATTGCCATTCTTGGGACAACAGCTATCTGTTTTGTAATGCCCCACCTGTTTACAGGTATGACAATAAGGATTTTTCTGGGTTGTAGAAGTGTCTTGGGACCCACCCCCATTCTTGGAGTTTTGGGGCCCTGGGGAAGTCTTTTCCTTACTTTTATCCCCACCCTTCTCTTGAGGCTTGGTAGTCTCTTTCTTTTGGTCACCACCCTGGTTCTTAGGCCTGATCCTGGTTCTGACCCATTTGTCTGCCCTCCTACCCAATTCTTGTGGGGAGGTCAGATCAGAGTCAACCAGGTGCTGATGTAGAAGCTGATTTTGACAATTACTTAAGATTTGCTCTCTCATAATTAAATTATGCAATCCTGTATAGTCAGTAACCTTACTTCCCAGCAACCAGCCCTCCAGAGCCTTAGTGGCACATTCAACAAATTCAGACCAGTCCTGAGTCTGTGTCTTCTGGGTATCTCTGAACATTAACCTGTACTGTTCAGTGGTTAAGCCCAACCCATCAATCAGAGCACTCTTCAGGACCATGTAGTTTCTAGAATCCCCATCACTAACTGTGAGGAGTCTGTCTCTGCCTCTACCTTCAAAGGAGAGCCACAAGATTGCTGCCCACTGCTCCTGAGGGATCTGCTGTACTCTGCAGGCTCTCTCCATTGCAGTAATCCATTTATGGATATCATCCCCAGCTTTGTAGGGGGGCACAATCTTACTCAGGTTTCTTGTATCAAAAGACCTGTCTTTATCCTTCTGGATAGTGCTGCCACCAGTGGATCCTAATCCACTCTCTCTAGGCTGTCTTGCTCTAGCAAGTTTCTCCTTAGCCAGGGCAACCTCTAACTCTTGCCTCTGGATCCTAAGCTCAGCCTCTCTCATCTTGGCCTCATGTTCCCTTCTCTGAGGGCTAGTCATCTCCTTTCTGGAGTGACCATGAGAGCCTCTAGAGACATGGGAGGTGTTGGATTCACCTGAGTGATGCCTTCTCCTCCTATGGCCCTGGTTAAGTCCACCTGGGGGTCTGAATGGGTTGTTACCTGATTCATTCCCAAGTTGACTTAAGTTAGCCTGGTTCAGTCTACTGACCAGCACCTGACTATCTCTGTCATCATCTGACTCACTGCTTTCCACCTCCTCCTCCTCTTCTTCTTCTTCCTCTTCATCTACCTGAGGAGCTCCAGTGGTGGAGGCTTCCTCATCTACTAGGATGATAGGGGTAGGGGTGTCTACAGTGTCATCCTCTGAAGGATGGCCTCCTTCAGCATTCCCTGTGGGGTTTGCTTTAGAGGTCTTTAGAGCCTCAGACTGATCCAAGAGCTCTCTTAGGTGGTCTGTAGTAGGGGTAGGCCCTGTCTTCAGACCCCTTAAGACACAAAGCTGTCTTAATTCCTTAAAAGGAAAAATAGCAAACTGGGATGGTGCCCTTGGAGGGTCACTCTCAACAGGAGTAAGTCCACTGGACCCCTCTGTTCCAGACATTGCTCTAGTGTGGGTGGATGTGTTGCAATCTACCTACACTGGTGTTTACCTACTAAACCTATCTAGTAGTTGTAGCTAGGGTGTGCTACTCCCTTTGCTCTACAACAACTAAGTTCAGTAGAACTTAAGTATACTAGTCTTGTTTTATATGTACCTAGCAGGTACCTGTATGATCTTTCAAATGATAATCTCAAAGATTGTAATGGTAAAACAACAGCAAGCTCAGATCCCACCGCTGCCACCAATGTGAGAAGTTGGCCTGGTATATAATGCTCACTAGTTCTAGTGATCACTTTGTACCATGCCAAGCAACCCTTATGATGATGGTTGTAATTCAACCTTGTAGACCAGTTATCCTATTGGTAACGTGGACAAAGCAGTCTTAGGCTAAACTCTGAAAGGCATGTGAAGCCAGCTGTTATACCATACACAACCCCCTTGAATACCAAATGAAAGGGACACCACACAGATATATATTGAAAATATATATTGATTTATTAACTATAAAATCCCCTGGACTCTTTATGAGCACAGAAGCACAAGCGTAAAATCACAAGACAGTTTAAAATACACAAAAGTTGCACAATATGGATGAGCCCTAGGGGCCACCTAAACCATATACTAAATAAGTGGTATAAGAGATACCAGGAGGAAAGTGAAGAGGCCTAGGGCCTTGGGAATCGCTGGAGCTATTCGAGACTGGAGTTAACTAAGTCGGGAAAGGCCCACGGGACTCGGGTGCAGTGTTCAAAGTGCACGCACTTCTCAATACAAAGTCTATGGTGCGTAAAAAGCACAAAGTTAGAAAGTTAGGAACCTTCCGAGTGACCTACGGAGCTGAAACTTAAAACACAGGCCCTTGGGATGTGTACCAGTGCAGGAGCACCGGCGGAGCTGAGTTACCTCACCCACAGGAAGCGGGTGCACAGGGTCGAAGATGTGTCGGGTTTCGTCACGCTGGTCGATGGTGCTTGGAGCAGGAGATGCTGCAGGCGGCTCGATGAGAAGAGTTCCGGTGGATCCAAGGGTGGATCTGAAGATGTGAAGACCTGAAAGCAGAGGGGACAGTGTTCAAAGTCACTAGCCAGTGACTGCCGTGGAACCAGAGTGGAACCAGGTGATGTCGGGTGCAAACAGGCGTTGTCGGGTAGCTTCTTTCTGCAGCCACGTGGATACCCGGGGTCGAGGACGTCCAGGAGTCGGTCACGAGCTGTCCTACGTAGGCCTCTCGCTGTTGGCGGTGTCGGCGACCTGATCGGAGCAAACAGGCCTTGGCAAATGCAAGCCACGCAGGAGTTGAAAGATGCTGTTCACTCGGACCAGCAAGGTCAGAGCGGGTGCTCCTTTTCACAGGAGCTTGGGTAGGTCTGGAGCAACCAGACCTGCTGTTTAAATCTTCGGGTTCGTCGCCAAGATGGCCGCTGGCCGCGTGGCTAGTGGCCGGGATGGCGCGTCGAGTGGCACAGTGCAAAAGGGCCCCACGCAGATCGTGGAGATGCTGGGGGGCTGATCTTCGGTGCAAGGGCTGCTCGGTGGTGGGGGTTCTCAATCCCCAAAGCACAACGTCGAGGATGCCTCAGAAGCTGCGCAGTCAGCTTTTCGGGTGTCTTTCAAGAGGTCCGGTCCCACGTCACTCGGTGCCTCCACGGGTCCCTTCTTTGCAGGGACTGTGGATCGGGCTCTGAGAGGTCTGGGAATCTGGTTCTTGTCGGGCTCTGGGCTCGGGCTCCGGCGGGAGGCGGCGGCAAAGCAGACGTCGAGTTGCTGGTTGGTACCTGTGTTCACAGGGTGGTCACTCCTTGGCCACAAGGGAGATTCTTCTTCAGTCTTCTGTGCAGCAGAATGTCGAAGTCCAGTCTTCTTCTTAGTTTAAGTTGATTTCGGGATGATCTGCTGTGCAATGGCACTGCTCCCTCTCTTATTCCCAATCTGAGGGGTGGATCACCTACTAGGTCCCTCCCCTATGGGTGGGACCAGGAAGGGGGGTGGTTACACCCCCTCTCCTTTGTCCAGCTCCTCGCCAGGACTGGGGCTGGAAAGCCCCAGAACCGGTTTGGGCTGGCTTATGCACAGGGACACCTTGTGTGCCCCAGGCATGTCTCAATCTATTCAGCCCTGTCCTACCCAATACACAAAACCCTGTCTGGGGTGGTGCTCGCACCTCCCCAGGCAGGAAACCCTTTGTCCAGGCCCTCCTCGCTGGAAGGACTCCCAGCAGCAGGAGGTCAGACATGTGTCTGTGGTGGCAGCATCCATTTTGTGATGCTGAGGCTCTGGTTAACTTTAACCGGGGTTAAGGCTACACACATGTCGTGTCCCTCTAGAAGGGTGGAATGCTATCCCCGTCGCCAGAACTGGCGAGGGGATAGTATTCCAATTCGTATGACACCTTACTCGACATGTTTTGATAAAGCCAAACCAAAGATAGCAAATAACCGCGAGGATTATAATGCACTTAAGAGTATATGGTATGGCAATATCCCGGAACAGCTTAGGGAGTGGTTCCCGACAGCTGCAGACAGGCTCAGCTCATGCTAGAGCACCATCTCACATATTTCCAAGCACTCTGCCTCCAGGATTGATGAGGCCTTCCATAGGAGTGGCTGATAGGAACATATGTGTCCAGTTTAGGGTTAGGCACAGGCATACTGTACCTAAGTAAGAGGTGATTACACCAACTTACCCCAGCTGAGTGATCAGCCAGTTGTGTCAAATATGGAGGCCAGGCCAGGGGTGGCACAATACATGCTGCAGCCCCTGGTAGGCCTTGGCTACACCTATGCCCTGGGTACCTATGGTACACTGTTACAGGGGCCTATAAGGTGAACCAATTCCAATTGTGTTATGCACCTAAGGTACATGGAGTCCATTTTAAGGAGAGAGCAATCAGCCTGGGGCCCTGAATAGCAGGATCCCAGGCCAACTAAGTCAAAAACCAGCTAAACACCAGGCAAAAAGTTTGGGGGTAACCATAGTCAGATATCCACCTTCCTACAGCCTCCCAGTGGGAGGGGCCAATGGCCGCCTCCCCCCGGGCGCTCCCATCCATATTGGGTGGCGCCCCACTCTAGGGACCTTGAAATTACTGCTCACCGATCATGACCTTACCGCCACAGGCCGGACAGTTGACCGGCTATCCGGCCCCCCCCAGACTCCTCCTGAAGGTCATGCTTCCTCAAACCCCTTAGCCATGCTATGAAGTCTCCTATGAGTAAAACATTCCCCTCCAGGGCCAGGTGAACCCCATCATTTAGATACATGTGATCACCCCGAATACACCCATGAGGAA
Organism: Lissotriton vulgaris; assembly: GCF_964263255.1. NCBI lineage: Eukaryota > Metazoa > Chordata > Amphibia > Caudata > Salamandridae > Lissotriton > Lissotriton vulgaris. The sequence continues at coordinate 1,409,233,994 of NC_141691.1, read as the reverse complement.
TACTATGCAACTGTGCAGAGCGAAACAATCTACCAATTTTATTGTTAACCTTCTTCACCGAATGGTTCAGTGCTGACACCGAAAGGCCCCCCGCCATACTTTTCTGGGAATCATGTGGGACAAGGCAATCGTGCACCCCGGGATTCTTTTTGCCAACCAGCTAACGGCAGACAAAACTCGCTCGAACAATACTCGTCTACCCAGAGTCACCAAGTCATTGCCCCCCAGGTGTACTATGACTACAGATGGCGGTGACCTCCGCCGCCCTAAGAGACCCTCAACAAAAGATTCGAATTGGTCAATACAGAGCCCGCCCCTTCCGTGGAAGGCCACTCTGTACCCGTATTCCCCAGCTGCGCGAGTTGCGTCACCTGCTTTGAATACGTCCCCGGCCCGCTTCACGTATGAGTGGCCCACGACCCACACCACTCTCTCCTCAGACGGTGATCCATGACCGCTGGTCTCCTGGTACTGGGTCGACTGCAAATTACGCCCCGCATGACATGCTCGCGAAACTGTAATTCAAACAAAAGACAAGAAGCGTGAGTGCCTGTCAATTGACTTACAACATGTGCAATCGCACATACCTTTTGAAGCAATTCGAGGACCATTGTCCCAACTGCTTTACTTCATCCGCACTCTGACCCCTGGCTGTAGCCTCAGTAGCCACCCCTATCCTAAAGGAGTGGGTCCCGAAATCGCTCGGGTCCATGCCTGCGGCAGCCATTGTCAGCGCCAGCACCCTCTGAAACTGAAACCTCGTCAGTGGGGTGCCATCCCTGTGCCTCAGCAAACTTCCCCCCCACGTAGCAGCCCTCAGTGCCAAGTATTCCTCTATACACAGTATTGGGCACGTGGGGGACCCTCGCATGCGCTGCACAATAACACTGTTTCCCGTAGCCCCCTGGTCGGTCTTGGACCTGGCTATCATTACTACCATCGAATCACCCCTAATTAGTACGTGATTCCTGCACCGGCCTCCCTCAACGTCTTTTTTATTCTAAGCAACCAGTTCGCTCACCCGCATCGCCCCATGGAACGCTAATGCGAAAGCTGCCCGGAACAAAACCGCCTTGAATTGGGAAGAGCATGTCTCGACTAATTTCGCCATAAGTAGGGACAACCTTTCTCATCCTGCTTGCGACCCTCAAGGCGTTGCCAGCCGCGAAGGGCTTTTCTCGCCAAAAATGAACTTGTTGGGTCTTTAATGCCATGCACCTGCGCCATAAATGAAATGGCCGCCCTGTGCCTACTGGCTGTTGCCACTGATCGGCCTTCTCGGTGTAGAGCTACCAAGAACCCCAGGAAGGACTCCTCCTGACCCCAGTTCTGACTCCCTGTCGGACCCAAAAATGCGCAGTAGGAACGAAACACTCCTTCGTATGCTTTCCTTGTCCTGGGGGCTAAGCTTGCTGCCACGAGGTCTTGTAATCCGGGGCACCGATTAACCAAAGCGATTCAGGGAATGGTGCCGCCACTAGGTCCGCTGTAGGTAGATAACCCCTGAACGCCTGCATATGTGAACGAGAGAGTGCATCAGCTGCATGATTCAGTACGCCCGGCACATGTTTCACCCTGAACTGTACATTCAGTCTCATGCAAAGCAGCACAACTTCCTTCAACAATCTCAAGATCCATTTGCAGCGTGCTGCCTGATTGTTAATGCATTCGACAATAGTCATATTATCAGACCAAAATATCACAGAGCGGTCTCTGAAATCATCCGGCCATGCCATCAGAGCCACAAAAATAGGGAATAGCTCCAGGAACCCAATGTTACTTGTGAGACCGCAGGAGTGCCACCACGCCGGCCATGTTTGCGCCGACCATGGGTTACCAAAGATGGCGCCAAATCCCACGCTCCCCGCCGAGTCAGTCCACAAACCCAGCTCGTCCGAAGACGCTGGCGGCTTGTTCCACACTACTCGACCGTTGAAGTCCGCCAAAAATGCCAACCAAATGCGCATATCCTGGCGAACCTCTGCAGACAGTCTCGTGCGGTGGTGTCCTTCTTTGAGACCAACCATAGCTTGTGCAATAGAGCGTGAAAAGGGGCGGGCCATTGGTATAACTCTCAAGGCAAAGTTAGGCTGACCCAATGTTTGCTGTAACTGGTGCAGGGTCACTTTCTCCTTACCAAGGCAAAGTTCCAGGGAAGCCCTAAATTTAGCTACCTTTCCCACCGGCAAACAGAAACACCCCTCCACAGAATCGAGCTCAATTCCCAGAAACTCCAGTGAAGTAGATGGTCCAACCGTCTTACCTGGTGCCAATGGGACTCCAAACTCCCTCATGAGGATGCAAAAGTCCTGTAGCGCCTGCGCACATTTCGTGTCGCCGGCTGCTCCCAAGAACAGAAAGTCATCTAGATAATGCATAGCATGCCTATGCCCTGTGGCCTCAGTGAATGCCCACTCTAAAAAACAGCTGAATCTTTCAAAATAGGCACAAGAAATGGAGCAACCCATCGGCATGCATTTATCCATGTAATAACTCCCTTGGAAAGCAAAACCTAGCAAACGCTGATCCTGTGGGTGTACCGGGAGCAACCGGAATGCTGATTCGATATCTGATTTTGCCATCAGCGCCCCAGGGCCCTGGAGATTTAACATGGTGACGGCATCAACAAATGATGCATACCGCACCGAACAAACTTCTGGGTCAATAGCATCGTTCACCGAGAAACCCCTTGGAGCAGACAGGTTATGGATCAGCCTAAACTCCCCCAGTTCCTTCTTCGGGACCACCCCTAATGGGGAACAGATGAAATACGCCACTGGCGGGCGCTGAAAAGGCCCTGCCACTCGGCCTAGACTCACTTCTTTCGCAAGTTTTTTCTCTACCACACTTGGATTCTGCTGCGCTGATAGCTGGTTTTTACAAAAAGGTTCCCCTCGAAAATCCCCCGCCGGGATGTGGAAGTCGTATAAGAATCCCTTCCTCAACACCCCAGCGGAGACATGATCAGGGTATTTGTTCAACCAAGGAGTCATAGCCACGAGATCAACGGGTGTAGGCAATTGGTCACAACGATGAGCCTCACTCCTGCTTGGAGCCTCCCTTTCCTCCCCCCCCGTTATTTTTGGATCTACATGAACTCTCCGGGTGTGAGGAATTCCCACAGCCCGCACACACATGCTTGAACCTACATGTTCCTTGCGGTCTGTTACAGTTGCCTCGATTGAAGCCCCAACAGACCCCCCGCTTTCCACCATTCCCGCCGGTCTTCGGCTGGTGATGACCACCGGCGCCTGCTCGAAAGGGCACCGCGGGCTTTTGGCGGGAAACCCCCGACCCACTCCCGCCTGGCGAGGATGTCCCTGCCGTCCCAGGCAGGAGCTGCTTATGCCAAGAAATTGAGTCGAGGCAGTCCCTTGTCAGAGAGGAATCATACTCTTTCGCTTTACGGAATTTCATGTCGTAACCTTTCCATTCGTCCCCCTCATACATTTCATAAAAATCCATTATACAAGTTTGATAACAAGACAGTTCAGTCAATACCTCGGGCTTACGTTCACCAATAATCGCAGTAAACATTGCAAAGGCCTTCGCCCAATTCGTTATCGTCTCCTCCACCCTAAACTCCGCCATCTTGGCGCGCCAGACGCTCGGGTGCCACAGATCTTTCTGTGTTTCAGCATATTCCATCTCTCGATGGTCGGTTAATAACGAAAACATATTGACATACTTGTCTGCCCATATCAATTCTTTCGTGGCAATCGGGATATGTTGTACCACCCTCTCCCGCCTTGAGGGTAATGAGCCCTCCCCCGCCAGCGGCAAAGCGAGCTTACCCGGTTCGGTCGTTGTTCCCGCCGTTTTCTCCCGAGCAGCTGCCGGTCCTTCCGGTATCACCTGTGGGGAAACAAGAGGAAGATTCACCTTTGCGGCATCTCGCGACTGCCGCAACTGCTGGATTAGTAACTTGGCCTCTTCGGCCATGTCTCCGGGCGCCGTAGCACCCCCTGCCTTCTTATTGAGCCATGCGGCCAACTGGGTGGCCAGTTCAGGAGGCATATCCTCATCGTTAGCGGGCGTAATCACAACCGGGATCGGTTGACCCGCGTCTGGGATCGGTACCGGGTCATTAGCTGGATGTGACCGGGGGCACCTCAGGGACCGGAACCTCCCCTGCAACTGCCCTCCTCTTGACCCGTTTCCCTCTACCCTCGGGGACGATTCCCGGCAAGGCCGGGCCTATTACCTTCTTAGGGCTGCCAGGCTTGTTCATTGCAGCCAGTTGCTTTTTGACGACCGCCAAATCTCGACCATGCGCTGGGACTTGTCCGACTTTTTGTTCCATGCCCGCTATTCGGTTCACCAACATGCGTAGCACCTTGTCTGTCTCGGAACCCTTTCCTGCTTTCTTGCCAGACATGGTTTCGATTATCCGCTCCGAGTCGATCAACACGGTCCTGGATTCTGCGCCTTAAGTCACTGAAAGAGAAACACAAGAATTACAAGTTCTCAAAATTGCTGTTTGTTCCGTCGAGGGCTCACGAGCAACGAGTGGGTGCAGCCTTCAGAGCACAGGAACAAGAGGACGCTACTCCGGATTCCCGCTCTATTTATTGTTCTTCGGGAGGGCGTGTACCCTCCTCCGGTACGCCTACTGGGCGTAGTCATCGGTGTAGGTGTCTAGGACAACCCCTCTTGGGCGGGAAAAGGCGCGCCCCGGCTACGCCGCTTCGGGCATACCAGCCGAGACCCGCCCCCCACCCAAAATGGTTTCCCGGGAGGATCGGGGCACCCAACCATACGTTCGGGGGGACCGAGTGGTCGCCCCTTTCCAAAAGTCTCAATGAAATTCCACCAAATTTGGGTAAATGGTAGGGACTGCTATGTAGTAGGGCCTATTCTATATTTGATGAAAGTGTCTCCAGTGGTTTTTCTGTAAATTACTTTCCCACCTTTTTTTAGGGAGCGCTTACCGGTGCTCGCCCCGGTACTCGCACCAACAGCGTTACGGGAGTCCTCCATTTTGTGTTTGGGTACAATCGAGACTCAAGATGGAGGACAAACAACATTGGGAATGGGTAGAAAGGGGCACGGTAGACAGCTCCTGACCCCCTAGGTCTTCTGAGGGGGGCTTAGGAGGCTCATAAAGGCTAAAAAAAAAAAAAAATCATTTTTCACGGGGGGAGCGCCCGGTACGCGCACCGGGAAGCGTACCTGGGAGCGTACCGGGGAGCGTACTTTGGTGAAAAATAGTGAAAAAAGTTAGAAAAAGAAAATCATTATGAGTGATCAGAAGTAGGGTAGCCCTGAAAAGAGCTTTTGGGTTCTGTCGCTGTTTTAGGTTCTAATGCACAGTATTAAATTCAGGAGGAATATTCTATTCCCCTCATCTGAGAAGTGCACACCATCTCCTCTGTAGTTGTCTTGCATGTTGTAACGCAAGTTATTATTGTATATTGAACCCATTCCACAGTCTCTCATGTAAGCAGAAACAGATTTATTCACATGTTTCCGTGCTTTCTCAAATTGTGGACAAAATTGGTTGGACCAGTTCCATTTCTGCCTTTGGCATATATTAGAATATACCAAGGCAGTTTGTGGAAAAAGTGTCATCAATTGATCAAAGGTGACCTTTAAAAGCATTTCCAGTTCAACCCCAGTCATAGTGCCCAAGTCATTTCCTCCACAGTGCACTATTAAAAGGTCAGGGTTTGGCAGATGCAAAAAGGTTTTCACTAATGTTATCAATTGGTGACATCTCAATCCTCTCTGGCCAATCCACTTGATTTCCACATTTGATAAATCAAGGTTGTGAAAATTTCTGCTAGCTGCATACATTTGAGCCCAGTGGATCCAGCTATGTCCAATATTCCAAACAGAATACACAGAGAGAGAAGGTTCTGGTGCAGTCAGATGAAGTGTGGGAATGAAATGGCAGTTGGAACAGTAAGAGTTTACAAAAAAATAATTGTGGAGTTTCCCTGCTCTTGAATCACAAGCAATGATTTGTGGATTCAGATAGTTAAAAACTGAAAATTAGGGTGCATGGTTGTGTTGTGTGAAAGAAGCAATTTGAATGGTTAAGAAAAAGTCAATTAAAGCAATAATGCCCTGGATAAGCTGGTGTATTGAGAGGTCAAACATTCAGTTAGGAGGGAGTTGCTATGGTAACAGATAGAAAGGTCTGAGAGGGGGAAGGGTGTTGGTTTGAAAATAGTGAGGGAAGAGTTTTGATTGGTTGAAATGAGGTATATGTGTGTAGAATTAGAGGTTATCAGTGCCATTAATGGTTGCAGTGCCTGGAGAACATACCTTTTGCTCTGCTAAAGAAATATTGGTGTGTGTATCTGACACTGTTCTTAATCTCCCAAAGCATTTGTAAAGGTAAGTAATGATTCATTTAATTTAGATAGAGACTTATTTGCTCTATGGAGAAGATTTGGAAGCAGATAGTGAAGTTTCAGTAGTAAAATTGAATGCTTGTACATAAAACGTGTGCTGTGTTTGTAAAAAGTTATTTAAAAAACGATTTTGGGGTAAAAGAATGCCTTTTATATTTTTGAGAAGCAATTAATAGTGTCTGCCTCTGTCTTTGCTATGTATATTTGCAAGATAAGGGATTTGTATTTTGTGAAACAGTGAGGTTTCAGTAGTGAAATTGAATGCTTTTACATAGGTCTTGCGCTGTGTTTCTAAAATGTTATTAAAAAACAGATTTTGGGGGCAAATCAATGGTATTTACATTTGGGTGTTATTTATGATTGCCTTGTGGCGCTAGTGCGTCACTTTTAACATGGGGAAAAAGTGACGCACCAGTGGCGCAAGGCCTTCATAAATAAGGCCCTGAGTTTCTTTGCTATTGGTTTCTGTCTTGCTTTTTGATGATGCTTGCTATGTATATTTGCAAGATAGGGGATTTGTATTTTGTGAAACAGTGAGGTTTCAGTAGTGAAATTGAATGCTTGTAGATAGGTATTGCGCTGTGTTTCTAAAATGTTATTCAAAAAATGATTTTGGGGGCAAATCAATGGTATTTACATTTGGGTGTTATTTATGATTGCCTTGTGGTGCCGGTGCGTCACTTTTAACATGGGACAAAAGTGACGTACCGGTGGCGCAAGGCCTCCATAAATAAGGCCCTGAGTTTCTTTGCTGTTGGTTTGTGTCTTGCTTTTTGATAATGCTTGCTATGTATATTTGCAAGATAGGGGATTTGTATTTTGTGAAACAGTGAGGTTTCAGTAGTGAAATGAAATGCTTCTACATTGGACCTGCGCTGTGTTTGTAAAATGTTATTCAAAAAACGATTTTGTGGGCAAATCAATGGTATTTACATTTGGGCCTTATTCATGATTGACTTGTGGTATAAACTTAGATATGTTGCAAATTAGTATTTATATTGTTTGCTTATTGTGATTGCTTTGTTGTTTGCTAATCGTGTTCTATAATGTGTTTTTTCTTTACCACAGATTGAAATCAACATTTACAAAGTTAGCAAAAATGCCGCCAAGGCAAAGGAGAAGAAAAAATAACATATGGAAAATTAAAAAATTAGCAACGGAAGTAAAAGATTCCTCTACAACAAGTACTTCAAAAAACACCCAAAAAGGTCCTGGTAAGACAACTAAGTCTTTTTTCGCAATATATGTAAAACAAAAACAAATGTTAACGGTAATGTGAAGATCCAGAAGGAGAGAACAAATTTGAAAAGGAAAGAGAGGCCCTCAAAAAATGTCTCTATTGGAGCAGGAGAGAAGAATATGGATAGCAATAGAAGGTTAAATCAATTTAGGGACATTTTTAGGGCCAGAAAATTATCGCCCTATATCCCTATTGCCTTGGATAGCTAAAGTAACGGAAGCCCATGTCAACTCAGTCCTGTCTGAGCATTTGGCTCGCAATCAGATACTGGATCCCAGTCAAAACGGCTTCCGGCCAGGACACAGTACCAAGACGGGATTACTTTACATCATTGAACATCTTCGCCAGGTACTTGACTCCGGACGTACAGCAGCGCTCCTGCTATTAGATCTAAGCGCTGCTTTCGATACTGTGTCCCACCACATACTGATCCAATGCTTAGAGGAAGCTGGAGTCACAGATATCGCTCTCCAGTGGTTTCGATCTTTTTTGTCAGATCGAACCTTTAAAGTGGCAATACCACCAGGCCAATCCACCATCCATCCCTTGGATCTGGGAGTCCCACAGGGCTCCTCGTTGAGCCCCACAATGTTCAACCTCTATGTGAAACCGCTAGCTGCAGTTGTCAAACAGTGGGGTTTGACGATGACCTCATATGCTGACGACACGCAGCTGGCGGTGACACTTAGTGGAGACCCTGAGGTGGAGGCTCCCAGATTCCGTGCTGGACTTGTGGCAGTAGCAAGCTGGCTTCGCACCAATTGCCTACAGTTGAATGCCACCAAAACTGAGGTGTTGGTGTTGGGAAAACACGCTGAGCTATGGGGAAACCAGTGGTGGCCACCAGAGCTGGGCGTCACTCCGATCCCAGCCTCCGGAGTGAAAAACCTAGGCATTTGGTTGGACCCTGCGCTCACTTTCACGGACCACACTAAGAAGGTGGCTGCCACGTGCTATGGCATCCTGCGGGGCATAAGGCTGGTTTTAAAGTACTTAGACCCCCCCACCCAGCAGCTCGTGGTCCAGGCATCGATTTTATCCCTGCTGGACTACGGATGTTCGCTGATGTTAGGGGTGAACCAGGCGGAGGCCTCCAGGCTCCAAAGGGTGCAAAATGCCGTGGCACGGGCCATTGTGGGCCTCCCCAGACATTGCTCTGTGTCAGGTACCATCTCGGTCCTACACTGGCTTCCGGTCAGACAGCGGATCAAGTTTAAAGCGATGTGTCTGGCCTTTAAAATTCTGAAACTTTCTTCACCGCCGGGACTTGCCAATTTACTCACTCCTTACATCCATCTGAGATCATTAAGATCAGAGGCTCTGCATCTGGCAGTCTGCCCCCGTTTTAAATTGAGTAGAATGGGTGGCCGTTCTTTCCGGGTGCTTGCAGCTGGGTTGTGGAACTCGCTCCCGGTGCACATTCGAGCTCTCAATGATTTGTTCACCTTTAGGCGGGCGATTAAAACTTTCCTGTTTCCCGCCTCTGAGTAGCCGTCCCTTTTCTTTTACTGTGTGTTATGCTATAGTGCCTGTCTAAGCTCCAGGACGCCCTTTTGCTGGGGCAGCTGGGCGCTATAAAAATATAAATAACATAACATAACAGATGAATGTTTCGCAATAGGGTAGTTTTAAATTTGCTAAAAAATTAAAAGAAAGGTAAACAGAGAGCTGCTTTTTACAAGAAAAAGAGAAGATTGTTGATCAGGCTTTTGAAGTTAAGAAAAAATTATTTATTTTAGTAATCAATAGAATTAGGATACTTAATAAGGCAATTGATGTTTTCAAATCGAACAGTAGATGGAAAAGAATAATTAATCGGACTAATTTTTGTGACGTATTTTCTGGAGAATGGATGCATAGTTCAAGTTCTGAGCCATTTTTTAATGAGGAGAGTTACTTTCAGGAGTATTTGTAGTGTGTGACAGGATTCAATTGATTTGCTTCGAAATTTCTTACGTACGTATAGTAAGAAAAGTCTAAAACAAAAAATGAAGATCTTGCAAGACTTAGATCCTTGCAGAGTGAGAGAAAGCACAGGTTTGCATGGGCATTCACTGGCATGTCTTTCTAGAAAAGTATGTCAGAGTGTTTTTCATCATTATAGGATGTTAGCAGTGCATCATAAAAAGGTGAGGAAATTAGTGAGAAGGTTGTAATATTCAAAAAGTCCAGCACTTAAGCTTAAACAGTTAAACAGTGCTCTTTTGCATGGATCTGAAGTAGATGTGAAGACTCTTTGTGAAGAAATTGAATTTTGTTATTTTGGGAACAAAGAGGACAGTGTAGAAATGGATATAGTAATGGATGGTAATGTGGAAGACAATGTACAGATTTCAAGTACAGAAAAGTTTGACGAGGAAATTACCAAGTTTAAGGTGAAATCAAGTGAAAGGCCTAATTTAACTTGTGTGTGTTGTCGACGGACTCATTATAAGATTCAGACTAGGTTAGTTGATTTATATGCAAAATGTGAATTGGAAAATAATAGTGAATGGAAGGATTTTGTAAGTTATTTGTTGGTTGAGAATTGTTTTGATTTGAGTTTTGATCAGCGTATTTGTAATTATTGTTTGAAAAAATTAAATGAAAATAGAATGCCTGCTAGAGCTGCTCATGATAATCTTCAGTTGATAGATATTCCTTCTGAATTGATGGATTTAAATACTTATGAATCAATTTTGATTCAATGTGTCCATCCTTTTCAAGCCATTGTTGGCATGGAGCCTAAGATAGGGAAATTACCTCCTACAGATTTACAAAGATGATTAAAGGGAAGAGTTGTTTATTTGCCTCTAGATGTCAAGAAAAATATTGATACAATTGGTGTAGAAAGAGTAGAAGAGGATCCTCTAGTATTCTAGTTAATGGGGTTCCGACAAAGAGTAAGAAAATCTGGCAAGATTTAGTGGATGTTAGGAAAGTCAAAAAGGCAACGTTGTATTTTGTCAAAAACAATTAGTACTATAAAGATGTGAGTGTTGGAGCAGAGGAAACAGCTACAGAAGAAGACAGTGATTGTTCAGTTGGCCAAATTGAAAAAGTTGATGTGTCTAGAAGTAAAGAAATATATATGAACATTATACTGTTCATCCTTTGCATTCCAAAGAAGTAATGGGGAATGCAATTGACTTGTTTCAAATGAAAGCAGCAAAAGGAAGTCCTATTAGTGTATGGGAAGAAAGTTTGGAAGCTCGTTGTTTTCCACAGTTATTTCCAACAGGTCGAGGTGGACGATATGACGATCGACCAGTTCAAATTCCTGCAGCTGAATACCCGACTTTAAGATTATATGCTGAAGATCCAAGGTTTCGTCAATGCATTCCGTATTTGTTTCATCTACTGTATGAAAGTGATTTGTCTGGGCTTTCTTATGCAGTTAATCATATATTGAAAAGTGGAGCTCATCTGAAAAATGTTTCGGCGAGTGACTTTATGGAGAAAGTCAATCTGCAAGACAGTATTTTGGAATCTCAGCTAATCAATCTCATGGCATGTCAGCGTGGAACAAACGAGTATTGGTTCCGTCGTCATGGGGAATTAAAATGTATGCTAAGAAACCTAGGAACCCCTACATGGTCCTCACTCTTAGCTGTGCTGAGTATGCATGGGATGACTTATTTCAATTTCTACGAGAGGCAAATAGAAACATACAAAATATAGAATTGAAAACACCTGGAGAACTGTGTTCTTTGGATTCAGTGAATGTATGCAGATATTTCAATCATAGATTTGAAGTTATAATGTCTTTTATTAGCAATAAAAAAAATCCTCCCATTGGAGAGGTTTGGATTTCTTTTGGAGGAAGGAGTATCATGCGAGAGGTGCTCCTCATGTACATATGTTGTTATGGATTAAAGAAGCACCCAAATTTGGATCAGATTCGGATGAAACAGTGATGAGTTTCATTAAAGAGTATTCAACATGTGCTGTTCCGAAAACTACTGAAGAAAACAGTTTCAGACAACAAGTTTTACGTTTTCAATCTCATCGTTGTGCAAAGTACTGTCGTCGAAAATTCAAAAACAAGGGAAAGTACTACACGAAATGTCGTTTTGCGTTTCCACGACCAGTGATTTCTAAGGGAAGAGTAAATAATTTTATGTCATCTCTACGACATACTGTGACGAGTACATCAACGACTACAATGCAGTGATTTTGTCCATGTGAAATGCTAACATGGATATTCAGTTCGTTGCTGACAACTCTATTGCTGTGGCTCGATATGTGACATCTTACATCTCAAAAAAAGAAAAGACAGAACTGAAGGAAATGTGGGAGGACATTTCACATAATAAGAGTCTAAGCAAGAAATTATACAGTTTCAGTCTGAAGATGTTGTCGCATCGAGAAATTGGAGCATATGAATGTTCTGATCGGTTATCATCAGCAAGTCTCTATGCCAAATCAAGAACAATCATTTGGGTGAGTCTAGGTCTTGCTGCAACACGAAAATGAGTTTTGAAATCTGTACAAGAAATTGAATATTTGGCGGAGGAAGAACCAAACAGTACAGATATTTGGAAGACAAATATGTTGGATACATACTATCCAAATAGAAGTACTCACCTTGAGAACACTTGTTTGTATGAAGTTCTTCAAAACTACAGTTATAAGAGGAACATCACAGAAGATATCAATAATGGAAAATATGCTGTCATTGGGTATGAAGGATGTCTAGTGAAGCAGAGAAAAGGCCATTTGATTAATCATCAAAAATTGAGTTGCGAAGCTCCAGACAAAAGAGAATTTTACTATTTAGCTCTTTTGCAACTCTTTAAGCCATGGCGTACAGAAGAGGAACTACTTGGAGATTTTCTCTGTTATGAAGACTCTTTTAATGCATCTAAGGGTACCATAGAATTTCCAGTTTTTCCAAATTATCTGCAAATGTTGAACGAAGAAATAGAGCAAGAAACCACAATTGCTGAAGAGATTGCTAGAGACAGTTCTCAAGACAGTCAGAGTTCTACTTCATTGAGTCAGGATCCACTAGGAGGACCAGTTATCCAAAACGAAGCTGCAACTGCCATGGATGAGGTGGAAAGAGCTATGGAACAAGCTCAAGAGGATGGAGTTAACTTAGAAGATTTGGTAAAGCAACTAAACGTTGAGCAGAAAAAGATATATGACGAAGTTACAGAACAGATTGAATATGGATTCAGACATGAGAAAAAAGTGTGCTCATGTACATCATTTAAGCCTGTTCGACTGTAAGTAAGTGGAGAAGCGGGAACAGGAAAAAGTTTTCTGATTAAAGCCATTGCAACTTATTTGCAGAAAAGGACTGAATCACCGCTGTCTTGTGTTGTAACTGCTCCAACTGGACTGGCAGCACATAACATTAAAGGGATTTCTCTACATCGTTTACTGATGCTGCCAGTTGAGCATGATAATAAATTGCATTACAACAAGCTATCTGGAGATGTGTGTTCTGAAGTTTCCAGAGTCTTGAAGAAAATGAAACTTCTTATCATTGTTGAAGTAAGCATGGTCTCAAATCTAATGCTTGCTTTTGTGCATTTGAGAATGCAAGAAATTCTTAGAACAGAGTATAATGTGTTATTTGGAGGAAAACACATTATTGTTTTTGGCGATCTACTGCAGTTGACTCCAGTAAAAGGACAACCAGTGTTTAAAATGCTTACACATGAAGATACCAGGAAGTCCCTTGGAAGCATTGGAAACGTTAATATATGGTTACATTTTAAATATGCTGAACTGCTTCAAAATATGCGACAGGCAAAGGATGAAGATTATAAAAATATTCTACAAGATGTAAGAATCGGAAAAGTAAGTGAGTTTGGGAAAGAAGCTTTACATGCTCGATTAATTTCAAATTTGTATCCAAATGAAAACATTCTTCCATAGAATATTTTTAATAAAATGACTGAGAAGAAATCTGGGATATGTTTGATGCCAACTCTGCAAGAATGTTCCATCTTCAGCAACAAAATGTTAAAGTTAGAAAATGAAGAGATTGTGAAACTGAAAGCAATAGATAAAATAGACCATATGGGTGCAACAATTGTTTTGTCAGAAAATTTGAAAACAAAATTGGATTCATTAGAGAAAAGTATTTCTAAAACAGCTGGTTTTGAAAAGACTGTGAATGTGTGTTTAAATTGTCGTATCAATTTGAGTAGGAATTTAAATGTTGAAAGAGGTCTGGTAAATGGAGCAACAGGTTATGTTGTTGATTTTGTGAATTATAGAAATAGAGATGGAATTGAATTTTTAAAAATAAAATTTGATGGTATTGAGCAAGTACAACAAATCAGTCGTTGTTCTGCTAGATTTTTGCTTGTAAAAGACTTATATGTTCGCCAAAAACAGTTTCCTGTTTGTTTGGTGTATGCGGTGACAATTCATAAATCTCAAGGTTTAAGTGTAGATAGTGCTTTGGTGAACATTGGAAGATCTGTGTTTAAAGAGGGTATGGCATATGTGGCATTATCACGAGTCAGAACTTTATCAGGATTGTACTTGATTGAGTGTGATGAGACAAAGATTTGTGCAGACCTAGATTGTGTTAAAGAATACAATAGGTTAAGAAGAGAGTATGCTCCACATTTGCCTCAATATCCTCTGTTTGAAAAACGTGTGGTAGGCCGAAAAAGCAGAAATTAGAATAATTGCAGTGAGGTAGTAGAAAAAAGATAAAAAGTAGATGAAACTGTAATTCAAAACAGAAAGAAAAAGGATTCTGATGAAAATGTTGTTGGATTTCAATTTGAAAACAGTTCTGGTGTCAACTGCTATGCTAATGTAGTGGTTAATGTTGTTTTTTTCTTCAAACTTTACAAGAACAGATTGTTGAAAATCGGGATCAAAGATTGTGTAGTTTATAGAATTCTGTGTTTGAGAAATGTAGCAGTGATAGAGCAAATGTAGAAAGTGTAACAGAAATTCGAAATATTTTAGATATGTGTTCTGGTCAAGATAAATTTTCACAGAATATTCAGCGGGATTGTCAGGAATTTTTAATGTATATGTTTGGTGTTTTGGAAGATGAAGGTGTAGATGTAGATAATCTTTTTAGCCTTTCTTATCAATGGCAGCATGACTGCCACAACTGTAGTTCATCAAGTACTACTAGAATAGACACTGAAAGATTTATATATTTGACTTTACCAGACTGTAAATCAGTGTCATTTAAAAATCTAGTTAAAGCAGCAGATCATAATATGGAGTATACCCAATGTAAGTGTCCAATGCTATCCACATTATTTATACAAAGTTATGGTCAGTATATCATTTTAGTTTTCCAACGATGTAGACCTGATGGAACTAAATTGACAACTCCTATCAAAAATGTTGTGGCTTCTCAGTTATCAATTTCAGGAAGAACCTTTACAACTGTAGCTATTATTTATCATGACGGTCCTTCGACAACATCAGGACATTATACATGCTACTTAAATTGTCAAAAAGGTTGGAGTTACTGCAATGATTCTCATTTGACTTATAAACAACGTTTGCCTTATGACTTTAAAAATTCTTACCTAGTGTTTTTAAAACCAAAGTTTTAGTAAAGGTAATTGGCCTTTGAAGACCGGAGTAGGTAATAAAAGTTAGTTAGTTAGTCTAATGTTTAAAATTATTTATCTCATATAGGTACTGTAAGTAGATCTCATAGTAAAAAATACTCATATATCTGTCACGATTTGGCCGTAAGGAAAGTGTAAGGTATGATGTTCTTAGATTTTTTTCATAGGAAGTCGATGTAATGGAAGTTATAGAGAACAGCAGACTTTTTCCACCAAAAGGACCTTCACTATCTTCTATTTGGCCTCAAGGAAAAGTAAGTGAATCAAAGATTACCGTACATATATGATTTGTAAGTTTTTATGTTTTTTTTTTAAACACAATCTTTTAGATTGTGTTTTTTTCCCCGCTGTTATATGATGAAGAGTTTGAACTCACTAATTTAAGTGAAATTCAATATATTCTGAGAACAGCAAAAATAAACAATGTAACATATTGTATAAGTCATTCTATGGTTTGCATTGTGTAATTTTGATTGTATTCCCATTGTCTCACACTCATTTTCCTTTTTCCACCCTTATTTAGCTCTCTTTACTCACTTACACTGCCTTTTTTCACTTTGTTTCATCGCTGTTCCTTTACTCAACTTCTTTCACAACTCCTCAATCCAATTTCAACTGTCTGCATTTCCTCTCTCCCTTCCACCACTTTTCAGCTTTCTCACATTCTCTCAGTACCACTGCTTTAGTTATCTTCCCCTACTCTTTTTCCTTTCTCACTCATTTTACTGCAGTTCACTCAGTACTTTCCTTTGTCTTTCTGTGTACTTCCTTTCTCACTCCTTTTTCCTCTATCGTTCTATTTTAACCTCATTCCTTTCATCCCTTCACTCTGTGACTCCCCTTCACTCACTCTCAGTCATCTTCCATTCCTCTTTCTTATTAATGGTTCCTCATTTAGACTCCTTTCCTTTTCACTCATTTTCTTTTTACTTTCTTCTCTTTCCTGATTTCGTTTTGGTATCTCACATTCTTTTAGTATCTTACTTATCTTCAGTAATTTGTTCTCTTTCTATTTCTTTTTCCCTCTTTTTTGTCTTTCTACATTACTTTACTTTATTTCTGTTTTTGTATCCTTCACTATTTCTTAGTACACTTTTTTAGATATTTTACCTCTTGACCTGTTTCTTCTTTTTTAAAATATATATTTTACTTTTTACAACTTGTTTTTTCTTTTGTCTTTCACAGATACAAAGTGTAGTGTAAAGATGCAAGTAAGTTTTCATTAATTATATGGTAAGTGTGACTACAAAATGTAGTTTGTCATCACCCTTTGCTTTAACCTCACTACTTTTCTCTCACCCTACCTCACCCCTGTTTCCTTACTCTGCTTCCCTCACTTATTCTTATCCTCCATTTTTACTTCTCTTTTCCTTACTTTCCTACCACATTCAACTTCTTTCAGTGCCCTTGCTCACCCACACTCCCTCTCTTTCCTTTTTTTTCTGCTTCACTTAGTCCCTTTCTGACACTCCTTCCTTTACTCTCTCTGTTCTTTCTTTCTGTCACTCCCCATGTCTTACCCTTATTCACTTTTATCCACCCTCTTTCACTCCTCTTTACTTACACTCACTGCTATTTTCTTTCCCTCCGTCACCACTGTTCATTTTCTCTGGTTCCGTCACTACCTGTCATTCCCCATCCTTTACTCTATTTCCTTTTACTTTCATCACCCATTCACATTCTCCCAGAACATCTGCTTTAGTTTTCTTCCTCTTTCTTCTCTTCTTTTGCTCCCTTATTCATTTTCCTTTTCTCAGTTACTTCCTCTTATACCTTTTCTCTGTTTTACTATCTATTACACAGTCCCTCTGTGTTTCTCCCTCTTGCTCTCTTTTTCTTTACACCACTCTCTTTGTCCCTATTCCTCATGGCTCACTCCTTCATTATTTTTTTTCATTTTTTTTGTTGGTGCGGTGACGAGACGCGCCCCGGTACGCGCACCGGGGTGCTCACCCGTACGCGCACCAGGAGCGCTCCAGAGTGAAATATAAAAAAAAAATGAATATACTTTAAAAAAAATTATATTAATATTAATATACAATATAGGATTCATTTTTAGAAAAACATACCTTTCTAAGCTATAGATATTTGCAAATAAATAACCTTAGAAATTCACTAAAAAACACATAGGTATGAGGCCCTATAAAAAGTTAGGAATTAGCAGTTAAAAAACCTATGAAATTCACAAAAAAAACATAGGTTTCACACCAGTTATAGTTAGGAATTAGCATTTAAAAAACCTATGAAATTCACTGAAAAAACCATAGGTTTCACACTGGTTATAGTTAGCTGGAAATTTTACTGAAATAAAACCATTGAAATTCCACGTTATAGTTAGTTGGACTCACTATAACTTGCGTGTGTAATGCACTGCTGATGACGTCTCATATTACATCCCTCATGACATGGTCAGTGACATCACTCATGACATCACTGATGACACCATCCAGTGAATGTGTGTCGTTCTGATAAATAAATATGTTTTATATGTGTATATGTAAAGGTCGATGGAAGAATAAATGTTTAAATAAGGGTCTAATTGGATGTTTTTTTAAAAAAAATGGATTGGTTAACTGGCTTATTAAGTGTATCTTAGTGAATACATATATTAGCGAGTAATGTTTAATTATTGAAATGTATGTATCAGTGTTTCACTTTGTGTATAAGTGGCTGCATGGGTTTGTTACTGACTCACTGTTTGTATGTGTTTTGAAGACAGCATATGTGCAGGACTGAATGGGTGGATGAGTAACTTTTGGATGACTGTCGGTGTGTAATAGGATGTATAGGTGTTTCACTACATATGATGAGTGAATATATGTATGAGTGACTATGTAGAACTGTTGGTGAATGAGTGGATGTGTATATAGATGGTGGTATTACTGAATTGGTTGTTGTAACTGGTATGGATATCACCACTTTTTTGGAAAATGTTAGTTTCTATTTTTGAATATATGTTTCAAGGGTTACTTTACAGTGAAAGGAGGTCTGTCCCTCTGTCATAAGGATGGTGTCATCAGTGATGTCATGAGTGATGTCACTGACCATGTCATGAGTGATGTAATATGTGAAGTCATCAGCAGTGCATTACACGCGCCAGTTATAGTGAGTCCAACTAACTATAACGTGGAATTTCAATGGTTTTATGTCAGTAAAATTTCCAGCTAACTATAACTGGTGTTAAACCTATGGTTTTTTCAGTGAATTTAATAGGTTTTTTGAATGCTAATTCCTAACTATAACTGGTGTGAAACCTATGGTTTTTTCAGAGAATATATATATATATATATATATATATATATATATATATATATATATATTCACTGAAAAAACCATAGGTTTCACACCAGTTATAGTTAGCTGGAAATTTTACTGACATAAAACCATTGAAATTCCCACGTTATAGTTAGTTGGACTCACTATAACTTGCACGTGTAATGCACTGATGACACCATCCAGGGAATGTGTGTCTTTCAGATAAATAAATATGTTTTATATATGTATGTTAAGGTCGATGGAAGAATATTTGTTTAAATTATTGTCTTAATGGATGTTTTTTTTTTAAAAATGATTGGATATCTGCCTTATTAAGTGTATCTTAGTGAATACACATATTAGCGAGTGAAAGTAGGTCAGTCTCTCTGTCATCAGTGATGTCATGAGTGATGTCACTGACCATGTCATGAATGATGTAATATGTGATGTCATCAGCAGTGCATTACACGTGCAAGTTATAGTGAGTCCAACTAACTATAACGTGGGAATTTCAATGGTTTTATGTCAGTAAAATTTCCAGCTAACTATAACTGGTGTGAAACCTATGGTTTTGTCAGTGAATTTGATAGGTTTTTTAAATGCTAATTCCTAACTATAACTGGTGTGAAACCTATGGTTTTTTCAGTGAATTTCATAGGTTTTTTAAATGCTAATTCCTTTCTATATCGAGTTTCTAACCTTTTTTTTTTTTACAATTTGCTGTTTTTTGTAAGTATTCATTTTTTTTTTATATAATTATTTTCGTATGCACTCTGGGTGCGCGCCCCAGGAAGCTTTCAGCTAAGATCTCCGGTAAGCTTTCCGGTGAGCCCACCTGAAAGCGCACCCAAAGCGCTACTGTCGTTCGTGAAAAAAAATATGAATGAAAAGTTAATAATAATGCAAAACATTTCGTACCATACAAATAAAATCCGTTTTTTTTTATAAGGAAAATGATTATGCATTTCTGTAAAAGTTTGATGACGTCACTTCGGCGCGCAACGTAAGTGCCCTCGGAAGCGCCTACGTTCGCGCCGTGTAAACGCACCCAGAAGCGCCTACGATCGCGCCACGTTTGCGCCCCGGAAGCGCCTACGATCGCGCTGCATAAACGCACCCGGAAGTGCTCCGGAGCGCGCAGCGTAAACGCGTCGGGTCATGTGACCCTAAAATAACACTTTTCATTGGTTGCTAACAGTTTTTTTTTTACAAAGAATGAAATCCCCACCCATTTCCTTCACTTCTTCTTTCACTTTTGTGACTGAAAGACCTGTTTTTTGCTCCTGGATCTTTCTTGATTTACCATGGCTGCCAGAGAATCCAGCAGTAAGGATGAACCTGATTTCATCAATGAAGAGCCTCCTACCCCAAAGGTGAAGGAACATTTTATATGGAAATTTTTTAAGATTCCAGCTGACCAGAAGAAGGTGAATGCTCCAAAAGTGGAGTGCAGGATCTGCAAACAGGTCCTGTCACGGGGTGACCCCCAAAAAAAATATTCATTTGGGAACTTCACGATGATCCGCATGTGGAGAGGAGGCACCCCCAGAATTATGCCCGGGAAAGTGTCAGGGCTCTGGCACAAGAGGTTCCCAGTGATAGGGCCTCTACATCAACCGGAGGAGCAACTTCTTTTGGGAGAGGGCAATCGCAGGAGCAGGTGCTAAACATTCAACCTGCTTTTAACCATGGTGTCCTCAGATGCAGATACTGCAATCAACTGCTTACCTTTGGAGAACAAAGTGTCCAGCTCATGGTTCGAGCATTAGAAAACCATTGCTGCCCTTTCCACCCCTAATTTTTTTTGTTCTTTTTGCTCCCGTTGAGCAGTTTCCATTCCCTGTTTTTGTTCCTGTTCAGTTAAAAGAAGAAAAACAAAAGTTCTTTTCAGAACTACCTCCAATTCTCATCAAAGAGCTATATTCTTAAAAAAATGAAGAGTAAGTGAAATATAGTGCATTGATAATTGAAAGGAGAATGAGTAAGAAAGAACAGAAAGGTATGAGAGGAAAAAAGAAGTGAAGTAGGAGGACTGAAAGAAGGTGAGTGTTAGAAAAGAAAGTTATGAGAAGAAGAGTGAATATGGGAAATGTTGATATTCAAAGAAAATGTTGAAAAGGAGGGGTGTGGAAGGGTAAGAAAAGATGCATTGCTGGAGTTGAAGGTAGAAGGACTCATTTATGAAGCCATGCGTCACTTTAACGCCACCAAAGCATCACTTTTTGTGACACAACATTCCAATAAAAAATGCACCTTATTTATTCATATTTACAAAGTGGTGTTTCTTGGTAAATACATCACTTTGTAAACCCCTGTGCCACATTATTCCTACGTCAGGTGTAATGTATGCAAAAGGGACGTATTGACGCAAGAAAGGGTCGTAGAGGTGACACAGTGAATAAACTGGAGGCCTCATTTCTGAAAAGTGACGCATCGCTACGTGAAAACAGCGATGCGTCACTTTTCTGGACGCACTCCTTATGACATTCCAGATATGTCATATTTTATTTATGACTAATCAATTCGCAAGGAGTTACAGATATGTCAGTATTTCTGACGTATCTGTAAACACAAAAGTAACGCATTGCTGGAGTGCTTCACAAAAGTGACGCAACTCCAGTAATGTGTCCTTTCACATGGAAAAAGCACCATGTGAAAGGTCTGCTGTGAAGCAGGCGCAAGATTTTGACGCAACAGCATCCTAAAAGTGACGCAGTGAAATCTCAAAGATTTCACTGCATCGCTATTACAAAGCTTTTTGCGGTAAATACGTCACTTTGTAAACCCCTGTGCCACATGGAAAGGGGCGACCATTTGGTCCCCCCGAACGTATGGCGGAGTACCACGATCCCCCCGGGAAGCCATCTTGGGCGGGAGGCGAGTCTCGGCTGGTATGCCCGAAGCGGCGTAGCCGGGGCGCGCCTTTTCCCACCCTGGAGTGGGCTGGCCTAGACACTGACGCGGCCGGCCACGCCCTTTGAGGCAGGCAGGGGCGGGTTGACGCCCGCCCTGAAGACGGATAAAAGGAGCGACAAGCCAAGAAAGCATCCTCTTGTTCCTGTGCTCTGAAGCTGCACCTCCTCGCTACACGTGAGCTCGAGACGGAACGAAGAGCCAATTTGACCCACCCACCAGCCCCTGAGGACAGCAAGTGGTTTTGAATGAAGTTTGATGTGGTAACACTAATTTTTTGCAGGTTGTGATGACTATCGTGATAACTTTGAATATGCAATAAAGAATGGTCGAATTATAGTATGTTTTTGCGAATAAAGTAATTATGCACTAGTGTTGATCAGTAATCATGCCTTTTAATAAAGTGGTAAATTGTTACTGTCTGTTAGTAATTTAGTCATTTAGTAATTTAGTTAGAACTGTCGTATTTATTTTGGTCGGGCGGTAAGGTCATGATCGGTGAGCAGTAATTGGAAGATCCCTATGGGTGGGCGTCACCCATTACGGATGGGAGCGCTCGAGGGAGGTGGCCATTGGCCCCTCAACGGGGAGGCGGTCCCTTCTAAGGATGGGCCGCCGAAAGGAAAGGAAAGGCGGTCAAGGCCCCTTCCTGGGTAGGAGGGGCTACAGCCCCCTCCTGGGGAATTTCCCGGGGCCTGGACATCTGCGACGGCAGATGTGGTAAGTTGTGTGGGGTTTGGGAGGGGGTCTACGCTACCTTCTAGATACCTCACACGAGTCCTCGGACGACCTTTAAATGGCGTCGAGTTTATTGGGGCCCCCGTCAAGTCAAGGGAAATTGGTAAGTGCACTGGAGGTACACCTCTGTGCGGTCGCCCCTCACAAGTGAGGGGGATATGTCTGGTTTAGGGATCTTGACACTGGTTACGACCTTGCCATTGGCCCTTAAACGTTAGGATGTACAATTTCGAGTTAAACGTTTTGTAGGATGATTAGTTTGGCTAGGAGAACCTTTGTATTAGAGAATATGTTAAGGTTAGCCAAACATCGCAATGTGGAAATGAAATTGTACATTAATATGAAACTGTTATTTTAATGTTTTAATTTTGTTTCATATTTTAATAAATACGGCCGGGAGGGTCACTCCCTCCCGTCTTCCAAAAAGTTCAGAACCGTTTCCGGTTTCCCATTCTTGGGGATTGTGTTGAGAGGGGGTGGCGGGTATCTCAGCCATATTATTCCTATATCAGGTGTAATGTATGCAAAAGGGACGTATTGACGCAAGAAAGGGTCGTAGAGGTGACACAGTGAATAAACTGGAGGCCTCATTTCTGAAAAGTGACGCATCGCTACGTGAAAACAGCGATGCGTCACTTTTCTGGGCGCACTCCTTATGACATTCCAGATATGTCATATTTAATTTATGACTAATCAATTCGCAAGGAGTTACAGATATGTCAGTATTTCCGACTTATCTGTAAACACAAAAGTAACGCATTGCTGGAGTGCATCACAAAAGTGACACAACTCCAGTAATGTGTCCTTTCACATGGAAAAAGCACCATGTGAAAGGTCTTGCGTCAGTCTAACAACTGCTGTGAAGCAGGCGCAAGATTTTGACGCAACAGCATCCTAAAAGTGACGCAGTGAAATCTCATAGACGTAGATAATCTACCTAGATGCGTCACTTTTTAAATATAGCGCAATGAGGCGCATTTTTTTACACCGCTGGTGCGATGGTGCTTTCCCCTTGTGAAAGGACGCATTACTGGAGTTGCGTCACTTTTGTGACGCACTCCAGCAATGCTTCACTTTTATGTTTACTTTTAGTTCAAAAATACTGACGTATCTGTAACTCCTTGCGACATGATTCGTCTTACATTAAATATGTCACATCTTGAATGTCGTAAGGAGTGCGCACAGAAAAGTGACGCATCGCACCAGCGGTGTAAAGAAACGCACCTCGTTGCGCTATTTTTAAAAAGTGACGCATCTAGGTACATGGGTCACTTTTTAAAACTCTGCGCCACATTATATCTGCGTCAGGTATAATGTATGCAGAGGGGGCATTCCCCCGCAAAAAGCTTGGTAATAATGACGTACTGAAATCTATGAGATTTCACTGCGTCACTTTTAGGATGCTGTTGCGTCAAAATCTTGCGCCTGCCTCGCGTCACTTTTATGTTTACAGATATGTCAGAAATACTGACGTATCTGTAACTCCTTGCAACATGATTCGTCATACATTAAATATGACACATCTGGAATGTCATAAGGAGCGCGCACAGAAAAGTGACGCATCGCACCAGCAGTGTAAAAAAAATGTGCCTTGTTGCGCTATATTTAAAAAGTGACGCATCTAGATAGATGCGTCACTTTTTAAAAATAGCGTAACAAGGCGCATTTTTTTACACCGCTGGTGCGTCACAAAAAGTGACGCACAGGAGGCGCAAAACTGGCAGCGCAAGGTCTTCATAAATATGGTCCTGGATTTTCCCCGTGCTTCGCTCCCCAGTGCGCGTACCAGGCGCTTCCCCCGCACAAATCGAAAAAAAAAAATTTGTAATGCCCCGCAGGACCCTATTTTAGCCCCCACATCAAACCTAGGGGGTCAGAGGGGGTCTACTCTGCCCCCGTATGGTCATTTGCCCCTTTTTTTTTCAAACCCCTTGTGGCTCGATTTTACCGAGACACAAGATGGCGGCCGCTCCAGACTGTTTAGAATGTTTACAGACACCCAAGAGCCAATCAGATTTCTGTGCGCAAGTCGCGTGTCGCACCTGGAGCGCTCTCCGGTGCGCGCACCGGAGAGCGCCTATAGATATATATATTTTTTGGAACCTAAATTACTCAAAATCTACTGGAGCACATATCTTGAGACATAGCAAAGGCACATCGGGCTACCAGTCCCTACAATTTTGCCAAGTTTGGTGTGAATCCATTCAGCCGTTCGGGCTAAAAGTGAAATCGACCGCCCTATGGAAATTAACATGGGGAAAACGCGTTTTGGGACCCCCCTTTTATCTCGGCCCCCGCTTGACGTATCCCCCCCAAACTTTCAGGGAAGGACCGGAGCTTGACGAGGCCATTTTCAGGAAATTTTCAGGCAGATTCGTCAACCGGTGCCAAAGTTATTCCAAATAGAATTTTGAGATTTAACATTGAAAAAAATCCTAACTATAACTACCTACTGGCGACCGGCAGTAGGTAATATATATATATATATATATATATATATATATATATATATATATATATATATATATATATATATATATATATATATATATATTACCTACTGGCTATCGCCAGTAGGTATATATAGTTAGGATTAATTCCCTATGGGATTTTTGAAAATTCTATGTCTAATAACTTTGGCGTTTGAGGACGGAATCGGCTGAAATTTTCAGGAAAATGGCACATTATGGTTCTGAGCAGCCCCTGAAAATTTGGTGGAGTTTCGTCAAGGGGGGGCTGAGAAAAAATGGGGGTCCCAAAACGCGTTTTTCCCATTCATTTTTCCATAGGGCGGTTGGACTCACTTTTAGCTCGAACGGCTGAATGGATTTGCACGAAACTTGGCAAAATTGTAGGGACTGTTAGCCCGATGTGCCTTTGCTAGGTCTCAATATATGTGCTCCAGTAGTTTTTGAGAAATTAACGTTCAAAACAAGATATATATCTGTAACAGCGCTTCGGGCAGCGATCCGGTCCGCTTACTTTTCGCGAAACGGAACTTTGCGCGCAGAAAGCTGATTGGCTCTCCGGTGTCTGTCAACATTCTAAACAGTCCGGAGCGGCCGCCATCTTATCTCTCGGTAGGATCGAGAGAGAAGAGGTGAAAAACGAAGGGGGAATTTATTGAAAGGGTGCAAGGTATACCCCTCTTGACCCCCTAGGATTGTTGTTGGGGTTATTAAAGGGTCCCGTGGGGAAAATAAAAAAAAATGATTTTTCACGGTAGAAGCGTTTCCCGGGCCGCGAACTGGGCCGCAAACTGGTAGCGAAACGGGAATTCGCCATTTTGTGCTTCGTTTTAATTGTTTAGAGACAAAAATTATCGCCGCACATCGGCCACAATGCATGAATATCGTTGAAAAGTCAGCGATATTCATGCATTATCCAGCAAATGCTCTTAGCCATGTTATCCACCTTCCATTGGATAACAGAAAGCTGATTGGCTCTCCGGTGTCTGTCAACATTCTAAATAGTCCGGAGCGGCCGCCATCTTATCTCTCGGTAGGATCGAGAGAGAAGAAGAGGTGAAAAACGAAGGGGGAATTTATTGAAAGGGGGCAAGGTATACCCCTCTTGACCCCCTAGGAATGTTGTTGGGGTTATTAAAAGGTCCCGTGGGGAAAATAAAAAAAAAATGATTTTTCATGGTAGAAGCGCTTCACGGGCCGCGAACTGGGCCGCAAACTGGTAGCGAAACGGGAATTCGCCATTTTGTGCTTCGTTTTAATTGTTTAGAGACAAAAATTATCGCCGCACATCGGCCACAATGCATGAAAATCGCTGAAAAGTCAGCGATATTCATGCATTATCCAGCAAATGCTCTTAGCCATGTTATCCACCTTCCATTGGATAACATGGCTAAAAACCGCTCTGTGCGTGAGCTTTTTTTTTTTTTTTTTTTTGCTGCGTGACGTTTGTTAACGTTCAATTCGATGGAAATCAGGAAGTGTTGAACACCATTTTGTCACTGCGAGTAAATATTTTGTTATAAATGAATCCTTATTGATAAACATTGTCTGCGCCATCTTGCGTTTTTGTCCAATGCCACAATTTTGTCGTGCACGGCAGCCATTTTAGATGCCTTGACCAGGGCCACTCTCTGCACGCCGCCGATTCTCAGCATGGCTCCCCACCCTCGCACGCATCTCCCCCACGCAATGGTCACCCCGCTCTCTCTCTCATGCATGGGCCATATACTTCCCCCATCTGCGCTGCTCTTCTCTGAGAATCACACCCTGTGCCCGCTCGACACCTCCCTTTCACCCTATTCACTACCGCACCCTCTGACACTTCTCTTCCTCTGTGTCCGATTGTCCAGGCCGGACCTAGGCTATCACCTAGCCCTGCGGATGTAGTTTATGGCTCCAGCTGTAGAGTATCCAGACATGCCAACCCTCCCGATTCAGGTGTGAGACTACTGATTTCAGTGCTAGTCTTTCGCTTCCCGATTCCTGCAAGGAAAAACCCGGGGGCATATTTCCAACAACTAGCGGTAATTTTTGTCTCTAACTTGTTTAGAGACAATAATTATCGTCGCACTTCGGCGAATTTTATCGCACATAAACCTTGCTATTAGCAAGGTTTATCGCAAATGCGATAAAAAACGGCCGCAATGAATGAATATCGCTGAAAAGTCAGCGATATTCATGCATTAGTCAGCAAATGCTCTTAGCCATGTTATCCACTTCCCATTGAACAAGCGCATGGTCTTTTAAAGATTTGTGAAGTACTCGGGGCGGCGGTGTGTGTGTGTCCTCTTTCAGGAGCGGGCGGGGGGGCACTGCCAGCAATTTGCAGGCCAGGCAGTGTTCAACACGTGCATCACCCTTTCTCTGCCTGCTATTGCGCTCCATGCTTCGGAAAGGTAAGAAAAAGAACGTGCATTTGAGTTTGAAATGTCCGATCTTGTAGCAGTACACTTGCAAAGCCCACACATGACAATAACCCGATTCAAGGCCCCATTCACCCGATTTTTAAAAAAAATATAGTACTCCAAGACAGTTACATTTTAAAACTTTATTAATATTTAAATATAACGAACGCAACAAAAACTGTAAATATATTTAACCATTTTTTGAAATTAACCAGAACTATAACGATAACAACAACAACAACAACAATAATATAACTTTTATGCCTAAATTATGAAACATTTAGCTAATCTGAAACTACAGTGCCCTTCTGTTTTTTTTTCTTCAGGCTCTACAGAGTTTTGTGTGTTGTTCTTTTGAGCGACAATTATTCCAGAGGTTTCAGGTTCACTTGTTTTGTTCTGCAGTGAGTTAACAGCTTTAGAGAGTTCATGTTTATTTGCTATGTCCTGCTGTTCGTGAACTGCTTCAGAGATGTCAGCCTCATTTTTTATGTTTCAGTAGATCCTGGACCTGCCCGGCCGCGCCCAAAATGGCGCCGGTGTAAATGGGACTCATAACTGCTTGTTCAGTACTGGTTGCCCAACCTTGATATCACGAGATACATATGCAGTTTTGAAGCACATGGCGGAGGCTTGTCTGCTGTAGTGGGGCGCCCCTTTATCGTTTCAGTCGCCATTCCGCCCGCTTTTGCTACACTGTGCCTCATCCGCCATTCAGCTGTTTACCGCCCGCTCTTACGGCTACAGCGTCTCGCTCACCATGTAGTTGAGTTGCTTCCACTCTTGCGGTGCAGCGGTAGGTGGCTGCCACAGGACTCTTAAAATGGCAGCCGGCTCTTCGGATTTGGGCCTGGTCCAGTAAAATGGCCCTGGGACACCTTGGAACTCGGACGCTTGTCTGCCAGGGCTTGGGTTCCATTCTCAAAAGCGTCCCCTCAGCCTTGAAGATTGTACAAAAGTCTTGGGGGCCCTCGACTCCCGCAGGCTTCCGGTGGGGAGCGGCTGCCATGATTGCTTGCGGAATGGCCACGACGGAGCTACGAGATGGTGGTGCTCTCATGGTGACGCCAGCTTCAGTCTGAAACATCCAGAAACAAGGTGGGGCTTTCATCGTTTGGGGAAAAAAAATGTTTTAATCCTTTTTAGGTCACATGACCTAGTCTTACATAATTAGGAAAAGAAAAGTAAAATGAACCAATGAAAAGTTTTATTAACAAGTCACATGACCTGTTATGCTTACGTTACGCGCTGCGCGGCGCGCTCTGGATCGTTTCCGGGAAGCTGCGCCTTGCGCACCGGAGCACTTCCGGGTGCGCTAACGCGTCGCGTCATATGACGCATTACGCGACAATGCAGGTGCAGAATATAGTCAAAATGTCTCCACCAACCAGCGGTCGGAATTCCACCGCTTTCAGCAGTCCAAAAAGTTCGGTCAAATCTTAAGAGCGGGAGCAACTCAACTACATGGTGAGCGAGACGTTGTAGTCGCAAGAGCGAGCGGTAAACAGCTGAATGGCGGAAGAGGCACAGAGTACCAAAAGCGGGCGGAATGGCAACTAAAACGGTAAAGGGGCGCCCTACGACAGCGTGTCTTCAGGTGAAACGGATTGTGGGACAAGGTCCAGAATGAAAGATTCTTCAAAAGGGAAAAAATTCCGCCGGACCCCGGGAGCCGGCCGCCTATGCCGGGGGCGATCTCAGGCCTCACCAGGGCAACACGACTTGGGGAGGGGGCAGGAGCCAAGCGCCCCCTCTCAGTCCGCGCCATCTCACCGCCCCTCGGGGGCCTCCGTCAAGCGGTTTAGGGAGGCACCGTATCACATTGTTTTCCAATGCAGTCAGGTCCACAAATGGACCCCACTTACTTTGAATAGTGAAGCTGCAGCAGGTGCAAATAAGGTTTAAACAGTGTTACAAGAACTGCTTAGAACTCTGAAGTATGGCACTCAATAACCAGGACTTATGCCATTTATGTAAGGCAGTGACATGGAAGCAACTCAGGGACAAAAAGCATGAACGAACATTCACGTATGAAAATCTTATTTGGAGAAGGGGTAGAATCCAAACGCCCCCTGCCAGTTCGCGCCACTACACCGTATGTGGAAAATCTGAAGCCATCATTCTACAAACTCTCAACGCTTGTTATCAGCTTGAGATGTCATCAGTGATGTCATCAGTGATGTCACTAACCATGTCATGAATGATGTAATATGTGACATCATCAGCAGTGGATTGCGGGTGCGCGATATATAGTTAGCGCTTATAACTATATATGGAATTTCAATGGTTTTATGCGAGTAAAATAAGGTTTTCTAAATGCAAATCCCTAACTATATATGGCCTAAAACCAATGGTTTTTTCATTGAATATATATATATATATATATATATTTTCATGGCAATATGTGTACTGAAAAGGAAATTGATACGAGGTGTTCTGTGTATGCTCCATACTATGGTTTCACACAGTGTGCAATGTTACAAAATGGCGCCCATGTTGTCAGCCCAAATACAACGCATGCAGTATGTTAGTCCTTTCATCATGTCTAGGATTCTTGTGCTTTGGCGCGAAATCGCGCAGTTGTGTTGTTTTTAAAAGTGTGCTAACGCCGACTGTCGTTTGTCAGTGAGCAAGGGCACGGATGTGCCCGAAACGCGTCTGATGGCAGTTTTTTACCCACATGTTGCGAAATAAAATATCAGCAGTTGGATAATATATCTCGCCTTGGTGTGCTAATTAAGTTGTCTGCGTGCCCTTCTGTGCGGGAAGCACTTTGAAGACGGGCTGGATTGGCATATATATATACATACACATATATATACATACACATATACATACAGACACATATATATACACACAGGCTGTCTGTCGGGGGGCGTAGCCAGCTCACACCTGATCGGAGGAAAGAAGGTATTTTACCAGCATGAGTATCCGCCTCCTGCAATCACCGTTTGGCGCTGAGGAAGGCAAAACCACGCCGAAATGCATCCGCCCTAATCCTGGTGTTTGTGGCAATAAAGGACCCCTTTAAGGATTCCCCTGTGTGGCTTCCACTTCTTGCTGTTGGAGAAGATCTTTTGTTCACATTACAGCGCGATTGCCAGTTACGCGCTTTTGAAAACCCCTGCACCTTCAAGTGGTCCCGGTCAAAGCTGGCTTCTGCTTTTGCAGTTCTTGACATTTCCCAGGTGACTGGATTGACCGGGTACCCACCCATGGACTCTGCAAGAAAACCGGCAGTGTTGGAGTCATTGTGCCCCATCCCAGGTGAACTGGAGCCCCAGTTCTACCCCTGCTTATTGGACTGCTGAGACTATGTGGTTGTGCAGTTTGGGGACATGAGCAGGACTGCGCCACGCAGTATTCAGGCGTTAGTAGCTGCTTTAACACCTACTAATCCCGGGGCTGTGCCAGACCACTACACAGAATTCTGGTACCTGTAGTACTGACGCACTGGGTGTCCTACAAGGTACCTCAGGCAGCGAATCACACACAGGCTGTCTGTCGGGGGGCGTAGCCAGCTCACACCTGATCAGAGGAAAGAAGGTATTTTACCAGCATGAGTATCCGCCTCCTGCAATCACCGTTTGGCGCTGAGGAAGGCAAAACCACGCCGAAATGCATCCGCCCTAATCCTGGTGTTTGTGGCAATAAAGGACCCCTTTAAGGATTCCCCTGTGTGGCTTCCACTTCTTGCTGTAGGAGAAGATTTTTTGTTCACATTACAGCGCGATTGCCAGTTACGCGCTTTTGGAAACCCTTGCACCTTCAAGTGGTCCCGGTCGAAGCTTGCTTCTGCTTTTGCAGATCTTGACATTTCCCAGGTGACTGGATTGACCGGGTACCCACCCATGGACTCTGCAAGGAAACCGGCAGTGTTGGAGTCATTGTGCCCCATCCTGGGTGAACTGGAGCCCCAGTTCTACCCCTGCTTATTGGACTGCTGAGACTACGTGGTTGTGCAGTTTGGGGACATGAGGAGGTGTGCGCCACGCAGTATTCAGGCGTTAGTAGCTGCTTCAACACCTACCAATCCCGGGGCTGTGCCAGACCACTGCACAGCATTCTGGCACCTGTAGTACTGACGCTACGGCCTCCTACAAGGTACCTCAGGCAGCAAATCACACACAGGCTGTCTGTGGGGGGGCGTAGCCAGCTCCCACCTGATCGGAGGAAAGAAGGTATTTTACCAGCATGAGTATATGCCTCCTGAATCACCGTTTGGCACTGAGGAAGGCAAAACCACGCCGAAATGCATCTGCCCTAATCCTGGTGTTTCTGGCAATAAAGGACCCCTTTAAGGATTCCCCTGTTTGGCTTCCACTTCTTGCTGTTGGAGAAGATTTTTTGTACACATATATATATATATATATATAGACACAAACCCACATTTCAGGGGCTCTATCAAAGCTGCTGCACTTCACACAGTTTAATGACATGAGGACGTGAGAGTGGACTCAAACTAGTCTCAATGGGCTTTCTTGCAATTCAAATTTTTTAATCCAACAAATATATTTATATTTCTGCTTCTTCCCTTTTTTAATGAAAAATGTTATAGAGAAACTGATTTTCTCTCATGATTTTCTCATAGAGTCTTTAGAAGGTCAAATAAGAATTTTTTTCTCTAAATTCAAACTATCTTCCTCCCTTTGGGAGAATACAGTTTGACAATCTGAGTAAAACATGTACTTCCAAAAGAAGCAGCAGCCTGCCAGTTTATTTCCCAGTGTCTTGCTGCATCCCCCCACAGTGTTCTAATAAATAATTATAGCACAAAGAAATGATAGAAGTGCGGGACAACTGTAACCATCTTCATTGAATCAAAGCAATGAAGTTTAAAACATTGACGTTAGAAATTAAAAAAGTGAGGGGGTTTGTTTAGTCATATAAATTATGGTCAGCGCTGTAGAAAGCAAAAATAGGACACATTTTCTAAGAGTTTGAGTATTTTCCTCATCCATTTTATCAAACATTCAACATGCAGAGTGAAGCATGTAATTTAGGCTCCAGCAGCAGCCTGCCAAATATTCGCAGTTTTACCACGCAAGTAGAATGCTAACCTTAACGCCACCTTTATGGATTGTAAAAAAGAAAACATTTCCTACAGGACACTTTAATAAATGGAGACATGAAGGAGCTTAGTAACAAAAAAGTCTCCTAAAATTAGAGGCAAAATGGAGTCCAAATATCGCCCAAATGTAACTCAAATAAAGCCATTTGCTAGACATGTGCAATAAACTTGCAATAAATAATCAAGTGATTAATTGGTTAAAAACATAAAAATAGCAAGTAGTTTAAAAGCCCTTTGTCACTATTTGAAAGCTCGGCGAATGTGTCCTCATTTTAATGTTCTAGAGCACTATCAAAGTTTCTATGAGAAAAAGAACTCTGCTATTTTGTTAATTTCGAAAGTCAAGTCAAATAACTTTATTTCGATTCCATATAGAAATCATAAAAGTGTACATACATTTTTTTAAAAGACATTGCAATTAATCCACCATAAAATCACAGTACATGTTTACACCATTTTTAAAACTAATTTCCATCAAGATTCAGTATCTATTTCTAATCACCAAAGCTGATCTGATAAAGTTTAAAACGGCATTACAAATATGTGCAGTTGACAAAGATAACAAGCGGTCATACGCTTCTTTGTAATAACGTGTTCCAAATGATTCTAATAATGGTTTAAGGAAAGTGTTTCTTAGAACTTTATACAAAGTGCAAAAAAGAAGAAGGTGAAGAGTATTTTGCGAAACCCTATTGTTACAGGGGCAGCAGGGTAACTTCTCCCACCAACCCCCCTGCTTTGGGAATGCAAACAGAAAGTGTAAAGTGCCGAGGCGAAATCTTGTAAGATAAAAACGCCATTGCGTGTTCATAATATATGACAAATAAAGCTGGCGAACTGGTTTTCCCCGTACACTTAGTTCATGATCATTTGTCTTAAAATAACCTAGGTTGACATTATAGGCATTTTTGATAATCTCGTTAGCATCCTTCCCAAGCATTTCAGGATTTGCAAACATCTTAATTAAACCTATTTTATTAAAAGTCTCTCTGACATATCGTAGCCACGGGATTTGGGTGTAGTGTTCAAGGTTAAGGCAATCTTGAATAATGTCTTTTGTTAATTTCAATTCTTCAGATTGCCAAACTTTGGCTCATAATGTTAAAGGGGCAACGTGAATAATATCACTTATAAACTCAATTCCAACTTCTCTGTGGCAAAATGTGTTAGATGTGCCCAGTGGAACAGATAATAAACGTTTTCCAAACTTATTTTCCACAATTTTTATTTTTTCACAGTTTTGTGAACCCCAAACCCCTGCACCATAGGTCAAGGCAGAAACACACTTAGCTTTGTATAACTATGTAATTTCCGCTACACGTCGCTGGCCTAATTTGCTGGCAAAACGGAAGAGGGCTTCAATTGACTGTGCAACCTTCTGAACCCGGGCTGTCAACAAAGGTTCCCAATTCAATTTTTTGTTAAAAAGGTTACCCAGATAGCAGAAGTTATCCACTTTCTTAATAATAGCGTTCTTCACCACATACTTCCGTATTTTAACATTTTTTTGACCGCAAATCATGGCAAAGGATTTAGTAAAATTTACACCTAGTTCTAGTTTGCCCATAAATGTATCAAAAGCATTCAGAGAAATCTGCATGCTATTGGGGGTAAGTGCCATTAAAACAGTGTCATCTGCATAAGACAACATTGGGATTCTTTTTCCGTTTATCTTTGGGAAATCAGCAGTCGTTTCTAATAAGAAGCCCTCTAAGCCATTTGTATAGACCAAAAATAGAAAAGGTGCTAAAATACATCCTTGTCGGACACCTTCAGTGGATAATATAGGTTTTGATTTCTCTCCACCACGGCCATATCTAATCCTAACCGTTGTGGCGGTATGTAACCTGCGGAGCAGGGTGACCAGTGGTTCTTCAAAACCCATAGAGTCCATCATGTGCCATAATTTGTCCCTGCATACCGTGTCAAAGGCGCTGGACAAGTCCATGAATGCCAAGTGTATAGAACCATTCTTAGCACCGATGTACTTGCCCATAATCAATGCCAGGTTCAGGCACTGCTCGGTAGTTCCTTTCCCCTTCCTAAAACCGAAAGTCAATGATTTACAGTTTTGATTTCATTAAGATTACTTCAGGTATGCCACACTTTTTTCATTAATAGAGAACGTTTGCGCTCTAGTTAGTGTCACAGTCTTGGACAAGTGAGAGCAGGGGGAAGGGAGCAGGGGAACAGGTAGAAAACTTACCAAGTAAGACAGGAGGGGAAAGACACTACAATAGACCACGCATGTCAGGCGGGAGTGGCAGTGGCAGAACTACTGACCACGGAGGGCAGACTGGAAGGGGATTAGGGGTAGCAAGCCACCCATGCAGGACAGGCAAAAGAGGCTGTGGCAACACAATAAACTGTGGAATATAGGAGGAATGGCGGAGGACACTAACTCGGACAAGGGAGGCAGGACACAGACGTCAGGGGCAGAAAGCTGACCACACAGGGCAGGCGGGAGGGCAGTTGGAGCACACCAGACAAGAGGGAGGGACGGGGATTAGCACACATATTTACAACAGAGGGCAAGGGAGGGGGCAGGGACAGCATGCTGACAATGCAGGGCAGGTAGGAGCAGCGGCAGCCGAACAGAATATGGAGAGCTAGCAGGAGGGGACAGGGACATACACATAGACAATGGAGAGCTGAGTGAGGGAGGCATGGACAACAATCTGATTACACATAGCAAACAGAATGAGCAGTGGCAGCACAATGGATCATGTAGGACAGGACTACAGAAAGCATGAGAGAGGGGATAGGGACATGGACTTGGACAACAGATGGCAGGGAGAAGAGGGCAGGGCCAACAAGCTGATCATGCAGGGTAGCCGAAATAAGCAGTGGAAGTATAACAGACCAGTCAGGACTAGCAAGAGGGGGAGTGGCAGCATAGCAGACCATGGAGAGCATCAGAAGGGGCAGTGACATTACAACAGACCATGAAGGCAAGGAGTCGGGGAACAGACTCAGCTAATGGAGGACTGGAGTGAGTGGCAGGAGCAGCAAGCGGACCACATAGGAAAGGTGAGGAGGGGCAGTGTCATTACAAGAGACCACATATGCAAGTGGGGCAGTAGAAGCACAACAGAACATGGAGAGCAGGAGGGTGTACATGGGCATTCATATGAGCAACAGAGGTCAAGGGGAAGTAAGGAAAGTTCAGCAAGCAGAGCAAGCAGGGTAGGAATAAGGGCCAGTGGCTAAGGAGTGACAAAGTAGGACATTAGAGAGTGAGCATGGACCTATGCTTGGACAATAGAGGATGGGGGAAGGTTCAGGGGAGGAACAGCAAGCTGATCATGCAGGGCAGAAGGGAAGCGCAGTGGAAGAACCATTGAGAACAGAAAGGATGGGATAGAGGACCACACAATCAAAACAGAAAGGATAGGGGATCATTAACAGATGCGGGAATCTGACCCATCTGGACAGGTAGGAGGGGCAGTGGCAATGCAAAAGACTACATATGGCATATGGGAGGGTTAGTGCCAGCTCAACGCACCATGGTGGGAAAGAGGAATGGGACAGGGGCATACACAAAGGTGCATGAAAGGCAGGAGGGAGAAGGCTGCAGTTTGAATCAGACAACAGAGTCCAGGGGAATGTGGCTGGGGCGGGAGTATGTCTACTCTGGGTAGGAAGGAGAGGCAGTGGTAGCACAACAAACCATACAGGTGAAGCAGGAGGGCCAATAGCAGCACAACGGACCATGGAGGTCTGGAGGAATATATAAGGTCATGGACTCTGACGATGGTAGGCAGAGGAAAAGAGACAGAAAGCTGGATATGCTGGGCAAAGGAGAGGGACATTGGTAGCACAGCTATACTAAATCGACCCATGACACAGAAGTAGAGAGGCTCAGAAATAGTTCTTATGTTGCATTTTCAGATTTACAGTTTTGAGACACTGTATGTACTTTGACTCTTTGGTTGATGTTTATTTTAAAATTCAGTACATAAGGGATAAAGTGGTCTTTTAGCATGTATAAGCAAGAACTGAGACATGCTGCAAATGGGTTGTAGGAGAAGGTGCTATAATATTAAAAGGTAACTAATACATTAAGTTTTGTGTTTGGGTTTGGTACATTGAAGGAAGTGCTTGTAGTTATGCAGCTAGGTTCATCTGTAGATTTAAAACTGACCATAACATAAGAACCATTTTTGTGTTATGTGTGAGCCAGTAGTAAAATATTTGGTACATTGGCCTGAAACAAAATTCAAATATATGTTTTTTTACATAACAATATCTGCATAACTACAGACAGAATGCCTGCAAAAGCTTGGAGGAAAAGTAACAGAAGCAACTACAGTATCTATGCAGCACTGAGACACAAAAGGGAAAAATGAAGAAAAAGTGGTGAGAGAAAAAAGAGCTACTGGTAAGAGGACAAGGCTATTTCTTACAAATATATGTAAACATTTCCAAAGAATACAAAATAATGAAAATACAATTCAAACTATGATCAAGAATAACAGTGGACAAAATCTATATAACAAAAACTGGAAGGAATGTAACAAAGATGGCCACATCTCAACCAGGAGACAGAAGTAGTTTAAGGAAACCAGAGCCAGGATGTTGTATACTAGAGTCGGAATAAATCTACTTAGAACTATGCAAACTATAGAAGAAGTAGAGACACACTGAAACAGAAATAACAATTTGGGAGAGTACTTGATAAGGCCTTTGCATTGAAGAGGAATGTTTTGATTTTGAATATAAATGGAATGAAGACTCTTGACAAAATGGTGTTGTGTATGAGGAGACAAAATCTGAAAAAAGATTAGTAAATTGAAGAACCTTGTGTACAGTTTTTAGTGGAGAATGCATACATACTTCTAATATAGAGCCTTTCTTTAATGAAGAAATCTATCTCCAGGATATTAGATTAGTTCATGTTATTGATTACAGAGGACGATGCTATGAAATGAAGAATGGCCCTCCTATAACGAAAGAGGTGATGGTACCTACAAATGTAGAATAACTTATTGGAGAAGAGGTACAAGGAAAGTGGAGTCAGGCACCTGTATACAAAAAATGTCTACGTATCTTTCCACAGTGAAATTTAAAACACAAAATAAGTACTTTACAAGGATTGGATCCTTGCAAGATGAGAAAGCATACACATTTGCAGGGACACTCACAAGCTTGTTTATAGAAGAAAGTGTGCCAAAGCACCTTTTATCATTTCGAGATGTTAGCTGTACATCACTCAGCAATGCAAACTTTAGTTAGCAGGATGTACTATGCAAAACCTCCTGTTTTTATGTTTAGGAGAAATTAATAGAGCACATTTGCATAGTACTGTGGCAGACAAAGAAAGGTTTTGTGATGTGCACTCTTTGGTCCTGAACAGGATTCTAGGGAAAATTAAGAGTCGTTAGGAGGAGGAGCTTCAGAACAGGACACAAATATTCCAGTTGAAAGTTTTGAAGAAGAGATTACAAAATTTAACACAATGTGCTCTACAAAACCAGAGTATGTCTGAATATGTTGTCGA
The DNA here is from genome assembly GCF_964263255.1 of Lissotriton vulgaris. Lineage (NCBI taxonomy): Eukaryota > Metazoa > Chordata > Amphibia > Caudata > Salamandridae > Lissotriton > Lissotriton vulgaris. The sequence continues at coordinate 1,409,196,498 of NC_141691.1, read as the reverse complement.
CGCACTCACTACAAGATTCAAACACAGCCTTTTGACTTGTATTTAAAAAGTAAAAAAGAAAATAATGATAACTGGCAACGGTTAACTATGTATTTATTTTGTAGAGGAATGCTTTCAATTGTCCATATAGCAAGTTATATCTAAGTACTGTTACAATGAATTAGAAGATAATAAAATGTCTGCTAATGTAGAAAACTATGAAGGGCCAATAATAAAATCAACATCAAAATGTATGATTCTTTGCAGCATTGCAAAGGGCTGTTATGGACTGCTCTCCAGCACTCAGTAACACTCCACAAACCATACAGTATAATGCCGTCCGGGAAAACCCTGGAGTCATATCTTGACGTTGGGATTATACCACTGAAGGAACTCTCTGCCGGGTGTTGTTGTGCCTGCTATTGAAGTTCAGGGTCCTTTAGCCTCACATTGCCTTCTTGCTGCTTTTAGACAATTGCAATGGTATTTTTTAGATGATAAAGCATGGACATAGTCCTGAAAGAACATTATTTTATTTTTACCCCTCAACGATGTCTTATCACATATTGTGCATTGCTCAAATTTAGGTGTAAAACTTTGTTAACCAATGAAATCTCTTTGTTTGGTAGTTATATTCTATTTGTGAGTTCCGATGCTGAAAGTTGTTTTTTGACAGTGTTGTTTTTTTACAAATGTGTTGTTAAAATTAAAGTTTAACCATTAAGTTACTAAACAGATAGACTCAAACAAGAAACTTGTCTATATATCTGTTTTGCACTTTGTCATTTACATTCGTGACTACTGACGTCATTGCGACCTCCGGTGTTGCTGTGAAGAAGGCAATTGCATTTTTGATGTAGTAATTTCAACAAATGAATATAATGGAGAATCGCAAATTAGTATCCTACTAAATAGGTACACTGAAACATTTTGTAAAATATGTCTATATACGTGTTTTACACTTTGTCAAAAATAACCTGAATTTTATGTGTGTCCTTTGTAATTGCACTCATAGAATCACACAGGCACTGCCTATGCAATCATACGATCACCCAGGTACTACTCATGCACAAACATAATTACCCAGACATTACACACTCAGTCACAGACCCATACAGCCACTCATAAACGCAGTCACCGACCTAGACAGTCACTCGAACACCCCCTCTTAAAGGTTACAGGTTACAAGTAGGAAATAAAATTAAAAAATATCTTCAAAATTCACTGAAAAAAAAGGTTACAGGGATGCTATAGTTAGGAATTAGCATTTAAAAAACAGACATTCACAGGAAAAAAACAAAGGTTACAGGGACGTTATAGTTTGGAAATATTCTTAAAAAAACTTAGAAATTCACTGAAAAAAACAAAGGTTACGGAGACGTTATAGTTAGGCTCACATTTCACTCGTAAAAAAACAGTTAAATTCAGCAGTTATAGTTAGCTGAGCTAACTATAACTCATGCTCCTGCAATGCACTGTTTATGACCTCACATATTACATCACTTATAACATGGTCAGGGACATCACTGATTACATCACTGATGACATCTCAAATGACATCACTGATGACATCATTCAGTGACTGTAAGTGTTTTTAAAAAGTTTATTAGTGTTAAATATATATACCAAGGTGTACTGATGAATCAGTGGGTATATGAGTGACTATATGGATGAATCAGTGGGTGCGTGACTTACTGTATTATTGAGAGATTAGGTGTCTCAGTGACTGTATGGGTGAGTGACTAAGTTGTCTGAATGTCTGTATTTGTCTGTCAGTTGGCATCTAAGTGGCTGCATAGGTTGGTGAGTGAGTACCTGAATGGCTCTAAGGGTGATTCATTGGTTGTCTGAGTACCTGTATGGGAGTATTAATGTCTGTATTGGTAGGTGAGGGAGAGTGTGACTGCCTGCATGGATGAGTGAGTGGGTGAGTCAGTGACTGTATTAGTTAGTGAGTGCATCTGTGAGGAGCTACTGAAAAAGAAGGCATGGTTAATAAAGACAATATGGCCACGAAATACACATACTCAATGGCCTGCAAACATGGTGGTCACAGCATGAACAGCAAAGAAGGAGGCATGGATATTAAAGAAACTATGGTGGCCAGTGGCAAACACATGCACTGGCTACACAAAATTGCACAATCACATGGCCAGCAAAGACGAAGCATGGATAACAAAGCACATGGTTGCGCTTTCCTGCCTAGAGAACCTTACGTCCTAAATACAAATTACTTAGGATTATGGAAATATTTGTTATTTAGCCAAATGTGCCTTGGCCTACACACTGGACTGCCCTTTACCCACCACTATTAAATTAGCAATGCCAAAAACAAAAATAAAACAAACTTTAAAAATGTCTTGAAGAGAAACAGCCCAATGTGACATTAATTACCCCTCCAAAAAACTATTATTAGTTGCAGGAAAACAAGTTAAACTTAATATCAACCATGTCAAACATAGACACAGTTACAAACAATGGTGGGCAAGCACATGGTGAAGAAAGTATGAGAGAATAAAGGAAGATGTCTGGTTACATGGGCCTGGACTTCAGAAGCCTATCCACCAAGATGCACATGCAGACAATAAAATTATCTGAATGTTGCCTTTAATAAAAGACCATCCACAAACCCCTAAATGTTTTAAAAATAGATAGCACACCAGCAGTGAGATTGTGGACAAGAAATGAAAAATACCGCTAAGGGCTAGTGCAGGGCAAAATAGGCCCTAAACAGTAAAACAAAAACAGCACAAAAAAGGCCAAACAAATCAGTACACACTTCACACAAACACACAATAAAAGGGATAAAACGTGTATTTAACTCCATCCAAAAATGTGTAAAAATGTTGTCCCTCAACAAAAGTTACTTTTACATGCTCCCCCTACTCCAAACTCATAACCATCCATCAACAAAGTAACAAAACATAGAAAATAGCAAAGAACAAAAATAGTGGTGTATGCCATTCCTGAAACAACAAACATTTTACACAGTGCAGCATTGTTCAAAAAGTGAAGTGTGTGGATGCAGCTCATATTAAAAACAAAATAGAGTGATGCTTTCCCTACAAAATGCAAGTCCAAAATGACCAAGCACTAAACAAAGCAGAGGGTTGAGTCTTTGGAACAGGAAGAAGAAGTCTGTATGTAGGGTACCCACCCAGTCTCCATGCTGTTGACTTTCTGATTTAAAAAAAGTGTTTTACACTTAATAAAAATGTCCAAACAGTAAAATGTAATTTCAAACTGATATCTGGGTAGCTTGTGTTAAAAACGCTCGCTCTTGCTTTTGGGTTTGTAGTTTGGTACCCAAAAAATTACCTGAACATCCACTTTGTAAAAAAGCTACCTGAAAATTTTGTGCCTCCCACATTTAAATTTGTCGTTAAGTGCTCAAAATTACCCAAAAGGTCAGCTTGGGTGAAATCTATGAGGGATGTTTGTTGACTGTACATGGTCCTTTGGGAAGTTGCTGCTTCTGTGCAGAATGAGGTGTTTACGAACATCTCTTGTTATGATTTCACCATGAAAGGAATTCTTTTACACAATGTGGCATAATGTTGTAATCTCAGTAATTAGACATGCATTTAATTGTGTGAATAACGACAATTACTCTGGCATAATATTCATTTCTCCCAGGTCTATTTTTTACCTTCTGACTTAGGGTTTGATTATGAGTTTGGCGGTTCCAGGACATCCAAACTTACGGTGGCGCAGTGGTGGTGGTGTGGCTGCCGTTGCATGGCGATCCCACCACAGTAGTACAGCTTTGCTGGTCGGACTACCATAGGACCACCAATATCACTGGGATCCATGATCCCTCTGTGGTGGTGGTCTGGGGCAGCAATATGCTGGCGGTTCCACTGTGGCATCGCCAAGCATATTACAGCTTTCCAGACCTCCACACTTTTCATGGCAGTGAGCCCGCCATGAAAGGTACAGCAGTCGGGAAAGTAATGGGGCCCTACAGGGCCCCCTGGTGCCCCTGTGCATGGGGGGGCATGCAAGGGGGCACATGTTGTGGCCCCCCGTGTGCATGCACCCCTGTTCCTGCACAGCATGGACAGCACAGTCCATGCTATGCGTAAATAGAGGTTGGCACTCCCTCTGTGCTGCAGTTCAAAGACTCACATATGGGTCTTAGAACTTCCCCACTGCAAGACCTCCAAAGCACCACCTGCCAGACCATTAGGAAAATCAAATCTGGTAGTGTTGTAACGTATCTAGGACTCTAGTGTACATTTTCCGATTCATGCCATTATATAGATATAACTTATCATATCTTTATATAGGCATACGAATCATAACCATATTTAGACACAGCCAATGCAGTCCAAATACGGCATGGATACTTCCCCTAAGCTCCCAGAGTACAACGAGTTCTTAAAGACAACCAGCCTTCAGCAGCCCGGGAAATCACCCTGCTTCAGTATTGATTTGTCCCAGAACTCCTGGAGTGTGTAGAGAACTTTGAGTTCTTAGTTACGTTATTATGTCTACCCTTACGTCAAACTCGGCACCTTCCAGGTATAAATATGCCCACATCTGCCCTAACAAACACACAGTGGTTTTGGAGCAGATCGACTAACTACTTGCCCGACGCCCTGCTGTTTGTGAGTGCCGAAGGAAGCCGACCCTCCCTGCTGATGCAGTGAGAGAGAGGTTGTCTTTTCTCCTGCTGAGAAATCCAGCTCCAGTGTTTCCCTGCTACCCTTGTGGGTTACTGGGAGATCGAGTCCTGAGAGAGAGATACAAGACCTCCTTCATTCTATAACCAAGGTACAGAGCTGATTAGACACTTAGAGAATTTTTGGATAGATTCTTGGCAGAAACTATTTAACTCAAGCTACACCTCACTTAGGGCCCGATGTAGGTAAATCCAATTTACCACTTCTAAAATACCGAATCATACCGATTCGGTATTTAAGAAGTGGTAAATTAGAGGGGGGGGAAATGTAGGTAATTCTGATTCAGTAAATACCGAATCTGTAAGATTCGGTATTTACCGATTCTGTAAATACCGAATCGGTATCCCCCATTGATTCCTATGGGCCTTGAAGCCCATAGGAATCAATGTGGAATACCGAATCGGTATTTACCGATTCGGTAATTACCTATTCTTGCAGGGTTCAGGGGGTGTCACTTTGACACCCTCTGGCACCCCAATTACGGGCTTGTATGCCATGTGGCACACATACATGCCCTATGGGCATGTCTGTGTGTCACATGGCACAGGTGTGCATGCACAGATGTGCTTGCACACCTGGAATCGGTATTTTACCACCCAATTGGATTGGGTGGTAAAATATCGATTCTTAAAGCCCTGTGGTACTCTGACATGTGCCAGCTACATCTGCATTTACAGAATCGGTTTTACCGAATCGGTAAATACAGAATTAGTAAAATACCGATTATGTAAATGCATGCCCTACATCTGAAAACCCTAATATCGGTCGGAAACAGCCAAAATCGTCCGTTTCCGACCGGTATAAGGGCTCCTACATCTTGCCCTTACTTCTTCCCTTGTACTAGACTTAGGTCAGGTACACCGGGTAGGCGTATTTTAGATGCACCAGTTGAGTACTTTTAGTCATTATTTATCATTGTATGTATTTTATCTATTTTAAGTATCATATGGCTTAGAAACCATATAAATGCTTTTACAGTATTATTTCATAATACCTCTTTTACTCTACGCACTTTACTTCATAGCAAGTATTAAGATTGTAGCAATTCACTTCTCTTGATGAGAAAGCAGACTGCTCAATAAATAACCTTTTTTATTGAAATCGCCCGTCTCTCTATTTCTCTGCACTTCTGGTGAAACAAAGCATGCACGATTGACTGTTTCCGCGACTCTGGAGATATATTCCTTATTCTTTGGGAACAAAGTTGTCATGTTATATGGTTGTCAGAAGCTAATCCCTTCTTGTGTATTCGAGAAAGTTTCTAGTGACCTCTGAGCTAGCTGGCACCCACACAATTAAGTCTAACATATTCAATAGAGACCTAGTCGACCTAAGTCCTACGTCTAAACTGTTGTTTATGTTATTCCAATGCGCATAGCCTATTGGGAATATAGGAACTACACTACAGTAGGTGGGTGGCAGGCAACATTGGCTGTGTGGGAGCAAGGCATTGGCCCTTAGTCATATTTATGAATGGCAAAATCCTCCACTGAACTTCAAGATAAGACCGCTGCAGGGCCTCCATTGTACCACATTCACCAATGTGAGGCATGAGTACAGTATCATGCAGGACTCCACTCACTTAATATTACTCATAAGATTATAAGCATGAGCTGATTACATGCTTGTAGAGCATTATGAGGAAGACTTCTGCCTGGCTTGCCAGCCACCTATACTGGGGAGAATACCCCACAATTGTGAGTCACAGCCTAGTCACACAGCATACATCAAGCAGCTACAAATGAGAAGTAGATGGTTTTACCTGTTCCTAATTCAGCGACATAATATTTTATTAAACCATTCTAAATATTAAATAAAACTCCAATCCTAAATAAGACTGAGAAGTAAAATAATATATCAATTATTTACATGAAAAATGTAAACCTGACCAACCAAAGACCTCAAAGAACAGCTCAATCCATCACACAATATAAATACTAGACAAAGACAAAAACATCTCCAAATAACAATCACATAATATTTACACAAATGATCAAATATAACATTTCCCAGTCCTCTAAACATACCAAAAATATAACTTACTCTTCAGTAGCCCCAGATCTTCTCCCGTTTCCATGTAGTCAAAAATAATAATTCACCAAAAACAGGAAAAAAATATTCCCAAATGCCCCCCCAAATGTAAAAGAATACATTAATCCAATAGACATCCCTCAAAGTAAATCAAACTATGTAGGAACCTTAAAACCCAGAAACGTGTTTAAAAAATAAATGCTTCAGGATACCCAAATCAACAGAAATCAACACTAAAAATATTGGTTTCATGTGAACCAAAAGTGATTTTGTTAAAAGACGTAACTTTCAATACCCATAAAACACATTAGTTGAGAAAACCCTGTAGAGAAAACAAGAAAACCCACCTGTAAAACAGAAAAAAATCATAAAAATGAATATACATTACATTGAATCATCATGAAATGTATAACATCCAATAACATAATATGACATAACAAAGTCATTAGTAACAGTGTATGAAACCTTAAATTATATGCTAGTAAAAATGGACTACTTTTAATATGACTAAATGTACAAAAAAACACAAACAATACTTTGAGTAACCTCCAGACTGTGCCCCTTTCCCCTACACCTCAAAATCATTACACTTACCTTTTCCAACGGACAGCAGCACCTTATGGCAGCCTTGATCTCCCAAAAAATTGACTAAAAATTTCACAAATAGAGTACAAAATAGAAGGCAGCAGTATAAATAAATGGCCTTTAATTCTCCTCATAGAAATGAATGGAAAAGAAAGTAAAGATTTTTAACAAATGTATTTAAGTATGTTTAAAAATATTAAAGACGTAATAATGTCAAAAAATGTTAGAAAAATATAGATCAAGTGTAATGCAATAATGAAATATTAGTATGATGTATATACAGTTATTTAATATATGCAAAAAACTGATTAAAATTATGTTGAAAATATGTATATGAATATGTATATGACGCAATGTAGAAAAGGGTAAAAAAATGTTAAACAATGGAAACAATTGGAAAATATACAACATGCAATACAATTTAAATATCATTTTCATTTTTTATGTAATAATGCAAATGTATAAAAATGTTTTCTTTATCATCAACATTATTAATTAAATAACAGAAAATATTTCTGCTACATACAAAAAAATATTTATAGTTATTTCAGACTAAAATCATAAACAACGTTCCAACTTAACCCCTTCCCTGCTGATGGCGGAACCGCTCTGTCATCAGCCGCGGTGGCGCTGTGCTGATGACGGAGCGGTTCCGTCATGGCCCGCCCGACGCGCCTGCGTGGTGCGGATTCCGCGCCTGTGCTGGGCGTTCTATTGAGTAGGCGGGCCATGACGGAACCGCTCCGTCATAAGCACAGCACAACCGACGCAGGTGATGGAGCGGTTCCGTCACCAGCATACGCCCGCTGCATTTTGGCCCCGCCCCCTTAGCACTGCGGCGGAATAGCCGCCGCAGTGAAGGGGTTAAACAACTTTTAAGAAAGTGTTGTTGGACACTAAATGGGTGACATTTACTATTTCCACTCCAATCTATACCAATTTGGGGAAGGTGTTAAACATTAAAGGGATGGCATTTGCTGTTCCCACTCCAATCTATGCCAATTTGAGGAAGGTGTTGGACATTAAGAAGGTTGCATTTTCTATTCCCCCTCCAATTTAAACCGATTTAGAGAAAGTGTTGGACAGCAAAGGGGGGACATTTACTATTCCAACTCAAACCTAAAACAATGTGGGGAAAGTGTTGGACACTTAAAGGTTATCATGTACTATTATCCGTCCAATATAAAATAATTTGGGTAAAGTGTTGCACACTAAAGGGTGACATTTAGTATTCCCACTCCAATCTGTAATAACTCCAGGAAGGTGTTAGACACTAAAGAGATGCCATTAACTATTACTACTCCAATCTATACCAATTTGTGGATGGTGTTGATCTCTAACAAGGTGACATTTACTATTCCCACTGAGTCTATACCAATTTGAGGAAGATGTTGGACACTAAAGGGGTGAAATTTACTATTCACACTATAATAAAAATGATTCTTTGCAAGGTGCTAGAAACTACAGATTTTACATACACAATCATTACTCCATACTCAGACAAAATGAATAATTTATAAAAAGGAAGTAAAAATCACTTTAAAAAAATCACTACCACAAGAGAATTGATTACCATTCCTACATTTTTCACCATGTGTTAGACTTATAGTTTCTCATATGTTTTCCTTGTATAAAAAACAATACAATTCTTTGATATGAAAAAAACACACTATTAATACACAATGTATATGTTTTAAATGTTACACCATTGCTTAACTTAAAACCAAAAAACAAAAATGTAAATCATAATCTAAAACTAGCAATCAAAAACAAAACCACCAATAGAAACAACACCCACTCCCACCCCCTGGACTATACAAATAATACAATACAGATCCTAAACAATCTTCACTCCCAAATGTTTTATCTTTACCACCACCTACCACATATATATCCCAACCCCACAACTCTCATTCAACTGTCTCTCATCCATTGCACAATTTAGAGATTTAAAACATGACTCAGATGGTCCACCAGCACCACTAGCCCGTATAGCATCCACCCTAAACAAATGCAAATATAACAAACAACATGCCACTCTTCAATACTTAGCATCTCCTTCTCTATTACACAACAAGAATACTGTACAAAAACAACACATCGCACCAGCTGACTCCCAACAACCATCTCCACCACCTAGACACGTGGACACAAAATAATTTCCACTAAAGCCTGCTGGATGAGGATTACAATATAGATAGACAAGACTATTGTAATCCTCAAATGGTTAATACCAGCACTATTAACACAGGCATCAAACTAAACAGCGTAACCAGAATTGTTCCGGAGCACTCATACTCCTCAAAATGTCACAGGAAACATATTCCTGGACCGTTGCAGAATACTCGATGTTAAATAAAAAGTGGTCCCCTGGTTGAACATGTACATGCCCCACGGGATTTAGGAAAAAAACCATTCTTCATGAAAATAGATAAAAAACATGCTGACTTACTGTCTTTATTAACAAGAGTTTACAATGAAGCCCTGAAGAAATCCCTTAGACAAAATTTGTTGGCTACTGTGGCTTTCAATTTTAATGGAAGACAAATTTGAAAAATAATTTTCCACATTACATTTATTGAAGAATATGAATTTTCTTGAATTTTATACACTATGAGCTCAGTGTTAATTGGTCCTAATTGAAAATCAATAAGGTTTTCCACGACAAAAGGGTGTTAACCACGTTGATTGATTCATGCTGGAATTATTTTTTAAAAGGGGTTGAACTTTTGGTTCTGTGCACCTTATAAGTGTTTAATTACTTTTCCCACTGTAGTGTTAAGTGTGGGAGGATTTTGCCTCAACCTTTTCTGTTAATTTTTAAGCACTAATAACACACCTGCTACAAGTTCAAAGAATACTTCTCACTCTTCTAAAAAACAAAGTCACACCACCACCAAAACACAATCTCTAGACTGCATATTAATAAATGCTCAATCACTCTCTAAAAACAAGCACCACATTTTCATAATTGAATCATAGTTGAGAGATGACATGGCTCCAGTTTTCAGGAAGCCATTTCTCCAGGCTCTCAGAATGTCACTCAAGATTGCACAGGCAAAAGAGGAGGTGGACTAGCTGTTGTATACAAGGAAACAATCAATTTCACCAAATCTGATAACATTTCCAATTCAGCATTGTGAGGTCATCATCACCACATGCAACCATACACCAACATCCTCCTGTAGCTTACTCCTTTTTTACAAACCACCAACTAGCTTAGCACCATTCCCAGACACATTTATAGACACAAATTCACACACTACACTCCAACCTATGCATCCTAGTTGACCTAAATATATGGCTTGACAAACCCAATATGTCCCATCCAAAAACTATCATCACTGGCCTAGACACACTGATCCTACATCAGATTGGCTAAAAGCCCACACACATTCCTGGACATATCCTTGATGTAATTTTTACAAGTCCAGAACAAGTCATCTTTCAGGTATTCCTTCCTGCAGAAAAACAATCCTGCCTACAACCCAGGCACCCTTGCACCATGGCGCAACAGTGCCTGTGTTGTGAAAAGGCAGCACATTGTGCGCCAGCACACACAAAGGACAGGACTGCACTATTTAATGTTAAATATGTTCATTTCACGCAGCGCAGCAAAGTGTATCGCTGAATTGCGTTGGGTGAAAGTTTGTTACATTTGGGCCTTAGTGTACATGAGTGGCTTCTTTATAATGTGAAGCGGGGTTAGGTTTTGCTTGAGCATCCCTCTCCAGTAATGACTGGAAAGCAACAAAAAAGGTAGAGGTAATTTCCTGATTACTTACTTGTAATCTTCATTGTTTTTAGACATATTCATTCTCATACCATTCACTACGACTTGCCTATCCTGGGCTTAACTGCCTGGCCTTCATCATGATTTAGGTACATCAGAAGGATGCTGTGAATACCAGCATATACATGACACCCAACTTGGAACGGACAGGCATTGCTTTCACAGCGTTTGACTGAAGCTTTTCTGTCTTGAGGTAGGGTTCACCTTACAAGTTACGACTGGCACAAGGGTGATTAGGACTACTAGGTTTGTTTATCCAAGCCACTGAGCAGAAGCACATCTAATGCATTCTGCTTCCTGTTTTATTTCTCCTTTACAGTAATTTAACACGTCGACCCATACTGTGGAAACCTTATATATTTTCCCCATATTGTTTACATACATGGGTGCCAATTGTAAAACCAATGATAAATTATATTAAAAACATATCCGACAAGTCTTATGAAAGAATGGCGGCAACCTTAAATCTAACATCCCCCTGATTTCGTTCCCTGTGGCTGTTCATTTAGCAAGCACTTATCCATGTAAATACTTTGAATAACAATGCTGCTTCATTAAGTGTCCACATGCAGCTATCACAAATCTTAACATATGATATTGTATCAATACTTACAGCCTGCGTTACAGAGAGAAAGCGGTCATAGCTGATCAGTAGAATACTGTACGCCGACGTTACGCACAGCACGTTGTCAAAAATTAAGTACACTTTACAGAAGGGCCTTCCAAAAGACCATTGTCCTGTATATTGAAGTGGAAGATACCACGGAATTGAAAAGGAACCTATGAATACAAATGCAATGTCATTATGCAATATTCCTTAACCATGTGATACACCACACCTGACACCAAACGACAATAGAGAACCGATTGAAGAGTCAGAAGCAATATGCATTATTTGGGCTGGTAATTGGCATGCGTTCTTGTAAAACATTTTTTATTTTTTTACAATAGTAAGATCATATAGATCTTGTATTTCCCACATCCCTCTGGCTCATCTCAATCCTTATTTATACAGTTTTGTCCTCCAAAGGCTATTTGTATCTCAGTATATGAAACATGATTTGATGTGAATCCACACTCCACTCTTCTCTGTGCATAATGTAGCCCACCACGGCATGACAATGCAATTTTTCGAAATGACAGGCCACGTACTCAATTTGAAAAATGCTCCCAATCGGGACATTGGGGTGATTTGGGGAATGTAGTCACAGGTCCATTGGGACACAAACTATTGATTCGGGCACGCAGTAGGGCCACAAATTAGAGGGGCATTCTTGAGAAGGGACTGACGAGGACCCACCACGTGGCAGGAATGTCTCTGAACTGTACAGGGTGCACAGGAAACTGACATCAGCCTTGGCAAAAATATACAGATTAGCCAAGTACTGCAGGAGGCTGCGGATAAATAGGGCTCTGGGGGGCTTTATAGTAGGTTTGTGGCAGCCCATCCTGCTCTAAAAGCAGTCCTATGGGCCACTCCCCACGCTGGAAATGGCAGAGTGGTAGAATAACCAGCTGCAGAAGGGAGCAGACAAGTGTTAGTCTGTAGTTTGGGACTCAAAATTGCTCTTGAGAAATGCATGCCCCAGTGGCGCTCCTCCGCTAAGGTGGAGGAGTGTTGCCCTGCTCCTTTTAAGCAGTGTCACTAGGCAGCTTTGAGGACAGGACAGGCGGAGGACAGGACAGGCGGGCCGTTCTGCTGACAGAGCAGGGGATGGGAGGAGTGGTTTTCACTCCCTAAAGTGCTCATAAATGTTTGGCCGTCCCTCTGGGGCCTGTCAAACATTTATGCAGAATTTGCTTGGTCTCCATGCAGGCTGCATTAGAGTCTAGATGGAGAGCATGCTCAGCTTTCCATTCACTGGCTGAGAGCTAATCCACGGTGCTCAGCCCAATCAAAAAGCTGCATTGCAGCATTGTGATTGGCTATCAGGAGGCTGGAAGCCGGGTGCATCCTGCGTCCCGCCCTGGAACCGGGGAAGAGGACCTGGAGGAGGCAGTGGCGACGGCGGGCGGCCGGCAGGTAAGTGTGAATTGTAATTTTTTTATATCATTCCCACACCCCTGCGACCCGGCCCCCTACTGCCTTCAAATATCAGCCGCCACTGGCATGCCTAAAGGAACTTTCTCTCAGTTGTCGGCGCAATTAGGACATACACACTGCTGGGTGTGTCTACAGAGTGAAGTCAGGGGCCTCACAATGTTGGAGCCTATGGTAATGAGAGTTCTAATAAAAACAGTTGATGGGAAGCAGGATATGTTAGTTTGTTGACAGTGGCTTGAGAAGTCTCCTACACTGCCAGTTGTGATACTAACAGTGCTGTATGTATGTGGAAAGAGGAGGTACCCGTGAATGAGTTTCCTAAATGAGGGCGAAAAAATAATGTTGGTAAATAGACATTTAGGAAACGATTAAAAAGGTGGAGCAATACTATACAATAATAATATGTGTCCAGAAAGGTTATTATTGTTACAAAATATATTCTGAATATATTCTCATTGTTGAAGGAGGTTGATGGCCACCATAATTGATAAGTATAGCAAAAGATGTTTAATCAGCAATATCCCATTGGGATTGATTAATAATCTTCCGAATGAAGATAAAATAGTACCGATCTCCTCTTCGATGTAGTTACTTGTGAGAAATTTGGTAATCTTGTAAATAAATAGTAATACATATGTGGAGCATGACGTGAGTTTTGTATGTGAAAATGGTCACCATATTGAATAGGGCAAAAAGAACAAAGTTGTCGAACTAGCAGATAAAAATAGATTATCAGTAACATTAACAGGTGAAAACCCTGTGTGCGTTACAGTAAGACTGACACATGTATGTATTAGCCAGTTTAACCAAGATACGGTTGGACTCTTATGACTAGAAGGCTCTATTAAAGTGTGAATTAAGAACATTCACAGATAATAAAAATTGTGGAAACACATATGTACCGTGGTGAATAGAAATTGTTGGACAATTCAGGGAAACCCACGGATTAGGTGTTGTTATATCTAATCACCTTATACCAGCCAGGGAATTTCATTGTTTAGCTCATTTTTATAAGTGTTCAAAATATAGATCCAGAAAACCTCCCTCCTTTTGCAAATTTCGATGCTCTGATTGCCTGAATTACTATATATTTTTTCGAGAATGAACCGTTTGAGGTCCTGTTTTGTGTGCTGTCCCTCTATGTAGTGTTTCAACACTAAAAGTGCAGCTATTTTCTTAGTTCTAATGGCTGATCGATGTTCAGTACGGCGGGTGGTCATGGTACGTGAAGTCTCACCAACATAGCCTTAATAATGACAGTGCCTAATGCCATCCAGAAAGCAAGAGACATTGGGCCAGATGTACAAAGAGTCAGTTTACAAAAAGTGGTCGCAAACTGTGCATAGCCCTTTTGTAAACAGGCTCTGATTTTCCAAACCAACCTATGTACTATTAGGACAATTAACAAAATACTCATTCATCGGGGGCCGCAGAAACATTTACTAAAAGGATATTAACTAGGCAGGTCGCAATTTGTGACTACCTCCATTTAGCTACACAAGCAGTAATGGTGGCCTGTAAGGGAAAGTGGGTAAAACGACCGGTGCTGCTTAAAAAACCCCACAAAAAAACACAATCTGCTCCCCAAAAACTGAAGAGCCTAAGGTGGTGGTGGTCGGTGAGATATATGCCTTCTGCTAGAAGGGCTGCTCACACTCTGTCAATGAGCAGTGAGTCTAGGTGGAATTTTGTGTCCCATAAGAAAATGAAATTGCGGTGTCATGCCTAAAATTCCTCCTTTGGCAAAGCCATATTTCTAAAAGATAGACAGAGGTCAGAGAGAGAGATCTAACTTCTGCCAGTAGGTCTGGTGCTACACTCTGCACTATATTTATTTCTTTCAGTTGAAAGAAAATGATGACTGCAAAGTATGGGCATTGCAGTCTCTTAATTGAGGCAAATTAGGGACAACACCTCATTTGCTCCTGCAGAGGAGATAGACTGCTGATAGTGAACGGCTATCAGCAGAAGACATGCTTTTTGCTAAGAGGACTATTGCCCCATTCAAACGTAACCATCCTGTAGTATGGAGAACATTTCAAATCATTGAACTGGCTGGGGGCGGGTGGGTTTTAGAACCCTTACATGCTCACCTACGGGAGTTGAAATGTGGATGGAAATTAGATATCAAAGTGAGATGCACCTCTTGCCAGGCAGCCTTGTCCTGCTCTCTGTTTCCATGTTTGAACTTGAATTGAAATTACCTCTCGAAGATAAGTGCCATCTATCAGGTATATCAGGGCCAAGCGTTTCTATCTATTGCGCTAGAGAAGCTGAAATGTAGAAGGCAGATGAAGGTTAGAGAGGGATATACCTCTTGGCAGGACTGCAGTAACACTTACTAAGATATGCAAGAAATTCAGAAACCCTGTTCTGGATTTGTTTATCTGTTCAATTATCAAACAAGTGCAAACCATATTTTCTCAGTTTCCAGCTCAGGTTCTTTGGGATTTACAGCTAGATTCATCAAAGAGCCGTTTTGCGAGTCCTTAATAGCGATTATTAAGGAATCGCTATTGAGGACTTGCAAAACGGGATTCATGTAGAAATCGCTAAATAAATTGCGATTCCTACACATTCCTTATTTGCGATTAGCAAATTGCTAATCGCAAATAAGATAGCGATTTCAAGGCGTGACCAAAGGACACCCTGTAGCACCCCTGAAATGCAAATTTACACAAGTGTTGCGCACACACATGTCCAAAGGACATGTGTGTGTGTAACATGCAGCAGAGAAAAATGCACTAAAGTGCATCTATCTATTTTTTCTCTATTTACTACGAAGTCAAACTTCGTGGTAAATAGCGGCCAAATATTGCGAATTCGCAATTTAAAATTGGTTAATGAATTACATTTAAGGTATCCCTAATAGAGATTCCTAAATTGCAATTCCTCGCAAATATGCGATTTCGCAAATAGCGATTTTTGCATTTGGGATGATGAATCCCAAATGCAAAAATTGCGCTCGCAAAGGGCCAGATTCTCAGAATCTGGCCCTTTGCGAGCGCAATTTCCTTTCATGAATCTAGCTGTTAATGCCCTATCTGGACCATGGCTTATTCATCTTCATTTTGCTTTTGCTTCAATTCATCTAATTTCTTGCTTACTTCTCAAAATCAGGAGAGAGAAAGCAGAAGTAATAGTAACAGTACAATTTTGGCAACCCCTGCCCTGGCTCAGATCGAGTGGTTTCCTGGATCCCAACTGTCTCGCTTGGTCTGAAAGTAGAAAGATTATAGTACTTCAAAAGTAAAGGTAATTCTAAACATTTAGATGAAGTTCTTCTACTCTGAAGTCACACACCAAGCATTGGTGGAATTTTGACAACTGATGTGCTTTGAATTCTGTTTCTGCTGTTGGATGTGGAATTCTCCTATCTTGCAACTTTTCAGGGTGGGTTTGAAAAGAGATTGTCAGTGTCTACATGGTAGGCCCAGTTTGCTGTCATTATAGTGTTTAGAACTTCTGATGATGCAGTTTTTCTGGATGCAGCTTTTGTGTTCAGAATTCTAAAAAGTTGTTCCATTACAAGCGCATTTGTAAAGTCGCAACTACCACCCTGAGACTTAACTTTAGAATTAAAAAGTTATATAAAATCCCATTTGAACCTTTAATTTCAATGGGCCGTACATATTTAACAATTAACATAGCTTCCCTAGTAGCTATCAACTCGGCGAGAATATATGGATGCAGGCAAAAATGCTGCCCTAATTATATTAAACCTCTCTGCAGCATTCCACACAATCTCACACAAAAACCTCATACATTGCCTGGTTGCAATAGGAGTGGAGGGGACTGTTAAGAAATATAAATCGATATTATGTAATATTGGCCTAATGTATCCAATATATGTATTAGCTACCGTTTTTTGTAACCACTATTTTATGAATACATTTACATTAGGTGTACATTAAGACTCGGGCCTTTTCTGAAGATACACCATGTTGGTTTCATTTACCCGTATCACTTTCTCTTATTAGAAAAACACGTGACATGCAGCCGAGAGGAGAACCTGAAAGGTTGGTCTGGGCTATGAACAGACCACTGATTCTAACTTAGGAAACTCAAGGTCGCATCTGTCTTACATGTAGGATGAGCACATTCTTGCAGGCGCCATGCCTGCACTCCCGTACACCAGAATGAATAGGAGGCACCTCCACTGACCTACCCGCGGAATAACTTGAGCTGAGTTTCGAATCAATCTATTGTGCCTTATATGGGTTTTCCTGTTGGTTTCTCAAGAACTGATACTTTTCCTTGTACGGGGTTGTTATGGCAGAGTTTTTGGCTTTATTTAGTAGTGATATAGATCATTAATCTTGCTCGCATCTAGTATAGGTATTCTTAGCCTGTGTTGGCCCTTTTAAGCCTTTTTCCAGACCTAGAAGAGGATAGCTGCTTAATATGCCTTTATTCTTGACTTTAACCTGTCTATTGCCTATTGGCTTTGACATATTAGACACATTGGTATGGTTTATGTAGGTATTCTGACAGAGCTAAGGAGCATTTCACCCCTTTCAGGCCTACAGGCCTAGAGCTAGAGGGACTCCATCTTGATGAAGCTGAGAGGCTTTTCAGGGCAAAGGCAAAGTTTATAGTTAAAGCTGTTGTTCGCTTGGAGAGAACCGGTTCAGGCTGGCCCCTATCGAAGGAATGTATTTTTCTCCACTCCGAAGACACAACTTCAGGCTGGCCAGCTGGGAACGTGTCCTTGGTACGGGGAGGTACAAGAATTTGGTGGGCGGCAGGTTACTGGCCGTAACTTTCCATGAAAGGACAAGCTTCCATATTAGTGAGCTACAGGAGAGGAGGAGTGTTCAGTTCAGTTTGGAGGTCAGTTCAGTTTGGAGGTCAGTTCAGTTTGGAGTGCAGCTCAGCATGGTGTGCAGTTCAGCGTGGTGCTCAGAACAGCTTGGAGCACAGAACAGCTGGGAGCTCAGAACAGCTTGGAGCTCAGAGCAGCTTGCAGAGAGAGAGAGAATGTCTGCTGGAGCTGCAGAATAGAGTGCAGTTCTTAAATGGAGAAAGAAGGCAGACGATTGCTGAAGATGAGGAGAGAGAAAGCAGTGCAGAGAGCATCAAAGAAGGCTGTCAGCTGGAGCGACTGAACCAGAGGCGTGGTGATGTGGTGAAGGAGGGAGAGACAGAGAGAGCCCTAATCCCACCAGAGGCAGAGAGAGAGCCCTAATCCCACCAGAGGCAGAGAGAGAAATCTTCCTTCTAATAGGTGAGGTAGTCTGAATTAGTTACACTTACACTTTATGTCTAATCTTTTCCCTTTCAGCGGAGTGTTCCTGTTATGTTTAATCCTTCTCTTTCAGCGGTGTGTTCTACCTATAGTCTTTGTCAGTTCTGTGTAAAGGTTTATATTGTACTAATAATAAATGACCCCATTAATTAGTGAATTAGTGTGCATGAGTTCTTTTATGATAAAGTTATCCTGGCTTCTAGCCAGTTGCTGTTGAGCTACTCATGGATCAAAAGGGAGTAGGAGCGCTTAAATCAAGAAATAACTCAATCACATAGTGTGTATATCTTTGTCCTCATACAGTAAGGGTAATCTTTCCTGGTAGGTATTGCTGTTTGAACAGATGCTACCCCTGATCAGGTAAGTAATAGTGAGGGAGAGAGGAGACTTGCAACTAAGGGACTAAGTTAGTACACCATCCCATAATATTATTGTAGTAGCAGACCCTTAGTGAAGAGACTTCCCAATATATATATATGTATAGGTGTTCATAGGAATGTGGTCGTCGTTGATATGCGGCGTTAATGAGAGCACTGAGTAGGAGATCAGTGTGGATACCCACTAGATTGTGGCTTGAATAAATGAGAACACTAGGAAGTCGAACTAGTGTGTAGTTTTGCAGGATTGCAAACAGTTTGGAAAAGGGAGCATTGGGTTCTGCAGGCCCGTGTGTAGACGCACCGGATTGTGTGTCATATCTGCCCTAGGGTAGAACGGTCTGGGTCAGGGTGGCCGCGAGACCAACTGATGTGAATAAGTGTGGTGTAGGGTATGGATATCCCTAGTAATCAGTGAGTATTCTTAGTATCCCTATAGATTTAGTGGTGTTTTTAATAATATGAGCTTGTATATTGCGAGTTCCCCATCCTCAAGTAGGTACCAGGTGCCTGGATAGTTGGTCCTGAGGAGGGAAGGTGATTACGTTCTGGCTGGGTTGGAGGGGCCCCTAGGGGCTGATCCCACCTACTCAGAAAATCCAGCCATTACAGGGGTTTTGATGAGGTTTACCGAAAGTATATTTGCACTGTTTTGTATGTAATCCAGCAGTCTCCTCTGCACACCTTTGAGAGCTGTGGCGAGAGGGAGGCTCCCCTATATAGGGCGCCTTTGCAAAATAAACGATTGAACCTTCTCCATTGCCAACTGAATTATTCATGGTAGATAAGGTATATGGGCTATTGGTAAGTATAACACTATGGTATATTTTTTTAGTACTTCAACTGCTCTAGCCTGGTTAGGTTCCTTTTTAAAGCACAGAGAACAGGCAGTGAGGCTGAAGCCGCTTTATTTTGAAGCAAAAACGCTCAAGTGTGGAGTTTCTCAGGGCTCGTCCCTGAGCCCCACACTTTTTAATATTTGCAAGACACCGCTGACATACCTAATTGATTCATTTTGTATCCAAGTGGTGTTCTATGCAAATGATATCCAGCTTCTGCTGCCCTATGACAACAAGGCATCAGAAACCAGATCAAAAGTTATAACCTGTATAGTAGCAGTAATGATATGGCTTAAGGTCAATTTGCTTCAATGCAACCCAAAGAAAATAGATGTCTTGCTGTTTGGGGCCAACCCCATGGCTGGGTGGTCATGGGAGTTGCAGACTAATTGAACTTTACCTCCCCCCTTGTAGGAGGCAAAGAATTTAGGCGTGAACATTGACACTCACCTGTACTTTAAAACCCAGATCTCAGCAGTAAGAGACAAAGACCAATGGCGGACCTAGATAGCCGGACCTCACAACTATGTTCCTCTTGTCATTGCTTTAAGTGATGATTTAGAAAGGTGTGCTCATTGAACTCCTGCACCTGCTGCTTTTGGGTGCAGACTGCAAAGTAGATCAAATACTGGATAAACGTGGAGAGGTGCAACACTGGACTGCCTTTTCCAATGACAAAACACTGACCAAATGTCTTTATATATAGAATTCCTTTATTCATATAACATCATAAACATGGACTACAGCAAACCTGTTTCATTCAATGGAGAGTAAACTTCATCAGGACTTAGGACACATAAGGACATTTGAAATCCCTGGTGAAAAATTCCCCAAACTACAAATTCTTGGCACAAAGCAAGATGCAAAGGTATCCTGTTGTGCTGCGGGTGAGAAAAAGTATCAGACAAAGTTGTTACAGTGCATCCTGTTATATCTCCTTGATAAGGGCCTGGTACGTGTACCTTAACCCCTTCCAGGTTCATGACGAGCTGGGCTCGTAATGAAGTAGCCTCCTGCCAGGCTGATGACGAGCCCAGCTCGTCATGAACAATGGACTTTTGAAAATTCCAGCACAGGAGAAAAATATGATTAGCAGTGATGGTGTTAAGCGAAGGTCGTCAGAGTCTCGATTGGACGCATTACGCCAAGAATTTGTAGTTTTGTAAATTCTTCCCAAGGTATTCCCAACATCCTTATTTATCTTCAGCTCTGATGAAATTCATTCTCCATGGAAAAAAACGGGTTGGCTAGAGTCCATGTTTATGATGTTATCCGAATAAAGGAATTCTATACATAAAGAAATGTGGTCAGTCTTTTGTCATTGGAAAAGGCAGACTGGTGGAGAACCTCTCCACGTTTATCCAGATTGCAGCAGTGGTAAAACCTCCTGTTGGATACTGAGGATGTTAAGAACATTTCTAATCCTTCTGCCCTGGGAATCCCAGAAAAAAGTAGTTCACTCATTAATCCTCTCCATACTGGACTAGGGGATTATTCTGTACCTAGGGGTCCCTGATTAGCTAATCCAACAACTGCAAATGATTCAGAATTCGGCACTTCACCTGCTGTTCAAACTTCTCAAGCATGCCTCCATCTCCTTCGACCGTGACCAATTGCACTGGCTACCAGT
Organism: Lissotriton vulgaris; assembly: GCF_964263255.1. Taxonomy (NCBI): domain Eukaryota; kingdom Metazoa; phylum Chordata; class Amphibia; order Caudata; family Salamandridae; genus Lissotriton; species Lissotriton vulgaris. Next base: position 1,409,175,287 of record NC_141691.1, on the reverse strand, counting down.
GAAAAAGGGATTATGGTAAAAACGCTGACAGTGGCACATGCTGCCTTCTTTAAGAAAGGGCCCGAATACCTGTCCAAAACGATTGCTGAATGCTGTCCAAAAAGAACTCCACACTCACAATCTGCCTGGTTGTTGGCTATCACCTATACCAAACGAAAGAAATGGGGCAGCTCAGCTAGCTTGGTTTTGGCAGTTAAGTGACAAAACAATCTTCCACACCCTATTAAGTGCATCCCAGAGTAGAACTCATTTCACAAACAACTGAAAACACATCTGTTCAGACTGTAGCGTTGGTTGACACCATTCACTGGCTGTCTGCCTCAGCGCTGGAACACTCCATGCTTTAGAAATCTTATCATTCATTCATTCATTCATATGCACTTTCTTGTGTTAACATGTTTCAGCAAATTCTGGAAGATAGTGTTCTGCTAAGACTTAATCCTGATTTCTTTGCCAAGATTGTGTCTACTTTTTACGTAGCTCAAGAGGCTTTGTTACCCCGTTTCTTTCGACACTCAACTGCTACAGAAGAAGAAGAGGAATTATGGCATATTTGGGGTGATAAAAGGGCAGTTTCTATATACATTGACAGATCTAATGGTTTTAGGAAAAATATTTTTGGCATACTCTCTTGCTGGTTACCTATCCCAGAAACAGTCCATGGAAAGTTTCTTAGAAGTATTTTGACATCCTTGGAGGAGGTACAGGGTTTTACATTGAATAACAACATGGGCTTCCAACAAATGTTTGTAAAACACTATGGAATTAAGGATGCAGGGTTAGGAGAAGATGTTTTTGTTACAAGGCATTTACTTCAGAGATAAATAAATAATTATCTTAATAAGCAAAGAAGTTATTTATTCATGGTTTATCTATTGAAAGACAGTTGTAACTTTGGTATGCCTAATAAGTATTGATTGGGATTAGGAAGTGGTAAGTACGATAATGCCAGGTTACTTACCGGCGAGCTTCATTATTCTTAGTCTGTTGAGTCCTCATCACAGTCACCCAACAATCCTGTATATACTGGCCTTCAGTGCCTTCGTATGTGTAAGAAGTTCAAATGCTCACTTATATGGTTATAGGGAAGGATGAAGTCGTTTGACACTTCCTGTTATTATTTCACGTCAGATCATCTCATAAATTAATGACTCTGATTAGAATGCAATGGACTAAGGACTATGGAGTAAGTAAGTACCTGGCAATTAACTTGAACAGTCTCAGAGTTTGTGCATGGCGGCACACAGCAGACATGGAAACACAAAGCAGAGTTTGCCTTTCTGGATTTCTGAGCTGTGCATTCTATAACTCATGAATAGCTCTACAGACAGGCCAGTTTTAGGAAATTCAATTGCACAGAATGAATAGGCTCCACACTGAACAACATCATAATGCAGCCCCAAACCTTGGAAGCTTATACCAGTAATTACATCACTGATTATGAGCTGTGCTGTCTGGAATTCATACATTAACTATTAGCTATTCTGAGTCATATCGCACCTTTTGCTTCTGTGCTGTTCTCAGACAAGTAGGGTGGAAGGGTGAATATGTTTGTGATGTGGTCGGTGTGATGTTTGTGTGGTTGGTTTGTTTTATTTTTTTGCTTGTTTGTTTTGAGTTGTTTGGAAGGAAGGGGATGCATTATAATTTGGGTTGATAGATTGTGGCTTGCAGAATCTTGCAAATTCCATATAGATGCTCTGTGTTCTGGTTGAACATCAATTGGCTTCTGTGAATGTTGGGGTGGTTCATTGTGTAGGTGTCTGACCTGAGAAACACAGGTTGTTCATCTTCCATTAAATCTTCAGGAAGACTTTAAAGTATTGTGTTCTGCTTGGGAATATTTTCAATGTCATATATGCATGTGTGGCTCAATGGTTAGAGCAGCAGACCCTGATGCAGAGGTCTGGCCTGGGACCAGGGTTCAATTTTCGCCTCAGCGGGTCTTGGGCTCAATTTCCTCAGACCTGATAATAATAATTTTTTTTTTCCTCATCTTGCGGATGTATAGATATGGAGATTTAGGGAGTCTGATGGTTCTTTGTTCTTAAGCCTTCACTACCCCATTATCGTCGGTTGTCTTGGGGAGTATACCCTTGTCTATTATGACCAATCAGTTTACTCCTATCACCCTTTATCGTTACCAATAATTCCATGGTTTGGGGGAGGAGCTAGCCTGTTAGGCTACTCAGCAGTAATCAATCCTGCCTGGAGTTATTGTCTCCGCTTTAATCATTGGATTTTGCTTTCCGTTGACGTAAAGTAGTTAATGGTTTGTCTGAAAGTGTTGTTCCCAAATTTCCCAGAAGCTTATTCTCTTGGAGTTTTTCCCTTTCCTATCAAGTTTGTTAATTTTTATTATAGAGTTTAGCCAGCTATCATGTGTAGGTGCTCCCGGTTTAATCCAGTTGATACAGATCTCTCTGCGCGCCAGCAAGATCAATATGAACATCATACTTTCATGCTTATTACTTAGCTTACCCTTACTGATTTCGCTGTTGATATATATCCCAAAGATGATGAGAGGGGTACTTACGGTTATGTGAGTTCCCATTACCGTGATTAACGTCTTACCGATCTCGTTCCAGTAGGAAGAGAGTACGGGGCAGTTCTGAAACATATGGACGTCATCTGCTTTTGCCTCTCCACATTTGGGACATGACTTTATGTTTGTACCTTTAAATGTAGACAGTCTTTTTGGAGTCCAGTAGGCTCCGTGTAAAGAGAACAAATGGTTCCTTTTTAGCGAGGCAGGTTTAACGCAGGACCAACATTTTTCCATAGATTTCTTCCCAGTGATTTGTAAATCCAGGTCTTGATCAGGCATATCTTTTCTCCACGTTGTTTCCGGGATTAACAAATCTTTTTCTCCAGCCTCAATGAAGGCCCAATACCATTTCGATATTTCTTTCTTTATTGGTGTTATTTTATTCATTTCGCTTTCAAGGTTCTCGTAGTCACTCTTGTCTTTTGGTAAGCAATTAGTCCAGCTGCTTAGTTGGTAGAATTTAAATTTTGATAGTTTGCCTTCAGTGATTGTATATAAATGGTCCCACGTGATTAGAGCATTTTCTGTCAGTAATTGTCCCCATCTTTCAATTCCTGCTTTTTTGAGTGGGATCGCTAATGAATCTTTCAAGCAATCTGGGGTCCCAGGAGAGTTCCATATTGGGGCTGTGTTACTATAATACGGTATGTTTACTGTTGTTCTGATTTGGCTCCAGAGCTTTGCAGCATTATAAAGGATCTTTAGTTTTATTTTTTTTAAGTATTTTGGGTGGCCAAATTTGAACAGGAAATGGTCTCTTCCTTCGGTCATATTCTGTAGGAAATGTGGGTATGATTGATGTTTCCTTAGGAGAGGTCTAAAGTTCTTAAATTGAAATGATCTATAATATTCCTATATGTCAGGACTTGCTATTCCGCCTTGCTCTTTTCTTCTCCTAAGTTTATTCCAGGCTATCCTTGTGCCTTTTGATGCCCATGAAAAGCGAGATATTTCTCCTTGGATCTTCTTCAAGGCTTCTTTTTTAAATTCCAATGGAATGGTATTGAAAAGGTAAGTGAATTTAGGAAAGATGGTCATTTTTACTGCATTAGATCTGCCAAAAAAACTTAGTGGTAGTCCTGACCAGACTTTTAGGAGTCTTCTCATTTCTTTGACTACTATGTTTAGGTTCAGTTGTGGAATGTTTTCGAGTTCTTTTACCAGTGTGATTCCCAGATATTTTATTTTGTCCCTGGTGAATGGCGTGTTGGGGCTTGTGTTCCAACTCATCGCTTCTGTTTTGTCTTTAGTAGTTAAGTATCCCGAAACTTTGCTGAAGTTGTTCATCGTGTCTTCTATTGCTTGATTAGCTTCTTCATAATTATTTGTGAATACCATTAGGTCATCTGTGTAGAGTGCCACTTTTTTTGACCAGGTTTGATGTTTGAAAGATGTTATTAGTGGATGGTTTCTGATCGAGCAGGCTAGCGGTTCAATATAGAGGTTAAAAAGTAACAGAGATAGAGGGCAGCCTTGCCTTGTGCCTCTTTGGATCTCAATGTTGCTAGTCAAGTTTCCATTGACTATTATTATAGCTCTTGGATTCTTACAGACCTCCCTTACCATATGGCCAAAGCTATCCCCTAGTTTGTTTTTATCAATGATTTCATTTAAAAAGGCCCAGTTGACTCGGTCGAATGCCTTAGCTGCGTCTTAGGTGATTATGGTTAAAGGTAGTTTTTCACAAGTAGCAATATCAGCTGCTGCAAACAGTTCATGGGTGATCTCATGAATTTGTCGACCTTTTATGAAGCCTTTGTGGTCTAAGTTAATCAATGTTGGCATAACCTTGGCTAGTCTTTTAGCTATAACTTGCATGAATAGCTTGTAATCACAATTAAGTAATGATATGGGTCTATAAGACTCACACAATTTGGGATTTTTACCAGGTTTTAAGATAATGCTAATCGTAGCGTCATTCCAAGAGTCGGGTATTTTTTCATGGTACAGATATATGTTGTTCATAATTTCTGTCAGGTGATTAATTAGGGACTCTTTTAATGTTATGTAGAACTCATTTGGGTTTGCGTCAGGGCCTGCAGCCTTTCCTTTTTCAGGCCTATTATAGCCGCTCTAACTTCTTCGGGTTTAATTTTTCTGTTTAATTCTGACATTTCTTCTTCTGTTAAGGTTGGAAGTGGTACGGCATCAAGATATTTCTTAATTTCTTCTTTTGTTGGGTTTGTGCCTTCTTTATAGAGGCTGGAGAAAAAGTCTGTAAATTCCTGCCTTATTATAGCATTGTTCGAGCTTTGTGATGTTTGATTTTGAGTCTGGATACATGGAATGTTATTCCCTACCTTATCAGTTTTAATTCTCCAGGCTAGCATTTTTCCGCATCCTTCCCCGTATTAATAGTTTGATAATTTGCTATTTTCCCACTTTTCTTGAACTATGTTCTCCAAGTAGTCAGTCAGAGTCTCTTTAAGTTTACGGTTCTTTTCTGTTAATTCTTCCTTTGGTTCTAAGTGGTTTCCACTGACTAGTTGTATTTCTGCCGCTTTAATCTCTTCTTCCATTCTTTTGATTTCCTGCTTTTTGATCTTTGCTTTATGTGCACCTAGGCTGAGTAGTTTACCTCTGATCACGGCTTTGTAAGCATCCCAAGTAATTTGTTTTGATGTGCCGGTTGTAATCTCCTCAAAATATTGTTTAGAAGTTGTTTCAAGTTGGTTCACGCTTTATGCGTCTTTAAATATGGATCGTTCTACTGTCCATCTAGGAGGGATTTTGTTATCCGGTAGCGAGAGGGTTAATTGTACTGGTGAGTGGGCTGACAGGTGAGCAGGGAGGTGTTTGATTTGTTTAACACTATCTTGGAGAAGTCTGTTTACTAAAAAGAAATCTGTTCTTGATCTATGACCGATTTTTTTATTGTGGAATGTATAAGGATGTGTTTTCTCACCTTTTTGTCTCCACATATCCTCTAAGTCTAGATCTTTTTTTATAAATTCCTAACCACTCTCTCATTTTAGGAAGGTTCATCTGTTTGTTTGGGGGTGATCTATCCAATTTGGGGTCTGGTATAATGTTTTAGTCCCCCCCCTACTATTATGGGGGCGGTGGTTGTTAACAGTTCCGTATAAAGTTTTTGGAGGGGTGTAGAGTCGTCCAGGTTTGGACCATAATATCCAGCTATAGTTAAGATATTATCTTCTATCCTGATTTTGACCACTACCCACCTTCCTTTGTTATCCATTACCTTAGTTTCTATCTTGGCTTTTAAAGATTTTTTTATGATGATGGCAACCCCCTTTATGTTACAGTCTTGCATAGTATATACACAGGCATCTACCCATTTAAGTTTTTTTACTATTTGGTCCCAATCGTTGGTTACAAGGTGAGTGTCTTGAAGAAGAAGAATCTCGCATTCAGTTTCTTTTAGGTATTCCAAAATTCTTCTTCTTCTTCTGTTAGGAGTTCTAAGCCCGTTAACATTCCATGAGAGGACTTTAACTAATTTTCCTTTTGTCATTTTATGCCTGGTTTTGCGTCTTTCGTTTCTGAGTTGGGGCAGATATTGTATGGTTTAATTGAATCCCATTTTACTCCATCTTTTTGTTTTTTGAGGATATTTTTTTCTGGTTTTTTCCCTATCTTGCTCCCCACCCGTGTCTTGTCATTTCTGACGTTTTTAAGTGAAAGTGTGAGTTCATGTTCCCACCCTGAGGAAGCCTCCCTTTTTCTTCTCTTGAGTAGTATTTCTACCCTGTTCGTGCTCCAAATCACCAATTTTGTTTAATTATATATAGTTATGTAATCACTTTCCTTTTTTGATTCTTTGATTCCATATTACAGATCTCTCTGTGTTCCACTTTTTAGACCATCACATAAAAAAATTCTTTTAGGGTATAGGTCTTAAAGTTAATTTAGATTTTTCTCAGAGCTTTTCTGTCTTTGCTTTTCCTGAAGGGGTCTCTGTGGACCCGATGGATGTCCTCTGTAAGGTTACAATCTGTAGTCCGTGGAAATTTTTTTTCGAAAAGAGAGATAATAAAACTTTTTATGTCTGTCTCTTCCAAGTTCTCGTGTATATTTAGCACCCTGAGGTTGTTTTTTCTACCTTGGTTCTCTAGGGACTCGAGTTTCTCTTTGATGATTCTATCAGTATCTTTCAGGTGTCTTATATCCTTTTGATTTATGTCCACCTTTTTACTGAGGGTTCCAACTGCCATTTCTACTGCGGTGACCCTTTCGCCCAGGTCGTTTAGTTTTTGGTCCAAATTTTCACATACCTCACGTATTTTGCTTTGGTTTCCCTCAGAAATAGAGAATTTCTCTTTCATCTCTCCCAATATTTTGTCCATAAATATCTCCATCATTTTTCCCATTTGATTTTCTACCATGGGATCATTGCTTGCTTACGCAGAATGCGCAGATACTTGCGTTAGCGTGAGGGTATCATTGTTTTGTTTTAAGTCATTTGACCCCTGTGCCTTTGGTTTTGCAGACCTTGTTTTTATGTTTTCTGATAGGTCCACTAAATTGGGAAGCACCCTCTGTTTTCTCTTTGTGCTTCTCGCGGTCACGCTCTTTTTCTGGAGAGGGAAATGATTTTGTTATAATAATTGGCGATTTCTAAGGCAATATGAGGACCTACTACCACATCCCAACCTTTTTTCTGGCTCTAGCTGTGTGTCCTTCCTCCCCTCAATTTTTCTAGACTTTGTGACATAGAAATGTTTTTCTAGTTGAGAAAGGTCGCCTCTCTCCCCCTCGTCGTTGCTTATTTGTTTTGTCTTGGGGTGCTGGTTGCAGTTTTTATTTAAGTTTGGAGTTGTTTTCACGATGTCAATATCAGTGTCGGTCCCCCCGCCTTGTACCTGTAATTCATCAGTCCTGCTCCGCTCTCGCTCTTCTATCACTTCGCTCTGCTGCCCAGAATGTATTATCGCGTCTTCGGCTGCCAATTCAGTTTCAGGATCAGCTATAGGGATCGACTGGGTTTCTCTCAAGTCGGTTTCTCTCCCATTGTACATCTGATGCCGGGCTCCTGAGGAAATCACACATGATATGGCATTGTTCCTTCGCTTTGCATCGTGCAATGTTGTTTCACTAGGTTCGGCGTTCATCGGCTGCCGCTGTGCCGGCTTTTTTCCTAAGGGTGGAGTCGGCTTCTCTGTTTCAACCAGCGCGTCTCTCTGCTTGGAGGTCTAGGCGCTGATTCTGTTACTCATACCCCGGAACAGGAAGGAGATCCTGCGGTACGCTCTACGGCAGGACTGTGTAGCTCCCAGCGCTTTCGCCCAAACCCCTGTGTATGGCGGCAGGGAGCTTTCAGGTGCGTTGTCTCTTCCCCATAAAGGTCCAATAGTCATGATTTGCAAAGATAGAAATACTTTCTCTACGCAGTTTTTGCAAGCTTTCTCACTGAATCTCAATGGCGCTTATCTTCAGCTGGGTCGAGTCTTTGTATTTTCATGTCGTTTTTTACATTACTTGTTCCTCTTAGTCTCTGCTCTGCTTAGTCTTCGGGTTTGATGCGTCAAAACCTTTCGGAAAGTGATAAACATTTCTCAGTATATGCTGGTGTCTCGGAGTTCGCGACCGAGCGTCTCAGCCGGCCGCCATCTTCCTCTCGGACCTGATAATTCTTGCCTCGGTGCCTATTCTAATCATGGGTCCCACTCTGCAACTCTGGGCAATAGCTTGCTTAATCTCCACAACGGCGCCAAAAGCGCTGGGATGCCTGGCTTTACCTTGGGGGTGCCCAGGAGTGGACATTTCACAGGGAAAATGCAGGAAGGGTTCCACAGCGGTATGCGTTACAGCGCCGGGACACCCCAGTTGGGGTATTAGTGCGCTTTACAAGTACAACTTACATAACATTACATCTTCTCTCAATAAGTTACCTCTCTGTGCAAGGTCCAGTTTCCCTTCTGATATTACAGACATCAGACATAAGACACGCCGCCACACTGATTGATACGCTGCCTCCCTTTGACAAGCTCTTCGGCTCGGTGAGTACTTTCCTGCTTCTTTTTGCATTGTAATATTACGGAAAAAAAACTCATATTTTCAAATGCTAGCATATCATTTACACTGGCCAATAGCCAGGATTTGGGGGCACGCAGTGTCAGGAGGAAACAAGATCTGGATTCTTTAAGGTAAGGGCTGAAATTAGAAGAGGATCCTTCCTAGAGTTGCAATCTCTGAACGTGTCTATAGGGGAAGCATCGCTGAGGCAGGAAAGAATTAAATATGCCTTTTTGGGGAACCTTAAATTTAATGATTCATTCAAACTTGCAAAATCGGATCCAAACATCGCAAATGGTATTTCAACAAGATAACTAAAATAAAACATCCCCTAACCGGTAGTTATATGTACATATTTCTTATTTCGCTGCACTGTAAAGGCTAGATATCAAGAATAATATGTAAGTAAAATAAGTAAGTAAACGTATCTTAAGTGACTATTTCTCGTAATTCTGATTTGACTAAATAGTAACACTGTCTGCAGTATCTTACAGAATGTCTCAACCCGAGGATCGCAAACCGGCCCTTTCTGTGCACCTGTAGAAACCTTGGATCGCTTAACGGTGATGTAGGATTAGTGTGTAGGTAAAAAATGCTACACACAAGTCTACCAGTGAAAACAAAAGTGCAAGGCAGTGGTCATCAAATTTGTGCTTCATGGACGGAATGTGTTTTTATGGGTATTTGTAGGGCTCTCCTGCATTAGTTACAGGCATTGCTTTTGTTATGACTTCAAGTGCCCAGTCTGCAACCTGGACTGATTGTTCGGGCAGCATATTAAGGGAAGTATTACAGCTGAGAACTGCATCACGAAACCAAAAAGTATTCATGACTGCAATGCTCAGCTTTGAGATTCCTACAAGGGGTTAATTAGTTACGTTTTCTCCACGTTGTTTCCAGGATTAAGAAATCTTTTTCTCCAGCCTCAATGAAGGCCCAATACCATTTCGATATTTCTTTCTTTATTGGTGTTATTTTATTCATTTCGCTTTCAAGGTTCTCGTAGTCACTCTTGTCTTTTGGTAAGCAATTAGTCCAGCTGCTTAGTTGGTAGAATTTAAATTTTGATAGTTTGCCTTCAGTGATTGTATATAAATGGTCCCACGTGATTAGAGCATTTTCTGTCAGTAATTGTCCCCATCTTTCAATTCCTGCTTTTTTGAGTGGGATCGCTAATGAATCTGTCAAGCAATCTGGGGTCCCAGGAGAGTTCCATATTGGGGCTGTGTTACTATAATACGGTATGTTTACTGTTGTTCTGATTTGGCTCCAGAGCTTTGCAGCATTATAAAGAATCTTTAGTTTTATTTTTTTTAAGTATTTTGGGTGGCCAAATTTGAACAGGAAATGGTCTCTTCCTTCGGTCATATTCTGTAGGAAATGTGGGTATGATTGATGTTTCCTTAGGAGAGGTCTAAAGTTCTTAAATTGAAATGATCTATAATATTCCTATATGTCAGGACTTGCTATTCCGCTTTGCTATTTTCTTCTCCTAAGTTTATTCCAGGCTATCCTTGTGCCTTTTGATGCCCAGATAAAGCTAGATATTTCTCCTTGGATCTTCTTCAAGGCTTCTTTTTAAATTCCAATGGAATGGTATTTAAAAGGTAAGTGAATTTAGGAAAGATGGTCATTTTTACTGCATTAGATCTGCCAAAAAAACTTAGTGGTAGTCCTGACCAGACTTTTAGGAGTCTTCTCATTTCTTTGACTACTATGTTTAGGTTCAGTTGTGGAATGTTTTCGAGTTCTTTTACCAGTGTGATTCCCAGATATTTTATTTTCTCCCTGTTGAATGGTGTGTTGGGGCTTGTGTTCCAACTCATCGCTTCTGTTTTGTCTTTATTAGTTAAGTATCCCGAAACTTTGCCGAAGTTGTTCATCGTGTCTTCTATTGCTTGATTAGCTTCTTCATAATTATTTGTGAATACCATTAGGTCATCTGTGTGGAGTGCCACTTTTTTTTACCAGGTTTGATGTTTGAAAGATGTTATTAGTGGATGGTTTCTGATCGAGCAGGCTAGCGGTTCAATATAGAGGTTAAAAAGTAACAGCGATAGAGGGCAGCCTTGCCTTGTGCCTCTTTGGATCTCAATGTTGCTAGTCAAGTTTCCATTGACTATTATTTTAGCTCTTGGATTCTTACAGACCTCCCTTACCATATGGCCAAAGCTATCCCCTAGTTTGTTTTTCTCAATGATTTCATTTAAAAAGGCCCAGTTGACTCGGTCGAATGCCTTAGCTGCGTCTTAGGTGATTATGGTTTAAGGTAGTTTTTCACAAGTAGCAATATCAGCTGCTGCAAACAGTTCATGGGTGATCTCATGAATTTGTCGACCTTTTATGAAACCCTTGTGGTGTAAGTTAATCAATGTTGGCATAACCTTGGCTAGTCTTTTAGCTATAACTTGCATGAATAGCTTGTAATCACAATTAAGTAATGATATGGGTCTATAAGACTCACACAATTTGGGATTTTTACCAGGTTTTAAGATAATGCTAATCGTAGCGTCATTCCAAGAGTCGGGTATTTTTTCATGGTACAGATATATGTTGTTCATAATTTCTGTCAGGTGATTAATTAGGGACTCTTTTAATGTTATGTAGAACTCATTTGGGAGTGCGTCAGGGCCTGCAGCCTTTCCCTTTTTCAGGCCTACTATAGCCGCTCTAACTTCTTCGGGTTTAATTTTTCTGTTTAATTCTGACATTTCTTCTTCTGTTAAGGTTGGAAGTGGTACGGCATCAAGATATTTCTTAATTTCTTCTTTTGTTGGGTTTGTGCCTTCTTTATAGAGGCTGGAGAAAAAGTCTGTAAATTCCTGCCTTATTATAGCATCGTTCGAGCTTTGTGATGTTTGATTTTGAGTCTGGATACACAGAATGTTATTCCCTACCTTATCAGTTTTAATTCTCCAGGCTAGCATTTTTCCGCATCCTTCCCCGTATTCATAGTTTGATAATTTGCTATTTTCCCACTTTTCTTGAACTATGTTCTCCAAGTAGTCAGTCAGAGGCTCTTTAAGTTTACGGTTCTTTTCTGTTAATTCTTCCTTTGGTTCTAGGTGGTTTCCACTGACTAGTTGTATTTCTGCCACTTTAATCTCTTCTTCCATTCTTTTGATTTCCTGCTTTTTGATCTTTGCTTTATGTGCACCTAGGCTGAGTAGTTTACCTCTGATCACGGCTTTGTAAGCATCCCAAGTAATTTGTTTTGATGTGCCGGTTGTATTCTCCTCAAAATATTGTTTAGAAGTTGTTTCAAGTTGGTTCACGCTTTGTGCGTATTTAAATATGGATCGTTCTACTGTCCATCTAGGAGGGATTTTGTTATCCGGTAGCGAGAGGGTTAATTGTACTGCTGAGTGGGCTGACAGGTGAGCAGGGAGGTGTTTGATTTGTTTAACACTATCTTGGAGAAGTCTGTTTACTAAAAAGAAATCTGTTCTTGATCTATGACCGATTTTTTTTATTGTGGAATGTATAAGGATGTGTTTTCTCACCTTTTTGTCTCCACATATCCTCTAAGTCTAGATCTTTTTTATAAATTCCTAACCACTCTCTCATTTTAGGAAGGTTCATCTGTTTGTTTGGGGGTTATCTATCCAATTTGGGGTCTGGTATAATGTTATAGTCCCCCCCTACTATTATGGGGGCGGTGGTTGTTAACAGTTCCGTATAAAGTTTTTGGAGGGGTGTAGAGTCGTCCAGGTTTGGACCATAATATCCAGCTATAGTTAAGATATTATCTTCTATCCTGATTTTGACCACTACCCACCTTCCTTTGTTATCCATTACCTTAGTTTCTATCTTGGCTTTTAAAGATTTTTTTATGATGATTGCAACCCCCTTTATGTTACAGTCTTGCATAGTATATACACAGGCATCTACCCATTTAAGTTTTTTTACTATTCGGTCCCAATCGTTGGTTACAAGGTGAGTCTCTTGAAGAAGAAGAATCCCGCATTCAGTTTCTTTTAGGTATTCCAAAATTCTTCTTCTTCTGTTAGGAGTTCTAAGCCCGTTAACATTCCATGAGAGGACTTTACCTAATTTTCCTTTTGTCATTTTATGCCTGGTTTTGCGTCTTTCGTTTCTGAGTTGGGGCAGATATTGTATGGTTTAATTGAATCCCATTTTACTCCATCTTTTTGTTTTTTGAGGATATTTTTTTCTGGTTTTTTCCCTATCTTGCTCCCCACCCGTGTCTTGTCATTTCTGACGTTTTTAAGTGAAAGTGTGAGTTCATGTTCCCACCCTGAGGAAGCCTCCCTTTTTCTTCTTTTGGGTAGTATTTCTACCCTGTTCGTGCTCCAAATCACCAATTTTGTTTAATTATATATAGTTATGTAATCACTTTCCTTTTTTGATTCTTTGATTCCATATTACAGATCTCTCTGTGTTCCACTTTTTAGGCCCTCACATAAAAAAAATTCTTTTAGGGTATAGGTCTTAAAGTTAATTTAGATTTTTCTCAGAGCTTTTCTGTCTTTGCTTTTCCTGAAGGGGTCTCCTTGGACCCGTTGGATGTCCTTTGTCAGGTTACAATCTGTAGTCCGTGGAAAAAATTATTCGAAAAAGGGAGATAATAAAAGTTGTTATGTCTGTCTCTTCCAAGTTCTCGTGTATATTTAGCACCCTGAGGTTGTTTTTTCTACCTTGGTTCTCTAGGGACTCGAGTTTCTCTTTGATGATTCTATCAGTATCTTTCAGGTGTCTTATATCCTTTTGATTTATATCCACCTTTTTACTGAGGGTTCCAACTGCCATTTCTACTGCGGTGACCCTTTCGCCCAGGTCGTTTCATTTTTGGTCCAAATTTTCACATACCTCACGTATTTTGCTTTGGTTTCCCTCAGAAATAGAGAATTTCTCTCTCATCTCTCCCATTATTTTGTCCATAAATATCTCCATCATTTTTCCCATTTGATTTTCTACCATGGGATCATTGCTTGCTTGCACAGATTGCGCAGATACTTGCGTTAGCGTGAGGGTATCATTGTTTTTCTCTACAGGTGCAGTTATATCTAGTGAAGTAAATGGTGGTATAGTCGACATTTCACCTGTGTGTTCCTGGGCTACGTCTTTTGACTGTGTAGATTCCAATTCCTCTTCTGACGTGGTAGCTATGCTTTGGTCATCAGAGTTTATGAATTTCAATCTGGGATTGACCTCCTCTCACTTGAACTGATTGCTGGACTTTGAAATAAGATCTTAGAGAGGGGGTACTCTATTTTTTTTTGTTTTAAGACATTTGGCCCCTGTGCCTTTGGTTTTGCAGACCTTGTTTTTATGTTTTCTGATAGGTCCATTAAATTGGGAAGCACCCTCTGTTCTCTCTTTGTGCTTCTCGGAGTCACGCTCTTTTTCTGGAGAGGGAAATGATTTTGTTATAATAATTGGCGATTTCTAAGGCAATATGAGGCCCTACTACCACATCCCAACCTTTTTTCTGGCTCTAGCTGTGTGTCCTTCCTCCCCTCAATTTTTCTGGACTTTGTGACATAGAAATGTTTTTCTAGTTGAGAAAGGTCGCCTCTCTCCCCCTCGTCGTTGCTTATTTGTTTTGTCTTGGGGTGCTGGTTGCAGTTTTTATTTAAGTTTGGAGTTGCTTTCACGATGTCAATATCAGTGACGGTCCTCCCGCCTGGTACCTGTAATTCATCAGTCCTGCTCGGCTCTCGATCTTCTATCACTTCGCTCTGCTGCCCAGAATGTATTATCGCGTCTTCGGCTGCCAATTCAGTTTCAGGATCAGCTATAGGGATCGACTGGGTTTCTCTCAAGTGGGTTTCTCTCCCATTGTACGTCTGATGCCGGGCTCCTGAGGAAATCACACACGATATGGCATTGTTCCTTCGCTTTGCATCGTGCAATGTTGTTTCACTAGGTTCGGCGTTCATCGGCTGCCGCTGTGCCGGCTTTTTTCCTAAGGGTGGAGTCGGCTTCTCTGTTTCAACCAGTGCGTCTCTCTGCTTGGAGGTCGAAGCGCTGATTCTGTTACTCATACCCCGGAACAGGAAGGAGATCCTGCGGTACGCTCTACGGCAGGACTGTGTAGCTCCCAGCGCTTTCGCCCAAACGCCCGTGTATGGCGGCAGGGAGCTTTCAGGTGCGTTGTCTCTTCCCCATAAAGGTCCAATAGTCATGATTTGCAAAGATAGAAATACTTTCTCTACGCAGTTTTTACTTTTTTGAAATAGAGGGACGTTGTTTATAGCCCGCCGTCAGCGGGTCAGTCTTGGCAGTGAGTTGGGCGCAGGTTGCAGATAGCACAAAAGCGAGAGACAAAGGCAAGCTTTCTCACTGAATCTCAATGGCGCTTATCTTCAGCTGGGTCGAGTCTTTGTATTTTCATTTCGTTTTTTACATTACTTGTTCCTCTTAGTCTCTGCTCTGCTTAGTCTTCGGGTTTGATGCGTCAAAACCTTTCGGAAAGTGATAAACATTTCTCGGTATATGCTGGTGTCTTGGAGTTCGCGACCGAGCGTCTCAGCCGGCCGCCATCTTCCTCTCGGACCTGATAATTCTTGCCTCGGTGCCTATTCTAATCATGGGTCCCACTCTGCAACTCTGGGCAATAGCTTGCTTAATCTCCACAATGGCGCCAAAAGCGCTGGGATGCCTGGCTTTACCTTGGGGGTGCCCAGGAGTGGACATTTCACAGGGAAAACGCAGGAAGGGTTCCACAGCGGTATGCGTTACAGCGCCAGGACACCCCAGTTGGGGTATTAGTGCGCTTTACAAGTACAACTTACATAACATTACATCTTCTCTCAATAAGTTACCTCTCTGTGCAAGGTTCAGTTTCCCTTCTGATATTACAGACATCAGACATAAGACATGCCGCCACACATTGATACGCTGCCTCCCTTTGACAAGCTCTTCGGCTCGGTGAGTACTTTCCTGCTTCTTTTTGCATTGTAATATTACGAAAAAAAAACTCATATTTTCAAATGCTAGCATATCATTTACACTGGCCAATAGCCAGGATTTGGAGGCACGTAGTGTCAGGAGGAAACAAAATCTGGATTCTTTAAGGAAAGGGCTGAAATTAGAAGAGGATCCTTCCTAGAGTTGCAATCTCTGAACGTGTCTATATGGGAAGCATCGCTGAGGCAGGAAAGAATTAAATATGCCTTTTTGGGGAACCTTAAATTTAATGATTCATTCAAACTTGCAAAATCGGATCCAAACATCGCAAATGGTACTTCAACAAGATAACTAAAATAAGACATCCCCTAACCGGTAGTTATATGTACATATTTCTTATTTTGCTGCACTGTAAAGGCTAGATATCAAGAATAATATGTAAGTAAAATAAGTAAGTAAACGTATCTTAAGTGACTATTTCTCGTAATTCTGATTTGACTAAATAGTAACACCGTCTGCAGTATCTTACAGAATGTCTCAACCCGAGGATCGCAAACCGCCCTTTCTGTGCACCTGTAGAAACCTTGGATCGCTTAACGGTGATGTAGGATTAGTGTGTAGGTAAAAAATGCTACACACAAGTCTACCAGTGAAAACAAAAGTGCAAGGCAGTGGTCATCAAATTCGTGCTTCATGGACGGAATGTGTTTTTATGGGTATTTGTAGGGCTCTCCTGCATTAGTTACAGGTATTGCTTTTGTTATGACTTTAAGTGCCCAGTCTGTAGCCTGGACTTAAGGGAAGTATTACAGATGAGAACTGCATCACGAAACCAAAAAGTATTCATGACTGCAATGCTCAGCTTTGAGATTCCTACAAGGGGTTAATTAGTTACGTTTCTGGATACATAACATGTACCAATTACTCCCCCCAATTTTCTCCTGTGTACCCTATTTTGGAACAAATTCATAATAACATCTGCTTCTGATGGGTTGGTTGCAAAAGTATCAGGCACTGCTTCAGAGATATTGGACAAAATGTGCCTACTGCGGCCCTGATTTAGAGGTATGCAGAGAGGGTGCCCCAGTGCAACACCCACAGAGGACCCTATCTGCCAAACTGAAGTTCTGCCCGCCGCATCTAGAGTAAGGAAGAACGTCAGTGTGTCAGTGACTAGGACTACGCCACCGACATACACTTCCGATGGTATAAAAGAGTAAGGGGTATCAGAGATTTGACCCCTATATAGAGTGGTCGTCCAATGGCCAGTTTTCCCTGTCCATCAAAACCCGATAAAACCTGGTGATAAGGGGCATTAAAAACTGCAAAATGACCCTGCACCATGCATTTATTTTTTATTTTCAAAAACAAAATTGTGCTTTGGGATTTTTTTTTAATGATGTTACTGTGATGTTGACGGTGGTTCCTACCTATGTAAAAAGATGTTTGCTAGGCCAGCAGACATCTCTAAATTTGGAGAATGAGAACTCCATCAGTGTGAATGAATATTTTACTCCGTGGCCCTGATGGAGTAAAGACTGTCCTCCATGGTCTGAATCGGGCCCTACGTTTCCTGTGTTTCAGCTACAAGGATAAAATAGACATATCAAAGACTTGCTGCTGCAGAAAAGTAATACTTCTGTGTGCTGAAGCAGACTCTGTAGCATTGAAATACCTTTTAGTACTTCTCCTACAGTTCTATCAGTTCCCCTACAGTGCTACCTTGGCTTATGTATTTTGAATATCTTTTGGTGAAATCTCCCAAACTATTAGTCTCGCCACTGATTGTTCTTTCATCCAGCTGCCATGTATTTCTTGTCCTTCAATAACATTACATATGTCTAGCAGTTGATGATCAACAAAAGGTGATGAAAAATGAATTGGACCCTGACAAATGTGGTGCGACCACATTAAGGAAGATTTAAAATATCCATGCAGATGTTGTGTCTGTTGTATTGTAGCATTGGTACAGGGCTTAGTATCCATATATGGGGCACTGAAGCACATACCCACATGGATAGAAAGTTGAACCGTGTAGTTTGTGCTGTTTGGAAGGTAGTATTTTAGTTTGGAGCCTATACTGGAAGTGTTGCAGTGTCTTGTGTTATGGCCGCCAAGGAGTGGTCAAGTGTTACGGGTGATAGTGTGCGGGAGATAAACATGCAAATGGTAGGTATAATACAGATTAGCCACAAGGGCACTGTGATGTTGTGTGCCAGTACACCAAAAAGGGAGTATTCAGAGAAAGCTCAGGTGTCATTCCCAACTTTAAACACATTGGTCATCCATACCTGAAGTTCACACTGCATTCTTGTTTCAACCCCAATGGTTTCTGCTCAGATGTTCTTCCAATTTCAGATCGACAACAATCCATTAAGCCTCTAAAGTCAGCAAGGTTCATTCTTTAGTATTCAGTGCTCTTTATTTTAACATGACATGGTCGCCAGACCCAAGTGGAATTTTCCTTCCGGGTGAATAAAATGTAATTTAGTCTAATCAGAAATATCTTTGCTCCGCTTCCTCTTCATCTAAGCACCCTCACAGAGTCGTGCAGATACCAGTCCTCAAATTTACATTCACAGACTAAGTGGGAGGAAGCGGTATAGGATTGTGCACAAAACCGCCGCCCTAGATTCCCATTTTAAGGTTTCAAACCGCATTATAGAGCTGCTGAATAGGTCTGTTGCCACAGCAACAGAGGCCTCGATTGAAATCAAGCACCCTGATGTGATACCTGGCTGTCCTCTCCCAGTCTCCATCAAAGCTACTGGTGCAGGCTTGCTGAGAAATCAATTGTGCAGGTTACCGTGGTATCATGAAGGAATAAGTCATATTCTCCAAGATTAATGTCCTAACCACAGGAGGGCCTGTAGTATATTTGCTTTCTCCCTGAAAGTATCCGTATTTCTTTGCCTTCCTGACAATCAGAAGGGAGAAACAGAAAGACCCACATATTCGACCACTGGGCCATCCATTTACTACTCTAATCCTGGTCATTGTAATATCTGGTTAAAGTGTGTGCTCGTGGGTTCTTGCCACAGCTCAGGCAAGAAGAGAGAGTAAAAACACAGGCCACACAGTGGACTTGAAGGCAACATGTCCATTTGTTTAGGAGGGGTAGAGGGTCATTGAAAGGCAGGAGGCTTCTACAGAGGACAAACCAAACCTGGACCATGATCCTGTAAGGAAGGTAGGTTGTCACAACAGACGTATTTCCGACTATCTGCAGAAAAAAAACCTGCAGGCCGGCAGCTACGTTTGATCAGAGAGGAGCCTGCGTAACATTTTCTAAGATAACAGTGAATTGGTCTTGTTTGAACAACCTGAAAAAGATAATTAGTGTGCAGGCCAGAGTGTCATTTGTAAAAGAATGAGTCCCGGTACTGAAAGCTCTGTTCAGAACAGAAGCCCGCAACCAGTGCATCTAAATGTTAGTGCATAGAACGTGTATCGGGAGATATGGCGCAGAATGAATAGGCCAAATTAAGAGAGTAAAAGGCCACTTTTTTTTAGCACGGGCTGCAACTGAACTTTGTCAAACAAAACATGAATATCAAATATCCCCATCTTACTAAACAATAATTCAACCTCACATCTCTCACCCTTAGTCCTAGCCCAACTTACTCAAACTCACAACAACATTTTCCAGAACTCAACACGCTCCCCCTTTCGCCAGGTGGCCTCTGTTCACACCAGACGCCACCACACTCTCCTGTCCTCCTTCCGCCAGCATCCCCCCAGGAAGGCCCCAACAACTTCCGGTCTGTTGCGTGAGCCCTCCGCTTGTCTACCATCTGTCCTAAAGCGGCAACTAAAATTCAGTGCATATCTGTGAAATATGGGCGACTGGCGCACTCATCACATTCTGCAGGGGCCCCTTTTCATTACACCACTGAGCTGTGTGCGGACTATCACTATAGCAAGCTTAGACGGACATTAAACCGTAATTAAAAAAAGATATATTGCTTAATTACAGTCACTTACCCACAAAAAAATCGCAGATAGCCAAATTAAGAAGGAAATAACAGCTATGGTTTCTCAGTCGTTTGTCCACCACAAAAGCCACAATGACGAGAGAGTTTCCTAGCATCGCCATAAGGCCAAAGACGATCCCCAGGACAGTGATGACGACACCTTGAATACTTTGACCATCATTTTGAATTGCCAGAGACTGGTTCTTATTTCCCGTGACAATTAGAGAAGCATTATCTAGGAAACGGAAGCGCATATTGTGGTACATTCTAATCGCACTTGGTAAGACCCTGACGTTAAACAAGCATCGTGTCTCCTAACAAGATGTGCTGCGTGTTACAGCTTTCATTTCTTGATGGTCATTATATAGGCAAGTAGACACGTGAAGTGAACAATTACGTATACCCTTTGGATTTGTTCAGAAACTGCGTGCACTGCTGGGATTCTCTTGGCTCTGAAACAATGCAATTTGTAAAATTGTTTTTCACTCATGTTCCAAAGCCTTAAAATACATCACTAAATGGAAACAGTTTTTTCACCAATGCATAAGAGACCAGAATGTTCTAAATGAACCAATTTATTTTCTTTGCAATGTACTGAGTTAAAAGACACTCTTGAATAGGCCTAGGTGATCACTCCTGTCAAATTTTAAAGAGGGCAGAACTGTGCTTTTAAAAAAAACTGAATTGTAGGAAAACGCATGACTTGCTCGACCATTTAAATCCGTAAGAATGTAAACTATATTATTTTCCACTCTTTTTAAAAAAAAATTCTGGGCTGAAGCATCCAAAGACAGGCACTCCGACAACTTGATTAGGCTAGCCAGGATCAGTCAGGAAAGATGTGTTGCCTAAACATACAATATTCTGGAGCCTGAGGTCCTCTGGGCGTCATTTATGAGCCCTTGCGTGCACTTTTACGCCGCTGGTACGTCACTTTTTGTGACGCACCAGTGGCGTAAAAAATGCGCCCTGTTGAGCCATATTTACAAAGTGACGCATCTAGGTAGATGCGTCACTTTGTAAACCCCTGCGCCACATTATACCTGCGCCAGGTATAATGTATGCAAGTGGGGCGTATTGACGCAAGGAAGGGTCGTAGAAGTGACTCAGTGAAATCTATGAGATTTCACTGCGTCACTTTTAGGACGCCGTTGCGTCAAAATCTTGCGCCTGCCTCACAGCAGGCGTAAGACTGACGCAGGCCCTTTTACATGGGGCTTGCCCCATGTGAAAGGATGCATTGCTGGAGTTGCTTCACTTTTGTGACACACTCCAGCAATGCGTCACTTTTACGCTTACAGATACGTCAGAAATACTGACGTATCTGTAACTCCTTGCGACATGAAGCGTCATACATTAAATATGACACATCAGGAATGTTGCAAGGATTGCGCACTGAGAAATGACGCATCGCTGCTTTCACGCAATGATGCGTCATTTCTCATAAATGAGGCCTTTGTGTTTTAGTGCTATCTTTTGATATAGAATTGTTCACGTGAGAGAAAATGTTCTGCTTGAATCATACATGTGTGTGTTTTGCATGCTTTGAGGTAGTGGCCCGTTGTACATGTCTAGATAGCTTTAGAAATTGGTTTTTTTTTACTTATAGGATATAGAACCTGATGTACGAAGTTCTGGTTGTAAAGCCTGCGATTCACTCAAACAACATGGATGTGACCCATAAATGACTTAATCTTGTACACCTTGAGGCTTTGTTTTCTCCTAACAGCCTCAGACCAACTTTAACATGTGGGAAGGTCTTCAACTCGTCACCAAAATATATGTAGTAATGTATGTCTCTTTGAGGCTGCTATTGACACTAATGCTGCCGCCATTTACTTCGTGGTCTCCTGTGCTGCCACGAGGAACCGCCATCTTGGGGAGTTGGCGTTCTAGTTCCTAGGGAACACAGGAGTATTTTAATGCATGGAGCGCGGAAGCTTTGTTGGCGCACAGAAGGCACCTAAGGCAAGCCCGTCTGCGCCCGTCAGCATCTTGGAAGCGGCCAGCTCCAGCTATGCTGTCCGTGAGCCCTCTGGTATTAGATGGTGCTTTACAGTGGCCGAATTACGGGCCCTTGACTATATTCCCCTGAAGTGCAGTTCCTATATTCCCAATAGGCTCTGCACATTGGAATAATATAACCTATAGATTAGACATAGGACTGAGGTCGACTAGGTCTCTATTGAATATACTAAACTCAATAGTGAATGCCAGCTAGCTCAGAGGTCACTAGAAACGTTCTCGAATTCACAAGAAGGACATAGTTTCTGACAACCGCATAAACATGATAACATTGTTTCCCAAGAATAAGAAATGTATCTCTAGAGTCGTGGAAAAAATAGATAAGTATTTCACTCAGTCACTCGTACATGCTTCATTTTGACAGAGGTGCAGAGAAGTAGAGAGAAAGGCGTTTTCAAGGAAAGGTTTTATTGAACAGTCTTCTTTCTCATGCAAGAAAAGTGAACTGCTACAATCGAAATGCAAACTGCAAAGTATAATGCGTACAGCGAGAACAATATTATAAAATAATACTGTAAGGGCATTGCATGGTTTCTAAACCATATTTAAATACATACATAAATAACAATGGCTAAAAAGTACTCAACTGGTGCCTCTAAAATATGCTTACCCCATTGTATCTAACCTAAGTCTAGTACGCGGGAAGGAGTAAGTGTGGTGCAGCATAGTCTTAGTTTTTCCTTGCCAAGAATCTATCCGAGGTTTCTCTAGATTCTAATCAGCTCCATCGCTTTAATTTAGAATGAAGGAGGTCTGGTATCTCAGTCTCGAGATTCGATTTCCCTACACCCCGCAAGGGGAGCTTCGAAACACTGGAGCTGGATTCTTTCTGAGAGCAATGCAGCTTCTCGATCAGTGTGTCAGCTGGAGGATCGGCTTCTTTCGGCACTTGCTGTAGCGAGCTGCATCGGGCAAGTAGATATTCGAACTGCTCCGAACCACTGTGTCTTGCTAGAACAAGTGAAGGCATATTTATACCTTGAAGGTGTCTAGTTTGACGTAAAGTCAAGCATAAGACCATCAGGAAAGAACCCCAAGGGAATAGTAGTTCTTTGTAAACTACATGAGTTCTTGGATAAATCAATTTTCAAGCAAGGGAAGGTCCCTGACTGCTTAAGCCAATTTTCCAGGAAATCTTTGTGACGTTTTGGTACGGGTGGAAGTAGCCATGCCTGTATTTGGTCTGCATGGGCCATGTCTAAATAAGGGAATGATTTCTATGCCTATATTAGGGCAATGTGAATTTTTCCTTTATAAGGGCATGAATCAGGAAAATGTACTCGGATCCTAAAACGCCATACAACACCCTCTCTATTCTATTATGTATGATATTACTAAGTTCTAAACACATAAAACATATCTAAAACATGATGTGTTAAAACCCCACCCAGAATACATAAAAATGCATTTGAAATGGTTGTACACAAATAGAGTATTTGTGCTGTACGCATATAAAAGCAATGTTTCATTCCAAGCATATTGATTACATTTAAAAAACGCTATCCAATGAATCATGAAAATACATTTATGAAAATGGCTCTTAAAAACAGAAGAAAAAGGTCGAGACCATTCCATTACATAATAAATAAATTGTTTGGTTGTGGACAAGGTCAAATATTGCCCCTTGGAAGTATTCAAATAATTCTTGTTCTCTAGGAATAGTTCTATTTTAAGCAGATTACTTTGTGCCCCAAAAAAATTCAATTTGTGAGGAAAAAAATTCCAATCATAGATAAATAGAGTTCCAAAGTTAGAAGTTTGTTTTGGAAAGTGAAGGTCGAATTCAAAGTCTCGCAGAACACTGTGTGCTAACTTCAAAAGTCAGTGTCATTGTTTGGAGAGAACATCAAATCTTCTAAGCTGGTAAAGAATTTGTCTACTACTGTAGGTGAAAGTTGGACTACCTCGTTAAGCAGATCAATTGCACATAGATGAGAAGCATCACCGTCAGTGCCAGCCGCATTAGCAATGTTCAAAGTAGATGGTACCTGTGTGCCTGTTGCTCCACTTATCTCACTGTCTGCAGTTTGTGTCTGTGAGATCTCAACGAACGCCGTCATCAGGATTGAATGAATGAATGAATGAATGAATGAATGAATGAAAGTATTTATAGAGCGCACGGTGGCCAAACGGCTTCCTGGCGCTGAGAGCTCTAGTGAACAGAACAGACAGGGCCGAGGAGTTTAGCAGGGGTAGGCCTGGGCAAACAGGAATGTTTTAAGCGCTTTACGGAAGTGTGAGAAGATGGGGATAGAACGCATAGAGAGAGGAAGGGAGTTCCAAAACCGGGGCGCAAGGACAGAGAATCTAGTTCCACCAGTGCGAGTTTTACGGAAACAGGAAACAGTGAGGAGGGCAGAGGAAGATGATCGGAGGGTGCGAACAGGGGTGTGGGTAGAAATCAGAGAGTTGATGAACGCCGGCGCAGAGCGATCAACAGCCCGGAAGACAAGGCACCCTAGTTTGAACAGGGATCTCTGCAGGATAGGTAACCAGTGGAGAGATTTGAGGACAGGAGTGATATGGTGAGTTTTGGGGAAATGGAAGATGAGACGGGCAGCCTGATTTTGTATTGCTTGAAGACGGCGAGTTTCGTAGGCAGGGATACCTACGAACAAGCTGTTTCCATAATCAAGGCGGGAAGTGATGAGGGCAGAAATGATAATTTTAAGAGAGTCAAGGGAGAAGAAACGGGAGATTTTTCGGATCAACCGGAGGGAAAGAAAGCAAGAGGACACTACAGCACTGACCTGGCTGTGCATAGACAGGTCCTGGCTGACCTTAATGCCCAAAGTTTTAACGGAGGAGACGGGGGTGGGAGGGGGACCAAGAATAGGGGGCCAAAAAGCGGAGGACCAAGGGCTGGATGAGCCGCCAGTCAGGACAAGCCCAGTCTTGTCTGGATTGAGCTTGAGGTGATTGGCGCTCATCCACCCAGAAATAAAAACCATAGTGGAGCGGAAAAAAGATAGGGAGTGAGAAGAAGAAGAGAGATCAAAGATGAGCTGGAGGTCATCTGCGTAGTTATACACAGAGACCCCCAGCTCAAGGAGAGAAGAAATAAGGGGGTGAATGTAAAGGTTGAAGAGGAAAGGAGAGAGGGAGGAACCTTGGGGGACCCCACAGGGCACCGGGAGGGGGGAGCAGAAAAACCGGGAAGGTGGACAGCTTGTGAACGTCCTGTTAGGAACGACGTGATCCAGGAGAGGGCGGGGCCCCGAATGCCCGCTGCGCTGACACGGTTAAGAAGGATGTTGTGATCGACCGTGTCAAACGCAGCGGACAAATCGAGGAGAACCAGAGCTTGAGGGGAGTTGGTGTCAGCCTTAGCTTTCAGCTCGTCGAGGACGGCGAGCACCACTGATTCGGTCGAGTGGCCCGAACGGAAACCTGCTTGGTGGGAAGCAAGGAGATGGTTCTGCTCGATATAAGAGGAAAGACAGGAAGTGACGTAGCTTTCAAGGATTTTGGCAAGATAGTGGAGAAGAGAAATAGGTCTGAAATTAGAAGGGTGGGAGGAGTCAAGACCAGGTTTTTTAAGAATGGGGGAAACGATAGCAGATTTAAATGAAGAAGGAACCAAACCAGTAGAATGAGAAGCATTAAGAAGGGAAAGAGGAGTGGCAGGGCAAGAAGAAAAGAGAGTTTTCAGGATGCGAGCGGGTGCACAATCGGTAGGAGAGCCAGACTTGGTTTTTGTGAGCAGAGCTAAGAAGGAGTCCGAGGAAAGAGGCGGGAAAGAGGAAAAGGAAGAATTAGACACAGAGGGAGCAGGATGGAGTGGAATGAAGGGAGTGATAGAAATGTTGGATTTAATTTTGACGATCTTCTCGATAAAGAAGTCGTTTAAAGAGGAGCAGAGGGCTTGGGAAGGAATAAAGTTAGGGCAAGCACGATCAGAGGTGGCCAAGTTGTTAACCAAGGAGAAGATCTCTTTAGATTTGTTAGCAGATAGGGCTACCTGCTCGGAAAAGTACTTGGTCTTGGACACAAGAATGGCTTTCTTGTACTCTTTAAGGAGAGATTTGTATTTGGCCTTGAGGTCGGGGCAGTAGCTGCGGCGCCAAAGGCGCTCAGAGCGTCTAAGTTCCAGTTTGAGGACCTTGAGCTCAGAGTTGAGGATTGGTACCCGCTGAGGACAACACATTGCATGAGCCGTTACCGGTTCAAGCAAAGCATCAACATCAATTGGCAGGACTGATGGGAGTATCAGACAGATGTCCAGCATGCATTCTTCTCCACATATCAGGCATCGTAGAACAGGTAGGATGCAATCTTGCCAGATTGGTCAGAATGATAGAAACCACATGGTATTTATATCTCTTAAACGAGCCAAGTCCAGAATTTGTATCATGCACTCACGACACATCATTGCCAGGAGGGTGTTCTCCAAGGTGATCTGGGTGTCGATGTTGACTTGACTCGCCATATCGGAGCAGAATGAGTAAAAATAGTATTCCTGCTACAAGACCCAAAATGAGAGGCAGGCCGCCAAACACAGAGTGCACGAAGTTCGGAAATATGCCTAGGACTGCTTCAAAGGGTAGTAACATCCCGAAAAATCATCTTAAATACATGCACAAAACCACTCGTATCAGACATGTTTAAGATACGACCTAACATTTCTGAGAAATGTATAGGGCTATTTGTCAATAAAAGGGCAAGTATCGCTGCAGCTTGCAGATCTCTTTGGCCGAGGTCAGTGGCACAGTTTTTTGTAAAAGAATGGCTTTCAGTCTGCTTAAAGTACCAATTCGTATGGAAGAGATGTTCAGTGAAGACCATAATGGCGACTCCCCGTCTGTCTTAGTTTTAGGAAACAATACTTGCATACAGCAAGTGACCCTGGCTGACACAGTTACGAGATAGGGTGTTCCTGGCAACATGCCACAACAGCTGTAAACATTCAACATAATGTAACTCCCTTTAGAGAGCTGCCTAAAAATTTGATCTATCACTGCAGCTGGAGAATCTTGAAGGTGGCAGGATAAGTTGTTCGAGGAACCATCGCAGGCCCTGTGTAAGTTAATACCCTGACATAAGAGTGAACCACTTAGTGTGTTTTCACAATTAGTACCACTAAGCAACACTTATTTTCCCCTACTCCATCATTTGTGTGTATAAGGTTAATTACAGGATGTCTTGATGTTTTCTCTAACCAACCTTTCATATACGCCCACAGGTATATGTTTTAAACAAATCTGAAAATGGAAAATCGTCACAGGCTGAGTTATTGTACCACGTATTATCCATTCTGTTGCTGAATTCTCAGAAACAGTTAATGGTAATCTTTCCAGTTTTTCAATTCTCAGCACTGTTTAATCTGCTCCCCTCTGTGCCAACGTGATTTGTTTATCTGTAAGGTTAAATTCAGAAAACAATGACATGCTGTTGATTAGATGCCATGGCACTTAGCCGGAATGAAGGTTTTGCAACATCCATCCCCAAAGCATTATAGAACGCAATTGTGACTGACCATGTTTTATTATGACCAAGTCCTGTTCCATTATGTCAATGGCAGAGGATACTATGCTGTCCAAAGAATATATTCTTGATGACATAGTCGTTAACCCATTGTCAACTACAGGGAGAGATTTCTCTAAATTAATACGATCAATTTCTTGTATTCGTTCTGTAGCCTCTGCTTGCGTTCTTTTCCACGCTTAATTATAAAGAGCATAGATACCAGCGTATAGCGTATATGAAACGTTTATGATGCAGTTTCAAAGGTCCTTGTAAGAAGTCCCTTAAATCAACGCCCTCTTTAAGTAAAGATAAGTGTTGTTTAACTTCCTTTAGTGTAGAGTTTTGTAGCCACTCAAGGCACAGTTTTCCCACACTGTATGATGTTACTATTCCTGGATGTTGTCTCTGGACATATCTTGGATCTGGCCTAGTGAATGTGAACCCTTGTTTCTTATTCAGGAATCTGTCTTGACAGTTGTTTGTGTCTGTAGGCCAGATTAACCTTTTTTTCCAATCAGGGTCTGTTCTGTTGTTAAGTAAACTAGTTTTTACATCGACCACCCCCTCTGAAGTGTTACTGCTTTCAGGTGTAGGTGTAGGTACTGACGATTTGTTTAAATCTTTTATCTTAGCTAATCCAAGACAAGATGTCTGTTGAACAGTGTCATTCAAAAACATTATTTGTTCTAGGATTATACAGGCTCAAAATAAAACTTCTAAGCCCTGCACCTGCCAGTCTTTTTTGCCCCATAAAGTTTCTGTCTCAATAGTGTCTTTCCAAAAGTCAAAACCTTATGTAGACAGATGAGCATGAAAGGTCGCAGAATACATTTGCTTTGTCTTTGTCAACATACTTTTTATTCCTGTTATATAAACATTTTTAAAGTAAAATGTTCCTGGATTTGAAACCATAAAACCTAAAAAGAATGAACATTTGTCATAAAATGTTTTCGAGTTACCCTTCGGTGGCGTTGGACAGTGTTCCCATTGGTTATAAATTAATACATTTCTAAGAATTGCAGGAAATGATGACCATAGTGTTTATAACAGTACATTTGTTCCTAAACTGATGAACCTTCTAAGTATTCATGATTTGTAAATTTCGTAGACATTTCTAAGTCTGACATCAAATTATTAATAGTCTAAAAATCCCAATCATCAGAAAAGGTGCTGGGTGAAATAAAATGGCTCAAGGAAACCTTGAATTGGGGCGGAATCTTCAACAGCTCCGCCGGACCAAGAATGTCATATTCAGTTCTGTCCCAAGCTATACCACCTGTTATTGGAATGGCTGTGATGTTTACTGCTGACAAGTCTCTTTGTTCTTGATGGGATGATTTATGTGGTTTGAGGAGTAAGTTGATGTTCTTTTTTACTGTGTCCTTTGTACTATTTTTCCCACTGATCAGCATTCCCAAGGTTAATACCAGAGTCAACAATAGTAGAATAAAAAGTGCACCTAAGACAATCCATACTCCACCCATGGTGAAACTAGATATGTTTTTTCCAGTTGTTGAAAGAGTTCCGTTGCTTGTTCTTTAAATGTTTTTTTAGCTGCCGTTGTTTCAGGTTCTCTTGGATAGTCGGAAAACGTGTCAAAGTTAATGAAATAGCCAGAGGCAGTTCTGTCAACTGTAGAGATTGCTTCCGAATTAAATAAAATCACTGAAATCACTTGATCACTTGTCATATTAGTATACTTGACTGCTATGTCATTGTAGACTGGTGTTTCTTGATGAACTGTTATTTGGGTCTCAAGAGGCACAAGTTCCATGGCTTTGATACATAGTCCTTTGTTCTATGCTGC
This sequence comes from Lissotriton vulgaris, assembly GCF_964263255.1. NCBI lineage: Eukaryota > Metazoa > Chordata > Amphibia > Caudata > Salamandridae > Lissotriton > Lissotriton vulgaris. The sequence goes on along the minus strand of NC_141691.1, from coordinate 1,409,146,618 downwards.
AGAGACTTCGAATGTTATCAGTCTCTCAGTTTGAAACTATTGGATTGTAGCCAGATTCGGGCATCTGCTAAATCTTTGGAGTCCACTCGGCCTACTACTTATGATGGGCCACATGGTGTGGTTTTACCAGATCGATAGATACAAATCTGTTCTCCTTTCTTCCAGCAAGGGGTGGCAGAAATACTGTTCTTGATCTGTGGATTGCTAAAACAGGTACTGGTTGTCTGTATGAAGGCCCAAATTCCTTCTTATCCGCAATCTTTTTTCTGACCAGATGCCCAATCTTTGGAATCCAGCCAGGACTTGCTGTGACGGGTGTTATTTTTTCAGTTGTAGTAGGCTTCAGGAATATGTTGCTTTGACTTCTTCTTGTTTCATTTAAGTCCTGCAAAACAGACAAACGGTCTTTGATATCAAAAGGTTTTTGTTCTACCACTGAAGTGTGACGATCAAGGTCCTGGACAATCATTCTATTTCCAAAAAGGATTTCATATGGAGTGATTCCCCCTAGAGAACTTCTTGGCAGATTGTTAAGACTTCATTGGACACTTATTAGATGTTTGACCCACCCGTCACCCGAGCCTAGAATCCTAGCTGTTCTAGATTGCTTTATGTCCTGTTTTTTTCTCTCCACAACCAAATTTCCCTCAGGATTGAATAGCGTAGAATACCACAATGCAACGCGCAGATTGGCCATGGCCTCCTTGTAAGCTTTTGAGCTAAACGCAAGACCCTGGTCAGAATGTAGCATGCTGACTGCGTAAGACCCAAAAATCTTTTATAACAGTTCTGGTGTTAGCCGAGTGCTGGGGCCACATCCAAATGAATCTCGTCTTAATATTTGTGGGACCGCATTTGTTCATAGGGACATTTGCAGGTAGATAGTCTAATGCTGTTTAACAATGGTGTCTGTACTGGGCTGACTATGCTGTAGTCAGGTATCTGGCGGCGATCTATGCTGCGATCTCTGTTGCAGTCATGGCAATTAATTTCAAATTCGTAAATATGACAATTCATCCCTGGCTACCAATACGTCTCTTTTAATTCTAGTATAGATTTAGAGATCCCCTGATGCATCAGACCCTCTCCCAAATGTGCTTCGGGTATCAAACCTACTCTACGTTTCCTGTTTGGAATTACTCTATCCCCCACTCCAGTAATTTGAGCAAAAGGAATCTTCAACAGCTTATGTATGAATATTTGAGTGGATAGTTTTGAGGTAACTCTGCACCGCTGCCTTTGCTTGTCGCATTGACAGCTAGCATTATTTCGCCGTCTGTTTTCGTTTTTGAATGAGTGATTGCAGCTACGGAAGCCGTTTGAACAGCTGCCTTCGCGGCTTCATCAGCCAATAAATTCCCTGCAACGTGAACGCATTCACGTTGATGACTCAGTGTATGGATCACCTGAGCTTTTTGTAGTTCTTTTTGTAACTGAACTACTTGTTCCCAAAGCAACTTATGCTTGATTGTGCCATCTTTCGCATCTTTGAAACTGTTTTTAATCCAGTTCTGCAAGTATTCATTATAAGATTGAATGCAATAATAGGAATGGCACACTATGAGTGTGGGGAATTCACAATCTGTATTTTCAAGTGCCATCTTGAATGCTTGTAGTTCAGCTCGCTGAGCTGTTCAATCCCCGAGAGATTGTGTTTTTGTGACCATAGGGCGGAATTTACCATTGCGCCAGCGACCTTTAACGATCGCACATGCAGCACTATAAGCTTGTTTACCCCCAATTGCGGGTTGTGCTGATCCGTATGTATAAATTATACATCCCTACTGTTCGAGAGGCAGTAAGTAAGTAAGTAAAGTTTTTATTGCACAATTATTTAAAATCATTACAATATGCAAGAATACAAAAGGACAGTAGTAAAAAGACTCGAGGCTATTAAAAACTAAAATAGTGAATGGGTGGGAAAAGAAAGTAAAAAGACAAGGAAAGTCAAAAATCAATTACTTGCAGGGAATGAAATTCAGGCTTCCACATAGGCAAAAGTCATGGAATTAATTTCGGTACTGAATTTGACAAAGTGGGTCGCCATTTGAGGCGAATCCCCCCTCATGCATTCCTCAAGTGCTTCTTGGCATGTCCTAATACCTAGATGGAGCCAGATTAGTCTCAGCCAGAATATTCTTTGTGGCCGCAATTGATGGCAAATGCACAAAATGTGAATTAGGTTTTCCTCTCCCTGTTTGCAAAACCGACATTGGGAGGAGGCTCCTGACTTATATCCTTGCCCAAACTTGTATGCTTTCAGCGGGATTAGAACAAATCAAAATCTCATTAGCTGGTGTTTAATATACGGTTTCATTGCTGATGCAATATAGGATGGGAGGGTTTTCGGAGCGTATAATTTGGCGGCTCAGGTACCGTGAGAAAGCTTAAGTATCAGTTGTGTGTCCGATTGGTTTGAGAGGATTTTCGCTTGCTTGATTAAGAGATTTCCTTTCGTTTCGTTGGGCAGAGAAGAAGACCATATGTCCCCCGTTTCGAGCAATTTGAGGCAGAACGTTAGATATTTGTTCCATGATGTAGCGGGGTTGTTGAGGACCAGCCATATACAGCTCTTTAGCGTATGAGAATTTGCTTGTTTCGCTTTTAAGCAATATGTAACGAATCTTGCAGCCATAATCCAACGCATGGAGGATAAAGAGAATTCTTTCCGTATTTGGGCTTGGGAAGTTGAATTTGGCAATCGAAAGACCCGGCGGTAACATGATGATTGCGCTCTATCAAGCCAGTTATTCAGTTTGTTCTTGAAGATGATTGCTCCAAAGGCAATTGTGGGCAGAAATGTTGTTATTAATGGAACAAAGTCCTGGGAATGTAGAGCGTTCTTTGTTTTCATAAAGACCCCCTCAAAACGGCGAGCCACTGTCAGCATCTCAGTTGTATGCACCGAGCATCTACCTTTGTGGTCAATCAGACGCCTAAATATTTATATGTAGGGACAGTCTCCAGTTGTTTCCCCTCTATGAACCACAGGATCTTTTTTGTGTTCGTAGGTGAGACTGCCATTGCCTTGGTTTTACCTACGTTTATCTCGAGCATATTGTTTTTACAATACTGGGCGAGAGAGTTGAACAGCCTTTAGAGGCCCACCTGAGTTTGGTCTAACAGAATCGTGTCATCCGCATACTGCAGAATTTGGATTTTTCTTTGGCCGATTCCTGGGGGGAAGGCTCTTGATCCAGTTAACCATTCGGGAAGGTCAGCGAGGTACAAATTGAAAAGTAATGGTGCGAGAGTGCACCCTTGTTTAAGGCCTCTATTTGTATACATTTTATTGGAGGTGGTCCATTTTGATGTTACTCTGACCTTGACCCATGTGTCCGTATTAAGGGCTATTAGCGCATTTAGTAGTGCCCGTGGGATTCCCCATTTTGACAGTTTTTCCCATAGTTTGGGACGGCTAACACTGTTGAATGCTTTGCGGAAATCAATAAATCCCATGTACAGGGATTTGCCTTTTGCCTTATGGTAGTCTCCATCAGGTGGACTATCGAAATCAGATTGTCTTCGATGTGGCAGCCTTTTCGGAAGCCGGTTTGGCTGAAGCGGATTAGATTTTTCGATTCCACCCATTTTGTAAGTTCTTTCAACAATATGTTTGCATAGGCTTTCCCGTCCACATCGAGTAGAGCTATCATCCGATGGTTATCAGGATCGGAGCGCGAACCTTTTTTATGGAAGGGTACTAAAAGTGATCCTTGCCACGTGTGCGGGATGGTACGTCCCAGTATTGCATCTTCAAATAGCGGAGTCAACAGCAAAGCCCATTTTTGTGCAGCGGCTTTAAAGACCTGCGTTGGGATTCCATTGGGGCCTGGAGCACACCAGAGCGCATTTTCCTTATTACCGCAGCTATTTCTTCTGTTGCTATCTTGATAGGACAGGGCGTGTCTTCCTCCTCGACTTGCTGATCTGGTGTTAGTTGAACGCCCCAACTGCCAATTGGGACGCCCGATGTTGTATACAGCTCTTTGACATACTTCTCCCAATCAGCGGGGGTGATATTAGTTGCAGTCGAAGGTTTGACAGCTTTGGATGCCTCATTCACCCAATTCCAAAATTTCCTTTGATCCTTGGTCTTAATTATCTCAAAGGCTGCCGCCCAGTGAAGCTCTTCTTCCTGTCTTAGTAAGGCGAATCTGGCCTTCCTGTTGACTTTTCTAGCCGCTGATATATCGCTCTTCAGAGATTTGTATTGGCTTTCGCTGTACGTATGGGCTCGTTGCAACCTATTTAGTTTACTCTTTGCGAGAATTACAGCTTGTTTTTGCTCCAGCAAAATAGTCGAAGCCGGAAGCACCTGCGGAGGGCTACTTGTTGTTTTTAATGCCAACTGGTCTCTGAATTTACTCAGTCTTGTTTCCCAGGAGAGACCTGCCAAATAGTCAGCCCCATCATGGCAATGTTCGGAAAGAAGATTATCAATCTCTGCTTCAAGTTTTTCACAATTCTCCTCGGACCATCTCAGTTTTTTTACCTTCTGAAGGTTTGATTCCCATCCAATCAGGGGAATTGTTGGGCGATGTTGAGGCCAAAGGGCGATGTTACATACTAGGATGGCATGATCGCTGTCTATAGATGGCAATACCGAGAAGTGGTGCACCAGATGGAAGGCGAGAAGAGATATCCAGATGTAATCTAGAGTAGCCATGCGGAAAGGGGATATATGAGTATAAGCTGCAGGATTATCGGTGGAAAAACTCCCATTAAGAGCACGCAGACCAGATTGGTTTAGTTTTTTTGCAAGTCTCATTCCGCTAACTTCCTTCCCTTGGTATTGAGACTTTATCTTCGGAATTTCCCACTCTTCGTTTCCTAGTGCTATTTGGCAGGATTGGGCTGGGTCCAAGTCCATTAGGTTGCAGTTGAAATCTCCCATTATCAGCCACAAATCATTTGGGAATAGAGCTTCCAGGTCCTCTATTATGGGAATCAAAGCATTTAAAGATGCCTCCAGGCGAATTTTTACAGGATGTAGATAGATGCAACTGAGGATGATTTTTTGTCTTATTTTCCCCTTTATCATGGCTCTTGATCTCAATACTGAGAAAGATATAATCGCCCTTCCCATTGTAGAGTGGCACTAATTTTACGTCCAGTGTATTCTTTACAGTGATCAACACGCCCCCGGATGCATGACCACCTACTGCAGAGGGAATAGCAAAAGATTCGACTGTAGTGAAATCTTCCCAGAAGGTATTTTCTAAGGCCCAAGTCTCTTGAATTGCAAAGATGTCGTTTAGCTCCCGCAGGTCCTTAATTGTGCGACACATTTTCTCTTTGGTTAGGCCCCTGATGTTCCACGAGCAAATGTTTAAGCATCAAACTGTGTCATACTTTGGTTTGCTTTCTGACTGGCTTGCCTGTGTACTACCCTAAGGCCTTGGAAAGCCAGGACCAATCATGGGATTTGTTTAATTTAAATATGCACTTGCGTGGACCGCCTGCAGCTGTGGCGATTACTTGAAGTGGGGTGTCCATCCAGGGTGCAGTTTTTAATTCCTGTCTGGAGCCTCATAACATCGGCTGTTGCTGCTGTCTTCTCCCTTCCACCTTTAAGTCGGAGCCGGTATTGTTGGGCAACGGGGTTTGAAGGTTTTTTTTTAAGAAGGTCGGGTAGTTGAGGGACGTATAGGAACTGACTCGAATGCCCCATTCACTCAGTTGTTTTGAGTTTTTAGCTAATATTACTGCAGGCTCTGGGTTGGTAAAAGTTACCAAAGTTGTCTCATTTTTTTGGCCCCAGGCGGGATCAATAAAGGCCACTGTTTCAATGTCTGCTGAGTTGATGTTTTCTAAGCCTGGCAGATTCTGACAAAGTTTTATAACATTTCCCCTGTTGAGGATGTCCCATTGACCCTGTGATTCATATTCGGGATAGAGTAATACTTTTTTATTCTGTTGCTGTAAAAGGCTAGGTTCCTGAATATTAGTAGTAGCTTTATGCAGTTGTGGCCGATTGGGGCTGCAAATAGGAGGATCTATGTGGGACTTTTCATTGAGACGATATTCTGAATTTTCTAGAGCAGTTTGCTTTGAAGGCAGGGAGTGGGTACTTGTTAACTGAGCGCTTGTAGCGGATTCTTGAGAGGAAGGTGTTTTATTATTAGGTCCAATCTCCTCTTGTGCGGCCCCTTTATTGATTTGACTTTCATCTTCTTTTAATGTTGGAGTTTCTGTGCTAGAGACTCTTTTTATTTGCCCCAGGCCTTCAGCAGTGGGCATGTTTATTCCGCTGGTAACGGCTGAAAAGTTTTTACTGGCAGGTTTAATGGACTTTTCACTTTGAGTCGAATGATTGCTACAAGGCATTTTCATATTGCTGTTATGTTTAGGTGCTTTTTCCTCCTTTAGGTCTATTATTTTCTGTGTAGGATTTTGAATTGGTTTTGATTTTTCAACAATAACTTTGTGGAGGACCGTTGATTCGTCTAGCTCCTCCACCTGATTTGACGGGGGATTCCTCCCATTTGTTCCGAGCCATTGTAATAGTGCAGTGTTCTTTTTATTAGCTTTATTTCGTTTCTTCAGTTTTTTCTTATTTTTTCTCGACATCGTTGTTCCTTCCTTCAGGGCTTGCTTGGGCTCACTTAAGGGCATGGAAGAGTTTATTGTGGCAAGGGGCTGATCCGGAGGGAGACTTATTGCGGTATTTAATTGTTGCTGATCCTGGTTTGAGCTATTGTTATTATTGCTTGGGCTAGCTAGGATGTTAAGAGTTGATGTAGATTTCAGTGGTGTTTCATGGATTTGGGAATTGGACACATGGCTAGTTTTCTGTTGAATTGAAGTGCATGCTTCCTGCGGTTTATTTTGTGGCCTTGTCCTTAATTCTTCAATTAGCTCGGACATTATTTCAGGCAGGGTCTCGAGTTTTTTTATCAGAGGCTCACAGATGCAGTTGGTATGCATATTGTTTAAATGTGGGGTAGTGTTTGCTAGCAGTTCCTGATTTAAGTTTGCTGCGAAGGTGTAGTTTTCACCCACGTTATTTTGAACCCTTCGGATGAGTGAGTTTAACTTTTCAAGAGGACATTCTTGTTCATATTGTAGAAATGCTTGTGTTTTCAAATAGGGCTCAAAAACGTATTCAACGTCTGTTGCAGCTAGAGAATTAACCCATTGTATCCATCTTGGATGTAAAGCCTTCTCATTTGGAATGATTGCTTTTGTTACTGTCTCTAAGGCAGGTACAGGAGTAACGACCAAAACGCTTTTTCCCTGTGCGAGGGCTCTCTCTTTTGCTACTGCAATTTGAACCGCTGTCAGAATTTTTTCTGTAGAAGTGAATTTCATTTCTGCTTTTTGTACAAGTGTGATTTATAAGCAATTGGGACTTTTTCCTCTTCATTAAAGGTTAGGTACGTGAATCTGCATCTTCCTGGAATGAGTCAGATTACTAAGTTGCGTATGTTTCGGCGAGTCTGTAAATGTGTTACTGCAAACATGTCTGTTTGGGCTGAATGCAAAACTTCTGTATGTTTTTGAGTCCAATTAACTGTTTTGAAATCTAGATTGAATAATTCGTAGAGAGGTTTAACCCTTTCAATTCAAAGGAGTCTTTATTTCGATTCACATATCATAAAAGACAATACCTTAAAATAGATACATTTGGACATTTCATTCTCTTAAAACAGGTCTAATGCAGCAAACAATCAATCAACAGGTTACTCCATCCATATACACAATAATGTAGCATAAAGCAGAGAGGTATAACCCTTTCTGCATAGTTTAGAATGTAAGTTCTTCCGAAATTTAGGAAACCAAGCATTGACTGTAAGTTTTTTGGCATCTTTGGAGGTTGGAGCAGCGCACATTTCTAGAACGTTTGCTGCCAGGCTTTTGCCTTCACTTGATAATTCATATCCTAGAAACAGGACATTGAGGTGGGCAATTTGTGATTTTTTAAAATTGAATTTGTACCCTTCAGAGGCGAAGCCCAATATTATGGTGTTCACCCTGTTCAAGTGCCTAGCCAAGTCATCGTCTGTTAGATAGATGTGATCGACATATGATAATCGTCATATGTTTGTAGTAACTCTGTTACTCTGGCTGAAACAGACCCTGGACTATTCTTGAATCCCTGGAAGAGACAACAGAATTGAAAGCGTTCAAATACCACATTTCAGGTGCAATATTTTGACAGAAGAAACTGTTAGAAATATCTAATGTAGTTTTATATTTTTTACGCACAATGTTTTTCATTAGTACTGCACTGTGAGCATGTTGTACTGCAAAGGTTTTGCAACAGGAGTTTAAATGTCTGTAATCTAAAACTAGACGATATGTATTGTCTGCTTTTGTGACAGGAAACAAAGCATTGTTCATTGACGATGTGCATGTTTCAATCACCCCTTGGTATTCAAGTTGACTTAAGATCTCCCTGACTTGCTTTTTAGCTTCTTGCTTAACAGGATACTGCCTTTGTGCAGTTGTTTGAGTTTTTAACTGGATTTTGTGTTGAGGAGAGTCCTTATCCAATCCCACATGATTTTTACATAATTCAGGTGCCTGGGCGACTGCCCATTTCCTGGCATATGTGTATTTTTTATGAATTGTAATATGGTTGGAGAAGGCTGGCATAATATTGTCTTCGCCATGGTGGCCAGTCTTGTTCAGCTATAAGAATGTCATAACCCTTAAAGAGCTTCTCCCAAAAGAGTGCTCTTATTTTTCCAGTTATGTCCCCCTCTATCCAGAGTGTTACTTTATATAACTTGTGTGGGACACTAACCCTGGTATCAGCAGTTTCAACTTGGATGCACTCATTCAAGTCCACTGTCTCTCAAGATCTTGCGAACTACGGTTACTTCTGCTGCGCTGTCCAACCTTGTCTGAGCCCACTCCCCGTTCTTGAGTTTTGTCCTCAGGATCCTTGGCATATCTTATTTTCAGACCTGCTAACTTCTTTTTGGTGAATTGAATTTTCTTAATTTTTTGAACGTGTTGATCGTCTTTGGACTTCACGCGTTCTTCCTTTTGTCCTGATCGGAATCAGTGCATGAGTGGTGCATGAATGATAGAATAAGTGTATTTGTGATGCTTGCATGATTGAATGAGGGAGAGAGTGGTGCATGGATGACTAAATGAGTGAATGAGTGGTGCATGGATGTTAGAATGAATGCATGAATGGTGCATGGATGATTGAATGAGTGCTTGAGTCGTACATGTATTATTGAATAATTGGTGCATGGATGTTAGATGAGTGCATGAGTGGATCATGGATGATTGAATGAGTGCATGAGCGGTGGGTGCATGAGTGAATTATTACATGAGTGGTGCATGCATGATTAAGGGTTTGAGTGGTGTATGTATTGTTTGTATTAGTTCATGAGTGGTGTATGGATATTACAATGAGTGTATCAGTGGTGCTTGCATGACTGAATAAGGGTGTGAGTGGTGCATGGATGATTGAACGAGTGCATGAATAGTGCATGCATGTTAGAATGAGTACATGAATGTTGTTGTACGATTGAATGAGTGCATGAGTGGTGCATGTATTATTGAATGAGTGTGTTAGTGGTGGATGGATGTAAGAATGAGTACATGAGTAGTGAATGGATGATTGACCGAGTACATGAGTGGTGCATGGATGATTGAATGAGTGTATGAGCATTGCATGCATGATTGCTTAAGTGCATGAATAGTGATGTATGATTGAATTAGTGCATGTATTATTGAATGAGTGCATGAGTGGGGCATGGATGTTAGAATGAGTGCATGAGTAGTGAATGGATGATTGAATGAGTTCATGAGTGGTGCATGGATGATTGAATGAGTACTTGAGTGGTGCATGGATATTAGAATGAGTGCATGATTGCATGATTGCATGAGTGCATGAATGGTGATATATGATTGGGTGAGTGCATGAGTGGTGCATGCATAAATGCATGAGGGTGTGAGTGGTACATGGTTGATTGAATGAGTGCATGAGTGGTGCATGCATGATTGAATGAGGGTGTCAGTCGTACATGGCTGATTTGATGAGTGCATGAGTAGTGCTTGGTTGACTGAATGAGTGCATGAGTGGTAGATGCGTGATTGAATGAGTACATGAGTGGTGCATGCAGGTATGACGGGTGCATGGTTGATTGAATGAGTGTATGAGTGGTACATGCATGATTGAATTATGGTATGAGTTGTAAATGGTTGATTTTAATGAGTGCATGCGTGGTGCATGATTGATTGAATTGGTATATGAGAGGGAGATGCAAGACTGAATGAGTACACGAGTGGTACATGCATTATTAAATGAGGGTATGAGTCATGCATGAATGTTAGAATGAGTAGTGCATGGATGATTAAATGAGTGTTTGTGTGGTACATGCATGATTGAATGAGTGCATGACTGGTGTATGGATAATTGCATGAGTGATAAATGAATTTTAGAATGAGTATGGTGCATGAATGATTGAATGAGCAGTCCATGGATGCTAGAATAAGTGCATGAGTAGTGAATGGATGCTATAGTAAATATATGAGAGAGGTGTGGTTATTTGAATGAGAAGAGGGCTGATACATGGATATTTGAAAGAGTGTGGGTTTTTAACTATGTCTGTAAGTATATTAGTGCAAATGTGAGTAGGCATTTGAGTTTCTAAATGGGTGTATCACTGGGTGCATAAGTGTCTGCGAGTGAGCGTATGAGTGCCTGAGTTAAAGTCAGGACAAGTGCGTGTGTATATATATATATATATATTCACTGAAAAAAACATAGGTTTCAGGCACGTAATAGTTTGAAATTAGCATTTAAAAAACCTTAGAAATTCACTGAAAAAACCATAGGATTCACACATGTTATAGTAAGGAATTAGCATTTAAAAAACCTTGCAAATTCACTGAAAAAAACATAGGTTTCAGACACTATTGAGACAGTCATTCACTCACTAACACACCCATACACACACTCATCCACCCATACAGTCCTGCACACATGCTGTCTTCAAAACACATACAAACAGTGAGTCACTCATTCATGCATCTATGTGCTAAGTAATACCCCCCACCGAACCATACAGACACTCATACTGATACTCAAAAAACCAACTAATAACCCATATAAACACTCTTGTAGCTACTCACCAACCTATGCAGCCACTTATAGACAAACAGAGACAACGATACAGATATTTACATATTTAAACATTACTCGCTAATACATATATTCACTAAGATACACTTAATAAGTCAGTTATGCAATAAGTTTTACAAAAAAACATCCATCTAGACACTTATTTACCCATTTATTCTTCCATCGACCTTTAGATATACATACATAAAAAATATTATATTAAAGATTTATTGTTCAGAAAGACACACATTTACTAGATGATGTCATCAGTGATGTCATTTGAGATGTCATCAGTGATGTCATGAGTGATGTCACTGACCATGTCATGAGTGATGTAATATGTGACAACTTCAGCAGTGCATTGCGGGCGCGTGAGTTATAGTTAGCTGAACTAACTATAACTGGGGAATTTCAAAGGTTTGTATGGGTGAAATGTCCAGCTAACTATAACATGTGTGAAACCTATGGTTTTTTCAGTGAATTTCTAAGTTTTTTTAAATGTTAATTCCTAACTATAACGTGACTGAAATCTATGTTTTTTTCACTGAATTTCTAAGGTTTTATAAAGGCTAATTCCTAACTATAACATGCCTGAAACCTATGTTTTTTTCAGTGAATTTCAAAGGTTTTGTAAATGATAATTTTAAAATGTATTCATTATGATATTTCTTTCTTTTTATAGTAATTTCCAACATTTTTATTATAAATACTTATATTTATTTTATTTTTAAAGATACATTTCATATTTTTAATGTAAAATAATAACATTAGTAAATTCAAAAAGAATGCACTGCTAGTGAAGCTGCCTAGGTGAATTTGTAAGTGTTTGTTAGGGGCAGATTAACAACACCATTGTGCCTCTTTCACACTGCCGTTGCATCACTTTTCTGTTGAAACGGTGGTGCAAAAGATGCGCCATGGTATTTGGTATTTAGAATGTGACATATCTTGGAGGTGCGCAACATTGTAAATCCCTGTACCAGAAGGAGATATTCCTACATGGGGGGTGGGGGGGGGGGCGTTCCGGCGCAGGAACACTTCCTAAAAGTGGCTGAGTGAAATGTACTTCACTTTGTCACTTTTGGGCTCATGCTGTGTCAAGACCCTGCACTAGCCTGAAGCAGGTGTAAGGATTGACAGAGCAGTTTTCAGAGCTACCTTAACTTAGTGTACTCTTTTGAAATTTCGAATGTACCTTTTTTCACTTATTTTCACCTATATTCGCTTCCCGGTACGCTAACTAGTTCGCGTACCGGCAGCTAACCACGCGAAAAAAAAACAATTTTTTTTTAACGACAAATATGAGCCTCCTGAGCCACCCTCAGAAAACTTAGGGAGACAGGATACGTCTAAACTACCCCAATCTACCCATTCTGATCATTATTTACCCACCATCTTGTATCTCAATTCTACCGAAACACAAAATGGAGGACTCCCGTAACGCTGCAAGTTCGCGTACCGGGAAACACACTGACAAGCACTCGCTCAAAAAAGGTGAGAAAGTAATTTACAGAAAAACAACTGGAGACACTTTCACCAATTAAACATTAGCTCATACTACATACCAATCCCTACCATTTTCACAAATATTGTTGGAATACCATTTAGCCATTTAGCATGTAGAACTCTCTAAAATCCCTGAGGTAAATTACTTCACAAAACATATCGGAAGTGTCGGAAATGACAACCAATTAAAAGATTACTTTCAATTTCTACTATTATATCATGACATTTCATTGGTTATGTACCTGAATATAGATATACAAAGAGAGAGAAACACACCCATTTTGACTACTACTTCGTGAAGTGCATAACAAAAAAATCAACTGATAACTTCAACTTATTTTTAAAAGGTACGATATTATTCATAAAACTGAAGTATGTTCTGTACTGAAAGCTAATTAGAAAAACATTTTCAGACAGTTTTATTCTATCACTCTGTAATACTTATAGAAAAAAAATAGACTTCTCTGTTTTAGTTATGGCAGGGCCAGTCCTAGGATTTGCAAGACCATGGGCTAAAAGGGAACGTGCGCGAGGCCCCCTCCAATTTACATAAGTGGCCCCTTGCAAGGAGAACATTCACAGACACTGAGGGGTCCCCATTGTCCAGCATTTTGACGCCCCCACAGTTTTAACTTTTACTCGACACGCATTTCTCACAACTTCATAGGTGTGAGAATTGATTGTGGTCTAAAAGTTAAAACTGTGGGTGCGCAAAAATGCTAGACAATGGGGCCCCCACAGTGTCTGTGAATGGTCTCCTTGCAATTGAGAGAGCGTCTCCTTCTCCCTCCCCTATACCTCTTGACACCATCCATGAGAGGCCCAAGGAGGGGGCCCTCTGCAATAGACCTTAATTGCAGGTGACACCTTTCTTTATGATAGATCTCCATGAAAACAAAAGGACACATCACCAGTGCGTGGCCCCATGCTGGTGGGCTGAGTGCGAGACCATGAGGGGGCAGCCCACGCTGCCCATGCCTAGCGCCGGCCCTGAGTTAAGGATAGAGTTCTATAGTATAATTCAGAATTGACTAAGAGTTTATTTGATAATTTTCTTCATATTTCTACTTCTAATTTGATACCATACACTGCCCAAAGAAAAAAACACTATATAAATAACCAAACTGCCAATCTGTACTGAAACCCAACAATGCCCTTTCTGTACTGATATATTTTTTAAAAATTCATTTTTCAGAATTGAAAATGGAAGAACAACAAAACAACATGAAAACTGAAACAGAAAAAAAAATTGAGACACAAATTGACATGGATTTCTAAGACGACACAATAAATAATGAACTTGTGCAATGTGTAGATGCAGTAGATTTTCTACTAAAAAATGAAGAAAAAAATGATCACGATTTTTTAGATTTTCTTTTAAATTTTGAAAAACAAAATGAAAAATAAATTTTAATTTCTTAATTCATAAATTGTTTGACACATTATTTATTTTTATATGTATATTGAAAACTAGTAGCAAATGTATTATAACGTGAAGTCAGACTTAAAATATACTGTGCAACTTTTTAGTGTTACATACTAGCTTTGTTCATAGTTACTTCCTTTCTCCCACTATATAATCCCCAATGTGTATTTAACATCTCTTTATATCTCCTGCCACCATGTTGTTTCGGCTTTCCAGACAGACTATGGTATGAATTCCATATACCACAATAACTTCTATAACAACAGGCAAGATATTTACAAAGGAGAGGGCGTTTATTAAATTATAGACTCTGCATTGGTACCTACATGTAGCTACGTAAATAAAAAAAAAACAAAAAAAAAACAAAACGAACAATCAATAAACATACAATAAGTTAAAAGTCGATCATTCTTGTTTCCTTATAGTACGCTCCCCAGACCGCTTTCAGTTACGCGAACCGCACGAAAAAAACAATTTTTTTTTTTTGGGGGGGACCCTTGGGGCACTTTAATATCCCCCTCATCAATCCTAGGGGATCAGAAGGGGTCTACCTTGCCCCCTTTCCTTTATTTCCCCCTTCGTTTTGGCCTCCTCTTGTCTCTCGATCCTACCGAGAGACAAAATGGCGGCCGCTACGGACTGTTTAGAATGTTGACAGACACCGGAGAGCCAATCAGCTTCGCTTCGCAAAGCTCCGTTACGCGAAAAGTACGCGAACTGGTGCGCTATCCAGGACGCTGTCACAGATATATACATTTTTTAAAACGTTAATTTCACAAAATCCACTGGAGCACATATATTGAGACCCAGCAAAGGCACATCGGGCTAACAGTCCCTACAATTTTGCCAAGTTTCGTGCAAATCCATTCAGCCGTTCGAGCTAAAAGTGAGGCCAAACGCCCTATGGAAATTAACATGGGAAAAATGCGTTTTGGGACCCCCCTTTTTTTCTCGGCCCTCCCTTGACGAAACCCCCCCAAATTTTCAAGGGCTGCTCAGAAACAAAATGTGCCATTTTCCTGAAAATTTCTGCCGATTCCGTCCACAAACGCCAAAGTTATTAGAAATAGAATTTTCAAAAGTCCCATAGGAAAAATATCCTAACTATATATACCTACTGGCTATTGCCAGTAGGTTATATATATATATATATATATATATATATATATTTATATATATATATATATATATATATATATATATATATATATATATATATATATATATCACCTACTGGCGGTCGCACCAGGCTTGTGGTCTCTACTTTCTGAATATAGGATTCCATCATCCCAATATATTGTATGGGTGCTGCTAGCATTCCCAAGAGCTTCAGCAACAGCTTGCTGTCTGAAGGGTTCAAGAGAGGGGCAGCTCAGTTGCTCCCTGCTCAGTTTTGTCCTAGAAGGGCCCCCTGTCCCCAAGAGCTCAACCTGATCAGGCTTGAGCTCCTCTGGGATAGTTCCATCTTTAGGCCTGAGTTCATCTCCCTCAGGAGGCTTTTCTGTTCTCTGAGTCAGGAGAAAGGCACTGCCTTAACCCTACTGCTCCTCCTCTTGGTGGCACCTGGTCCATTCTTCCAGGATCCAGGGCCTGTTCAGTGTTTGACATTTTGGCCTGTGACCTGGTCACAGCAAATACATGTGCAGGGATACCTAGCATTTCTGCATGTGTCCTGAGCTCCACTTCTGCCCAAGCAGAAGTATCCAGATCATTGCCAAGCAAGCATTCAACAGGGAGGTATTCACTCACCACAAACTTCTTAAGTCCAGTTACCCTTCCACAGGAGAAATCAACAACTGCCAGAGAATGGTCTGTCCTGACATTGCTAGTATTGGTCATTTGGTTCATTTCACCAAGTATAATCTGCCCAAGGAGCCACAAGATCTTTTGTTACCATTGTGACACTTGCTCCTGTGTCCCTGATTGCCAAAGCCTCTTTACCATTAACTAAAGGCTGCTGTCTGTATTTGCCCAAGTAACTGGGACTCACAAAGGAGGACATATCCATGCTTCCATCACAGATCAGGACAGCCTGACTTAGAACTCTGACATGGCCAGAGTCCATCTCAGTAACCAGGGATAACCCTACTATACCCCTATTCTGAGTACCACCACTTGGAGGTGTACTAGGGGGAACAGTTGCCTTAGGGGCAATGGTGGTTGGACTAGGGTGTTTAGGCTTAGTAAAATCACCAGTCCAATGGGTTTTCTGTTTACAGATCTTACACCATGGTTTATATTGGCCTATTCCTTTGTTATATTGGGACTCCCACCCTGAAGAAGCTTTTTGGGGTCCTTGAGAAGACTTCTCTTCTTTATCCTTTCCCACCCCCTTGTCGAAGTTCTTAGAATTTTGCTACTTTGGGTCACCACCTTGGTTCTGGAACTTCTGCCTCACCCTGGTTCTGACTCATTTGTCTGCCTTCTTTTCCAATTCTTGGGGAGAGTTCCGATCAAAGTTCACCAGGTACTGATGAAGCAGCTGATTTTGACAGTTATTAAATATCTGCTCCCTCATAATCAGGTTATACAATCCTTTGAAATCACAAACCTTACAGTCGAGTAAGCAACCCATCAGAGCCTTAGTAGCACAATTCACAAGTCCACCCAGTCTTGATTTTGTGCCTTTTGAGTATCTCTGAATTGTAACCTGTATTGTTCAGTGGTTAGGCCAAACCCTTCAATGAATGCACTTTTCAAGGTCTGGTAATAATCAGTATCCTCTTCTCTAACAGTGAGGAGCTTGTCTCTACCTTTGTCTGCAAAGGAGAGCCACAAGATTGCTGTCCACTGCTATTGGGGGACCCTTTGAACTTTACAGGCCCGTTCCAGTGCAGTAATCTATTTGTGGATGTCATCCCCACTCTGGTAGGGAGGGACAATCTTGCTTAGGTTTCTATGTTCATGAGACCTTTCCCTGGTACTAGGGATTATGCTGCCACGCAGGCCTCTAGCCCCATCTTTCCATAGCTCTGAGAAGCTCTAGGGACTCCCTATCTAAAGCTAAATGCTCTCTTCTGATTCCTATCAGAGCTTCCTCATACCTGAGCAGTCTCTCTTTCTCCTCATGAGAGGAATCCCTCCTATGAGATGAAACAGAGGTCCCTATAGATGTGTCAGAATGTTTAGACTCCTGTGAAGGAGATCATGACAATCTGGTTAAGCTTGCAAATCTTCCAGGTGGAGTAAAGATAGGGCCATTGTGGTCCTCTTCCTCATCTTCAGTAGTGGTTGATTCTTCCAGGTTAGGATCATTGTCATCCTCCTGTTAAGCTTCAGAGGTCTGGTCCTGGTTATTCTCACCCCTTGGCCTTTCCTCATCTGCAGCACACCCACTCTGCCTCCTCCATCAGACCCTAAGGGCCTTCTGAGGTCATCTAACAGAAGTACCTCTACAAATCGTTGGGTGGTTGCACTTTTGCCTGTCTTCAGTCTCCTTGTACTGCATAATGCTCTCAATTCCAAGAATGGGAGATTATCATACTTGGTTGGTAGAAGCCCACTGGCTTCTGGCAGGGAACCACTGGTTCCTCGCCTTGAAGACATTGCTAGTGTGGTGTGGTGTATGCACTACCTACTCTAGTGTGGCCTATTAAACTCCCTTGAGTTGTAGAAATGATATGCTTAGTCCTTGACACACAACTCTAAGTTCAGTAGAACTTACTGTAATTTAAGCTTGAATGTATATGTACCTCAGGTACCTTTAGTGGTTTTCAGTTAATCAATCAAATTGAGATTATCTGGTAAAACAATAGCAAGCTGAAATCCCACATGTTGCACACCAATGTGAGAAGTTGGCCTGGTATATGCTGTCAACTACTGATAGTAGGCACCTTGAACCAGTCCCAACAACCCTTATCGATGATAGGTTAAGACAACCTTTATTGAAAGATAGCCTAGTGATAGCTATGGAGAGCAGCGTACAGGCTAAGTCGTAAAGTAATGTAAAGCAGCTTGTTTTAGCAGTCTATAATCTCTTGAATGACCAAATGAAAAGAAATCCACACTAGGTATATATATAAAATGTATGCATTTATCTTAAAACACACCAGAGTCTCTTTATGAGGCTAGAAGTCGAAGTAGACAAGTTACAAGTAAAATATTCACAGAAAATAGCACAGTTTACGATAGGCCCCAGGGTGGGACCAAACCATATACTAAAATAGTATTATAAAAGCCACAACTTGACTAGACACAAAGCCTAGGGCCTGTAGAATCACTGGGCCCCTTCAGAGCCAGCAAAACACACAAGGTGATGGACGGAATGTTACACATTGGCAAAATACTCAGCCCCAGTCACAGATCTGGGTTTAATCCATCGTTATTTTGCTCACCAGTTCAGACATGGCCATATGCAAATCAGTCTTGACCCTGTGCCTCAAGGGAACAGTCTAGCAACACTGCCAAGCCATGTCTTCCCTGGACCCCAATCAAGCATCCTAGGACCGGTTTCTGGATATCAGCCATCATCAGCAAGCGTAGCTTGACTCCATTGGTGTAGTGAGCACAGGATCCACGTCTTGGCATACCCTTCCCACATAGGGGGAACAGCAAAACACACAAGGTGATGGACGGAATGTTGCACATTGGCAAAACATTCACCCCCAGTTACAGTTCTGGATTTAATCCATTATTATTTTGCTCACCACGCCGCCCCAGTTCAGACAGGGCCATATGCAAATCAGTCTTGACCCTGTGCCTCATGGGAACAGTCCAGCCCAAACTGCTGAGCCATGTTGGGGTGGGCTGGTGATCAAAGTAACAATGGATTAAACCCAGATCTGTGACTGGGGGTGAATGTTTTGACAATGTACAACATTCTGTCCATCACCTTGTGTGTTTTACCCTTTAGAAACACCCAAGGTAGTGACCCAGGGGACCAACGGGGTACACGTGCAGTGTGAGAACACAGTCGCGAGCACCGTTAGCTTCTATGTGGAAAGTCGCTGTTGGAATTTTAAAGTTTAAGGACACTTAGGGGATAACTAGGAACAAACCCTTTTGGACTTAGAGGTGTTTAGGGCCAACACCCACGGGAGCACTGGAGTACTCGAGTTACCTAACCCAATCTGGAGTGCAGTGGGAATCAATTTATTGAAGAAGTAGCTAGAATGGGGTTCTGAATAGCAGGGCCCCAGCCAGACTAAAGTTGAAAAACAGTGAAATATTGGCAAAAAGTGGGGGTAAGCATAAGAAGCAGATCCTACTCTCCTACACCATATACTCATGTAAGACCCAGGCAGTAAACATGCACAGCTACAATCACCTGTGCAGTACACATATAATCCTACACATTCACACCTTCAATTACCCAGGTAGTTCCCATGCAGTCCAGCAATCACCTTGCTCCTCTTCATGCTCTCCTCCAATCATCCAGCCATACCATGTACTTATCCAATCACTGCACCAATATACAAGCACTTATAAATTCAACATGCACTCTCCTTGCAGTACTCTAATCATCCGTCAGTTCCCATGTACTCATCCAATGACTCAGGCAGTAACCATGCCCTGCTGTAATCACCTGTGCACTACCCAGACAATCCTCTAATCGCCTAGACACTACTCATTCAGGCCGTCAATTATCCATGTTGTACCCATGCAGTCCAGCAATCACCCTGTCAATATCCGTGTACTCATCCAATCATGCAGGCCTTACCCATGCACTTATACAAGCACTTATGTAGTCTTGTAGAATATAGTTAAAAATATATATAATATATTTTCATATTCTTTTTTTCAGATATTCTTCATAAAAAATGGAAAAAAAAAAACAAGAAAAGAAACAATACTATCTAACATGTGGGAAAAAAAGAAAAAGTCTTGTAGTAAGAGAACAAAATAATTTATTGAAAGACTTTCAAGGACTAGAAAGGGTTTTGACAATGTAGAAAATAGAAAGAATACCTCAAGAACAAAGAAGAATGAAATAAAAAGGGCAAATTATTGGCAAATCAAGTTCTGATGAAACAATCTATGCTAAATGGAGGATGAATCAATTTTATGAAATAAGGAAACGTATGTTTAAAAGTAGAGTACTACAAAATGTATTAAAAGATTGCATGAAATATAAAAGAAGATCTGCTTTTAATAAAAAGAAAAACCAGATTGAAACAATTGTTGAAAAGGCTTTGGAAATAAAAGCAAAGTTGTTCAATTTAGTTTTAAACAGAAAGCGAACATCAGAAACCAATTCATTCTATGAAGGACACAAATAAAAAGAAGAGACTAATTAACAGAACTAATTTTTGGAAAAGTTGTTTGGGTGAATGGAAACCCACTTCAAGTTCAGAGCCTTTTTTAATGAAGAGAGCTATTTTCAAAGCAGTACATTAGTTCACGCAGTTGATACCAATGGTTGTGCTTATGAAGTGAAGAATGGTTGTGCAATTGAAGATGGTTCCTAGAAATGTCAAAGAAGTGATAGCTGATGAAGTTCTAGGGAGATGTACTAAAGCCCCAGTGTTTACTTGGGATTGTAGTAGTATTTGTAGTATACAACAGAAGTCTATTGATATGTTACAAAATTTCTTACGACAGTATAGTACAAAAATGTCATAAACAAAAGATTAAGATGCTGCAAGGACTAGATCTGGGCAAAGTGAGAAAAAACTACTGGTTTGCAAGGTAATTCTCTGGCTTGTCTTTCTAGAAATGTATGTAAATCTATTTATCATCATTTGAGAATGTTAGCAGTACACCACTCTCAAATGGGGAAGTTAGTAAGAAGATTGTACTATGTAAAGAGTCCTGCAATAAGTTTAAGTGACTTAAACACTGCTCTTTTGCATGGGATAGTATTAGATGTAAAAGAAATTGTCAAGATATAGAGTTTTGTTTCTTTGGTCCTGAACAGGAGTGTACAGAAAGGGAGAGCTAGTTAAGTGTAGGTGTTGAAGAAGAGGTGGAAAATAGTAGTACTGAGAAGTTTGAAGAAGAGATTATGAAGTTTAATGTAATTTGTTGTGAAAGGGGGTCATTAGGATGGCGGACGGACCTGCGTCCGTCCGCCACCCCCGAGGTAGAGGGACCGTCCGCATGGGCAGCGGCGGTCCCTCCATGCAAATTTGAATGTGACCACCATCCTAGCAGTCACAGTATCTTTAACCTTGCGGCGGGTGCTGCTTGAAGCAGCACCCCCGCAAGGTTAAAAATGCATGTATTGCATTTACATGCACGAAGCGTGCATGTGCACCCCCCACTCCCTGACACCCTGGGGGCCTGCAGCGGGCCCCAAAACTGAAAAGACCACATTCTTTTCAGTGGCGGAAAAGCCACTGTCGAAAAGCATGTTTCCTGCCCCATCCTAATATGGCTGGCGGTGTCTGATAGACACCGCCACCATATTAGAGCTTTTCCTGCACGGTCGGAATGCGACCGTGGCGGAAAAGCGGCGGATGGTTTTCCCGTCTGCCGATGACCCCCAGCCATTCTAATCTGGCGGGGGGTCTCTGGAGGCACTGCTGCAGTGATTCCGCATCCTCCGGGCCGGAGGTGGCTTCTGCTAGCCCAGAGGATGCGGAATCACCGCAATCCTAATCAGCCCCTATGTGTGTATTTGTTGCCGACGTACTCAGTATAGAAATCAATTTAGAAATGTTGATCTGTATTTAAAAAGTGAGAAAGAAAACAATGATAAGTGGAAGGAAAATGGAGCTTATTTGTTGGTGGAAGATTGCTTTGAGTTGGGTAGTGATCAACGTATTTGTAAATAGTGTTATACCAAATTAGAGGAGAACAAAATGCCAGCTAGAACTGTACATAATAACATATAGTTGGTAGTCATTCCTCCAGAACTGGAAGATTTAAACACGTATGAGTCCATTCTGATTCAATCTGTGCACCGGTTTCAGGCTATTGTTCGTATGGAGCCTAAAACAGGTAAGTTGCCTCTATTAAATTGACAAAGGGGCTTAAAAGGAAGAGTTGTGTATTTACCCTAATACTTAGAGAAAATATTGAAGCTATCAGTGTAGACAAAGAGGAAACTTAACCTGTAGTTATTCTAGTTAATGGTGTTCCTACGAAGAGTCGGAAAATATGCCAAGAAATAGTAGATTTCAGCAAAGTGCAAAAGGCTACGTTATATCTCACAAAAACAATGTTTACTACAAAAATGTATATGTGGAACAAGTAGAAATAGTTTTAGGAGATGATCGCAATATTTCAAGTGGCCTAATTGAAAAAGTGGACATCTCCAAAAGTGAAGAAATGTATGAACATTATAGTGTACAACCTTTACATTCAAAAGACGTGATTGGAAATACTATTGAATTATTTTAAATGAAGAAAGCAAAGGGAACTCCCATGAGTGTTTGGGAAAAAAGTTTGGAAGCTCGTTGTTTTCCACAGATCTTCCCCACTGGAAAAGGTGGACAATATGACAAATGTCCAGTACAGATTCCAGCATCAGAATATCATACAACAAGAATGTACTGAGAAGATCCAAGATTTCAACATTGTATTCCATATATAATTCATCTTTTTTCTGAAAATGACTTGTCTGCACTTTCATATGCAGTGAACCACATATTAGAAACAGGAGTTCATCTTCAACATTTTTCTGCAAAGGAGTTCATGGACAAAAATCAACAGATAGACAAACATTTGGAATCTCAATTGAATAATTTGATTGTGTGTCAATGTGGTACTAATGAGTATTGGTATCGTCGGCATGGAGAACTTAAACATATGTTCAGGAACCTAAGAACCCGTACATGGTTTGTTACGCTAAGCTGTGCTGAATATACAGACGACAATTTACTTGAATTTCTTTGAGAAGCAAATTCAAATATTACAAACGTTGAATTCAAGACAACTGGAGAACTGTCTTCCTTGGATCCTGTAAATGTGTGCAGATATTTTAAACATTGGTTTCAAGCTATGATTTCTTCTATCAGTAATAAAAACAACCCACATCTTAGAGAAGTTATTGATTTCTTTTGCAGAAAGGAGTACCAATATGGAGGTGCTCCTCATATCCATATGCTTTTATGGATCAAGGATGCACCTAAATTTGGAACTGATTCTAATGAGACTGTTTTATCTTGTACTGAAGACTATGTTACATGAGCTACTTTAAAAACAGGAGAAGAAAATACCTTAAGACCACAAGTTTTACGATTTCAAAATCATTGATGTGGCAAATATTGTCAACAGAATAACAAGTCAAAGGAAAAGTTTTATACAAAATGTCATTTTGGATTTCCACGTCCAGTAATTTCCAAAGGAAGAGTCAACAGTTTTATTTCAGCAGTGAGGCATACTATCACTCGAAAATCTTCAAAAAATACTTACAATTTAAAAAGAAGTGAACAATCAAAGTATATTAATGATTACAATCCCGTGATTTTGTTGTGGAATGCATATATGGATATCCAGTGTGTTGCAGATAATTCCATTGCTGTTACTTGCTATGTTACATAATACATAAAAATACCTGAAAACACGGAGTTGAAACAAATGTGGAAAGAAATTTCACAAGAGAAGGCACTTAGTAACAAATTGTGCAGCTTTAGTTTGAAGATGCTGTCCCATCGAGAGATTGGATCCCATGAAAGTTCAGATCGATTAACCTCTGCAAAGTTATATTCAAAGTCCAGCGGAATCATTTGGGTTAGTCTAAGTCTTGCTGCATCACGATATCATGTATTGAAATCTGTACAAGAAATGGATTATTTTGCATTAAATGAACCGAAAAGCATATATATTGTTAAATCAAACATGCTGGATACATTCTACCGTAACAGAAGTCCCGATCATGAAAACATATGTCTCTATGAAGTACTGCCATATTACACCTTTAAGAGAAATATTACAGAAAATGTAAATGAAGAGAGACATGCAGTGATTAGTTCTGATGGATTTTTGGTAAAATATAGTAAAGGAAATCTCATTATTCACAGGAAACTGAGTTGCCATACTCCAGATAAAAGGGAATGTTTCTATTTAGCACTTCTGCAACTCTTTAAGACTTGAGGTACTGAAATGGAATTACTTGGAGCTTTTCAGTGCTATGAAGATTCTTTTAATGCATGTAAAAATAGCATTCAATCCACAGTTTTTCCAAATTATTTCTAAATGTTGAATGAAGAAATTCAACAAGAAGCTACTATTGCAGCTGAAATTGCTAGAGACAGTTCTCAAGATAGTCAAAGTTCTGGTCCACTAAGTCAAGATCCAGTAGGACAACCAATTCTTGAAAATGAAGCAGCAATAGCCATGACTGCAGTAGAAACAGCAGTGCTTCAAGTTCAACAGGATATTATGGAGTTAGGAAACCTGGAAGTACAAATAAATATTGAACAGAAAGAAATATATCAGCAAGTTACACAACAGATATTCCATGGTTTACTTCATGAAAAAAATGAATGCAACTGCACATCATTTAAACCTATTCAAACGTATATCAGTGGTCAAGCTGGTACAGGAAAACATTTCTTAATTAAAGTTTTGACCAATTATCTACAGAAAACCACTGAATCGCATTTATCTTCTGTTGTAACAACTTCAGCTGTTTTAGCAGCACACAACATTAAAGGGATTACAATACATTGTTTACTAATGCTAGCTGTTGAACATGAAAACAAGATGGAATATCACAAGCTTTCTGGAGACGCTTGTTATAAAGTTTCAAGAGTGCTAAAGAAAATGAAACTTCTGATAATTGATGAGGTGAGCATGTTCTCAAACTTAATGCTTGCCTTTGTACATTTAAGAATGCAGCAATTTTGATTTTGATTTGTAATTTGGAGGAAAACATGATTGTTTTCAGCACTTTATTTCAACTTACTCCTGTAAAAGGCGAACTAGTTTTTAAAACACTTGTGAACGAAGACACCAGGAAATCTTTGGGAAATATTCGAAATGTCAACATTTGGTCATATTTTGAATATATAAAGAACTTCTTAAAAATATGCGACAGGCAAGTGATGAAGATTATGGAAGCATTCTCCAAGATGTAAGAATTGATGTATTGACAGAACATGGTAAAGATGCTTTGCAAAGTCGACTACTTACAAACTTGTTTCCAAATGAAAATGTTGCTCCGGAAATATTATAGAAATATATTGGAGAAAAGAAATCTATAAATAACCTAATGACAACACTGCACGAGTGTTCTACAATCAATGAAGAACCTTTAAAGCTGGAAAAAAACAAACAATAAAAATGGAAGCCACTGATAAAATAGAACACGAAGGAATTACTATTATTTTGTAAGAAAAATGTAAACCAAAATTGGGTTCTTTGGAAAAATCTATATGTAAGACTGCTGTTTTAGAAAAGAATTTATATGCGTGTGAAAATTGGAGGGTCATTTTACAGCGTAATTTAGCGTGGAAAAAGGTTTAGTACATCCAGCAATAGGAAAAGTTGTTGATTTTGTTAATTATTCAAATCGAGATGGAATCACATTTTTTGAGATAAAATTTGATCAGATTATTTATTTATTTATTTATTTATTTGTATGGCGCCAGAATCGACCCCTGAAGGGGTATCTCTGTGCTTGGATGGGAAGCAAATGGAGGATTGAAGAGGTAAAACAGATTGGAGATTGTGCTGTTTGTTTTTTGCTTGTTAGAGACTTGTATGTTCATAGAAAACAGTTTCCTCTTCCTTTAGCATATGTGGTGACCATTCATAAATCTCAAGGTTTAAGTGTAGACAGTGGTTTGGTAAACATTGAAAGTACAGTGTTTAAAGAAGGCATGGCATGTGTTGCATTGTTCTGAGTCAGAACTTTATCTGGAATTGTATTTGATTGATTTTGATGAGAGAAAGATTAGTGCAGGTGCAAATTGTGTGATAGATTACAATCGGTTAGAAAGACTGTATGCTCCCAACTTAGGTGAATATACTGTATATAGAAAGCATGTAGTATGTCGAAAACGGACATATGAGAATCTCTGTAGTTAGGTTGGAAATAAGAAAAAAACAAGAGGATGTTGAAGTTCCAAACAAAAAGAAAAAGGACAAGAGAGTTGCTATGCAATTTCTACAGCACACCCAGGATCTTTATTACACAGCATGGAGACTATTTGGGAATTAAGAGGCCTGGCACACATGCTGCATAGTACTTTATCACACACTAAATGTCCTAAAGCCTGACTTACTCCATGAGTACATGTACTCCCATATTTTTTATCACATCAACTAAGCAAATTATTCTGCCACATGCTACTGAAAGATTTTCTATGACATTTGTGCAGCAAACCCAGCATGTTTACTAGACTGCAAGGAGAGTATCTGAGAATTCTAACCCTGATATACAAGTGTGTAAGTGGTTAGACCACTTCATGTACACACTCTACATTTGTAACAACCTCACTGTACTGCAAAAAGATATCTCCTCAAACACATTAACATACCAAATGCTCCTATCACAATGTTTTTCCCAAAGCAGACACATTCAGAATCGGACTTTACACAAAAAAAATCCTGCTTCTACATTAGAACACGTTGTTCTTATTGACTTAAAGTGCACAACATAGATACCTTTACAAATTAACAACTCACCTTTAAAAATGCTTTTGTAGATTTAGAACAGTGTCAATCACACACCAGATTTACTGAAGCAGAATCTCTGAATTGTATGTCACTTGAACCATAGAATGGCATTGCTGCTTCCCTCTCATTTTACAACCATATTCATAAAGATAACCAATGAAATTTCTTCCCACACAAATTCAAAACCAAACTAACATTTTAATTGGTTCTACATTGCAACACTTTTAAACTCACATAATATTCAACCTTCCCCCACTGCTCTCTCTGCCTGTTACCATGGTAACACTCCGTAGAAACCTTAACTGAACACACAGGTCAAAAGTTCATCTGCAAACCAAACCAGCAAGGGTGTTTGACTTCTCAATACACCAGCTTATCCTGTGCAATGTTCCTTTCAATGACTTTTGCTCAACCGTTACCATTTCTCCTTTTACAAAACAGTTGCATGCACCCTAGTTTTCTTTTTTTCCAAGTACACTGAATCTCATGCACATTTTTTTCAAACTCCTACTTTTCAAACTGTCATTTTATTCCCGAAGATTCATCAACCAGTGCCAAAGTTATTCCCAATAGAATTTTGCGGATTTCCTATGGAAACTAGGTCCTAACTATAACTACCTACTGCCAACCGCCAGTAGGTAATATATATATATATATATAAAAGCAGAACTTCGTCTTCAAAACTCCAAATTTTGGCGGAAAGACGAACACGGACCGAGAAAGTTGAGTGCATGAATATATTTATTTTTCTTTAGACACCATGTGCCACCATGATGCATTTCGGCTTCCCAAGAAGCCTTGATCACATATATATACATATATATCACCTACTGGCCGTCGCCAGTAGGTAGTTATAGTTAGGACCTACTTTCCATAGGAAATCCACAACATTCTATTTGGAATAACTTTTGCGCCGGTGGACAAATCTTCCCGAATTTCTCCAAGAAAAAGGCCTGCTTCACTCTTCTCCATCCCTGAAAGTTTGGGGGTGATTCGTGAAGTGGGGGCCGAGAAAAAGGGGGGTCCCAAAACATGTTTTCCCCATGCAATTTTCCTTAGGACCTTTAGCCAGGGCTACAGCCCGAACGGCTGAACGAAATTACACCAAATTTGGCAAAAAGGTAGAGTTCGGTACGCAGAGCACTATTTTTGTTAAATGGTGTAAATCCGTTCAGTAGTTTCTGAGAAAATCATAAGTAAAATCATAAGTATATCTATAGGAGCTTACCGTAAGCTTACTGTACTTTTTACCTTCCCAAGCACGAGCTGAATGCTAATTGGCTGTCAACACTCCAAACTAGGAAGCGTTGGCAGCCATCTTGTGCCTCGGTAGAACCGAGGCACAAGGAAGTAGAGACACAAATGTGGTAAACGCAAAAAGGGGAGATTTTAAAAATCGCGTAGTACGCGTCCATACGCGCACTCCGCAAGAAAAAAAAACCCTGTCTGCTTTTTTAAAAATTAGCCCCCGGGGGGACCAAATTCCAGGGGCAAAATGAGAAAAAAAGTGAGGTGGGCCCTATCCCCCCACTCTGCCCCTGGGACCGCCACCCCTCCGGGGCAAAGTAATTATGATAGGGGGGCCTCAATCCTCTCGCAGCCACAGGGACCGCCACCCCTGGGGCTTTGATATTAGTGATGGGGCCTCTAACACCCCCAAGCCCCAGGGCAGCGACCCCGGGGCTTTCTTTCTTAGTATGTGGGGGCTCATGGCCCCCCCGCAGCCCCAGGTACTGCCACCCCCCGGGCTTCATTTAAAAAAAAACAACCTGTGTTGGGGGCTTATCCCCCCCACACACCCCAGGGACCACCACCTCCCCGGGGCACTAATATGTAAAATAAGGTGGTCTGTGATGGACCCCCCAGCCCTGGGGACCACCACCCCCTGGGGCTTTGTAGATGTTGGGAGGGGGGTCGCGCGGGCCCCCTTCTGGAGCCATGTGGTGGCCCTGGGGACCGCCACCTACCCAGGGCGGCTCCTGCAGTGTCCCGGGGTGCCTACTCCCGGGACACTGCTGGTTGCTATGGTACCTACCGTAGCAAACTGGTTTTCGTCAGAGAGAGCAGCATGTTAGCTGCTCTTTCTGATGAAAAACAATGCTGGTTCCCAAAGGACGTGGGGAGCCGGCTGGGACTATGGGGGCATTGGGGATCCCCCCACGATCCCCAATGTTGTATTTTAGCCCCGGGGGATGGGGTCCCTTGGGATTATAAAAATTTTGTAATAGACTCTATTCTTTTTTTACAATAGATTTACGGTACGCGTACCATGCTCGTACATATGACGTACGGTGCAAAGTCTGTAAGTCGTCCCATAAGCATACCTAAACTAGAAAAAGTAAAATATTTTCAGATATTTATGAAGTGTATTTGTTCATATGTTGGGTGGCTCTAAAAAGAGCCCTGGTGTTTATTAGGAGATTTTAGTACCTACAAGTAAGTTCCGATGCAGAGTCTAAAGTTCATGAGGAAGACTCTGTTCCCTTCATCTGTAAAATGTACACCATCTCTCCTACAGATGTCTTGCATATTCAAACGCAGATAGTTGTTGTAAATGGACCCCATTCTATAGTCTCGGAGAAAAGCAGAAGCCGATTTATTCACATGTTTCCTAACTTTTTCAATTTGTGGACAAAATTGATTGGACCTGTTCCATTTTTGCCTTTGACATATATTAGAATATACAAAGGCAGTTTGGGGGAAAAGTGTCATTAGTTCTGTAAAGGTGTCCTTCATAAACATTTCCAGTCCTACCCCAGTCAAAGTGCCTAGGTCATTGCCACCACAGTGCACATTTATGCGGTTAGGGTGTTGGAGATGCATTAAGGATTTTACCAATGGTATCAATTGGTGCCACTTTAACCCTCTCTGTCCAATCCATTTAATGTCTCTATTTGGTAAACCTCGGTATTTGTGAATTTCTTTCTGTTGTGCGGACCATTTCACTCTAGAAAATATAGCTGTGTCCCACAATCCACACTGTAAGCATTTTGAAGAGAGGTCTTGATGCATTCAGATGGTCTCTGTAAATGAAAGGGCAG
Organism: Lissotriton vulgaris; assembly: GCF_964263255.1. NCBI lineage: Eukaryota > Metazoa > Chordata > Amphibia > Caudata > Salamandridae > Lissotriton > Lissotriton vulgaris. Next base: position 1,409,117,049 of record NC_141691.1, on the reverse strand, counting down.
TTTTAGGATTTTTTTTTCTAAAATGGCGGATGAGTGAAGTTTTGAAAAAAAGCGAAGAAGTGATTGGTTGTATGAAATGTTACTAGCTACAAAAGTAGGGTGCAATTTTCTGTCATTTATTGGTTAAGAAAAATTCATAGAAAAGAATGTTACTTAAGTTAAGGTGGTATATTGAGAAATCAAGCATACTTGCTGTTTTGATTTGCAACAATGTATTATGAACTTTTTAACTGTGTTGTCTGTTAGGTATTCCCTGAAGTGTTTCTATGGTAACTGGCAGAATGTGGTTGGGGGAAGGGTTGAAAGTTTTGTCAGTTGGAAAGGGTTCAAAACATCAAGCATTAGAAAAGTGTGTTTCATTTTGATTTAATGTGGGAATAAATGTGATCTGTTATTTATTTGTATATGTGTGTAGATTAAATGTGTAGATTGATAGGAAATGTTTGCTGTTTACTATAGGACTTCCTGACTCCCTTGGGTTAGGTAGGGGGGTTTTGCAACAAACCTCAATGTCTGTTTTTTTTTTCTTTTCTTGGTTTTGTACGCTTACGGGATGACTTACGGACGTCGCACTGTACGCGTACAGAAAATCTATCATAAAAAAAACTTGTCTCTATTTCTATTTTTTTATAATCCCCGGGGACCGCCAGCCCGCTGGGGCTTTGTTTTTTTAAATTAATAAAAAATACTGTGTGGGGGGGGCTCTTTGCTTTACCACTCGCCCCAGGGACCGCCACCTCCCGGGGCTGTAAAATTGAATATAGTGGCATCGGTGACGGACCCCCCAGCCCCAGGGACCACCACCACCGGGGCTTTTCAATGTTGGGAGGGGGGCCGTGCGGTCCCCCTCCTGGAGCATTGTGTGGCCCTGGGGACTGCACCTCCCCAGGGCCGACTTCCGCAGTGTCCCGGGGTGCCTACCCCCGGGACACTGCTGTTTGGTATGGTAGGGTGGGAGCTACCATAGCAAACTGCTTTTCATTAGAGAGAGCAGCATGTTAGCTTCTCTCTCTGAAGAAAAGCAATGCCAGTTCCCAAAGGACGTGGGGAGCCGGCTGGGACCGTGGGGGCATTGGGGCTCCCCCCATGGCCCCCAAAGTTGTATTTTAACAACGAGGATGGGGTCCTGGGGATTATAAAAATGTAGTAATTTACAATAGATTTACGGTACTTATACCATGCAAAGTCTGTAAGTCATCCTGTGAGCGTACCTCAGCCAGAAAAAATCAATGAAAAATGTTTTTAACAAATATCTTTCAACTTTATTTGTTTGTTTGTTGGTTGGTTCTTATTATTCCTTTTCTTTTTATTGATACTTCCATATATATAAGTACTTATGTATAGTCTAAATTTGTTGAGCAGCAGTGTTTTATAGAGTGCTGAACTTTTGACCTCTGTGGACAGTTAACTTTTACATGATCTGTTGGGGGTAGGGTGGAGAGTTATGTCAGTTAGAAAGTTTTGAAATGTTGAACCAATGAAAATGTGTCTTTGGTTTTGAAATATTGTTTGAAGGAATTTGATTTGGTATTAATGTCTATATATGTGTACATTGAGAGGGAAAATGTGCCATTTGTTTGGTTCTGCTGTACGAACTGAACCAGAGAGATTCGATCTAAGGCTATCTGCTGTGTGAGTGGCATTCTTCTTAATCTTCCAATCAGTTTGAAAGGTGAGTTGATTACTTGTAAGGGACTGTATTTGTTGCATTTTATTTTTAGTAAGAGTAATATGCTTATTCCTGTTAAGTTTGTAGATTCATATTCCGAGTTTGTCTGCATTTGGATAACTATTGTGATAAAATCATTTGGTAACTTAATGTGTTTAGTTTGTCACCTTTGTGCAATAAAGTGCAGTACTAAAAAATGTAGAATGTGTGCAGCCACTTTTTTATTTGTAGAATATTTAATAGTGTTGCTTCTGTAGAATTAGGCTTGTGTTCTAAATGTACAATTTTGTGGTCACTTTACATAGACTGCTGTATATAGTCTTGGGCAGATTTACAAGCCCCTTTGGCCTCTTTCTTGTATTATTGTGAATCATTTTTGGATGTTATGTTGGCCAAAAAATAATGGTGCAAATTGGAAATGTATTTGCAAAATGAGTTAGGATTGTCTACTGAAATGTAGTGGTCATATATATGGAATGTGTTTAGTCACTAACATGTTTTAGTGTGGTAATTGTGTTTTGGTGAAATGTATGGTTTACATTTTTGTGTCTAGTATCACACTGAGCGTCTGTGTAAATTAAAGAATTACACTTGCAACGTTTTCCATAATCTCTGCTATCTCTCTCTCAGTCTACGTCTCTCTGCTTATAGTGTTCCCTCTGTTCTGATATTTCCTTTATTTCATTATTTTAATTGGAAAGGGGCGACCATTCGGTCCCCCCGAACGTATGGCGGAGTACCACGATCCCCCGGGGAAGCCATCTTGGGCGGGAGGCGAGTCTCGGCTGGTATGCCCGAAGCGGCGTAGCCGGGGCGCGCCTTTTTTCCCGCCCTGGAGTGGGCTGGCCTAGACACTGACGCGGCCGGGCCACGCCCTCGGGGCAGGCCGGGGCGGGTTTACGCCCGCCCTGAAGACGGATAAAAGGAGCAACAAGCCAAGGAAGCATCCTCTTGTTCCTGTGCTCTGAAGCTGCACCACCTCGCTGCACGTGAGCTCGAGACGGAACGAAGAGCCAATTTTGAGCGTTGTAATCTTCTTGTTTGTTTTTCAGATACTCTGTCGGAGAATGCCTAAGAAGGCGGGAAAGCGAATGACTACCGACCAGATGCTGCGTGTTCTCATGAAGGAGGTGACCGACTTAAAGAAGCGAATGGCGGAGAAAGACGAGGAAGGGGGGCCGAAACGTCCTCTGGCAGGAGCAGCTCCAGGAGGAAAAGGCAAGAGGCCCAGAAGGGGAGCAGCTGGGGGAGACATCCCGGTTCCCTGTACCCCACTCGAAGCACCCACTCCTTTGCCAGAGGAAGGGAATCCGATTCCCGTAGTGGTCACCCCCGTGTCCGGGGAGGATATGCCGCCCGAGCTGTCAGCTCAATTAGCAGCGTGGTTGGGTAAAGGTAGCAAGGGCGCCACGGCTGACGACGCGCAGGTGTTAATAAGGCAGCTGCGGGAAACAAGGGAAGCGACGACGGCACCATCGCCATCAGTTTCAGTCGCAGATACAGCTTCCGGTTCAGGTAAGCGGCCATTGCCGATTGCGAGGGATGAGTCGGCACCCTCTCGGAGGGAAAATTTGGGTCAACATGTCCCCCTGGCTATTAAAGAGAAGATATGGGCAGGGGAATATATAAACATCTTCTTGTTGCTTACCGACCATTATGAAATGGAGCATGTTAAGAGCCAGAAAGAGCTCATGCATCCAAGTGTTTGGCGCGCAAAGATGGCCGCCTTTAAGGTAAATGAAAACATTGGTAATTGGGGCAAGGCATGAGGGGTTTTTACATCCATCTTGGGTGAACGTAGGCCCGAATTGCTACCCGAATTGCCGATTTATCAGTCACGGATCATGGGGTACTCTGTATCTCACGAGGGCAATCATTGGTTTTGTTACGACAATATTTTCAGGAAAGCGAAAGAGCATGATAAAAACTTAACTTGGGATTGTTATGATTCTGTGTCCTGGTCCAAAATGGAGGACTCTGGTATGTTGAAGGTGCCATTGGTAGGAAGTAACGTTGGTGAATCCTCCCGCCAATATGCGGGGACGCCCTTTCGATCAGGTACGAGTAACGACAATCACTCGAGGCCAGCCGGCAACGCAAATAAAAGGGGGGTTTGTTGGAACTTTAACAGGGGGAAATGTACTAGGCCCCAGGGGTCATGCAAATTTAGGCACGAATGTGGGGGGTGTGGGCAATCATCCCATCCTGAGTCCATGTGCAGAGCCAAAACGGGTGATAACGGGGGTAGAGGAGGCGCCAAACAGGTCTGACATAGTCCGAGGGGCGCCTTTACCTACCCCGATTGATACCATGGCAATGATTCCCTGGCTCAGCGAATACCCGGATCACGCTTCCGCTGGGGTGTTGCGCAACGGATTTTCATATGGTTTCCGCATCCCAGTGGGAGAGTTTCAGGGTATGCCACAATGTAAAAACCAGATATCGGTCTTACAGCATACGACCGTGGTACAAGAAAAGATCGGGAAGGAGGTGGCTCGAGGTCGAGTCGCCGGCCCATTTAATGTGCCACCAGTTGCTAACTTTGTTTGTTCCCCTTTAGGGGTGGTCCCCAAAAAGGACCCGGGGGAGTTTCGGCTGATACACAATTTATCAGCCCCACGTGGTCTTTCAGTAAACGATGCGATAGACCCGGAAGTGTGTTCGGTGCGGTACGCATCCTTCGATGAGGCCGTAGCCATTTTGAATCGCCTGGGGCCCGGTGCGCTGATGGCAAAATCTGATATCGAGTCAGCGTTCCGGTTGCTCCCGGTACATCCAGACGATCAGCGTCTCCTTGGTTTCATGTTTCAGGGTCATTATTACATGGATAGGTGTATGCCGATGGGGTGCTCTATATCTTGTGCCTATTTTGAAAAGTTCAGTTGCTTCCTGCAATGGGTCTTCACGAGGAAAACGGGGTTTCAACATGTGATGCATTATCTCGATGACTTTTTGTTTCTGGGGGCAGCCGGGGATCCCGAATGTGGACAGGCTTTGACTGCATTTTGTGTTTTGATGAATCAGTTTGGCGTGCCATTGGCACCAGGTAAGACTGTGGGTCCCTCGACTTGCCTCGAGTTTCTGGGGATTGAGCTTGATTCCGAGGAAGGTTGTTTTCGTCTACCAGGGGACAAAGTGTTAAGATTCAGGGCATCCCTGCAAATGTGTATAAGTGAGTCTAAGGTTAGGCTACATCAATTACAGCAATTGGTGGGACAGTTGAATTTTGCCCTGAGAGTTATACCGATGGCCCGCCCCTTTTCTCGCTCGATCGCTCAAGCCATGGTCGGCCTGAAGGAGGGTCATCATCGCACAAGGCTCTCGGCAGAGGTTCGCCAGGACATGCGCATTTGGTTGGCATTTTTGGCGGATTTCAATGGCCGAATTGTCTGGAACAAACCGGCCGTGTCCTCCGAGGAGCTGGGGCTGTGGACAGATTCGGCAGGGAGCATTGGTTTTGGCGCCATATTCGACACTCAGTGGTCGGCGCAAAAATGGCCGTCATGGTGGCATGAGAGTGGTCTGACAAGTAACATTGCTTTCCTTGAACTTTTTCCCATTCTGGTGGCCCTGAGAACGTGGCCCGAGGGGTTCAGAGATCACTCTGTGGTATTCTGGTCTGATAACATGACCGTTGTTGAGTGTATCAATAGCCAGGCAGCACGATGCAAGTGGATTCTGAGATTGCTCAAGGAAATTGTGTTATTATGTATGCAATTGAATGTAGTATTTAAGGCAAGACATGTCCCGGGGGTGATGAACCAGGCGGCTGATGCGCTTTCTCGTTTTCGTATGCAGGCCTTCTGGGGTTTTCTGCCCACAGCGGACCCGGTGGCAGCACCCTTTCCCGAAGCTCTCTGGTCTCTCGGTGCCCCGAACTACAGAACCTCGTGGGAGAGAGTTTAGCACCCAGGACGAGGAAGGCATATGAAGAGCGTTCCGTTCCTATTGGGCCTTTTTGGGGGCAGCTAGAGGGGAGCTTTGGGGCCAGGAGGAGTTGGTAGTGAAATTCCTGCTATCTTTACGTCATGCAGGCAAATCAGTGGCTACGGCCCAGAGGCATCGGGCCGCCATTTCCTTCGTGGCTAGGGCTCATGGGATCCAGGACCCGACAGCGTCTTTCGTTGTGCAAAAAGCGCTACGTGGGTGGCAACGCCTTGAGGGTCGCAGAGTAGATGATAGGCGCCCGATAGGTCTGGATAGGTTGGCTTTGTTGTTATCTGTACTTCCTGCAACATGTTCATCCCAGTATGAAGCTGTGTTATTCCGAGCCGCTTTTGTGCTAGCATTCCATGGGGCTAAGCGGGTGAGCGAATTAGTGGCAAGGAACAAGCAGGATACCAGGGGGGGACTGTGCCGAGAGCACGTCCAAGTCAGGGGGGAGACAATGACTGTCTCATTTGTCAAGTCCAAGACCGATCAGGGTTCAATGGGTGACTGCATAATGATACGAAGGATCCCCGGGTCCTCCATGTGCCCGGTGAGTTGTGTAGAGGAGTATTTAGCACAGAGGGTGGCATCATGGGGGGGGACCTTGTTGAGACACGCTGACGCCACCCCACTGACGAGGTTTCAGTTTCAGCGGGTGCTTGCGATGTCGATTACGGCTGCGGGCTTGAACCCGAGCGAGTTTGGGACCCATTCCTTTCGGATAGGGGCTGCTACAGAGGCTACGGCCAGGGGTCTGAATGTTGAACAAATTAAACGTGTGGGGCGTTGGTCCTCTAATTGTTATAAGAGGTATGTGCGGTTGCACATGTTGTGAAGCTGTAACGATGTACTCACGCTTCTTGTTTTTGTTTGGTTTCAGTTGCGCAAGCCTACGAGGCGGGGCGGACTATGCAGTCGACCCAACACCGGGCCAGCGGTCATACTTCACCGGCTGTGAAAAAGGAGGTGTGGGTCGTGGGCCACTCATACGTGAGGCGAGCCGCGGACGTATTCAAAGCAGGTGACATGAATCACGTGGCTGGGGAATACGGGTACAGTGTGTCCTTCTACGGAAAGGGCGGACTCTGTATTGACCAGTTTCAATCATTTTTTGAGGGTTTGCTAGGGCGGACGAGGTCACCGCCGTCTATAGTCATAGTACATCTTGGGGGCAATGATTTGGTCACCACTGGTAGACGACTTCTTCTCGAGGCGATGCTTTCCACTGTAAGTTGGTTGGCGAGGAGAGTTCCAGGGTGCACGATTGCATGGTCCCATATGATCCCACGTAAAGTATGGCGGGGGCTGTTTCTGTTTCTGCTTTAAACCATTCAGTAAGGAAAATTAATAACAAAGTGAGTAGATTGTTCCGTTCCAATACACTGCATTCTATTTCGCATGGTTGTATTACTGGTGACAGTATGTATTTGGGGGATGGAGTTCATTTGTCCCGGGTGGGGAACGAGTTACTCATAGGAGACTGTATAGCTTGGCTAAAGACTTTAAGACATGACCTTTAGGTAGGAGTGTTGTGGGGGGTCCGGATAGCCGGTCAACTATCCGGCCTGTGGCGGTAAGGTCATGATCGGTGAGCACTAATTGGAAGATCCCTATGAGTGGGCGTCACCCATTACGGATGGGAGCGCTCGAAGGAGGTGGCCATTGGCCCCTCAACGGGGAAGGCGGTCCCTTCTAAGGATGGGACGCCGAAAGGAAAGGAAAGGCGGTCAAGGCCCCTTCCTGGGTAGGGGGGGGCTACAGCCCCCTCCCGGAGAATTTCCCGGGGCCAGGACATCTGCGACGGCAGATGTGGTAAGTTGTGTGGGGTTTGGGGGGGGTCTACGCTACCTTCTAGATTCCTCACACGAGTCCTCGGACGACCTTTAAGTGGCGTCGAGTTTATTGGGGCCCCCGTCAAGTCAAGGGAAATTGGTAGTTGCACTCGAGGTACACCTCTGTGCGGTCGCCCCTCACAAGTGAGGGGGATATTTCTGGTTAGGGATCTTGACACCGGTTACGACCTTGCCGTTGGCCCTTAAACGTTAGGATGTACAATTTCAAAATTTCAAGTTAGATGTTTTGTAGGATGTTAGTTCGGCTAGGAGAACCTTTGTATTAGAGAATATGTTAAGGTTAGCCAAACATCGCTATGTGGTAATGAAATTGTACATAATATGAAACTGTTATTTTAATGTTTTAATTTTGTTTCATATTTTAATAAATACGGCCGGGAGGGTCACTCCCTCCCATCTTCCAAAAGTTCAGAACTGTTTCCGGTTTCCCATCCTTGGGAATTGTGTTGAGAGGGGGTGGCGGGTATCTCAGCCATATTGTCTTTCTTGATAGTGCCACTTCTTCTCATACTCCCTCTTGTCCTTTTAGTCACCTGTCTTTATTGTCTCTTTCTGTCTCCTAATAGTCCCCTTTCTTTTTACAGTGTATCGTCTGACCTCTTATTTCTCCCTCTCTCATCATATCTCTCTCTTAATAATTTTCAGTCAGTATACATAGACTGCTGTATACACTGTTGGGCAGATTTACAAGTCCCTTGGGACTCTTGCTTCTTCTATTGTGTCTCATTTTTGGATTTAATGTTGGTCAAAAAATAATGGTGCAAATTGGAAATGTATTTGCAAAATGAGTCAGGATTGTCTACTGAAATGTAGTGGTCATATACATGGAATGTGTTTAGTCACTAAAATGTTTTAGTGTGGTAAATGTGTTTTGGTGAAATGTATGGTTTACATTTTTTTGTCTAGAATCACACTGAGCGTCTGTGAAAATTAAAGAATTTACACTAGCACCTGTTTCCATAATCTCTGCTGTCTCTCTCTCAGTCTGCCTCTCCCTGCTTATAGTGTTCCCTCTGTTCTGATATTTTCCTTTGTTTCCTTATTTTAATTTGTCTTTCTTCACATTGCCACTTCTTCTCATACTCCCTCTTGTCCTTTTAGTCCTCCTCTGTCTTTATTGTCTCCTACTGTGTCCTAATAGTGCCCTTTCTTTTCACAGTATATCCTCTGACCTCTTATTTCTCCCTCTCTCATTATATGTCTCTCCTAATAATTCTCCAGTCAGTATAAATAGACTGCTGCATACATTTTAGGGCAGATTTACAAGCCCTTTGTATCTCTTTCTTGTTCTATTGTGTCTTATTTATGGATGTAATGTTCGCAAAAAAATAATGGTGAAAATTGGAACTGTATTTGTAAAATGAACTAGGATTGTCTATTGAAATGTAGTGGTCATATACATGGAATGTGTTTTAAAGATTTACACTTGCTCCTTTTTCTATAATCTCCGCTGTTTCCCTCACAGTCATTCTCTCTCTGCTTATAGTGTTCTCTCTGTTCTGATATTTTACTTTATTTCCTTATGTTAATTTATCTTTCTTCACAGTGTCATTTCTTTTCATACTCCCTCCTGTCCTTTTAGTCCCCCTCTGTCCATATTGTGTCCTTCTGTCTCCTAATAGTGTCCCTTCTTTTTATAGTCTTTTCTTTGACCTCTTAATCCTCCCTCTCTCATCATATGTCTCTCTTAATAATTTTTCAGTCTGTATACATAGACTGCTGCATACACTGTTGGGCAGATTTACAGGCCCCTTGGGCCTCTTTCTTGTTTTATTGTGTTTAATTTTTGGATATAATGTTGGTCAAAAAATAATGGTGCAAATTGGAAATGTATTTGCAAAATGAGTCAGGATTGTGTATTGAAATGTAGTGGTCATATACATGGAATGTGTTTAGTCACTAAAATCTTTAGTGTGGTAATTGTGTTTTGGTGAAATGTATTTTTTAAAATGTTTTGTCTAGAATCACACTGAGCATCTGTGTAAATTGAATTACACTTGCACCTTTTTCCATAATCTCTGCTGTCTCTCTCTCAGTCTGCCTCTCTCTGCTTATAGTGTTCCCTCTGTTCTGATATTTCCCTTTATTTCCTTATTTAATTTGTCTTTCTTCACAGTGCTACTTCTTCTCATACTCCCTCCTGCCCTTTTAGTCCCCTTCTGTCTTTATTGTCTCTTTCTGTCTCCTAATAGTCCCCTTTCTATTTATAGTGTATTCTCTGATCTCTTATTTCTCCCTCTGTCCTCAAATGTCTCTCTTAATAATTCTCCAGTCAGTATAGATAGACTGCTTTATACACAGTTGGGCAGATATACAAGCCCCTTGGGCTTCTTTCTTGTTTTATTGTGTCTCATTTTTGGAGGTAATGTTGGTAAAAAAATAATGGTGCAAAATGGAAATGTATTTGCAAAATTAGTTAGTATTGTCTACTGAAATGTAGTGGTTATATATATAGAATTTTATGTGGTAAATGTGTCTTGATAACATGTATGGTTTTAAATAATCACACTGAGCACATGTGTAAATTATGGAATTATATTTGTACCATTTTCCATAATCTCCGCAGTCTTTCCTCATAGTCTACCTTTTTCTGCTTATACTGTCTCCTCTCTTGTGATATTTTCCCTCTTTCTTGATTTTCACTTATATTTTCTTACAGTGCTGCTTGTTGTTATAGTCCCTTCTGTATTCTCTGGGGGTTATTAGAATGGTGGGTGGACTTAGTCTGTCCACCATCTTCACGGTAGTTGAGACTGCCTGCCATAACGGCGGGGGTCACGTGGGGGTATTAGAATGTGCACTGCCACAGCGGCAGGTGCATCCTGCATTTTTAACATTGTAGCAAGCGGTGCTCTCAGGATCCCCTGCCACAATGATAAAAATGCATGTATGCATTTGCAGACACAAAGCGGCAGGAACCGTGTGGTGTCTGCCACTTTGTGTATGCAAATCTTGGTAGATACTACAGGTACCCCTCGTGTGCACCTTCAACTACACCTTCACTCCGGGGTTCTGCAGGGGGCCCTCACTGTAAAGACTGCTTGCCTTTCCGTGGTGGCTTCGCTGCTACGGAAGGCAGGCGGAATCCGTCCGCCATCCTAATGGGCCCCTTAGTGTCTTTCTGTCCTCATTGTCTCGTCTGTCTCCTATTAGTCCCACTTCTTTTTATACTCCCTTGTCTAACCTCTTTTTATACTGCTCCCCTGTCTCCTCATACTCTGTGTTTTTCTTTTTATACTCTCCCTTCTCTCCTCATACTGCCACCTTTCTCCTCATACTGCTCATTATCTCTTCATATTTTCTAGTCTTTTCATACTCTATTTATCCCCTTATACTGTAGTGTCTGTTTATATCCTCTTTTCTATGTATATTTCTTATTGTCTCCTAGCTAGTCGCTTTTCTCTTGTTGTAAGTTCTTCTATTTTCATATTCTTATGTTTGTTGTCATAATATCTCCTCTCTTCTTATAAGTATTATAATAGTGTATTTGATATATATTTATTTCTAAAGTGATATATATTTTTTATAATAGATTCTTTTGATCATCACTGAAAAAAAATCATCATGCCTTCCAAAGTTGAAAAGAAGAAAGGACAAAAGAAAGCAGTTTATTTAAGGAGAACTCATCTACAACATTTACCTGAAGAACAATGTGTTAACAAAAAGAAAAAAAAATCCTGGTAAGAAAACTAAGACTTTTCTGCGAAGATTGTCAACCAGTAACAGTAGTGTGCAAGAGGTAAAAAATAATGTGACTGTTTCTGCAACTAAGAGAAAAGACAAGAAGCATGGAAAAACTTGTGAAAATAGTGTATATAGTAAACTGAGGAAAAACTAATATCAAGAAATAAGGAAGAAGATGTTTTATAATAGAATTTTATTTAATCTGACTAAGTTATTAAAGAATTGTAAGAAGAAACCTGCATTTTATAAGAAGAGGAAATGTATTGGAAGTAGTTAAGAAAGCTTTGGAATTAAAAAAAACATTTTCTATTAGTAATCAATAGAATTAGATCACTAGATAAGCCAATCCATTTAATGAATGGCAAAAATAAATGGAGAAGAGTAATAGATAGAAGTAATTTTTCTGAAGTTTTTTTAGTGAATGGAAACATAGTTTAAGTTCTGAGCCTTTTTTTAATGAGGAGAGTTATTTTCAGAGTAATGAGTTGTTGCATGCAGTTGACACTACAGGTCGTGCTTATGAGGTTAAAAAGGGTTGCCCAATTGAGAAAGAGAAAATTGTTCCTAGAAATGTAGAAGAGGTGTTAGCTGATGAAGCATTAGGGAGAGGGCCTAAAGCTCCAGTGTACACTTGGAATTGCAGTAGTATTTGCAGTGTTTAGCAGGAATCTATTGATTTTTTACGCAATTTCTTATGTAATTATGCTAAGAAAAGTGTTAAACAAAAAATTAAGATGTTGCAAGGATTAGACCCTTGCAGAGTGAGAGAAAATACTGGTTTTCAAGGACATTCTTTGGCTTGTCTTTCAAAAAAGTATGTAGAAGTGTTTTTCACCATTTCAGGATTTTGGAAGTACATCATACTGAAATGAGGAAATTAGTCAGAACGTTGTATTATGCAAAAAGTCCAGCTCTAATGTTAAAGAAGTTGAACAGATCTCTTTTGCATGGATCTGTGTCAGATGCGAAGAACGTTTGTGATGAAATTCAGGTTAGTTACTTTGATGCAGAAGAAGATAGTGCAGAAATTGATACGTTAGGAGAAGGAAATGTAGAACAGAATGTACAACATTGCAGTACAGAAAAATTTGAGCAAGAAATTACAAAGTTCAAGGTGATTTCAGGTGAAACACCAAATTATTCTTGTATTTGTTGTCAACGTACTCATTATAAAAATCATACTGGGACTGTTGATTTGTATTTAAAATAGGAAAAGGAAAATAATAAGGAGTGGGTGGAATTTGTAACGTATTTGTTGGTAGAGAACTCTTTTGATTTGGGATGTGATCAGCGTATTTGTAAATATTGTTATAACAAATTAGACAAAATAAAATGCCTGCTACAGCTGTGCATAATAGTTTTTAGTTGATAAAAATTCCTTGTGAACTAGTGGATTTAAATACTTATGAATCTATTCTTATTTAGTGTGTGCATCCTTTTCAGGCTTTTGTTCGTATGGAGCATAAGACAGGTTAATTGCCTCCTTCAGATTTACAGAGAGGATTAAAAGAAAGAGTTGTATATTTGCCATTAGATTTAAAGAAAAATATTGAAACAGTTGGTGTAGAAAATGTAGAAGATGAACCTTTAGTTATTCTTGTTAATGGCGTTCCTACTAAGAGTAAGAAAATCTGGCAGGAATTATTGGATGTTAGGAAAGTAAAAAAGATAACGTTGTATCTGATAAAAAATAATCAATTTTATAAAGGTGTGTTTATGTGTGAAGAAGAAATAACTGTAGAAGAAGATAGTGACTTGCCATCTGGACAAATTGAATAAGCGGATGTGTCTAGAACTGAAGAAATATACGAACATTACAGTGTTCATCCACTGCATTCCAAGGAAGGGATGGGGAATACTATAGAGTTATTCCAAATGAAAGAAGCAAAGGGAAGTCCCATTAGTGTATTGGAAAAATGCTTGGAAGCTCGTTGTTTCCCTCATTTGTTTCCTACAGGAAAAGGAGGATGATATGATGACCGACCTGTGCAGATTCCTGCATCTGAATACCAGACATTAAGATTGTATGCAGAAGATCCAAGATTTTGACAATGTATTCCGTATTTGTTTCATCTTTTGTTTGAGAGTAATTTGTCAGGACTTTCTTATGCAGTGAACCGTATATTGAAAACAGGTGTACATCTGCAAAATGTTTCGGCAAAGGAATTTATGGATAAAGTACACCAGAAAGACAATATTTTGGAATCTCAGCTAATTAATCTCATGGCATGTCAGCGTGGTACTAATGAGTACTGGTATCCTTGTCATGGAGAACCTAAATGTATGTTAAGGAACGTAGGAACTCCTACATGGTTCCTTACTCTAAGCTGTGCTGAATAAGCTTGGGATGATTTACTTCAATTTCTTCGAGAGGCAAATCCAAATATAGTAAATATTGAATACAAGACACCTGGAGAATTGTGCTCTTTGGATCCAGTTAATGTATGCAGATATTTCAATCATAGATCTGAAGCTATGATGTCTTTTTTGGAGAGGTTGTGGACTTCTTTTGGAGAAAGGAGTATCAAGCAAGAGGTCTATGGATCAAAGATGCTCCCAAATTTGGAACAGAGTCAGATGATACTGTGATGCCTTTTCATTGAAGAATACGCTACATGTTATATACCCAAAAGCACACAGGATAAGGACTTAAGACAACAGGTCTGACGATTCAAAAGCCATCTTTGTGGGAAATACTGTCGTTGAAAGTACAAATCTAAAGACAAATTCTACACGAGATGCAGTTTTGAATTTCCACATCCAGTAATAGCGAAAGGAAGAGTGAACAGTTGTATGTCATCTTTGCGACATACCATCACAAGAAAGTCTCCTAAAAATACCTACAATTTCAGAAGAAATGAAGACTCAAAATATATAAATGACTACAACCAAGTCATTTTGTCTATGTGGAATGCTAACATGGATATTCAATATGTTGCAGACAATTCCATTGCTGTTGCTAAATATGTAACATCGTACATAACGAAATCGAAAAAGACGGAATTGACGGAAATATGGGAAGAGATTTCCCACGAGAAGAGTGTAAGTAAGAAATGATATACTTACAGTTTGAAGATGTTATCTCATCGAGAAATTGGAGCGTATGAATGCTCAGATCGCTTATCATCTGCAAATCTATACTCCAAATCTAGAAGAATCATTTGAGTGACTCTAGGTCTTGCTGCAACACGAAAACGAGTACTTAAATCTCTACAAGAAATTGAATATTTAGCTGAAAAGGAACCAGAAAGTACAGATATTGTGAAAACAAATATGTTGGATACATATTATCCAAACAGAAGTCACCATCTGGAGAACATTTGTCTCTATGAAGTGCTGCAAAACTATATTTTTAAACGGAATATTACAGAAAACATCAATAATGGTATTTATGCCCTGATTGGTTCTGAAGGATTTCTGGTAAAACAAAGAAAAGGACATTTGAATAATCACCGTAAACTGAGTTGCGAAACACCTGGCAAAAGGGAATTTTACTATTTTGCTCTTTAGCAACTTTTCAAGCCATGGCGTTCAGAATTAGAATTACTTGGAGATTTTGACAGCTTTGAAGATTCTTCAAATGCAACTAAAGATAGTATAGAATGTCCTGTTTTTGCTCATTATGTGAAAATGTTGAATGATGAAATTGAACAAGAAGCTACAAATGGAGCTGAAATAGCTAGAGAGAGTTCTGAAGACAGTCAAACTTCTGCTCTCTTAAGTCATGATCCATTAGGAGAAACAATTATTCAAAATGAAGCAGCAAGTGCTATGGAAGAGGTGGAAACAGCAATGTATCAACTCAAGAAGATGCAAGAAATTTATTAAAATTTGGACGAACAACTTAATGTTGAGCAGAAACAAATATATGAGCAAGTGAGAGACCAGATTAACCATGGATTACTGCATGAAAAGAAAGAGTGCTCTTGCTCATTATTTAAACCTATCCGATTGTATGCGAGTTGACAAGCTGGAACAGGAAAACGTTGTTTAATTAAAGTAATTTCAACTTATTTACACAAAACAACTGACCTGTATTTGTCTTGTGTTGTCACTGCTCCAACTGGGTGAAAATTGCAAAAAACACAGTTGATGGACAGAATGTAGAACAATGTCATACATTCACTCCAGTATAAGGATCTGGGCATAAATCCATCGTTTTTTTGCACTCCACACCACCCTGGGTTAGACACTGGCTATATGCAAATCAGCTCTGACCCTGTGCCCCATGGGAACAGTCCAGTCCGAACTACCAAGCCATGTCTTTCCCAGACCGGAATCAAGCATCCAAGGACCGTTTTCTGGCTATCAGCCTTCATTCAGTCTGGATAGCTTGACTCCAGAGGTGTGGAGAGCCTGGGACTCACGTCTGAGTATACCCAGCACACTCGGGGAGAAAATTGCAAAAAACACAGTTGATGGACAGAATGTAGAACAATGTCATACATTCACCCCAGTACAAGGATCTGGGCCTAAATCCATCGTTTTTTTTGCACTCCACACCACCCTGGGTTAGACACTGGCTATATGCAAATCAGCTCTGACCCTGTGCCCCATGGAACAGTCCAGTCCGAACTACCAAGCCATGTCTTTCCCAGACCAGAATCAAGCATCCAAGGCCCAGATTCTACATTCTGTCCATCAACTGTGTTTTTTGCAATTTTCACCCCGAGTGTGCTGGGTATACTCAGACGTGAGTCCCAGGCTCTCCACACCACTGGAGTCAAGCTATCCAGGCTGAAGAAGGCTGATAGCCAGAAACCGGTTCTTGGATGCTTGATTCCAGTCTGGAAAGACATGGCTTGGTAGTTCGGACTGGACTGTTCCTATGAGGCACAGGGTCAGAGCTGATTTGCATATAGCCAGTGTGTAACCCAGGGTGGTGTGGAGTGCAAGAAAACGATGGATTTAGGCCCAGATCCTTGTACTGGGGTAAATGTATGACATTGTTCTACATTCTGTCCATCAACTGTGTTTTTTGCAACTGGGTTGGCGGCACACATTATTAAAGGAATTACTTTACATCATTTAATAATGCTACTAGTAGAGCATGAAAACAAATTTGAATACTACAAGCTATCTGGAGAAGCTTGTTTTGAAGTTGCAAGAGTCTTGAAGAAAAGAAAGTTCTCATTATTGATGAGGTAATCAGGGTATCAAACATAATGCTTGCCTTTGTGCATTTAAGAATGCAACAAATTCTTAAAACAGACTATGATGTATTATTTGGAGGAAAACACGTGATAGTTTTTGGAGATCTACTACAACTTTTTCCACTAAAAAGTACAACCAGTGTTTAAAACACTGGCACATGAAGATACCAGAAAGTCTTTGGGGAGCATTGGAAATGTTAATATTTTGTCATATTTTGAGTATAAGGAACTTATTACAAATATGCGTCAGGCAAATGATGCAGATTATGGAAAAATTCCTTAAGATATAAGAATTGGAAGAGTGACAGAACATGGCAAACAAGCTTTACTGAGCCGATTATTTCCCAATTTGTTTTCAAATGAAAATATTGTTCCAGAGAAAATATATATGAAAATTGCAAAAAACAAGTCTGTAATCTGCTTAATGCCAACACTGCGTGAATGTTCTGTATTCAATGAAGAAATGTTAAAGTTGGAAAGTGAAGAAATTATAAAATTGGAAGCTATTGATAAAATAGAGCATGAAGGAATCACTATTATTTTGACTAAAAAGTTGAAGAGGAAATTAGATTCTTTGGAGAAGTCAATAAGTAAAACTGCTGGTTTAGAAAATAATTTATATGCATGTGTAAACTGTAGGGTAATTTTACGCCGTAATTTGAATGTGGTAAAAGGTTTAGTAAATGGAGCAATGGGTAAAATTGTTGATTTTGTTAATTATGTAAATAGAGATGGGATTGAATTTTTGAAGGTCAAATTTGAATAAATTCCTGAAATACAACAATTTAGTCGTTGTTCATCTCGGTTCTTGCTTGTAAAAGATTTCTATGTACGCAGAAAACAGTTTTATAATTTTTTTGGCATATGTGGTGACCATTCATAAATCTCAAGGTTTAAGTGTAGATAGTGCTTTAGTGAATATTGGTAAGTACCGTGTTTAAAGAAGGAATGGCATTTGTTGCTTTGTCCTGAGTCAGAACTTTATCTGGATTGTACTTGATTGATTTTGATGAGACAAAGGTTAGTGCAGATGCAAATTGCGTGAAATAGTATAATAGGTTAAGAAGAGAATATGCTCCCAATTTAGGTCAATATCCAGTATTTGAAAAGCGCGTGGTAGGTAGAAAAAAGATATTTGAGAATATCTCTAGTGAAACTGTAGAGAAAGAAAAAAAACAAGATGAAGTTGCGCCTGCAAGCAAAAAGAAAAAGGACAGTGTTGAACAGAATGTTGGTTATCGGTTTGAAAATAGTTGTGGTGTCAACTGTATGCTAATGTAGCAGTTAATGTTGTTTTATCTCTTGAAAGTTTACAACGGCAAATTTTTGAAAATCGAGATGAAAGATTCTGCTCATTGTTGTATTCTGTTTATGAGAAATATAGTAGTGATAAAAGTAAAATACAAAGTGTTTAGGATATTCGAAATGTTTCGGACATGTGTTCTGTTTCTACTCAATTTATGCAGAATATTCAACAAGATTGTCAGGAACTTTTAATGTTTATGCTTAGTGTACTAGAAGATGAAGGTATAGACGGTAAAAATCTTTTTGGCCTTTCTTATAAATGGCAACATGACTATCAAAATTGTTTGTTTACATATAGCACTAACATAGAAGCTGAAAGATTCATATATACCAGACTGTGAATCAGTGTCCTTTAACAATCTAGTTAGAGGAGCAAGTCAAAAGATGGAGTGTAGCCAATGTAAATCAGAAATGTCATCAACATTATTTACACAAAAATCTGGGCAGTATGTTATTTTAATGCTGCAATGTTGTAAAGCTGATGGAAGAAAATTGGAAACTTTAGTTAAATATTTTGCAGCTGGTCAAGTTTCAATATCAGGAAGAACATTTGTAGCTGTTTCAATTATTTTTCATGATGGACCTTCTACAACATCTGGACATTACACTGTTTATTTAAAATGTCTTAAAGGTTGGATACATTGTAATGATACTCAATTAGTTTTTAAGCAACGTTTGCCTAAAGAGTTACCAAATTCTTACCTAATATTTTTAAAGCCAAATTTTTAAGATCAAAATTTGGCGTTTCAGGATTACTGCTGTTAGTGTAGATTCATCTGGTGTTGTACAGTATTTTGTAAGTGAGGGTGAGGATCTTGAAGGTAATTCTCTTGTTGATGTTGAGGCAGAATAAGTGTATCATGTCGTGGGTGATGTGGCTGTAGCAGGGGACATTGAAGATCAATCATATGGAGGTGCTTTGTTTTGGTTGTAGTCATTATAGGTGTTTGGCTGTAATTCTTGTGTAGAGTGTGTTGCCACAGTGTAGTCTGTTTCTTATTGTTTTCTTTAAGCTGTACTTGTAAATGTTTTGGAGAATGTTGAGGGTGTTATAGCAGTATGAGGCAATGCTGTGGACTTGTTTACACTTGTAGAGGGAGGAGTTCAATATGAATCATAGGTTCTGTATATGGTCAGTAGGTGTTGGTACTGTTCACGGTGTAGTTGATCAGCAGGAGTTATCTGAAGCTAAGGGGGTGAGTTTGAGAAAGAGTATCTTTATGTTGTGTGAATTCATGTTTAAAGAGCTGCTCCTTATCCACTTGGTGATGTGCTTAATTGTGTCGTGGAAGTTTTTTTTGGTGGTATGTGGCTCCTTGGTGAGGAAGAGGATGAGCTCGGTGTCGTCGATGTAGGAGATAATGTTGTGGTTCAGTTGGTGGGCCATTTGTGTAAGGGTGGCCATGTAGATGTTGAATAGATTTGGACTGAAGAATGAGCAGTGGAAGACGGTGCAAATTATGTCAGTGGTTTTGGATCTGAACGGTGGGAGGCAGACGCTCAAAGTTTCTATTGAACAACTTTTAAACTAAGAATTTCACGCATACTATTTGGCCATGGGGAAAAGCTTGTGAAACTCTTAATGACTTTTTGTTGTAAATTTGGACTGCATATATTTGTAAGTAATATTGTTTAGATTGGAAGAAAATGAATGATGGTGTTTTGTTTTTTCAAGATTGTTTGCCATATCTCACAGTTACGTAATAAATTTGTCTTTGAAAAAAATATTTAAGATTGTTATTGAGATTGTTGTTGTTTTTTTTAGATAATCTTCTTGATTGTCTTTTTTTTGCCCGCTGTTATATGATGAGTACTATTGAACTCACTGATTCTAGTGAATTTCAATATATTCTGAGAACAGCAAAAAAGGCATCTGAAATGCTTTACAAATGATTTTGTGTTGTAAAAGATAAATTTGAATTGTATTTTGATTTGTCTTCTACAGATGCTAAATGTATAATAATTCTTTTTTTATTTATTATTTTGAAGGTAAGTATAACTAACTTTTAAAAATGATCGATGGGATGTACTTCTACAGAGCTGAATTAAGAGAACGTCAATGGTGTATATAAGTTTGTAAAGACGGTTTTGTATCTTTTAAACATTTTTAAGAAAATTAAAAAATATATATACAGAGTGTACCTGTATTCTTTGCATTTAACTACAACTCATCAACTACTTTGAAACTGGTAAGGTGAATATATATTTTGTACTTTTTTTAGTACTGCGTTTTATTATAATAGCCCTAGTTTTTTTCTATAGTGATAAAAAGTGACTGGTTTGAAAATGTAAGAAAAATGTAAAACTAAAAATTCATATAAGCAATTTCATTGATATAATCATATAAAGTAGTTCAGAATGGTTTTTGCATAATATTTTTTTATGGCAAAATAGTTGATAAACCTAGTTTTGTATTATGTATTAGGAAAAATGATTAAATGAAGTGTTTATGTTTTTTTACAAGGAATAACAACATTAAAAAATTCACTATGGAAGAACAGATCAATACGGAAATAAGTTTTGAAATTAGTAACACTTTGATTGAGGAGCTAAATATACCTTTTCATGGGGAGCGAGAATAAAGATTAGGGTATTACTACTGGAGATGTCACCTGTGAGTTTTTTTAGACAAAACATTGGATGATGATTTTGTTCAAGCATTAGACAACATCGAGTTTCATGAAAGGACTTTTGAAATTGATCATCCAGAAAATGAAATTTCAGACGAAATGATGTTAGAAGCTCTATTAAATTATGAAATGTTACAGGAATAAATGTATGATTTAAAATTAAACATGGTTTGAGAGACTCTTCTTATAGAATTGTAATCATTCAGGTAGTATATAAGTACTCATGGTGGAAAGTGAACCTTAGGACATGTACTGCTTGAAACTTATATTGATTATGTATGCACTCTTCTATGCACTAGCAAAGATGTGTTTTAAGCTTTTATTTCCAGGTCTATATTCCTTTGTCTTCCTCCCTCGGTCTCCCTCATTCTCCCTTTCTGTTTGTCTCCCATAGTTTTCTTCTTTCTCTGTCTCCCTCCCTCTATCTGTTTTCCTTCTTCTGTCTGTCACCCTCTATGTTCATCTCTATCTGTCCCTGTCTTAGGCCCTCTATCTCCCTCTCTGTCTCTCTTTCTCAGTCTGTCTCGATCTCTCTGTCCCTGTATCTATCTCTATCTGTCTGTCTCTGTCTTTATCTCTTTCACCTTCCCTCTCTCTGTCTCTCTCTTTCTCTATCTCCCTCTCTCTCTGTCTTTTCCTGTCTCCCTTCGTCTTTTTCTCTGTTTACCTTTCTCTTGCTTGCTCTCTAACTCTCTCTTACTCTTTCTTCATCTGTGTCACTCACTCTCTCTGTTTCCCTCTGTCTCTCTTGCTACAAGATCACAGAGGGGGAAGACAGCACGTTTTGCAATTTTCTTTCAGCAGGAAACCCTCCCTTACACCCAACTGAAGTTGAGTTCTATACTGGTTTCCACCCTGAAAGGGGTTTACTAGAGCCCATTGCAAGAGAAGATGTCTGCTGTGTAGAGACCACTAACACAAGAAAAGCCTAGCCTTGATCCATACAAAGAGCACTTCTTCAATAGGGTTTACTCTTGCTAAATTGTGCACAGTTTTAGTTTATAACACATCATGAATATTCTACCATCAATAAATGAGAGAGAAAACAGAGAGAACATGCCTTGAATTTTCAGAGAGTAGCCATGGAATGCCTCTCTAATGGTTCTATGCACAATAGCCCTGTTGTGCACCAAAAGTGAAGATAAACTATGAATGCATGCACACACATTTTTAACTTGGCATGCATATTGTACATCCAGCTTCTCTGCAAGAGGCTTCCCTGGCTTCGCTGTGCGCAGGCAGCCGAGGCAAAGGTTAACGGTTTGTGTAGCAACTTCAAGACACTGAAGGAGTTTCCACAAAAGGAATTGCAGAGCCCCTGATAGAGCGCGCAGGCCACTCAGCTAGGATAATTTTACTAAATATTCACCTGGGCCCATAATATTTTTCACATTAACATTATTTTGGGTAACTCACGCTCTACTATCAGTATAACTTGAGATTATCTATACTACTAATTCCTATATCTATAACCTAGCAGTGTAGATACCAGGAACTTAATCACCTAGGATCACAGAGTTGAGTATTAAGCTAGGTATTCAAGAACACTTATAACATTTATTGAAACATGAAATAACCACAGACTCCGGGTAGGTTCAAAACTTTATCTAATCATCATCATATGTCATGAGCAGAAAATTGAATGTGATAAGGCTATCAATAACTAAAATCAGAAATAATATATAGCTAAGAATAAGACAGTGTATACTAAGCATTTAAGACTTTAAACTGAAGGATAGGTAAGAACAAGGAACATGCTAATCTTAGATACCAGTCTTATATAGCATTGATTAAAGGAGGGTAAAGTAAGGGAACAAGCTAATTTAAGAGTCTTTCGAGCAGTTAAAGAAACTTATTGCAATTCGACTAAAGGGTAGGTAAGATTGGAAAATACTATTAAATTCAGTATAATTCCTAGAGGGAGGGAAAGATAAGGAACCTATACTAAAAATAGAAATGATTTAGCATTAACTAAAGGTAGGTCAATAGTGGAACATGCCAATAGATGAGAAATGCATGAAAATCTTATTTATAAAGGAACAGGGGAGAAAAGAGAACATATGCAATTGCGCTTTGCAATATTCAAGAATTAGAAATGCAAATATAGATAAGCAATCACCCACACAGACTTTATATTTACCTAGGATAGAGTGAAGACCAACCCTTGCCAGGGGTTAGTTGGAAAGACGGGAAAGAAACCCTCAAGGACTTAAGTGCCAGTAGGCGAGCAGGTACGGCTCA
The DNA here is from genome assembly GCF_964263255.1 of Lissotriton vulgaris. Lineage (NCBI taxonomy): Eukaryota > Metazoa > Chordata > Amphibia > Caudata > Salamandridae > Lissotriton > Lissotriton vulgaris. The sequence goes on along the minus strand of NC_141691.1, from coordinate 1,409,094,584 downwards.
TGTACAGTCAGGACAGGATAATCCCAGAATTTAGATCAGGACAGGGTTCACCAAAGGTTACGACTATCACCCGCAGCTTCGGTTGCAACGCTGTGCTACTCCCTCTCTGCAAGGAATCTGCCAATTGGATCTCGAACCTCCCAGCAAAGGGCTTCGCCAGCACTTTCAATTACCTAAACCCCGGAATGGGTTTCTCGAACCTCCCAACAGAGTGCTCCGCAGCTCTCTGTATCAGTCACCTATAGAGTGCATTGGGTCAGTGACAGGTCAGCTATTCGGACAAGTCAGACAATTTCTAAAGCTAAACCTACTCTAGTTATACTGTTTTTTGGGTCAGTGTACCACCCCCCAATGCTGCAAGTGTAAGGATCCCCAATTTTGATTGGGCAAAGGAGGAGGTTCAGTCAGCACACCACCTAAATTGTATTCAGTCTCTGTACCCACCCCTTAAATTCCATCTTCCCATGACATATGCTTTCGACTAAACGGGTGAATGCAATATTCGTATACATTTGTTGCATTTGTAGTACAGTTCAGCTTTGTTTAGCTAGGTCGCAGATCGGTTCCCAGGAGCATCTTGGCTGTGACTGCCAGCTGGCTGGTTTCCACTGCTGCAGAGTTTGCTTCCCTCCACAATTGAGACATGCGCAGTAGGGACTTCCAAAATGGGGTAGTAAGCACCTCCCAGGCCCAAAAGGATACAATACATGAAAAGTAAGAGAAAACAATTTAGAACACAGAAATAAATGATTACACTGTATACCATGAATCACTGTACTGCACCCATTTACTTCATAATAACTATAGCATTATTGGTTATCTAGAACGAGCAGCTTTGCGAAAGCGGCAATGCAAGCTCAAAGCATGTGAAAACACAGAGTGGCCGTGTTAGCTGTATTGCGTATGAGCAAACACTTTCCCACCAGAACTGCGAGTATGTTACGTCACATGGGTATGACCGATGCATGCGCAGTCTAAATTCCCGCGTAGCAGCGACCATTTTGTAATGCAAGTGTATTAGGATTAATAAACACATAGGCAAGTGTCTCTTGGACACCCCGTATAATGAAAAAAAATTGCAAAATTAATAAGACGAACATATTGATTACTTTATTAACATTATTCGAGGTTCATGATACAAGCAAGTCGCTTAACATGCGAATCCTTGCTCCATCAATCCCCTCTCTGATGATATTTACTATCATCACTATTAATGGAACCAGTTGCCAACTTTTCACATTTCACCTATTTCAATCTCTTCAAACGTTCTATTCAGCCTTTTCTCTGCATCCTTATTAGGATGAGAATTTTTCATCTTTTTATAAATTTTATTATTCAATTCTACTAGTTCGAGTTCTTCAACATTTCGTTTCATTCCTCTCCTATTGACTGTATATTTCTTTTTGTGCTTTCGACATTTGCAGCAAATTATTATAGTGAACACTAATAAACCTATTCCCGCTATTGGCATCAGTATTTTATTCACAAGACTTTTACCTAGGTTAGAAAACCAACTACCTACAGAGGAGAGACCATCAGTTAGTCTCTTCCAGGCACTATCAACCTCCAGTGATTTGAGCTCTTTTTCCAAATTAGTTATGTTTCTCACATATTTCGTAATGTCAACACTTTTGTCTGGAATATACGTGCAACAATGTTGCGCTTTCAACATTCTACAGACTCCGCCCTCTTTTGCCAATAGGGTGTCAAGAGCAAGTCGATTTTGTAAAACCATAGATCTGATCGCAACCAATTCGGTATTGACCATCAGGAAACCTCCAGCAGTGTCAGTTGATAACCGATCTACTACTGCTGACAATTTTCAGATTCTGTGTGTATTCAGAGCCACTCCCACTGTTGGTATCAATGCACTAAATATATCACCTATTATTTCTCCTACACTTTCTCTTTTACTACGCACTAATCCATTAGTGTTTTTATTGCTTCCAGAGACTTCATTCACATGGTATATTTTTGGGAAGACAACTTCAAAATAACAGCTTCCATACCAGTGATCTGGCAATTTGAAATAAGCCTTGTTTCCACATATATAATAAATTCCGGGAAACACAGGTTCTGACCCATTTTTGAAACCCCAACCTCCAATTACCTTGTAATTGTGTTTGCATTCACTGGAACCAATGAATATGTTTTTATAGTAACTAGTCTTTTCTTTGTGAAGACAAAGTTTCCCCTTCTTTTCGAAATCCAGCAACAAAGCAGCATTAGCTCCACCATTTGGGGTATTCCCTATATTTTCAGCCCACTTAGGACTTTTCTGCCTTTTATCATTCGCTTTTCTTTGGAAACTTTCTCTTCTTTTCTCTGCTGTATTTAGAAACATTTTCTCTTGTTCATGTAATGAACATGTTAAGATATCTCTATGTGCTTCACCTAAATCTATTGTACCTATAGTTAGAAAGTATTCCCCCATATAACGTGTTACATCACTCTTAGTATGTACAGGATTCAGATTTCCACGTATAGGAAGTTCAGAAAATATCACATCTGAATTAGAGTAATAATACTGTAAAGGTTCTCTCTTAAAGAATAAACTAGCTAAAATTCTACAGGAAATCCCATATGTTAGTGGCAAGTGGTGGTAGGTCAAGCCCACAGCTACTGAAGTAGGTAGCTTCATAGAGACGTAACAGTCTTCTATTTCCATTGCTTCTACATAATGTACTAGAAGGTTTCCAAATACATTTAAATGAGTTCTATTCTTGATTTTATGATAATATAGTCCTTCCTCATCTGGTGCATCTAAGTCCATTCTAGTTTGTCTAAGGCTAAGTGTGTTCTCTTGTGTCTTTACTCTTTGTGGTGTATCTTTCATTTGCAGCTCTTCTGTGTCTTTTGTCACAGATTTAGTAGGGTACAAATTAGTATCTTTACTCATCATGTAAGAAATATTAATTATTAGTCCTGTCCATAATATAAGTACTAATGCTACACTACATAAACATACTTTACAGCATGTTTTGCAACAATTTACCTCGGTCTTCCATTCACAGTGGAATCAGACATTTTGGCTCAAAAGAAGCTTCAACCCCTCTTTGTAACTTTGCACAGGGTGCTTACACAGGGCACCTTTCAGGTTTGTTTCACTTCTTTGTCAGTCTGGTCAGCAATCAATTCTTCATCACTTTCGTCACTTATTTCAAGGCTTTCAAAGTCTTCCAACACCTGATAACTCCATTCAGGACTCTTATACTTGTTATTTAGTCTCTTTATTCGGGAACTTCTTCTTTTAGGCTTTGTCACAGACTGATCAGTTTTACTGGAGTCTTGATTTTCTTGCTCAAGTTCTTCGTCAATAGTCTTTAATCTCAGTCTCAGTCTTTTGACAAATCTCAGTACTTTTTCTCCTTTTCTGAATCTTTTAACTGGCACTGTAATTTGGCTTTCTTCAAGTGCTTTTTTATTCTCGTTCAGTTGTGGAACATTTACATCAATTTCTTCTTTTTCTCTTCCTCTCTGACTAGTTCCAGGTCTTATTTCAGTTTCTTCTGCCTGGTTGCTAAGCTGGCCTTGTTCAGGTATATGCTGGATTTGGCTTTGTTTTGTTTCAATTTCTTCTTCCTGAACATATTTATCTACTTCTATCTGATCCTGTTCAAGTACTTCGAACTTTTGATTTTCTTCCGCTTGAACTTCTGCTCTAATTTCTTTCTGTCCCTTTTCAGGATCTGGAGTTCTTGAAGGAGTGTCAATAATCTGTTCTTTCCCTATCTGGTTTTCCTCATCATCAGATTTGATTTGGATTTTGATAATCTGATCTTCTTCTTCTATTCCTGTCTCTTCCTCACTATCCCACTCTCTATCTAAGTAGGTTTGTCTTCTTGTTCTTATTGATTCTAGAGTCAGGTCGATTACTGGGACCCAATCATCTTGACTGGAGCTCGGTTGTTCTTCTTCAGCTACTTCAGGACCAATTTCAGGAGACCCCTCAGCTTCACAACCTTCAGCCTCAGTTTCTTCAGGTTCAGTTACTTTCTTCGTATGGCTGGCATTGATCCACCGTGGCACACCTGCACACTACACAGCTGTTGTGGGTAACCAGGATTAGTTGTCTTGCTTTTCCCCACTTCGGTGCAAGGCAACTCTTCCGAGTATGTTTCTTTATTACGACCCAATCACCTGGGTTCAAGTCATGTGCTGGAGTTTTTGGCCTGGCGACGGCGTCTTCCCCAATCTGGTGAGAGATAGAACGCACTTGGTCACCCAGTTGCTTGCAGTATTCCAGTACCAAATCATCAGATGTGCTTATCAGTTTGTATCCTGGCACCCATGCTTGCCGCATTGCTCTTCCCATATCTCATGTGGACTCAAGCCTGTGTTCCGGTCTGGAATACTTCTGAGTCCCATGAAGACAAGTGGCAAAGCATCTGGCCATTCCTTTTGAGTGGATTCACAAATGTTTTCCCAATCTTGATTTGATTGTGCCATTCAGCTGTTCTACTACTCCAGAAGCCTCTGGGCGATATGCACAATGTAGTTTTGGCGTAATTTTGAATGCTTCACAGATTTGTCTTATTACTTTACGATGGAAATGCCCACCTCTGTCTGGTTCAATTGTGACCGGAAAACCGTACCTTGGTATAAGTTCCCTAAGTAAAATTTGGCTACAGTGATGCTATCATTTCTGCATGCAGGATAAGCTTTTACCCATTTTGAAAGCAGGCAGATAATGACGAGAACGTACTTCATTCCTCGACATGGTGGTAACTGAATAAAGTCAAGTTGTAATCGTATGAAAGAGCCTTCTGCCTTCCCAATCTTTCCTGGCAAAACTACAGTTTTCTTTCCGGGATTGAATTGCTGACAGAATAGGCACCTTTGGCAGAGTGCTTCTGCTATGTTTCTGAATTTCGAATTAACCCATGTTTGCCTGAAGACCCGTATCATGGCGTCTCTTCCTAAATGTGTGTCTCCATGTATCAATCTAGACATAGGAGCAAGCAGGCAGTCTGGCAACACAGGCATATCATCAAGGTAAACAATGACACCATCCACATTCCTTCTCCGACATTCAAATTTTCTCCATCTTTCCTTTTCTTTTGGTTCTACTGCATTCTGCAAATCTCTCACTTCTTCCCATGTTTTTATTCCTTCAAGCACCAGAAGTTGGCAGCTGCTTCCGTTTACCCCCATCTTTTTATTAACCGCTATATTGTATTTGGGACAATGTTGAGTCAGTTGGTCAGCATATCGATTACCTGCTGTCACTTTGTCATCGCCAGATTTGTGAGCAGCACAATTGACCAATGCCAATTCTTTTGTTAACTGGATTGCTTCCATTAATTCTTGCACAAAATTTCCATTTCTGATAGGAGTACCTGAAGTAGTCAGGAACTCCCTCTGTAGCCACAATTGGCCAAAGTCATGCACAACCATATAACCATACTGGCTATCAGTGTATATTGTTATTTTCATGTTCCTCCCAAATTTACAGACTTTTGCCAATGCAACCAATTCGGGTATTTGTGCAGACTTGACTCTATGTAAATAGGAGGCTTCCACTGGACCTCCTAGAGTGCATACTGCATAGGAAGCACTTAAGCCTCCGTCCTCATGTCTCATGCATGAGCCATCTACAAACAGCTCATAGTCTTCATCAGTTAGGGGCACTTCCTTGATATCTGGTCGTGGATTTGTACTATATTTAGTCAGATCAAGGCAGTCATGCTCAACTTCTCCTTTCACTTCTGCTGTGAGTGAATTTGGTAGTAGGGTAGCTGGATTCAAGATATTACATCGAGCAATGGTTACATTTCCTTTCCTGCACCTACAAGAATTCTCTCATACTTAGTCAGCCGACTAGGTGTGAGGTACTGAGTTTTGGTTCTGATCAACAAGATTACAACTGCATGTGGAACATACACAGTTACAGGATGTCCCATAATAATGGACTCACTTTGTTCAAGACTCATGCAAGTTGCAGCTACTGCTTTCAGACATCCAGGTAATCCAGCAGCCACTGGATCTAAAGTAGAGGAAAATACGCTACAGGACGTCTGGTTAAACAATGAATTTGGGTCAGGACTGAAAGTGCACAATTGTCTTGTGTGTCACAAAACACTTCAAACTCCTTTGAGTAGTCAGGCATTCCTAATGCGGGAGCTGTACACAGACATTCACGTAATTTCGTGAAAGCTGACATGCTTTCCTTATCCCATTCCACTGGGTCATTTGCTCCTTTCTTTGTCATTTTTATCAATGGTCTTGCTAGGACTGCAAATCCCACAATCCACTGCCTACAGTATCCTACAACTCCAAGAAACATTCTGATTTCTTTCCGGGTATTGGGCAGCTCCATGTTTTGAATTATTCTAATCCTTTATGTGGTAACCTTCCTGATACCTCTCTCTATCTGGTGCCCCAGATATTTCACTGTGGAGGTACAGAACTGTAGTTTGTCTGGTGACACTTTATGTCCCCCTTCACCTAGATGGTTCAGTAAGGCAATGGTATCAATGACACAGTCTTTCCTGCTTTTAGACTCCACCAAGAGGTCGTCTATGTATTGTACCAGGACTGATTCTCTAGGCAATACCAAGGATTCAAGGCATTTTTTCAGAATTTGATTGAAAATCGAAGGACTCTCTGTGTACCCCTGAGGGACACGATTCCAAACATAAACATGACTGTCGAATTCAAATGAGAAAAGAAATTTACTGTCTGGATGCAATGGAGTTGAAAAGAATGCATGGCATAGGTCGATGACAGTAAACCATCGAGCATTCCATGGCATTTGGTACAAGAACACAGCAGGGGTTGGCACAATAGGACAGCAAGGAACAACGATTTTATTAACCTTGCGCAGGTCCTGTACTACCCTGTACTTACCACTTGGTTTCTTTCTTCCAATTATGGGTGAATTACAAGGACTGCTCAACACCTCTTGTATGATATCTGCTTGCAACAGCCTTTTTATTTCAATAGCAACTCCTGCTTTTACTTCTGCACTCATTTTATACTGTTGAGTATTCGGGTAAACTGCATCCTCTTTCATTGAAGTTTTAATTGGGTCAACATTTACCATTAATACCACCTCTTTTCCAGTAAAATCCCATACTTCTGGTTTCACTGTCTGTTGGAGCTCTTCAGGTAAGTCTTGTATTGTCAGCTTTTTAATTTCTGAGTCAGGTTTTATCAGCATTAATTTGTAGATTCCGTCTTCATCCGGGTTCTGAATTTCAACGCCATTTGGAGTGCAAAAGATAGTACAGTTCATTTTGCACAGCAAATCTCGCCCTAGTAAGTTCACAAGACTTGAATCACAAACAATGAATCTATGCATCTCTTTGAAATTCCCTATTTTAATTTCCATGGGTTCTGTAACTGGATACTTATTAATTTATTAGAAACGGCCACTACTTGGATTGCTTCTCCCGAGAGGGGTAGGTTTGGAACGTCTGCTGTTCTCACAGTAGAACGGGTAGCACCAGTGTCCAAAAGAAAGGTGACGTCATTTTCTTCAACCTTTCCTTCAATGTATGGCCCTGACTGGTCTACAGGCAAGGAGGTGCCAAGCACGCACTCCTCGTCCTCCCCCCTCAGGCACCGTCAGAAAGGTTCGTCACAGAGGAATGTATCATTTAACAGGAATTGCGAAGTTGCTGCTTTTCTATCCTCCCTTCCTTCCCAAACTTCGGCTTCTTCATCCTGTTGTGCTTTGCTCCTATAGTTTGGCCTAGGTGGGCGAGGCAACTAATTCTGTTTTACCTGTTGCTGTGTCTTCCGTGGTCCCTCATTCTGCGCCTGTGTATTTAAATCATTAATTTGCACATTATCATTCTGCACAGCCTTACACTCGTCCCTCCAGTGCCCAATCTTTCCGCACCCGCAGCAGGGAAATTTCTTCCTGGCCTCCTCTCTACTCATTTTTACCCTCGGTTTTCCCCAACTCCCAGGGCTCTGATTCTGAGTGTTTGTCATTTTGCTTAACTGCTGTTCTTGGTGCTCTGCTAATTTTACTAGTGCCCACATGACTTTTTCTTTTAACTCCTTTTTCTTATTTTCTAGCTCATCTTCACAATATTTTGCATATTTCAGGACCTCATCTATGGGCTTGGCTTGCCAACAAATTTTATTATCTTTGATCCATTGTGAAATTTCAGGTCTTAACCCTAACACAAATCGATAAATAAATCATTTCAATATTGTCTAGCCCACTGTACGTTTTGAACACCTGTAACAGACGCATGTACAGTGTACAGTTTCATCTCGATTCTGAGTAGTTCTATCTATTCGAGTCCAGTCTGTCTCCTTTGCAGGCACCTTTCCTTTTAGGTACAACATTACCTGATTGTACTTCCTCATCACATCTTTGGTGGGAGCCCCTGTCTTTGGGTCTAGGGTATTCCTCATTTGGCCAGTCTACAGCAATTTTACATTCTGTCCACAGATCCACAGGAACTACAATGTCAAAGAAACCATCTAGATCTTTCAGGAGGCATTTCGAAACCTTCACAAATCTCTCAACCTGTCTGTATCACTCTACAGGTTTTTCTCGTAATTTTGGAAAGTCATTAGTAAATGACACAATATCTTGTCTGGACTATGGCACATGTACATATTCTCCACCTGGTACTTCTCGCATGGGACATAATTTTTCTACCTTGTCTGCTTCTTTTAGGACAAATTCTGAAGCCATTTGTCTTGACCGCACCTCTTCCTTTTTCTTTGCCCACCTGGCTCTCCATTTTTCTAGATTACCCCATTTTTGCATCAAATTCATCAACTCTCTAATCTGGACCTTTTTCCCTGACACATTCATGTTTTCTAAATCTTTGTCAGAAAATTCTACTCGGCTTGCCAATGTCAATTCCCATTTCGCTGCCTTATCCATTATTTTTCGTGAAACACCCTTGTATTTTTAGTGATGCTTTTACAGACAAACTGCAATTCGTCTTCACTAAGGACATTCAATCTTTCCAGTCCCATATTCCCATTCATCAATTCTTCTATTTCAATTCTTAATTTAAATATGTCCAATGGCTTGGTCTGCGATTTCGGTCTCTCTATTTCTCGGGTCCATCTCTCTATTTCTTCAGGAGTCACAACTGTGGCACTTCTCGTACCTGATGAAGTCTCTATCTGTACTTCTCTTGCGGGTACAGGTGTAGGTTTTCTCATGGGACCACTTTCAGGCTCTCTTATTGGTTAATCCATCAAGGAAATCACTGATTCACATTTGCTTGCCTGATCATCTACTATCAGGGTTTCTTTCATTGGCTGTACTACTGATGTCGTTATAACTGGAGCTTTCCGACTAGTTTGTTTATCTCTGTACAATGGAACAACTGGGCCAATGGTCACTGGAATTGTCAAAGCCTCAGGACTCGTATTTGAATGGGATAGCTTCTGAATAAATTCACTTCTCTGTTTATTTAAAGCTTCCTTTTCTATTTCTTGTAATACCCTCTCAAGGGAGGTCTCGTGAATCACTTGCGGAACTAAAGGTGGATTAAAGAACGGAGCAGTCGGATTTGAAGTGCTTGTTCCATCATTACAGGAAGGCCTATAATATGGAACAGTGGGATCAGACGTGCTCGACCCCTCATTACAGGGATATATTTACAACAAGGGGTGGTGAGGGACAGAGTCTCTGAATTAAGCAGAAAGCTCTCACCCAGTCAAGAGATCAGGGCTAGATCCAACACCATTTTTTAGCTCACTGCACCATCCCAGTTTCAGAACCTGGCTGTATGCAAATTTGTCTGTTCCTGTCCCAGTGCATGATGGGAACAGGGCAAACCAAACTACAAAAGCCAATTCTTACACTGGGAAGGAAACAAGCTCCCGGGGACCAGTTTCTGGCATTACAGCCGTCTTCGGTGTGGCAGGGTATACTCAGACATGAGTCCCTTTCTCACTGCACCATCAGGATTCAAGCAAGCCGGGCCGAAGACGGCTGAAATGCCAGAAACCGGTCCCCGGTAGCTTGTCTCCTTTCTGGTGAAGAATTGGCTTGGTAGTTTAGTCTGCCCTGTTCCCATGATGCACTGGGCCAGGGACAGACTGATTTGCATATAGCCAGGTTCTGAGCTGGGATGGTGCAGTGAGATAAATAATGGTGATGGATCAAGCCCTGATCTTTGGACTGGGTAAGAGTGATCTGCTTAATTCAGACACTCTGTTCATCACCACCCCCTTTTCTGAATCGTTTTTAGTCACTATAGGTGTGGCAGGGTATACTCAGACATGAGTCCCTTTCTCACTGCACCATCAGGATTCAAGCAAGCCGGGCCGAAGACGGCTGAAATGCCAGAAACCGGTCCCCGGTAGCTTGTCTCCTTTCTGGTGAAGAATTGGCTTGGTAGTTTAGTCTGCCCTGTTCCCATGATGCACTGGGCCAGGGACAGACTGATTTGCATATAGCCAGGTTCTGAGCTGGGATGGTGCAGTGAGATAAATAATGGTGATGGATCAAGCCCTGATCTTTGGACTGGGTAAGAGTGATCTGCTTAATTCAGACACTCTGTTCATCACCACCCCCTTTTCTGAATCGTTTTTAGCCACTATAGGTGTGGCAGGGTATACTCAGACATGAGTCCCTTTCTCACTGCACCATCAGGATTCAAGCAAGCCGGGCCGAAGACGGCTGAAATGCCAGAAACCGGTCCCCGGTAGCTTGTCTCCTTTCTGGTGAAGAATTGGCTTGGTAGTTTAGTCTGCCCTGTTCCCATGATGCACTGGGCCAGGGACAGACTGATTTGCATATAGCCAGGTTCTGAGCTGGGATGGTGCAGTGAGATAAATAATGGTGATGGATCAAGCCCTGATCTTTGGACTGGGTAAGAGTGATCTGCTTAATTCAGACACTCTGTTCATCACCACCCCCTTTTCTGAATCGTTTTTAGCCACTATAGGTGTGGCAGGGTATACTCAGACATGAGTCCCTTTCTCACTGCACCATCAGGATTCAAGCAAGCCGGGCCGAAGACGGCTGAAATGCCAGAAACCGGTCCCCGGTAGCTTGTCTCCTTTCTGGTGAAGAATTGGCTTGGTAGTTTAGTCTGCCCTGTTCCCATGATGCACTGGGCCAGGGACAGACTGATTTGCATATAGCCAGGTTCTGAGCTGTGATGGTGCAGTGAGATAAATAATGGTGATGGATCAAGCCCTGATCTTTGGACTGGGTAAGAGTGATCTGCTTAATTCAGACACTCTGTTCATCACCACCCCCTTTTCTGAATCGTTTTTAGCCACTATAGGTGTGGCAGGGTATACTCAGACATGAGTCCCTTTCTCACTGCACCATCAGGATTCAAGCAAGCCGGGCCGAAGACGGCTGAAATGCCAGAAACCGGTCCCCGGTAGCTTGTCTCCTTTCTGGTGAAGAATTGGCTTGGTAGTTTAGTCTGCCCTGTTCCCATGATGCACTGGGCCAGGGACAGACTGATTTGCATATAGCCAGGTTCTGAGCTGGGATGGTGCAGTGAGATAAATAATGGTGATGGATCAAGCCCTGATCTTTGGACTGGGTAAGAGTGATCTGCTTAATTCAGACACTCTGTTCATCACCACCCCCTTTTCTGAATCGTTTTTAGCCACTATAGGTGTGGCAGGGTATACTCAGACATGAGTCCCTTTCTCACTGCACCATCAGGATTCAAGCAAGCCGGGCCGAAGACGGCTGAAATGCCAGAAACCGGTCCCCGGTAGCTTGTCTCCTTTCTGGTGAAGAATTGGCTTGGTAGTTTAGTCTGCCCTGTTCCCATGATGCACTGGGCCAGGGACAGACTGATTTGCATATAGCCAGGTTCTGAGCTGGGATGGTGCAGTGAGATAAATATTGGTGATGGATCAAGCCCTGATCTTTGGACTGGGTAAGAGTGATCTGCTTAATTCAGACACTCTGTTCATCACCACCCCCTTTTCTGAATCGTTTTTAGCCACTATAGGTGTGGCAGGGTATACTCAGACATGAGTCCCTTTCTCACTGCACCATCAGGATTCAAGCAAGCCGGGCCGAAGACGGCTGAAATGCCAGAAACCGGTCCCCGGTAGCTTGTCTCCTTTCTGGTGAAGAATTGGCTTGGTAGTTTAGTCTGCCCTGTTCCCATGATGCACTGGGCCAGGGACAGACTGATTTGCATATAGCCAGGTTCTGAGCTGGGATGGTGCAGTGAGATAAATAATGGTGATGGATCAAGCCCTGATCTTTGGACTGGGTAAGAGTGATCTGCTTAATTCAGACACTCTGTTCATCACCACCCCCTTTTCTGAATCGTTTTTAGCCACTATAGGTGTGGCAGGGTATACTCAGACATGAGTCCCTTTCTCACTGCACCATCAGGATTCAAGCAAGCCGGGCCGAAGACGGCTGAAATGCCAGAAACCGGTCCCCGGTAGCTTGTCTCCTTTCTGGTGAAGAATTGGCTTGGTAGTTTAGTCTGCCCTGTTCCCATGATGCACTGGGCCAGGGACAGACTGATTTGCATATAGCCAGGTTCTGAGCTGGGATGGTGCAGTGAGATAAATAATGGTGATGGATCAAGCCCTGATCTTTGGACTGGGTAAGAGTGATCTGCTTAATTCAGACACTCTGTTCATCACCACCCCCTTTTCTGAATCGTTTTTAGCCACTATAGGTGTGGCAGGGTATACTCAGACATGAGTCCCTTTCTCACTGCACCATCAGGATTCAAGCAAGCCGGGCCGAAGACGGCTGAAATGCCAGAAACCGGTCCCCGGTAGCTTGTCTACTTTCTGGTGAAGAATTGGCTTGGTAGTTTAGTCTGCCATGTTCCCATGATGCACTGGGCCAGGGACAGACTGATTTGCATATAGCCAGGTTCTGAGCTGGGATGGTGCAGTGAGATAAATAATGGTGATGGATCAAGCCCTGATCTTTGGACTGGGTACGAGTGATCTGCTTAATTCAGGCACTCTGTTCATCACCACCCCCTTTTCTGAATCGTTTTTAGCCACTATAGGTGTGGCAGGGTATACTCAGACATGAGTCCCTTTCTCACTGCACCATCAGGATTCAAGCTAGCCGGGCCGAAGACGGCTGAAATGCCAGAAACCGGTCCCCGGTAGCTTGTCTCCTTTCTGGTGAAGAATTGGCTTGGTAGTTTAGTCTGCCCTGTTCCCATGATGCACTGGGCCAGGGACAGACTGATTTGCATATAGCCAGGTTCTGAGCTGGGATGGTGCAGTGAGATAAATAATGGTGATGGATCAAGCCCTGATCTTTGGACTGGGTAAGAGTGATCTGCTTAATTCAGACACTCTGTTCATCACCACCCCCTTTTCTGAATCCTCATTACAGAGAGGCCTAAAGAATGGATTTTTCGGGTTTACTATTCTTGTTTCTTCACTATATGGTGGTGGATTTTTCATTAACAAATCCTCCAGGTATTCATCATCAGAATCACCAGTAGTCATTAAATGTCTAGTTTTCTCAGTCCTTTTTACCTCCCATAGGCTCCTCTACAGTTGGTACTGGGTAAAGTACTTCCACTATCATATTCTGTCTCCACTGTTTCATTTTTTCTCTTCTGCTTCTCGGGTCATTTTCGGGTACCATTTAATTATTCCTTTGTCAATCCTGGGTCTGTCTCGCTCGAAAGCCTCAATCTCCCATTCTTCTAAAGCCTCATATTGCGTCAACCTAGGTCTGGGATGTTAGTCATTCATTCGGTTTCTCAAATTGAACAAAATTCTTCAATTGAAGGTACTGTTTAGGGGGAATGCTAAAATTCCGTCATCTTTGGTATATTCCACCCAATTTTCCAACCATCCACAAGCATGATACCCTCTGTCAAACATCATAAATGAAGCGGGAGTGTTTGGTGGTGGAATAATAACTCCTTCTCTAGTCTTAATTGGCTTGTCTTTCTTGAAATAATGTCTAACTTTGTCTACAAGAGTCATTTTTCTCTTGCTTCATACATATTGTAAGGTCTGCCTTTTAACATCTGTTCCTTAGCAAACCCTAAGTATCTTGGATCAGGTATAGTTTCTGGATATCTCGGATACCACATATACTTTGCAAAAACTTAAATCGTGCAAAAATACATACTTCTGTTTACTAAATTCTTCCAATGCTAGTGCGTCTTTCAATTTTCGGAAACCAATCAACACTGTGTTTGCAAATAAGTTCCACCAATGGAAGTTCTCACGCTCCTGCGCTCACCCCTCCTTTACAATACTATCTAAGCTATATGCCAGCTGTTTCGACCAATACCAGCGCGGCACAGAGTGATGTCAGCGCAGCTCCGCAATTGACTCCCTCCTTCACAAGGTAACTAAAATTCAATTTCTTTCTTTAAAGTGCAAGTGCTTTATTTAATTTACAACATAAAACATTTGCCACTGTACTCAAGTGTCTAGAAAGAATTTTTTTTTTATTGCAAGTAAACTTCTTCTGTCTACTTTTCATATAGTGCGGATAGATCCCTTCTGCCTACCCTTCATACAAGCATTAGAGAACCTACTACTCCCTTGACTCATCCACGTTGGGATATATACTAAGTCTAAAGTTTCACCAGCGAACCCTTTTGCTGTCAATCAAGCTCCGATGAACCTGCTACTCCTTCCGTGTTACCCTTACTAGGTTATATCACAATAGAAGTTTTTCTAGCGAACTCGTTGCCTTCATTTATTCAATCATTCATACAGAAAACCCTAATCAGTGCTTCCAGTTCTGCCCAACCATGCACTAATTTTCTTCGACTAAGTGACCTATGTGAGAAGTTGGCCTGGTATATGATGCTCACTAGTTCTAGTGATCACCTTGTACCATGCCAAGCAACCCTTATGATGATAGGTTGTAAGTCAACCTTATAGACCAGTTATCCTAGTGGTAACGTGGACAAAGCAGTCTTAGGCTAAACTCTGAAAGGCATGTGAAGCAAGCTGTTTTACCATATACAACCCCCTTGAATACCAAATGAAAGGACACCACACAGATATATATTGAAAATATACATATTTTTATTAACTACAAATATCCCCTGAACTCTTTATGAGCACAGAAGCACAAGCGTTAAAACAAAACACAGTTTAAATACACAAAAGTTGCACAATGTGGATGAGCCCTAGGGGCCACCTAAACCATATACTAAGAAAGTGGTATAAGAGATACCAATAGAAAAGGAAACAGGCCTAGGGCCTTGGGAATCGCTGGAGCTGATCGGGACTAGCAGTGACTAAGTCGGGAAAGGTCCGCGGGACTCGGGTGCAGTGTTTAAAGTGCACGCACTCACCAATGCAATGTCTATGGTGCGTAAAAGTTATAAAGTTAGTTAGTTAGGAACCTTCCGAGTGACCTAGAAAGCTGAAACTTAAGACACAGACACTAGAGGTGTGTACCAGTGTGAGAACACCGGCGTTGCTGAGTTACCTCACCCACAGGACGCGGGTGCATAGGGTCGAAGTAGTGTCGGGTTTCGTCACACTGGTCGATGGTGCTTGGAGCTGAAGATGCTGCAGGCGGCTCGATGTGAAGAGTTCCGGTGAATCCAAGGGTGGATCTGAAGTTGTGAAGACCTGAAAGCAGAGGGGACAATGTTCAAAGTCACTAGCCAGTGACTACCGTGGAACCGGATTGGAACCAGGCGATGTCGGGTGCAAACATGCATTGGGTTGTAGCTTCTCTCTGCAGCCACGTGGACACGAAGAGGTCGAGGACGTCTAGGAGTCAATCACAAGCTGTCCCACGCAGGCTTCTCGCTGTTGGCAGTGTTGGCAACTTGATTGGAGCAAACAGGCCTTGGCTAATGCAAGCCATGCAGGAATCGAAAAAGGCTTATCACTCGGACCAGCGAGGTCAGAGCGGGTGCTCCCTTTTACAGGAGCGAGGGCAAGTCTAGAGCAACCAGACCCACAGTGTAGTTTGTAGACTTCGTTGCCAAGATGGCCGCTGACCACGTGGCAAGTGGCCAGGATGGTGCATCGAGTGGCACAATGCAAAAGGGCCCCACGCAGATCGTTGAGATGCTGGGGGGCTGATCTTCGGTTCAAGGGCTGCTCGGTGGTGGGGCTTCTCAGTCCCCAAAGCACAACGTCGAGGGTGCCTCGGATGCTGTGCAGTCAGCTTTTCGGGGGTCTTTCATGAGGTCCGGTCCCACATCTCTCGGTGCCTCCATGGGTCCCTTCTTTGCAGGGACTGTGGATCGTGCTGAGAGAAGTCTGGGAGTCTGAGTCTTGTCAGGCTCTGGGCTCGGGCTCCGGCGGCGGCAAAGCAGACGTTGAGTTGCTGGATGGTGCCTGTGTTCACAGGGTAGCCACTCCTAGGCCACAAGGGAGATGCTCTTCAGTCTTCTGTGCAGCAGAATGTCGAAGTCCAGTCGTCTTCTTAGTTTAAAGTTGATTTCAGGATGATTTGAGGTGCTGTGGCACTGCTCCCACTCCTATTCCCAATCTGAGGGGTGGATCACCTGCTAGGTCCCTTGTCTGGGTGGGACCAGAAAGGGGGCAGTTACACCCCCTTTCCTTTGTCCAGCTCCTCGACAGGCCTGGGTCTGGAAAGTCCCCAGACCGGTTTGGACTGGCTTATGCACGGGGACACCTTGTGTGCCCCGGGCATGTCTGATTCTATTCAGCCCTGTCCTACCCAATACACAAAATCCTCTCTGGGGTGGTGCTCGCACCTCCCAAGGCAGGAAACCCTTTGTCCCAGCCTCCCTCGCTAGAAGGACTCCCAGCAGCAGGAGGTCAGACTTGCTTCTGTGGGGTCAGCATCCATTTTGTGATGCTGAGGCTCTGGTTAACTTTAACCGGGGTTAAGGCTATGTACATGTCGTGTCCCTCTAGAAGGGTGGAATGCTATCCCCGTCAACAGAACTGTCGAGGGGATAGTATTCCAAATCGTATGACACCTTACTCGACATGTTTTGATAAAGCCAAAGCAAAGTTAGCATATAACCGCGAGGATTATAATGCACTTAAGAGTATATGGTATGGCAATATCCCGGAACAGCTAAGGGAGTGGTTCCCGACAGCTGCAGACAGGCTCAGCTCATTCTAGAGCACCCTCTCACATATTTCCGAGCACTCTGCCTCCAAGATTGATGAGACCTTCCATAGGAGTGGCTGATAGGAACATATATGTCCAGTTTAGGTTAGGTATAGGGATACTACACCTAAGCAAGAGGTGATTACACCAACATGCCCCAGCTGAGTGATCATCCAGTTGTGTCAAATATGGAGGCCAGGCCAGGGGTGGCACAATACATGCTGCAGCCCCTGGTAGGCCTTGGAAACACCTATGCCCTGGGTACCTAGGGTACACTGTTACAGGGGCTTTTAAGGTGAACCAGTTCCAATTCGTAATGCACCTAGAGTGCATTGGCAGTAATTTAGAGAGAGAACAGCAGGCTGTGGGTCTGATTAGCAGGCCCACAGCCACGTTAAGTCATAAACCAGTGAAGCCAAAAGCAAAGATTTGGGGTGATCATAGGATGGCAGACCCTACTCTCCTACACAACCCCCCCCCCCCCACGCAGGGACATTAGAGTAACCTTGACCAGTCATGTCTTCATGTTCTAAGTAGAAGTACCTGGAGAGACCATCTGCGTTGCCATGGTCAGTACCTGGGCGGTGCTCCACTGTAAAGTCCATCCCCTGTAGGGAAATGGACCACCTGAGTAGTTTGGGGTTTACACCCTTCATCTGATTAAGCCAAAAGAGGGGCTTATGGTCAGTCTGAATCTTGAAGTGAGTGCCAAACAAGTATGGTCTCAACTTCTTCAGGGCCCACACCACAGCAAAGGCCTCCCTCTCAATGGCTCACCAACGTTTTTCTCTGGGGTCAGCCTTCTGCTAATAAAAGCAATGGGCTGGTCTTGACCATCTACATTAAGCTATGAAAGCTTTGCTCCCACTCCCAACTCAGAAGCATCTGTTTGGACCATGAACTCTCTTGAGTAGTCAGGACTCTTCAGGATAGTGCAGAGCACATGGCCTCTTCAGGTCATCAAATGCCTTTTGACAGTTTACTGTCCACTGAACCTTTTTGGGCATCTTCTTGGATGTCAGATCATTAAGAGGAGTCACAATGGACCCATAGTTCTTAACAAACTTCCTGTAGTACCCAGTCAGGCCCAAGAAAGCTCTGACCTGAGTCTGGGTAGTTGGAGGGGACCAGTCCTTGATGGTCTGGATCTTACCCTCCAGTTGTTGAACTTGGCCTCCACCTACAAGGTGGCCCAGGTATTCAACCTTACTCTGCCCTATCTGGCACTTTGTTGCCTTGATAGTGAGGCCTGCCTTTTGCAGAGCCTCAAGCACTTCCTTCAGGTGGACCAGGTGATCCTCCCAGGTGGAGCTGAAGACAGCAATATCATTCAGATATGCTGCGCAAAAGTCATCCAACCCAGTAAGGACTTGATTCACCAACCTTTGGAAGGCGGCAGGTGCATTTTTCAAACCAAAGGGCATCACCACAAATTGATAATGCCCACCTGGGGTAGAAAATGCAGTCTTGGCTTTAGACTCCTCAGCTAACCTGATTTGCCAGTAGCCAGCTGTCAAGTCAAATGTGCTCAAATACTTGGCAGAAGCCAACTTGTCAATGGGCTCAGCTGCCCTTGGAATAGGGTGTGCATCTGTCCTGGTGACAGCATTGAGTCCTCTGTAATCCACACAGAACCTCATCTCTCTCTTGCCATCTTTGGTGTGAGGTTTGGTGACCAGAACCACTGGGCTAGCCCAGGGGCTCTCTGAAGGCTCAATGACACCTAATTCCAGCATCTTTTGCACCTCAGTCTTTATACAGTCTCTCACGTGGTCAGGTTGCCTGTAAATCTTGCTTTTTACAGGAAGACTGTCACCAGTGTCCACCACATGGGTACACCAGTTAGTTCGACTGGGTGTCAAGGAGAACATATGTCTGTATGACTGCAAAACTTGTCTACAGTCATGTTGCTGATGTTCGGCGAGGTTGACACCTAAGGCCACACCATCAACTGAGCCATCCTCAGGGTTCTGAGTGAGCGGGTCTGGGAGAGGGTCACTCTCTTCCTCCTGTCCCTCATCTGTAGCCATGAGCAAGCCCATGTCTTCCCTGTTAACATATGCCTTCAGTTTGTTGACATAGAGCACCCTGTGGGGGCTCCTGGGAGTTCCTAGGTCCACCAAGTAGGTAACCTCTCCCTTCTTCTCAAGAATTGTATGGGGTCCAGACCATTTGTCTTGGAGTGCTGCTGGGGCCACTGGCTCCAACACCCATACCTTCTGTCCTGGCTGATACTAAATCAAGACAGCCTTTTTGTCATGCCAAGCTTTCTGTAATTCTTGGCTAGCCTCAAGGTTTTTGGATGCCTTTTCCATATACTCAGCCATCCTGCAGCGGAGACCAAGTACATAGTCCACTATGTCTTGTTTAGGCTTTTTGAGAGGTAACTCCCATCCTTCCTTCACCAGACATAGGGGTCCTCTTACAGGGTGCCCAAACAACAATTCAAAGGGGCTGAAGCCAAGCCCCTTTTGAGGGACCTCTCTGTAAGCAAACAAAAGACAGGGTAGAAGGATGTCCCATCTCCGCCTGAGCTTTTCTGGTAATCCTTTGATCATACCCTTTAGGGTCTTGTTAAACCTTTCAACAAGCCCATTACACTGTGGATAATAAGGAGTGGTGAACTTGTAGTTGACACCACATTCCTTCCACATAGCTGTCAAGTATCCTGACATGACGTTGGCACCTCTGTCAGATACTACCTCCTTAGAAAACCCCACTCTGGAGAAAACTCCAAGTAAGGCCCTGGCCACAACAGGGGCTGTTGTGGTCCTAAGTGGAATTACCTCTGGGTACCTGGTGGCATGGTCCACCACCACCAGTATGAACTCGTGCCCAGATGCTGTAGGGGGATCCATTGGCCCTACAATATCAATCCCCACTCTTTCAAAGGGAACCCCCACCACAGGTAGTAGTATCAGGGGGGCCTTTGAGGTGCTACCTGCTTTACCACTGGCTTGGCAGGTTACACAGGAGCGACAAAACTCCTTGGTGTCTTCCGACATGTGAGGCCAGTGAAAGTGAGGGACAAGCCTGTCCCAAATCTTATTCTGGCCTAGGTGTCCTGCTAAAGGAATATCATGGGCCAAGGTAAGTAGGAAGCCCCTAAATTGCAGAGGTTTAACTAACCTCCTGGTTGCACCAGGCTTGGGGTCTCTACCCTCTGAATGAAGGAGTCCATCATCCCAATATACTTTATGGGCACCTTGAACATTCCCAGCAGCCTCAGCAGCAGCCTGCTGTCTGTGGGGTTCAAGAGAAGGACAGGTTAACTGAGCCTGCCCCAAGTTTGCCCTAGAAGGTCCCCTTGTCCCCAGAAACTCAACCTGGCCAGGTTCAAGTTCTTCAGAGACAGTTCCTTCAGGGGTCTCAAGACCAGCTTCCTGTGAAGGCTGTTCCTCACTTGTAGGCAGTTGGGAAGACACAGCCTTTACCCTCCTGTTCTTCTTCTTGGAAGGTGCTTGGTCCATTGTTCCAGGATCCAAGACCTGAGGTTCAGAGAGGCACTTTTTGGCCTGTGACCTGGTCACAGCAAGGACATGTGATGATATCCCTAACATCTCTGCATGAGTCCTGTACTCAACTTCTGACCATAGAGAGCTCTCCAGGTCATTGCCCAACAAACATTCAACTGGGAGATCAGCACTAACCACAACTCTTTTTAAGCCAGTTACCCCATCCCCAGGAAAAGTTAACAATTGCCACACTATGGGTAGTGGTGACATTGCTGGCATTGGTCACCAGGTAATTATCACCTGGCATGTATTGTCCAGGGTCCACAAAGCTAGGTGTCACCATAGTGACACTGGCACATGTGTCCCTGTATGCTTGAGCCACTTTGTCATTAATCAAAGGCATCTGTCTGTATTTGCCCAGATTACTGGGACTGATGGTAGGGGTCAAATCTTTGTCCCCCTCACAAACCAGAACAGCCTGTGTAAGAGTTCTGACTAGGTCAGAATCTCCTTCAGTTCCCAAGGTGATACCCACTACCCCCTTGGTTTGTGGACCAACACTGCCAGCTGTACTAGTGGGTGCAGGTGCCTTAGGGGCTGCAGTGTTGGGGGCTCCACCCTTTTTACACTCACTTGTCCAGTGAGAGGTGTTTTTACAAGTACTACACCAGGGTTTTCTTTGACCTTCTTTCTTCTTCTTCTTGGAAGTTTGGGACCCACCCTCTGTATTAGTTTGGGGCCCTGTTGAAGACTTCTGGTCTTTAGCTTTCTGCTCCCCACCCTTCTGGTCTGTTTTCTTCTAGTCACCACCCTGATTCTGGTTCTGGTTATTTTGCTTAACTCTGGTTCTAACCCATTTATCTGCCCTCTTTCCCAATTCTTGGGGACAGGTCAAATCTGAGTCAACCAAATGTTGATGCAACTGCTGGTTCTGACAATTATTTAAAATTTGTTCTCTCATAAGGAAATTGTACAATCCTTCATAGTCTGTAACCTTGCTTCCCAGCAACCATCCCTCCAGAGCCTTAGTGGCACACTCAACAAATTCAGACCAGTCCTGAGTCTGTGTCTTCTGGGTGTCTCTGAACATTAACCTGTACTGTTCAGTGGTTTAGCCTAACCCATCAATCAGAGCACTCTTCAGGACCAGGTAGTTTCTAGAATCCCCATCACTAACTGTGAGGAGTCTGTCTCGGCCTCTACCTTCGAAGGAGAGCCACAAGATTGCTGCCCACTGCTCCTGAGGGATCTGCTGTACCTTGCAGGCTCTCTCAAGTGCAGTCATCCATTTGTGGATATCATCCCCAGCTTTGTAGGGGGGCACAATCTTACTCAGGTTTCTGTTATCAAAAGACCTGTCTTTATCCTTGTGGATAATGCTGCCACCAGTGGGTTTTATTACCCCACTCTCTCTAGGCTGTCTTGCTCTAGCAAGTTTCTCTTGGGCCAGGGCAACTTCTAATTCTTGTCTCTGGATCCTAAGCTCAGCCTCTCTCATTTTGGCCTCTTGTTCCCTTCTCTGAGGGCTTGTCATCTCCCTTCTGGAGTGACCATGAGAACCTCTAGAAGCCTGGGAGGTATTGGATTCACCTGAGTGATTCCTCCTCCTCCTACACTCCTGGTTAAGTCCACCTGGGTGCCTGGGCAAGGTCATCCTTGCTTCAGTCCCAAATACTCTTAAGTTAGCCTGGTTAAGCCTGCTGACTAGCACCTGACTATTTCTGCCATCATCAGAATCACTGCTCCCCCCTTCTGTCTCCTCTTCTTCCTCCTCCTCCTCATCTACCTGAGGAGCTCCAGTGACTTGGTCATCCTCATCTACCTGGACTATGGGGACAGGGGTATCAGTATTGTCATCTTCAGTGGGCGAGCCTCCATCAGCATTCCCTGTGGGGTCTGCTTTAGAGGTCTTTAGAGCCTCAGACTGGTCTAAGAGCTCTCTAAGGTGGTCTGTAGTAGGGGATGGCCCTGTCTTCAGACCTCTTAAGGAACAAAGCTGCCTTAGTTCCTTAAAGGAAAATATAGCAAATTTGGATGGTGCCTTTGAAGGGTCACTCTCAACAGAGACATTCCCAGTGGAACCCTCTGCTCCAGACATTGCTCTAGTGTGGGTGGATATGTTGCAATCTACCTACACTGGTGTTTACCTACTAAACCTATCTAGTAGTTGTAGTCAGGGTGTGCTACTCCCTATCCTCTACAACAACTAAGTTCAGTAGAACTTAAGTATACTAGTCTTGTTTTATATGTACCTAGCAGGTACCTGTATGATCTTTCAAATGATACTCTCAAAGATTGTAATGGTAAAACAAACAGCAAGCTCAGATCCCACCGCTGCCACCAATGTGAGAAGTTGGCCTGGTATATGATGCTCACTAGTTCTAGTGATCACCTTGTACCATGCCAAGCAACCCTTATGATGATAGGTTGTAAGTCAACCTTATAGACCAGTTATCCTAGTGGTAACGTGGACAGAGCAGTCTTAGGCTAAACTCTGAAAGGCATGTGAAGCAAGCTGTTTTACCATATACAACCCCCTTGAATACCAAATGAAAGGACACCACACAGATATATATTGAAAATATATATATTTTTATTAACTACAAATATCCCCTGAACTCTTTATGAGCACAGAAGCACAAGCGTTAAAACAAAACACAGTTTAAATACACAAAAGTTGCACAATATGGATGAGCCCTAGGGGCCACCTAAACCATATACTAAGAAAGTGGTATAAGAGATACCAATCGAAAAGGAAACAGGCCTAGGGCCTTGAGAACCGCTGGAGCTGATCAGGACTAGCAGTGACTAAGTCGGGAAAGGCCAGCGGGACTCGGGTGCAGTGTTTAAAGTGCACGCACTCACCAATGTAATGTGTATGGTGCGTAAAAGTTATAAAGTTAGTTAGTTAGGAACCTTCCAAGTAACCTAGAAAGCTGAAACTTAAGACACAGACACTAGAGGTGTGTACCAGTGTGGGAACACCGGCATTGCTGAGTTACCTCACCCACAGGACGCGGGTGCATAGGGTCGAAGTAGTGTCGGGTTTCGTCAACCTGGTCGATGGTGCTTGGAGCTGAAGATGCTGCAGGCGGCTCGATGTGAAGAGTTCCGGTGGATCCAAGGGTGGATCTCAAGTTGTGAAGACCTGAAAGCAGAGGGGACAATGTTCAAAGTCACTAGCCAGTGACTACCTTGGAACCAGATTGGAACCAGGCGATGTCGGGTGCAAACAGGCGTTGAGGTGTAGCTTCTCTCTGCAGCCACGTGGACACGAAGAGGTCGAGGATGTCCAGGAGTAGATCACTAGCTGTCCCACGCGGGCTTCTCACTGTTGGCGGTGTCAGCATCTTGATTGGAGCAAACAGGCCTTGGCTAATGCAAGCCATGCTGGAATCAAAAAAGGCTTATCACTCGGACCAGCAAGGTTAGAGTGGGTGCTCCCTTTTAGAGCAGCGAGGGCAATTCTGGAGCAACCAGACCGCAGTGTAGTTTGTAGGTTTTGTCACCAAGATGGCCGCTGACCATGTGACAAGTGGCCGGGATGGCGCGTCAAGTGGCACAATGCAAAAGGGCCCCACGCGGTGTGTTACCGCTACAACGCATCTTTTACAACGTAATGCTGTTACAACGCAGCTATTACATCGCAAATACCATTACAATGCATGCCATTACAACGCATGGCATTACATAGCAGATGCTATTACAACGCATACCATTACATCGTAAGTATTGGTAAGTATTTAATTTTTTTTTTATTTTATTTAATATTTTATAATCGATTTAATTATTATTAATTATTAAAAAATATTTATTTCGTTTTTAAATATTATAAATTAAATATATTAATTTAAGTATTTTTTAAAATAAGTATGAGTATAGGAGTATATGTTTTGGGGTACTGATGTATATGTTTTGGGGTGTTTGGGTATTTTTAGGTTTTAGGGCAGTGTTTGGGTTTTGGGGTACAGGGGTGTTTTTAGGTTTTAGGGCAGTGTTTGGGTTTTGGGGTACAGGGGTGTTTTTAGGTTTTAGGGCAGTGTTTGGGTTTTGGGGTACAGGGGTGTTTTTAGGTTTTAGGGCAGTGTTTGGGTTTTGGGGTACAGGGGTGTTTTTAGGTTTTAGGGCAGTGTTTGGGTTTTGGGGTACAGGGGTGTTTTTAGGTTTTAGGGCAGGGTTTGGGTTTTGGGGTACAGGGGTGTTTTTAGGTTTTAGGGCAGTGTTTGGGTTTTGGGGTACAGGGGTGTTTTTAGGTTTTAGGGCAGTGTTTGGGTTTTGGGGTACAGGGGTGTTTTTAGGTTTTAGGGCAGGGTTTGGGTTTTGGGGTACAGGGGTGTTTTTAGGTTTTAGGGCAGAGTTTGGGTTTTGGGGTACAGGGGTGTTTTTAGGTTTTAGGGCAGGGTTTGGGTTTTGGGGTACAGGGGTGTTTTTAGGTTTTAGGGCAGGGTTTGGGTTTTGGGGTACAGGGGTGTTTTTAGGTTTTAGGGCAGGGTTTGGGTTTTGGGGTACAGGGGTGTTTTTAGGTTTTAGGGCAGGGTTTGGGTTTTGGGGTACAGGGGTGTTTTTAGGTTTTAGGGCAGGGTTTGCGTTTTGGGGTACAGGGGTGTTTTTAGGTTTTAGGGTAGGGTTTGGGTTTTGGGGTACAGGGGTGTTTTTAGGTTTTAGGGCAGGGTTTGGGTTTTGGGGTACAGGGGTGTTTTTAGGTTTTAGGGCAGGGTTTGGGTTTTGGGGTACAGGGGTATTACGACTTTATATAAATTAAATTAATTAAATTAATTTTATTTAATTTAATTACATTAATAATTATATTTACAATTATTAATTTTATTTTATTAATAAACGATTTTAATTAAATTATATTATTTAAAAATGTTTAATTAATTAAATTCTTTTAATTTTATTAAATATAATTATATTATGTATTATTTATAACTTAATTAAATTATAATTATATTTATTGTAATTAATTACATTATATTATTTTCTATTTATAAATTTTTTATATTTCATTAATTATATTATTTTAAATATATTAAATTAATATCAATTTTAATATTAATTAAATTACTATAATTAAATTAATTACTGTTTTTAAAATGTTATATTAATTTTTTTTATTTTAAATTAATTTAATTAACTTTATTACATTTTTTTTTAAAAAGATATACTTACCTATACTTACGATGTAATGCCATGCGTTGTAAAAGTATCTGCTATGTAATGCCATGCGTTGTAATGGCATGCATTGTAATGGTATTTGCGATGTAAAAATCGCGTTGTAACGGAACGCGTTGTAATACATCGCGTTGTACTGACACCAATCCGCCCCACGCAGATCATGGAGATGCTGGGGGGCTGATCTTTGGTGCAAAGGCTGCTCCGTGGTGGGGCTTCTCAGTCCCCAAAGCACAACATCAGGGTGCCTCGGATGCTGCGCAGTCAGCTTTTCAGGGGTCTTCCAAGAGGTCCGGTCCCACGTCTCTGGGTGCCTCCACGGGTCCCTTCTTTGCAGGGACTGTGGATCGGGTTGTGAGAAGTCTGGGAGTTTGGGTCTTGTCAGGCTCTGGGCTCGGGCTCCGGCGGGAGGCGGCAGCAAAGCAGACATCGAGTTGCTGGATGGTGCCTGTGTTCACAGGGTAGCCACTCCTAGGCCACAAGGGAGATGCTCTTCAGTCTTCTGTGCAGCAGAATGTCGAAGTCCAGTTGTCTTCTTAGTTTAAAGTTGATTTCAGGATGATCTGAGGTGCTATGGCACTGCTCCCACTCTTATTCCCAATCTGAGGGGTGGATCACCTGCTAGGTCCCTCCTCTGGGTGGGACCAGGAAGAGGGGCGGTTACACCCCCTTTCCTTTGTCCAGCTCCTCGCCAGGCCTGGGTCTGGAATGTCCCAGGACCGTTTTGGACTGGCTTATGCACGGGGACACCTTGTGTGTCCCGGGCATGTCTGATTCTATTCAGCCCTGTCCTACCCAATACAGAAAATCCTGTCTGGGGTGGTGCTCGCACCTCCCAAGGCAGGAAACCCTTTGTCCGAGCCTCCATCGCTGGAAGGACTCCAGCAGCAGGAGGTCAGACTTGTGTCTGTGGTAGCAGCATCTATTTTGTGATGCTGAGGCTCTGGTTAACTTTAACCGGGGTTAAGGCTATGTACATGTCGTGTCCCTCTAGAAGGGTGGAATGCTATCCCCGTCAACAGAACTATCGAGGGGATAGTATTCCAAATCGCATGACACCTTACTCGACATGTTTTGATAAAGCCAAACCAAAGTTAGCATATAACCGCGAGGATTATAATGCACTTAAGAGTATATGGTATGGCAATATCCCGGAACAGCTAAGGGAGTTGTTCCCGACAGCTGCAGACACGCTCAGCTCATGCTAGAGCACCATCTCACATATTTCCAAGCACTCTGCCTCCAGGATTGATGAGGCCTTCCATAGGAGTGACTGATAGGAACATATGTGTCCAGTTTAGGTTAGATATAGGGATACTACACCTAAGCAAGAGGTGATTACACCAACTTGCCCCAGCTGAGTGATCAGCCAGTTGTGTCAAATATGGAGGCCAGGCCAGGGGTGGCACAATACATGCTGCAGCCCCTGGTAGGCCTTGGAAACACCTATGCCCTGGGTACCTAGGGTACACTGTTACAGGGGCCAATAAGGTGAACCAGTTCCAATTCGTAATGCACCTAGAGTGAATTGGCAGTAATTTAGAGAGAGAACAGCAGGCTGTGGGTCTGATTAGCAGGCCCACAGCCACGTTAAGTCATAAACCAGTGAAGCCAAAAGCAAAAATTTGGGGTGACCATAGGATAGCAGACCCTACTCTCCTACAACCTCGCTGCGATGTGACTTCTATTCTACCACCCGCTATTCTGCCCCCAGGGATCCCAAACAAAACATATAACAGGTACGCACAATATGGGGAGGGCGATAGGCCAGGTAAGTTATTAGCCCAGATGCTCCGACCTCCACACCATGCAGCATATACTACAGAAATTGTAGACTCAAGGGGTGCGATTTACCATTCTACCCCGGATATTTGTGACACATTTTTGTCTTATTATAAAACCCTATACTCCTCCACGCTATCGGGAGACAAGAGTTATCCCGGGCCTTATTTAAACGAAATCGCCATGGTGTATCTCGAGAAGTATATACAGGAACTCCTGGCTGCTCCCATCACTCAGGACAGCATAGTCGAAGCCATTGATGCTTTGAGAGGCTCCTCGTCGTCGGGTCTCGATGGCTTCTCAGATGATTTTTATAAAGCATATAAGGAAGAACTGGTCCCTAAGCTGATGGAGGTATATGCAGAGGCCTTGGACTCTGGCATGTTACCGCCTACTCTCCGCGAGGCTGTGATTGTTCTTCTCCCAAAACCTGGTAAGGACCCCACTTCTTGTACCTCGTATAGACCCCTCTCCCTACTGAATCTCGATTATAAAATCCTTGCCAAGGTCCTGGCCATCCGACTTTCGCTGTTGATGGAATCCATTATTTCACCAGCTCAGTCCGGATTTGTCCCGCACCGCACCGCTCCACTTCCCTGAACTTGAGGACATTGTTTGCTATATTAAATAGAATAGATCCCTCCATTCCAGCCGTGGCTGTGCTCCTGGATGCTGAAAAAGCATTTGACTCCCTGGAGTGGCCTTTCTTTTTGTCCGTTATGTGACGTATGGGTATGCCTGAGGTTTTTGTGTCCACAGTGGCCTTGTTGTACACGGCTCCTAGGGCCCGGCTGCGCTTAAATTGTACTATCTCAGAGTAATTTTCACTGTTGCGCGGCACGCGCCAAGGGTGTCTCCTTTCTCCATTGCTATTTATCCTTGCAATAGACCCTTTCGCTCGTCACTTCCAGGAGAGGCATCTGCACCGCGGTCTCCAGTTTCGCACGGGCCCGCTGTTTAAGTCACTATACGCAGATGACACTATTTTATATGTTAGAATACCTCAGGTTAACTTGGAACCCTTGGTGCTTGAAATAATCAGCTTTGGGGAATATACCGGCCTATGTATCAATTGGCACAAGTCCGTCATCTTTCCGCTCACCCCCACCACCGTGCGGTGGACTTGCGCCTTTCCTTTGGAATGGAATGCTGAGTCGGTCAAATATTTAGGTGTGCATGTCCTCCTAGACACAATCTCCATAATCAGATTGAATTATGGTCAGGCTTTGGATTTTCTGGAAGACCATCTTAAGCGTTGGATTCGCCTCCCTCTATCGATGACTGGTAGGATAGCCATAATAAAAATGGTGGTTCTCCCTCGTTTTTTGTATCTTTTTATCAATATCCCCATTCCACTCACCAAGATTTCTTTCCCAATTACGATCCTTATTGCTACGTTTAGTTTGGGGAGACAAGACTCCACGCCTGTCCTGGCGTGTCTTAACAATCCCGTATGAAAGGGGCGGTTTCGGAGTCCCTGACTTTTATCTCTATTTATTAGTGGCGCAATGCTCCTATGCTCACTCCTGGTTTCATCCGGACGCCCGGATTCTATATTTGAAGCCTGAAGCTGACTTGGTGCACCCTGCGCCCCTTCCCAGTGTTCTCCCCAGGGGTATTCCTCGTGATCCGCATGATATTCAGACTGTCTCGTCCACTTGTTGGGCCTGGGATAGAACACGCAGATTGCTCTGTCTCGACCAATTGAACTCTCCCGCCCTCCCTTTGCTCAATGCTCATTGGCTTCCCATAACCCGGGAATCAGTGGTCCAGCAAACGTTGTCCAAATATCAAATCCATACAATAGGCAACCTCTTCCCCGAGGGGCATGCCTTTTCAATATCTGAAGACCATCGTTTTGCTGACTGATCATTCATGGATTCTTTTGTATTGACTAGAGTGCGGTCTATGTTGCGTGCGGCGTTCCCCGCATTCCTGGTTCCCCCTGTTGAAACGACACCGCTTTATTATACAAAGCCAGACAGGAGCGCATATGGTTTCTAAGCTGTATAAACAATGTGTGGCCTTGCTCCCCTCCCTGGACTCTAAGGTACGCGCCGCATGGGAGAGTGATTTGGGTAGGCCAATAGCGGATGACCATGGCACTATGTTGTAGAGCCACGAGGGATGTGTCCATCAACAGTAGACAAAAACTCATTCACTTCAAGTTTCTGAGACGGCTTTATCACACCCCCGACCTTTCACACAAGATTGATCCCTGCAGGCCTCATTGTTGTCCCAAGTGTAGAGCTCCCCAGGCCGACTTTGCGCACCTGTCATGGAGCTGCCCTCTTCTCTGTGACTACTGGGTTAAGGTACATCGCATCTTCGGCGATATACTGGGTATTGAATTAATCCCTACCCCCGAAATAGCTCTACTGGGCTATGTTGCCAACTTCCAAAGTTCAGTCCGTAAGCTCGCTGCCCTTGATTTTTTGTTAGCAAAACATGAAGTCGCATTGCTCTGGTGTGCTAAACGTACTCCGAGTGCACAATCTTGGCTCCGGAGCATGGCGTTCTGTAATGTTAACTCTGTAGAATATTCCACACATGTCCCTCAGACCTCCCGCCCAGTTGACATCTGGGGCCCATTCCGTTCGTATATAGCCAAGATAACGGAGGAACACCAATCCCAATCTATGAGCTCCATTGTTCCTAAAGGGGTAGGATGAGCATTGGTATGGATTTTTCTCACTGCTGTCAATTCTGTTTTTGGTATTCATTGCAATTGATGTGTTAACTGTACTTGCAACCAAGGAGTGGAAACAAAACAAAAACACAAAAAAAGGTAAAAAGGAGTGAAATATAAGCTTTTTTTTCAATCGAATTTTTTTAAAATTCTCGAATGATATACTGGGGCACAGGACCCGCAGCACTAAGTGTGTGTTTTTCCTTTTCGCTGTCAACGTTCTGTATTGTTTTGCAATGTTATCTTTACAGTGTCATACCTGTTTTATAACCTTATTCGATTGTACTCAATGCCCGTACGCACATTACGTTAATGGTTGGATGCCGAGATGCTCTTCTGCGTTTGGATGTGAATGTCCACCTATTATGATTTGCTGTCTTATGCTCTATCATTGTAACAATCACATTGATCTCATTCCTTTATGCTTATTGAAAATGATAAAAAACAATTACAAAAAAAAACTAATTAGCTACCTAACTTTAACTAATCCCTAACCGTAGCTCTGCTACCAGAAAATTATACTGATAGAGCGTGCAGGCACCCGGCTAGGATAATTTTACTAAATATTCACCTGGGCCCATAATATTTTTCCCATTAACATTATTTTATGTAACTTACGCTCTACTATCAGTATAACTTGAGATTCTCTATACTACTGATTCCTATAACTATAACCTAACAGTGTAGATATTAGGAACCTAATCACCTAGGATCAGGGAGTTGAGTATTAAGCTAGGTATTCAAGAACACTTATAACATTTATTGAAAAATGAAATAACCACAGACTCTGGGTAGGTTCAAAACTTTATCTAATCATCATTATCATATGTCATAAGCAGAACATTGAATGTGATAAGGCTATCAATAACTAAAATCAAAAATAATATATAGCTATGAATCAGACAGAGTATACTAAGCATTTAAGACTTTAAACTGAAGGATAGGTAAGAACAAGGAACATGCTAATCTCAGATACCAGGCTTATATAGCATTGATTAAAGGAGGGTAAAGAAAGGGAACAAGCTAATTTAAGAGTCTTTAGACGGTTAAAGAAACTTATTGCAATTCGACTAAAGGGTAGGTAAGATGGGAACTTACTATTAAATTCAGTATATCTCCTAGAGGGAGGGAAAGATAAGGAACATATACTAAAAATAGAAATGATTTAGCATTAACTAAAGGTAGGTCAAAAGTGGAACATGCTAATAGATGAGAAATGCATGGAAATCTTATTTATTAAGGAACCGGCGGGAAAATTGCAAGAATTAGAAATGCAAATATAGATAAGCAATCACCCACACAGACTTTATATTTACCTGGGATAGACTGAAGACCAACCCTGGCCACGGGTCAGTTTGGAAAGATGGGAAAGGAACCCTCAAGGACTTAAGTGCCAGTAGGCGAGCAGGTACGGCTCATGGACAGTCAGGACAGGATAACCCCAGAATTTATTTATTTATTTATACTTTATTTCGGCCAATTTGGCCATAAAAGTCACATACATACATAAAAAATCAAGCATTAAACATAAAAATATTTAAGAAAGTGGTGCACGGAGAGAGAATAGCTTTTACAATTCATTTTTTAGAAACAATCACGCAATATATTTCATTTCAAGATTTTTTTTTTTTTAAATTATGTAAAAAAATATTAAAAAATGTAAGGGATATGTAAACATATACACTTTTCCAACTCAGAGACAATGTCCTTGTTTTTTACGGATTATGTAAGCAGAATATAGAAATTTACTTATACTAAATACAATATACTGGGTTGAATTACTTTTCATGATCCTAAAGGCTATTGAGCAGGACCTAGTTCCCAGAAGGTTACACATTGGTTTCAGCCATTTCTTTCTAGGATTCATATATGCGCTACAAACAAAAAACATGTGAACCTCATTCTCAGAACAGTCATTGGAGCACATAGGGCAACACCCAGTTTTAACATTCGAAGCTCCCAGTCTTTTTTGTGCCCATCTTTCGGTATTGTAATTCAGCATAAGTATCCCATATCTGAACTTTAGGTAAAGGGTTTTTGCAATGGGTGGCTCAATCTCGTCCAGGAATGATTCAAAACGGAACTCATCCTTAAATGATAAGAAAGCCTGGACTGCGGAACCAACACTAATTCCATCCACTAATGTTCCACTCATGTGGGTCCAGAAGGCTCGCTTAACTACTAGTTTGGAAAAGGTAGGCATTTTGTCTGGAGTCTCCCACATTGAATATAGGCCCAAGAGTGTAAGCCATTTTTTAATATGCACTAGCCAATGGATGGAGTTAAAAGAATCAAGAGTCATCAATTCTTGCAGGCCATTTCTATAATCTATCAACTCAGGAGTAGTCCAAAGTCTAACCCAGAATAGTAATGGCCTTAAGATAACTAGATGGTCTGTTCTCCTAAAGTTTAGGTCAAGTTGGAGAGGTAAAAGGGGTGTACTATTAGGAACCCTTACAGAAGCCCGCATGAATTTATTGTCCAAAATTTGAAAGCTATTCTTTGCCCACGGGCCCCATATCTCTGCTCCATATAGCACAGCAGATTGTATTTTGAATTTAAAAAGTTCTAAAACCGGGGTTACACTTTTGCTTGTGCTAGAATTCATTTTACATAAAATTGGTTTGACATTTTGGGCATATGTTATCTTACTTTTCTCGATTTGGGGTTTCCAGCTTTGCTTGGAATCAAGTACAACACCCAAATAGGAAAAGTTATCCACAGTATCTAGTTTTTGGCTGTTCAAGGTCAGAAGCCCTCTGTCTGGCATACTGGGATTTAATGACATGCATTTTGTTTTATTAGCATTAATTTCCAAGCCCTTTGTCTGGCAGTAGCAGCTGAAGGAATTAAGGAGTGCCTGGAGGCCCTTTTTTGTTTGGGATATAAGTATAGTATAGTCTGCAAAGAGCAGCGCAGGCACCCTTACACCATTGAGCTGCGGCGAATCATTAACATAAGCATTTAAATAATCAGGGACATCATTAATAAACAGAGAGAACAGGGTAGGGGCCAGGACACATCCCTGGCGAACCCCACGTTCAATAGGAATGTTACGTGTCAACTCGCCATTTGGGCCCCACCTGATGTTTGCGAAGTTATCAGCATGCAGCTCAACTATTTGGGCTAGGAGGCATCCCGGTAAACCTATTTCTTGTAACGTTTTCCAGAGAAGACTGCGTGGGACTAAATCGAATGCAGCCCTCAGGTCAACGAAGGCTACATACAGGTGACCTTTTTTCAGCTGCACATATTTCCAAATCAAACAGCAAAATCGAAAAATGTGGTCTGTTGTGCTGGTCTTACTCCTGAAACCAGCTTGGAATTTGGAAATTATATTCGAGACTTCAAGCCAGTCGTTGATCCTGAATAGCAGGTGTTTAGCATATAATTTTTGGAGTGTGTCCATCAGACTAATTGGTCTGTAATTAGAGGGTATCAGTCTATCCCCCTTTTTAAATATTAGCACAACCTCCGCTGCCCGCCAACTGTCTGGAAAATTGCAATTTAAGGATAAGACATTGAACAGACGGTTCACGTAGGGGGCCCAGACGTCAACTTCGTGTTTGTAGAGATCCCCCGGTATTTTATCCGGACCAGGTGCTTTAGAGTTTTTAAGTTCGTTGATTGCCCTTACTGTCTCTTCCAATGTGAAGTTGAGGGGTTCAATAGGGGGGGGGGACCTTAAGCTCCATTGGCTGTCACTATCGTATTGTTTGTAGAGGTTTGTAAAGTGAGTTACCCAGGTCATCTCATCCAGGAATACATCTTTCACAGCTCTCCCAGCATGCCCCCCATTAGCCACTAGCCTCCAGAAGC
Source organism: Lissotriton vulgaris (assembly GCF_964263255.1). Taxonomy (NCBI): domain Eukaryota; kingdom Metazoa; phylum Chordata; class Amphibia; order Caudata; family Salamandridae; genus Lissotriton; species Lissotriton vulgaris. The sequence goes on along the minus strand of NC_141691.1, from coordinate 1,409,060,689 downwards.
CAACATTATCATTGATTTTTGCAGCGGCTAGCATTTCAGCCCAGATTGATTCCTCCCAAAGTTTTTTGGATGTTTTTAATGTACGTTTGTATTCCACCCTTGCAAGTTTTACTTCTTCTTTTGTCTTATTTTTAATGGCAAGCAATAAGTTTGTTTTAGCAATTCTACACGAGTGGTCGTACCATAACTTCCCGTGGTTGGCCACTCTTGAGTTTTGCTGCTTCTTTCTCGGCATTTTTGATAGATACGTTTTTAGTTCGGAAAAGAAGACTTTGTGTAGATCGACAAAATGTTCAAAGTGTTCTGGTAAGAAGGCGTAGTCAGCTGTATGTGCAAACGTTTGTTCAAAAAGAGAATACACCAGCGCTAAGGCATTACCATCCGCCAAAACACGTGGCCATCTTACAGCACGTCTGTTGTTGTTTATGTGGACGTCCTCACATATGCTGACATGGGTGGATTCAGTTGTTGTTAAGATGGTGTCACTAACCATGTTCATGTTGATGTAAAGTTCCAAAGGATAGTGATCACTTTCCCCCCTGCTTACTACTTTCAAATCAATCAAAAAGTGCCAGATGCTGAGAGAAACAAGTACAAAGTCTAAATTGCTTTTAGCTTTAGAGAAGGTTGGTTGTTTTTGCAGGTCCGATGGGAGACGGCCATTGCCTGCTCTGAGGCCGTAGTCTGCAGTAAGTCTTAATAGTTGGCTGGCCAATGTAGAATATTTAACAGATTTGGTGGTTTCAAGCTGGGGGATATTGTACGCTTTGTCCTCGTCTTCAAACACATCAGAGATGCCCAGGACAGGTTCGAAGTTACAATTTAAGTCTCCTCCCAAGATGACCGGGGTATCTCCAACTACATTTTTCAATAGGAGATCCAGGGCTTAAAGTGTTGGTGACACCTTGGAGTGACTGATCGGTCTGTTATAAACATTAACGATGTAACATTCGTTTCCACAGGGTGGAGTGACCCTTAGGGCCAAAATATCCGGAGAGCCTGTATCAACAAATTCAACCTGCATGACCAGGGTGATTTTTAGCCAAATTAGTAGACCCCCTGATGGTCTTCCTCTATCAGACTGGACTGCCTTGATACCATAAGTTTTATATCCTACCCGGTGAGGAACTTCTATAGCCCAAGTTTCTTGTAGTAGACAAATGTCACAAGTGTCAATATAGTTTGCCCACTCAGGATCTTTTAGGTTCTTGCAGACACCTGCGATGTTCCATGATAGAATGAGTAAGCAAGGAGCAATGCTCTGAGTGTCAGGGGAAGGATTGGCTACACACTGTTTAGGTAGGCTGCCTACCTGCAGATTTGATATATCTTTCTCTGCAACCCTGGCTTTTTCTCTAACTGCAGTAATTAATCTCCCATCCCGACCACCCTCAGCTGTACTATAGCGTACATTTCCATCTTTATAAGGTAATTCCATTTTCTGGGGATCTGAGATGGTCCTATGCAACATATCCTTATTAGTCTTGTCATCATCGTGCAATTGTAGGACATTTTTAGGTTTGGAATTGCCTTTACCCATTCTACAGAAGGTGTCATATAATTCATAGATACAGTCAGGCATAGTGCCAAGTCAATCCACAGCATCTAGGCAACTAAATCTATTGAAGGTGGGAATGCCAGACCACATATTATAATCACCATGTCTAGCCAAGTTTGGAGCACTGCCATAGTACTGGTTGACAGGGTTCCACTTGGGGCCATGATGAATAGGTCTAGGTGGAGGGTAGAAAAATGAAAGGGGTCTGGCTTCGATAGGGGGATTCGCACCGTACGATTTCCAATTGCAGATTTGTTCAGCACTCTGGGGTTCTTCAAAGGATATGACAATACAGTCACCCGTGATTGTTTTGGCCGTTGGCCCTACCCATGGTACCCTCCTAACCATAAGGATCTTACTTTTCGTCTGGTTAGGAATGGGTTTATATTTATTTAGCCAAAAAATCACTTTATTTTTTAGCGATTGAAAATTTTCTTCATATTGACTATCCAATTCTGGCACCCCTGTGAGAACAGCTACAAATGGACTAGCGTCTGGTGGCAGATCTATGTACCCTCCTCTAAAATTATTGTACGTGTGGCTAAACTGATGGTTCGACTTATAGGTGGTATTTGAAAAGGATTTGTCAGGCAAGGATTGGATGCATGCAGAAGTAGTGTAAGGGTAAACAGGGGGATTGGATTGAGGTTTGTTTGAGGCTAATGCACTCTGATTAGAAGAGTGGGAAGAGGAAGGAATTGGCAGTTGGGAAGTGTTACTGTGAACCTGATTTTTCTGCAAGGATTTACTAGTAGTATTTACAGCTGTGGACGTTGAGGGGGTTGGATTCGATTTGTTTTTAGTGCTAGTTGATTGGTTAGCATTTGTATTACTTGCTATCCCCACCTTTTTTTGCTGGACATCCAATAGATTAGTATGTGAATTTGTTGTTGTAACCGGGACGGGGACTGGAGCTTGCTGGGTGACTCTAGGCACTTCAGTACCGTTGAGGCTTAAGCTTGAGAGGGTGATGACACTTTTCTCAACTTCGAGAAGCTGGTTCTCAATACCAGTTAGCCTAACTTCTAGTAGTTTGAGTAGTTTCTTAAGCGTCTCCCACACTAATTTTAAAAATTCTTCCCTTCCACCATCTTGATCTGCCATATCACAAGAGACTCTTTGCTCCCCACTAACTAAATGATCAGACATAGCAATAGAGATTTGTTCATCTATGCTGTTATTAGTATTTTCTGCAGTTACTGGCGCTACATCGTGTACAGAGTTCTCAGATGTTACAGTAGGCATATTTGGTGTTCCCCCCTTGATGTTATGGCTAAGTGCTACTTTTGCTTTTTTCCTGGCGAAAGCGGTTAGATGTTTGCGCTTTCTTTTGTGCTTTGATGGTACCTTGGCGGGTGACTTATTTTTGTTAGACTCTGTCTCAACTGGTAGCCGACAGGTAGATGATGGGCTTATAATAGGTACAATCTCTACTGGTGACTTACAGGGCGCCCCATTTGGAAAGTCCTCAACACTCTCCTTTGAAAGAGTCAACTGTAATGGACTTTCTGACTCGGCCCTAGCTGAGAGCCCAGGGGGTTCATGATTGATAGGAGGAATTGTCTCCTCTACTATCGAATGCACCTCGGCCAGGGCTATAATTGGTTTTGGGACAGAAATGCGTTCAGGGGTTTTGGAGGTAGCAATGCTGCCTAGAGAGGATTTTTTCCTAAGTGCAAGTTCAGTTGAAAGCCTCCTAGCACATTCAAGTTCAATTGATACTTTGTGCTGAAGCTTAGTTATTTCATTATCAATAGAGAGGCTGGTCCTGGTGATAAAATCGTCTAGGGTGCCTGTAGCTTTTTTGGAGGTCTTGGTTGCCTTGCTCCTGGTTTCGCGTGAGGACATTGTGGGAAAGGATATTACAATAGATATATAAAAAATGCAAGAATGCTAGCTGCAGAGACTCAAAAAAATAAAACCAAGAGAAATGGCCCGGTCCGGTCTTAAAACGGTCTCTAACGGCCTAAAACGGCCCTGTCTTTGCCCAGTCTTAGCCCGGGCTGCGTCCCGCGCTGCGGGAGTGAGATGTTGTTTTGAAGCCTCAGGAGGGCGGGGGGCGGGCCAGCAGGGAGAGCGGACCGGAAGCTCTCCGTCGGTCTAGCAGGGACTTCTGGGAATTGAAGTCCCCGCACGCTCGCAGCCCCGCTGCAGCCACACGCCCGGTTCCGCTTCCTCCTTACCGCTTCAGTGCTCCTCACAACGGCAGGTGTGTTTCCCTCCTCGATGCAGGCGATGGGGCACCCGCGAAGCGGGTGCACCGAGAGGTGAAGGTGCGCCTGGTTGAAGACGGGTGAGCCGCTATGACACGCTGACAATGCGTTCCTCCGTTCGCTGTGCAACAATATAGGTAAAGTGTCCCCAGAATTTAGATCAGGACCGGGTTCACCAAAGGGTACAACCAACACCCACAGATTCGGTTGCAACGCCTGCACTACTCCCTCTCTGCAAGGAATCTGCCAATAACCCCGATTGGGTTCTCGAACCTCCCAGCAAAGTTCTTCGCCAGCACTTTCAATTACCTAAACCCCGGAATAGGTTTCTCGAACCTCCCAACAGAGTGCTCCACAGCTCTCTGTATCAGTCACCTATAGAGTGCGTTGGGTCAGTGACAGGTCAGCTATTCGGGACAAGTCAGACAATTTCTCTAGCTAAACCTACGCTAGGTATACTGTTTTTCGGGTCAGTGGACCACCCCCCAATGTTGCAAGTGTAAGGATCCCCAATTTTGATTGGACAAAGGAGGAGGTTAAGTCATCACACCACCTAAATTGTATTCAGTCTCTGTACCCACCCCTTAAATTCCATCTTCCCATGACATATGCTTTTGACTAACAATGGTGAATACAATATTCGTATACATTTGTTGCATTTGTAGTACAGTTCAGCTTTGTTTAGCTAGGTCGCAGGTCGGCTCCCAGGAGCATCTTGGCTGTGACTGCCAGCTGGCTGGGTTCCATTGATGCAGAGTTCGTTTCCCTCTACAATTGAGACATGCACAGTAGAGACTTCCAAAATGGGGTAGTAAGCACCTCCCAGGGCCAAAAGGATACGATACATGAAAAGCAAAAGAAAACAATTTAGAAAACAGAAATAAATGATTACACTGTATACCATTAATCACTGTAGTGCACCCATTTACTTCATAATAACTATAGCATTATTGGTTATGCAGAACAACCAGCTTTGCGAAAGCGGCAATGCAAGCTCAAAGCATGTGAGAACACAGAACGGCCATGTTAGCTGTATTGTGCATGAGCAAACACTTTCCCGCTAGAACTACGAGTACGTCACGTCACATGGGTATGACCGACGCATACGCAGTCTAAATTCCTGTGTAGCAGCGACCATTTTGTAATGCAAGCGTATTAGGGATTAATAAACACATAGGCAATCGTCTCTTGGACACCCCGTATAATGAAAAAATTTGCAAAATTAGTAAGACGAACATATTGATTACTTTATTAACATTATTCGAGGTTTATTATACAAGCAAGTCGCTTAACGTGTGAATCCTTGCTCCATCACCCCGATAAACACTGAAAGCCTTTAGTGTGATTTTTTTGTAGCTAATAAACAGGCAGCATTTCCCTTCATCTAGCCTGGAGATCAGAGCTGTTAGGACTGCTGCACTTCACAGGTTGGCACAGGCACACCATTGAGTTATGGTGGAGGGAAAAAGGAGAGGCTTGTGCCGTAATCCATTCACTACATTCAAACAGTAATCAGCAGATGTACAATAAGTGGTACATCCCCAGAGGTTTGTCAGTTATTGTGCACTGTGACATCATCACAATGGATGCACCGTATTTACAACGTGGTATATTATGGAGCAAAAACGACACAGATATGTGATGTATTTGTGCTGTGAAGGTGGTGCATTGCTTGACTTGCGTTCCAAGCGCAACGTAGCTCCAGCAATGTTGTTGGGGCCCTATGCTCATAATGCTGTGTCAGTCCTTACACCTGCTTCAAGCAGGTTGCGGGTTTTGATGCAGGATAAGCCCAAAAGTGTCTATAAAAGTGTTTATGAGGTAACGGGTGCTTAGGGTATGGGCTGTTTCAAACCTCTTTTGACTATGCATGCACTGTTCTTTGTACCGGCAAATTTGTGTTTTATTCCTTCAATTCCCTAGTCTCTCTCCTTACACGTCCAGCAAACACTCTTTCACCTAGACACTCTCCTTGCAGAATTGTAATCATTCACGGCCTCATTTATGAGACTTCTTGCGCCATTGGAACTTCACTTTTTGTAATGTTCCGTGGCACAGTTGTCAGCATGATATTTATCAGGCAGCACTAAGGCACTTTTTTTGGTGTACTGTTGCCTGATAAATATCAGCCCCTTTAATGCAGTGTTCTGCGTTAAAGGGGTGTGCAATGGGTGTTGCTGAGGGTGTTCCAGAAACACCCACGGCCTTTTTACACTGCCACACATTTATGAGAATTTGAAAATCTGAGGCACTGCCAAAAACGTATGCCTCCCCAGGGGAGGCGTAAGGAAGGTGCAACGGGGAAAAATAGTTTTATTTCTCTTAAAATTTTTGTTTTCTATGTGTGCTGCTTTCTGCAGCACACGTAGAAAAAGGAAACGTCTCTTGTGATTATTTTTTTACAGAAAGGTTTCCCTACCTGTACAAATGTAATCATCCTTGCAACGCAGGCAGCCTTGTACCATTGTACAAAGTTTCCTGCGTTGGTGCAGGCAGACCATTGTGCGCTGGCGCAAGGGAAAAGAATAGGAATGTGCTGTATCTTATAGATATGGCGCATTCCCGCCATTTTTTTTGCCATAGGGAAGCATAGTAGGAAGGCCTGTTGCACTTTTCTACAGCAAAATCTCATAAATGAGGCCTATGTCAGTAGTCATGTATTCATGGTACAAGGTGGGCCTTAGGGCGTAGAGTGTTTCAAACTCCTACAGACTATGCATACACTGTTCTATGTACCTGCATATTTGTTTTATTTATGTTGAATTTTGCAGTTTCTACCTTTTAACTTCCACCAAACACTCTGTTACTCTTGGTATAGTTTTCTTGTGACTCATTGATCAGTGTGTAGTAAGGCATTCACTACATTAAAACAGTAATTAGTAGTTTTACATTAAGTGGTATATTCCCAGAGATATGACAGTCATTGTGCACTGTGACATCACCACCATGGATGCATCGTATTTACAATGTTGTGCACTATGAGGCAAACATGGCACATATATGTGATGTATCTGTGCTGTGAAGAGGGTGCATTGCTTGACTTGCATTGGAAGCGCAATGCAGCTCCAAGAAAGCTCTTTGGGCCCTATGCTCATAATGCTGTGTCAATCCTTACACCTTCTTCAAACAGGTGCAGGGTTTTGACGCAGTATAAGCAGAAGAGTTACTAAATCAAATCTTTTACATTTCACTTAGTAACTTTTAAGAGGCGTTCCTGAACCAGAACACTCCCCACCTGTGCAGGAAAGCCTCCTTCCGGCGCAGGGCTTTACAATGTGACGCACCTTCTAATTACGTCACATTGTAAATACCATACATTATGGTACATCTTTTGCACCACCACTGCATCACAAATGTGATGAAACAGTTGTGTAAAAGAGGCACAAGGGGGTTTTAAAACCATCCTTAATACATACAAATTCATCCAGGCAGTTTCACCAATAATGCAAATTGAAACATAGATTTGTAATGCATAGGTTACATTCAAGTGCTTCGGAGGTACTACAGTATACTATAGGTAAACACCTTATAGATTTATGCTGCAGCACTACTAATGTATTCATTCATTCATTTATAAACTACACATTCTTTCTGACAAACTTTTACAGACTAACATAGAAATATAGTTCTTTTTGTTGACCATCAGAGGTAGTTCTAAAAAAAAACCTGGTTTTTTTGCCTTTGTTGTTTTATGTTGTTTTTGTACTTTTTTTCAACATTTTTTGTTTTTTAACCCAGAAAAATTGAACTTTAGAAACAAAATAACTGTGGACCTGGAGCAAAAAAGTTTTTTAAAAAAGTACTCTTTGGGCAACGGTGCTGCTCCTGCCTCTTGACAATCAGGTCCACAGATTTCTCCCCATAGCAAAGTAATTGCTTGCAATGTTTGCAGTTGAAAATTATGTTAGCAAACTGGGGAACAATAATAGGGGTTGGAGTGCTTCCATGAGGTGGTCGTGCACTTGAGGTGCTAGCCACTGCAGGTGGTGGATTTTCCTGTGGGCTGCATGTTGCCTCCCTTGCATAGTTGTTCGGATGCAAGTTTCTAACGTGATGGTCCATACTTGCAGTACCGATAGAGTCATTTTTCATTGGGTCACCTCTCTATAGTGTCATGTTACAGATCTTGCATGTTACAGATTTTTCACCCTCTGGAAAAGTGAAACATTTCCATATAAAAGCTTCATTGTTTTCTTCTGAGGAGTCTCATTTAAAAATTCATTTTCATCTGATGAATGGTCAGAGGGTGTTTGTGTCAGACCAGCCATATTGATGGAAATTGTTCTACCTGACTTCAGATCCAAACAAAAGATCCTGCTCCTCAGAAAGTCTAAATAGAATGATCAAAATGGGAGGAGTCTTTCAACAGTTGGAGTAAGAAGTATTATGAACCAATGAAATCTCTTCTTTTAAAGTCACATGACTGTGCGTACTCTTACGGTGCGCTTACGGAGCTCTTACGGTGTGAGAACGTATGACGTACCGTCGAGATGTGCGTAATTGATTTGAAAAGTAATATACGCTTATTTAAAGTTAAAATAAACAATTTTCTTCATTATCCCAGATAAAATGTCTACCTTTAAACTTTACAATAAATATATAGAAATATCGTTTTAAACATTCTAAAACTTTTGCGAGGTAGGCGCACGGTGCGTTATACAAATGCAAATGACGTCACACGGAAGCGCTGATGCGCCGCGTAACATCAATACGTATTTGTGGCGTATGCGCACGTACGTGCTGAGTATGAGTTATCGCACAAAGAGCTGTGCATTCACCGTATGCGTACGGTGCGATTATAAAAAAATAAGGAATTATATGAAATTTAATTTTTATATTTAATTTTTTTTTTTTAAATGTATTTAGTTTTGTTATTAGTTTACATTAAAATATGAAATATAAATAAAAAAAAGAAAATGTAAACATTTATAAAAATGAAGAAAAAATGTTTAAAAAGAAACAAATTTAAAAGTGAATACATTTAACAATTATCATTTACAAAACCTTTGAAATTCACTGAAAAAACCATAGGTTTCACACACGTTATAGTTAGGAATTAGCATTTTATTATTATTATTATTATTATTATTGCATTTATTGAGCGCACAGCTACCCGGAGGTTTCCCGGCGCTTGCCTTGGGAACCCGTCCTGGCTTTTCCCTGTGAAATAGCCCCTACAGGGCATCCCCAAGGTGAAAGCCAGGCATCCCGCCGCAGGGGGGCCGTTGTGGAGATTAAGCAAGCTTAATGCCCAGAGTTGCAGAGTGAGAACCCATGATTAGAGCAGGCACCGAAGCGAGAATTATCGAGTCCGTGGACATTTGAGCTCAAGACCCTGCCGCGTCGGGAATTGAACCCTGGTCCCGGGTCTGACCTCAGCTTCCGGGTCTGCCTGCTCTACACCGTGAGCCACACTTCTCCACAATTAAAAAACCTTTGAAATTCACTGAAAAAACCATAGGTTTCACAAACGTTGTAGTTAGGAATTAGCATTAAAAAAACCTTTGAAATTCACTGAAAAAACCATAGGTTTCACACATGTTATAGTTAGCGTGTCATTTCAGTCATACAAAACCATTGAAATTCCCCCGTTATAGTTAGTTCAGATGTCATGAGTGATGTCACTGACCATGTCATGAATGATGTAATATGTGACGTCATCACCAGTGCAATGTGGGCGCGCGAGTTATAGTTAGCTCAATTAACTATAATGGGCGAATTTCTCTGGTTTTATGAGTCAAATGTCCAAATAACTATAACGATCCTGAAACCTATGTTTTTTTAGTGAAATTCAAATTGTTTTTAAATGCTAATTCCTAACTATAACGTCTATAAAACCTATGATTTTTTCAGTAAATTTCTAAAGTCTTTTAAATGTTAATTTCATATTTTAATATTTATAAAACCTATATTTTTTTTACTTTATAAACTATGTATCTGTAGTGTACCAAGATTCATCCTATCTGCCATATTACTAAACTCCTAAATGATGCGCATTTCGTATTCAACAGGTTTGTGGCACTGCGTCCCGCGTAACATCATATACATATGCCAGCTGCTACTTTGGTATGCGACGGGTACGCAGTACCGAGGCACATGTTACGTCATGTACGTATGGGGACGTGCCCGATGTGTGTTGCGTATGCAATGAGTACACGCTGCCAGGCCCTGTGTTACATCATAGATGTATGTGTTGCGCTGGGTACGCCATTCCCTTATTTATTTTTATGTCTCATAACTATATCTAAATATGTTTAAAATGTATATGAGAGCAATCGTTAATCTAAAATATTTTAAACATTTATATATTTCTAACTGTAATAAACTTACATTATGGTAGAGATATTTTCTCAAAATCGCGTCGGGTGCGGCCTTCTTACGTGCTCGGTGCGCTATTGCCATGTGACCTTAAAAAAAGCATTTGATTGGTTCATAACATTTCCGATTGTAACAGTTAGAGGACACCATCCATTTTAGTCATTCTCTCTACAGTGTTTGGTGAGAGACACCTGCCTAGAGAGCTTTTTTGAAAAGTTTTTTGCTGTGTACACATATCTTATACTACACACAACATGGAACAATCATCTTGATCAATATTCATGGTCTGTACAGTAGCCTTCCACATGTGATGGCCATGCATCTGAAACATTACATCAAAAAAAAATGTGTGTTACACAATGCCCTTAGTTTGTGTGTGCGCATTAGTGTGCTGCATTTCGGCTTGGGTATTGGTGGCTTGAAGGGATATCATCAGCCACGGGCAGAGTGCACATCCAAGATCACATGTGATAAACAGTAACGTGTAATGCAGATATGTGTTGCAGTATGCTCAGTTGTCAGGCTATAACAGTATAGTAGTGTGTCATTTGTGAGACTTTCAGAGTCACGTTTGACATGCATTGTTTGACTGTAATGAGAGTTATCAATGTGTATGACATAGCCTCACTGCTGATCCTCCCTCCATCTGAGCACTTTCACATGTGTGCGCTTCGCAATAGCAACACTTTCAATAATACCGCACACCATTGACATGTGTGTCTGCTCATATCCACAAGCTTGACAATGACATGTGATGTTAGTCATTCAATGTTTTCAGACAGCATCTCATTAGCGATAGTTGCCGCCCTCCCGGTACATGCTACATTATTGTAAATTGCGGATTGTGCAACATCAAAACTGCAACAGGGACACATACATAAGTACACTTCCTGGCCAGGCAGGAACTGAACAACGCCCAGGTCCCTGGAATAATTATTCACACCCCTACACTGGCCTGGCGTACGCAAGCCCAGCCCATTTTGCGTATGTATAAATAGGATAATGACGACGCCACATGTCCCTGTTCTTCCACACTGCCACAGGTGATATGGCCGCATCCGCCTCACATAGCACATACGCAATAAAAAAAGGGATCCATAATGTGTACACCATCCTGGCAATCAAAAGTTGATTTGAATTGTGAACTCTGCTGGCCGTCGTGAATGGACACTGAAGAATGACAGCAGGTGCACAGGGACTGCAATTGAGCGCTGTGCAGTGGGAGGGGTGGGAGGCATCAGCCTGGTTGCGCAGGTGTGAACAAGCAATGTGGCCGTGCCTAATGATGTGATCTCTGACCTCATTCAGTCACATCTCTGTCTCATTTTAAGGCCCTTTGGGACTGTACTGTGTGCCTGAGCCAGTGGGCAGACCTACCCTACAGACATGTGGCGTTGGCTTTTTACTAAGTGTACATGCACACAGGGATGTTATTGTTATTGTTATTATTATCAGAATTTATGTTGCGCGCAGCTGCTACAGCAAAGAGGTGTCCCGGCGCTGCCTGCATCAGAAAATCAGAGCTAAGAACTAGGACAGGAAGGTGCATCGAACAGATAAATGGATAGAAAATGACTAGGCAGAGGGAAAGAGAAATGTTTTGATAGCTTTCTGAAAGTCCAGCAGACGTTCCATCCTGCGGATCTGGCAAAGAGAGCCATAGCTTGGCTGCTAAGCAGCGAAAGGAACGCCCACCCCCGCCTGAAGGCGCTTCACACGGGGAACTCTTACCAGATGCTGCCCGGAGTAGCTCAGCTGGCGAGCAGCAACATACGGGATGAGCAAGTTAGTTAGGCGGCTGGGCGAGGCAAGTTTCAAGATCTTAAAAGAAAGACAAAGTGTCTTAAATAGGATTCACTTAGCCATAGGTAGCCAGTTAAGCCTCCCGATAGCACCAGCAGGGGAAGTGATACGTGGGAGTCACAAAAACGCTCTAGCAGCAGCTGCAACAGCATACCATCAGCCTGATTTTCCCCCAACAGGGAGAGAACTAGCGTAGTCTTGTGTAGATAGAATGGCTGATTGTACAATCAGCTGATGCGTAGGTGGATCAAAGAACTTCAAAAGAGGTTTAAGTCCCCAAAAGAGGACAAAGCAAGTGCTGGCAACTTTCATAGTATGGTCTTGAAAACTAAGGGTGGAATCCCTCCATAACCCCAAGTTCTTAACCACCAACTTAGGGGTGGGGGTACTACCAAGAGCGTTTGGCCACCATTGCTCACTCCACAAGCTTGTGTTCTTCCCCACCAACAGGACCTCTGTTTTATTAGTGTTCAGCTGGAGGCAATTTATAGTCACCCACTCTGCAATGGCAGCCAGGCCACTCTTAAACCTAGAAGCGTCCAATGTTGAACCATCTGAGAGGGCCACCACCAGCTGCGTATCATCAGCATATAAGACCATGGTGTGGTCCATGTGCCTGGCCACGGTTGCAAGAGGCTGAACATACAAGTTGAACAATATGGGGTTCAATTCAGAGCCCTGACGCACCCCCTGACTGATTAAATGAACCTGAGAGAGAAACGGGGGGCCGACACTCAGAAGGATCTTCCAGTCAGAAATGATCTGAACCATTCCAGTGCCAGGCCCACCACACCAGCTTCCTTCAGCCGCTGTAACAGAATCCCATGTGAAACCGTATGAAATGCGGCACTCAGATCAAGCAAGATCAGTGCCGTCGTATGACCGGAGTCGAGAATGATCCGCAGATGTTCTGTTACAGCCAGGAGAGCAGTCTCCATACTGTGACTAGGACGGAAACCATTTTGAGATGGATCCAAGATGTTATTGGTGCTCAGGAATCTCATTAGTGTGTTATTAAAATACGCATTCTTAGCTACCCTGGGGAGGAGCGATATTGGTCCAAAGTTTTCTAGTTTTGCCAGGTCAAGCAAAGGCTATTTAAGTATAAGAGATACCCTCGCCTGCTTCCATAGCACCGGGACCACCGCTGTAGAAAAAGAGGTGTTAACTATCTGGCACAGAGGGGCCAGGAAAAGAGAGAGTGAGTCCCCAAACTGGACAGGTTTTAGAGGATCAGCCAGAGAGCCAGATTTAACTTTTCTACTCAGCAGAGTAAACGCTTCCTGCGAGATACTGGGGATAGCTATCAGAGAGTGCAGTGGCGGAGATCCACAAGGAGCAGTAGAAGGAAAAGAAGACCCTTGTGGGAAGGACTGGTTGATGGTGCGTACTTTATCCACAAAAAAAGGTGCAAGGTCCTCACACTGCTGCTCAGATGTAATCACGGAGACAGAATTTTTCCTTACCCTAAGGTCTTAAAGGATCTTGAAAATGCATTTGGCCAGATTTGGGCCAAGCTTTATTTCATTGGCATAATATGCCACTCGATCGGTACAGGGGGTTCTATGGTAGTGTTTGATTGTGGCCAAATAGCATTTTTTTCGTTGGGTCAGAGGTGTTAGATCTAACAGAAAACCCCCAGAGTACACTTCCTCCAATTCCCCCAACCTTAAAATGTAGATATCCTGCTAATTTTATCAAAAAGGACTACTAATCTGTCAGGGTTTCAAGATCAACGAAATATTCCACATTAAGGTAAACCTTTTATTAGCGCCCACACACCTTGCGTAAGCTTATTAAAAAATCCTGGTCCATTTCATTTTATTCAACCACCTCTCATATGTAGGTGCTTCCATCGACCTCCAATTTTGAAGAATTAGGGAGCAAGCGACGAGGGTGGCATTGGCTAAAAAGGGCTACTCTGCTTTTATCAAATTTGCCCTCGATTTACTAATTCAGAAGAGGGCAACCTCGGCCTCTAGATCTACCTTCTTCCGAATCACCCGACTCAAGGCCAAGAAAATCACACCCCAGAAAAGCCCTAAACTAGGGCACATTAAGAAAATATGTAGCCAGGCCCCTTCTCCTTCTGCCTGGCAGCAGAAGCATCTATTCTCAACTTCTGGGTATTTTTCATTGAGGGCTTTGGGTGTAAAGTATGCCAACCACTGGGACAGAAAGGCCATTTTCTTAATTTTGGCTACTCTTAAGGCCTTACTCCCAAACTGGCATATAACCTGCCTCTCCTGACTGGAGAAAGAACATTGAGTTTCTCAGGTTATCCTTTCTAAGTGCTTCTCGACCAATAAAGATTTACTTTGAGTGCTCAGAAGATGGTGCCAGTTCCCCACCCCTCTTAGCTTTGCTCCACAAAGAGCAGTCACCAGCTTAGATGGGGCGCCATTAAACAAAACAGTATTTCTATTTAGAAAATGTAAAATCTATAAATATTTTTAAAAAGCTGGCTTGCTCCGGCCCCTGCTTCTATTCTGTACCTCTTGGCAGAAGATTACGCTGTTCAGGATTGAAAAGCGCCCTAGCTCTTCTAACCTACATCCCTTCCAATTTCTAAGGTGACCAGTTTGAATTTGGAGGTGCAAATTTTTACATTCACCTAGTTTTAGATAGTACAATCAAAAAGTACCAGCTTCCCTAAAGTGGACTGTAATCAAAAGGAATAATCCTTTAGAGTCCTATATCTAGTCTTCTTGGGTAGTTTAGAGGTTTTTAGAAATATCGAGACCTGAGAGCCTGCTTCCTGCACCATTTTATCCAATAAAAAGTTGTCTATTATACCATTTGAAACCAACAAACAGGCTTTAAATCTAAAAAGGCTGCTTTGTAGTATGTATGAACATGTGGTAATGCTAACCCACCCTGATCAATGACTAGTTGTACCGCCGGAAGTTTAACCCTCAGTGTCTTCTGACCCCAGATTAACTGTGTTAACATTGTTTCCAGCTCTTAAAAATAACTTATATTGATTTTGATAGGTGTATTTATGAAAAGAAAAATGAATAGCGGGAGTATGGACATTTTGATAAGGGATACCTGGCCTATCAAAGTTAAAGGTAGGAGCAACCAATTATCCAAAAGATTCTTAATTTTACCCTGCATAGCTACGTAATTCAGTTTATATATCTGTTGATATTGATCGGAGACATAAATACCCAGATAACAAATTGGGTCCGACTTAGCGGCTTGGTGTTTAATATTTGTGGAAAGGAAATTCCTGTCAGACTTTAAAACTGGAATTTCTGTTTTAATTTGGTTTAGTTTTATGACCCCCAATCAATTCAAATTGGCTAAATTCTGTTGGGACCAATTCCAAATTCTGGGTCTGAGATATAAAATAATGTCGTCCGCGATAGCATCAATTAAGACATACCCAGTATGCATTGATTGCTACATTGTCACAAATTTGAATAGCTATATGTTCAATAAAAAACGTGAATAATAAAGGGGAGAGTGGACACCCTTGTCAAAGTCCCACGTTTTAGGTTTATTGTACCTACTCGGTTTGCATTTAACACCACCTGTGCCTAAGCCCCTGATATATATATTCCAGAGCATTTTAATAACCTCAGGAGGAATTCTGAACCTGCTGAGGCCATGGAAGAGGGATCCCAATTTACCAGGTTGAACGCCTTTTTGGTGTCGACTATCATAATACAAGCTGGGGTGCAGTTAGTATTGCAAATATCAAGTGCCGGTATTAAAAATTCTGTATTTGAGGACTTCGACCTGCCGGCAACAAATCCACACTGGTTCCTGTGGATCACTCCCTGTGCTAAAGATATAAAACACTGCCCCCAAGTCTTCATTAAAATGTTGTAATCAGCATTGAGAAGGCTGATAGGTCTATTAGAATTTACGTCCTTAGGGTTCTTTCCCTTTTTCACAAAGCTGAAAACAATAGCCTCTTTAAAAGCCAAAGGTACAGCACCACCCTTCTTAATATAGTTGAATAGCTTTGTCAGGAGCGGGATCAACTCCTTTGCAAATACTTTTTAAAATTCTATGGACAGCCCATCATTTCCACAGGCTTTTGCTCCAGAGGTTGATTCAGGGCTACCAGCATTTCAACACTTATTATATCTAGTTGTATCTGTTCCCTGAGGGAGTAAGACAGTCTGGGGAGATTTACACCCTCAAAGTAATTCTGCATAGAATCTTGCCCAACGACAGATTGAGTTGTATAGAGCTGTTGGCAATGCTCCATGAACGCTTGAACAATCTCATCCCTACTTGTCACTGCAAATCCGGTCTTAGGGTCTACCACCTCTGTGATTAAGGCCACTTCCTGTCTAGTTTTAGTGGATTCCCAGTCAGCAATTTGCACACCATTTGCCTTTCTTCATAAACTCGTTGTTGAAAGGTTCAGGAACAAGTAATTTCTACTAATAAAAAAAATTACCTTAATGCCTTATTAGCTTTTTCAAGCTGACTTCGTTGAGGCGCATTTCTCGGATTTTGAATACTTTCAACTGCCTGCTGGAGTTCCGCGATTTTAATATGTTGTCTTTTCAACTGAGTGGCTGGGAAGGTGATCATTTGCCAATGCATATTTGCCTTAAACCCCCCATACTGAGAAGGGTCTGCTGTCCCCTCATTGGTCCTAAAATACTTAAGAATCCATTTTCCTAAACCTTGTACCCATTGTTGATCTTGAAGAAGAAGAAGATGGTCCATCTGCCACCTAGATCTCTTCCTCGTCCCCTCTTTGATTTCTAGATCAAGCTTAATAAAGGATTGGTCTGAAAATGAATTAGGTCCAATTTCTGCCTTCATGATATTCAAGAACCAAGATTTTAGTATTAAATCTTTTTATTGAGTAGAAAATAAGCGCAATGCACCAAGAACCAAGATTTTAAACAAAATTTGATTTGAGATGCCGTCTGGAATTGGCGAGAATGGCATGTGTAATTACTTATGGCCGGATTAGCATTATGCCATGGATCCATCAACTGATAATCATGTATTATGGCATTGAAGACTGTTTAATCTTTGTTTTCAGTTGTTTTTGGTTTTTAGTAGAAGTAACTTTTTTAAAGTTTTAACTCCCCACCAAAAATGATCTGACAAGGGACTCCCCACCTCATTGAGGCGACACTGAGGCGGCATCTATAATCGGACTTTAGTAGTTGACAAAGTTCAAGATAGTTCCATTTAATTTCACCATAACCCACAACCATCTTTCCTGATCATCCCTCTGACCTTGGATAAATTCCTGAGCTATACTTCTAGAAAGTAGATAGCTAATCCTCCCATTGCCATCTCTGCTGAAACAAAAAAGGCATCTGACAATGCTCTAGGCAGGAAAATCTTAGATGAATTTGTTTGAAGGTGTGTTTAGGACTTGGCCTTTTTAACTAAAGCTCCCTAAACCTTTTTCTTTCTCCCTAGACCGTTTTCCTGACATAGAATTGACAACTTAGTTGCTTTGGGTACTTTGCCACTGCTCATCAGTGTCAAAGTGCAAGTGTTCTCTGTGTAAAGTGTAATCGTAATTGGTTGCCCATGATTGGTATGTTTGCCTTACTAGTTAAGTCCCTAGTGATGTGCACTGTGTGTGCCAGGGCTAGTAATACAAAGGTGCACAGAGAAAGGAACTCAGGCCTGCGGAGTAGGGCCTGCACGCAGTTTGCTAAGTTAGAATGTTGTTCTGACAAGTGCAACCACCTGTCAGGCCTTACTTTTCCTTTTTCATACACATTGGGTACCCCTATGATAGGTCCCGGGAAACCCCTGGGCAGGGTGCAGTGTAAGTAAAAGGCAGGGCATATACTATGGTGTGTGTTATGTCCTTACAGTGAAAAAAATCCATTTTGTTTTTCACTGCTGAAAGACAATTCTGCCTATAGGACAGCATGAGGGAGGCTGAGTATTGTGTTTTGGTAGCCTAGTTTCCTGTAAGTTTAGAATAGAGAGGTGAAGTTTAATATGTATGAACACTCAGTCATAACACATCTTTCCATGAAAGTGGTTTTGACACTATGTTCAGAAATCCCTCCTTTGTGAAAGTGGCTGATTTTTGTGCTTTAAGCATTTCTGTGTGTCTCTGCTGAATGTCGATTGACTGTCTGGATCTGAGAGGTGAGAGGAGCTTGGAGATGTCTTGACCCAAGGAGGGGTTGTGATGGCACCAGGTTGTCCCCATCTGGAGAGTAGCGGGATGAGAAGCCTGGGAGGTGAAAAGGCCTGGGCTGGGGCTATAAACCATCTCCTGCTGATTGATTAAGGATCCAGACCCCCAGTCTCAAAGGGAGAAAGGTGAACCTGAGTGGGAGACACCCAGAACTGATTTAGGGAGGGGTCAGGGACCCCTGAGCACAACAAACTTCAAAGGCATGAAGGGGTATAACTAAGAGAACTGAAACATCTAGAATTTGTTGTCGTTTTGATTGGCTAAACGGACAGGTCAAGTCTGCAAAGGCTTTGACCTCTCTTGTAGTCAAGAAGAACCTCTGCCAAGGAAGAAGATGCTGAAGAGACTGCTGGATAGGACTGACGCTTGCTTCATAATCTGGGGCTGGCCTGCAGTTTGTAGCTTTTACTAAGGAAGAGACTGAAGGAACATTGCAGTGGGTAGTGTTCCCCCTTCTTGAAAGAGACTGTACTTTGTGCTATGTACTGAACCTCAAGGGCCAAAGGTGAGCTGGATCCCTGTTTGGAAACAAAGGAACATAAAAGTTTCCGGAGAAGTCTCAAGCAATGCGGTGTGCGTGTGCTTTTGCAGCTTTAGACCCTCGGAAATTGTGCCTTGTGATCATGGGCACACAGGACTAAACTGAGTCTCATATGCGCAGGGTGTGTAATGGTGCAAGCCAAGGTGTTGGTGAAGAGCGCCTGATTGTTGTGTGCATCGGGAGAAGAGAGGAGACTCGGACGCACAGGGTGCGTGTCGAGGTGCAGCCAAGGCGGTGGTGAAGATCGCTTTGTCATTGTGTGCACCGAGCAAAGAAGTGAGTATCAGATGCACAGGGTGCGTGTCATGGTGCAGCCAAGGTGTTGGTGAAGAGCACCTGGTCATATGGGTGGGCGGAATTTGCGTGATCGCGTTACGCAAATATCTGCAAAACTGTAAAAAATCTCCGCGAACGAGCAGATATTCCGCGAACACCGGGTATTTCATGTTCAAGATGCTTTTTTTCTGTTCGCAATCGCTGTTTGCGTGCTTGGGGGGAAATATCTTGCAAACACGCATTTTGAGAACGAGAACAAGTAAAAATTTCGCGAAGTCGTGGAACTCAGCATTTTGGGCAATTTCGCATTCTCTGTGGAACGCGAAGTTACCCAAGTTCCACAAATTCCAGAAGCGGAACAGAATTTACTGCCCAGGCCTAGTCATCATGTGCACAGGGAGTAAAGGTGAGACTCGGGTGCACAGGCTGCGTGTCATGGTGTAGCCAAGGCGTTGGTGAAGAGCGCCTGTTTATCGTGTGCCCTGGGAAAAGAGATAAAATTCAGACGCGCAGGATTTGTGTCGAGGTGCAGCCAAGGCATGGTGAAGAGTGCCTGGTCATCGTATGCACCAGAGAAGAGGCGAGTCTCGGACGCACAGAGTGCATGTTGAGATGCAGCCAGAGGTTCTGGTAAGGAGTGCCTGGTTATTGTGTGCGCCGAATTCGAAGTAAGTCTCCACAGACCCCCGGAAGGAGGGCCAGTTTATTGGGCCCTTAGAGTGAAGCAGTAGCGGTCCATGTCGGCATCCCCGGAGGAGCTGAGCCGCCGGCCCGAGCTCACCATGCCCATTGATGTAGTTTTGGATCAATGCCCAAATTGCTGAAGAAGGAGAGGAGAGTGGGGTCACACCCCCCTCAGTGACGTGGATCACCCCTTGGGGTGGGCTGTGGGCTCAGAGGAACACTCTCTCGGCATCTCGCTTCTCTGTCAGCTGCGCAAGCCTGTTGCTTCGGCTCGGATCGAATCCCGCACTGGCCCACGGTGGGGCAGTACTGGGGCCGGAGTAAGAAGTGGTACTTTTGTGTCATCATTGATCCAATTTGGGGCAACTGTTAAACGAGTACCTAAACTGTTGTATTACACTTTGCATTATTGCTGCTAATGAACTATCGAACTGTCGTATGCTGCCTGATCGTATTTGCGCCTGATGAATTACATGCTTGGTGCGCTAAGCACTGCATTATTTTTTCCTTGCAGAGTACATGATTGTAACGTGGCACATTGCATTATTTCTTTATCGCACAGTACATGATTATAATGTGGTGCATTGCATTATTTCTTCAATGCACAGTACATGATTTTAGCTTGACGCATTGCTTTGTTTCTTCCTTGCACAGGGCAGGTTGGTAGTGATACGCATTAATCCTGGACGTCATGTCTTTGATGATGAATAATCGCAATAAAGACTTATGAAATGAAATGATGCGCATTGCATTATTCCTTCTATTGCAAAGTACATGACTGTGGCTCTACGTATGGCATTGTTTCTCTATTGCACAGCATAGGAGTATATTGTTGCGCATTGCAGTATTTCTTTTCTTTTGCAACGTGTGTAGTTCTAGCAATATGACCTGCCTAACCGTTTGGAAACGGTTAAAAGTAAGCTTAATTGTTGATTAGAAGCAGTGGTTGGGATTAGAACATACCAATCCACCGGAAATAATACTACCCGTTATTATAAGTTGGTTTTGTATCATGTGGTCATATTGTATATCTTCCTATATAAGGATTATACTTTTTTTACAAAAAAACTTGTGGAGTCTATTTGTGGTGACATCATGGGATTGCTGTGAGTGCGGTTGCACATACAGTACACGTTTGCCTTGGAGATAAGCCTGGCTGCTCATGCCAAGCTACTAAGGGGGTGAGCATGGCTATCTCAGACAGTGTCCTTACTTAGCCTAACGTTGAAACGAGGGGTTCGGATCATGCACCGGGCGACAGCGGTATGGGACGGGGACTCCTACCTCCAGCATTTGATGGTGGCAGAGAGGGATAAGGACCCCCCACTTCCAACAGTGTGTTTCTTGGATAAAAGGAACATGGGACATAAAGGAGGCCAGCCATTTTATAAGCCCTCTGTATTTTTGTTTGTTTAGCATATCATTCACATTTACCAACATAATACAACATTTACAAGCCATATCTATGATATAAATAGCCATAGTAATCAATCAAATTCAAAACCCTGTTTTTTCCTCCCTTTATTCCCTTTGCCACTGTTCTTTTTGCTGCTATTAACCCCGCCTTTCCCCAACACTCCCCTAGAAATCTGGAAAACCCCCATTAACCACATCTCACCCTTACGCATTGTACTTTGGGGTGCCCTGGAACCACACCCTAGGTGACTCTCTCTTCTCCCCACGACCTTGGAGACCCTTGACATCCAATTAAATACATCATCATTTTACTGATTAAATATCTTTCAGCAAACCCTGGGATCCTTCTATCGTAGAGAACATGTGGAATTTCCCCCTTATAAGGACTAGAAGCTTTCATTGCCTGGCTATTGAAGCCTGCGCCTCTTGGGCTTAAAAAGATGCAGCTATTTCACAACTCTTTCTGCCTATGTGCGGCTACCACTGACATATCCTAAAAGATCTGACATTTTGAATCCTCATTTACAGGAAATTGTTTCTGCAGTATAGCTTTAGTTAAAATCCTCTTTTTCATCCGATAATCAGTAAAGTTCATTAAAATTGTACTTTGGGTCGTTGAATTAGGTAGGGGATGTGACGGAACTCGATGCACCCTGTAATTGTGAGGTCACCAGTAAACTTTGACAAGACCTTCTGCTTGATAAATGACTCAACCCATTGGATAGTTTGAGAACCCTCCCTCCCCTCTGGTACTCTGACAATACGTAAGTTCAAGCATCGAGAATGATTTTCAAGTTCCTCGAATTTATTCTCCAGAGCGATTGCATCTTTTGCTGCCTTGTTTACTTTTTGGAGCAATGAGTTCATTTGATCCTCCAATAAGGGGATCCTTGATTCAGCTTCTTGAATTCTGGCCGGAAAACAATCCACGGTTTCTTCAAGTTTTCCTTAGACGCAGATGAAGGGATGCTGTCCCATTTTCTTATTTCTTCCAAAATAAGATTCAGCATAGTATTTATGTCAATCTGTTGAGTATCAGCTCCTTTGGTAGGAAGATGAGACTCATTCTGTTGTAAATTCCCATCTTGCTTCTGGGTCCAGCTAGCTGCTCTGGGATGTCCAAAACAGCCCTACAAAACATCAGAAACTGCGTCTGGGGATCTACCTGCACCTCGGGGGCTGCACTGTGACATCTTCAGGAGGTGACTGGGCCGATACAGAGGCCTGAGTCGTTGATTTTAGAGAAACAGACTGATTGTCCAGAGATTGACCAGGCTTTTGTGGTAATGAGGTGACTACAGACGGAGCCAGCACCGATGTCTGAGCCCGTGGTGACAAAAGTAAAGTTAGCAGGGGGCTTGTTGCTGCTGTGGATTTGGCCAAAGATGAGGCCGACTGCAATGCTTCTTTGGAGAATAACGGAAAGTCTTTGGTATTTCTCATCACATATTTGTTTACACTCACTGTACGCTCCCTTTCAATGCTAGTTAAGCCCTCTATTAGCCTCTCTGCAACAGGATCCAACTCCTCTTGAAGAGATTCATATAGCTCTTCTTCGGAGCTCTGAAGACTTGAATTAAGACCAGGTCGGTTCGGAGCATTCTCGTCTCTTGCCACCGTAGATGCTGCTTTTGCCGGGGCTAGGTGAGTTTTGGCCTTCAGTCCTGACGTGGAATCAACTTTTGCAATGGCATTTGCCTGTTTTAAATGTTTGCCCATATTTCCCCCTTGAATGCAAAACCCTGTTCGCCAGAAAGTTAAAGCCTCAATTATTAAACCACAGTCCTGTTTTGTGCCTAAACCTTGAGGGAAAGCAGTGGCCGCCTCTGACACCATCAGACTCTTGAGATCAAAATTACTGAAGCCTGGTGCTCCACAACAACAACCACTAGTGACTCAGACAACTGATACAGATATTGTGCTGCTGGCTCACCTAAAAAATCTCAGCTTTGTCTTTACAACACTCTTGCCATCACTCCCTGGCTCAATCGTCCAGATCGTCGCCTAGATCCCTTCAACTCCAATTATAGCACAGACGTTAAATGCTTCAGCTCAATTGTCCGAAAACTTGGAACTGACGAGCTTACGCTGGCCGGACTTGTGCGGTATTATTTCTTGGTAAAATTCCAGCAGCCAACAACCAGCAACCAGCAACCGCCAGCAACCAGCAGCCCGCAGCCCTCAGCCAAACTTTGTCTGTTCTGCTTCCCATCAGCTCTGCCGGTTCGTACGCCTCCATCTGTCGTCGTTCTACTGCTTTCTTTTCACTCTGTGGAGCAGTCAAAATGCCTTACAGACGAAGCAACCACAGCCGCAGAACATGGTCTCTGCACATCCGCTGAGCCCCCGATAATCCGAAGCACCCGAATGACAAAAGATATCGGGCATCCATGCGTCTGACCGGGGTCTCAGCTACGGGGTGTGAATACCAAGGTACAAGGGTCTGCTCCCTCCTTTACGGAGAGTGGAGCAGAGGTCACCTGTGTGACTACGCTTAGGTGGAGCTCTCCGCAGCCATACCCTGGGTAATCCCAGACCATTTAAAACTTAACATGTAAAACTTAGCGGTATGTGTCCAGCATTTTAAAAACATTGCACCCTACCCTCTGTGCTGTTCAAAGCATATTCTTTGAGTGACTTATATGTACTAAAAATGAAGGTTCGGGTCTGCCTGAAGGTTTATTTTGACAATTCAAAATGTAAGTTTAAAACTGTTCACACAGGCTGCAATGGCATTCTTGAGACTTATTTTAAGTGGTTACTTAAGTGGGTGGCACAATAAATGCTGTAAACTCACTAGCAGCATTTAATTTACTGGTTCTGGATATATGGTGTACTATTATAAGTAAATAAATATTCCAATTGGGACTAAGCCAATGCTACCACATTTAAAGAAGAGAGCACACTCACTTTAGCACTGGTTAGCAGTGGTAAAGTGGTTAGAGTCCTAAGGGTAGAAGAATTGATATCAGCAAAAACAGGAAGCTAGAAGGCAACAAATGGGAAAGAATTAAACCAATAATGTCAGGTCCCACACGTATCCCTTAGTTCAAATTCCTAGAGCCAGAGAAACTCAGAAGAATCCTATACATTATATGTGTGCTGCGCACTGCCACATGCCATTTTTTTCAGGACAAGGCAACATTCCCATCAACGCCTACTACCTTAAGAGACTGGGGTATATTCTCAAGAACATCTCATAACCATTGCAAAAGTAACTTAACGCAACTCCAACATCGCAGTCTATCACAGGGAAATTACGCCATGTTAACAAAGCATTCCCAGCACGGCGGTACCATGCGATAACGTATCCAGATAACGTATCAAATGACCGTGCTAAAATCAATGCCATGCCGCAAAAATGCGAAACGCGAACGCTATAAATCTTGCGATGAGGCCAATCACAATACAAAAAGCACCAAAAAACAGTGATTGTCCTGCAAATCCCACGCGTCTGGTGGGAAAATGCACCATAAAAGCAGAATAAATATACGGTGAGATGACAAAGTGCTAGCACAACCCCACAGCTGTGACACAGAAGAAATAACCATTGTCCAAATCAGATAGGAATTTCCCCACAAACAGCCACAATGTACATTGACATGCATTCAGTATGTGACCTGCGCCAATGCAGAAACAAACATGGTACACACTGTGAAACCACATCTCCACCTCACATTGCAGAGGGACAAACAACACCCCCTCCCCACCAACATGCCATGTCCATGATCAAAGAAGAATGAAAGCATGGACTAATGTACGGACAGTGACTCCCCCTTATGTACATGTTTCCCATGTCGTGGGACTTGAGTCACAGGGTGCATCATGGCGGCACATATCAGAGCGCAAAAGAATCCCTGTTGTCACTTGTAGGCCACAAATGACAATTGTGAATGCTGAAGAGTGGGATACCATAACAACTGTGACACACAGAACTGGCAGTTTGAATACATGACA
Source organism: Lissotriton vulgaris (assembly GCF_964263255.1). Taxonomy (NCBI): domain Eukaryota; kingdom Metazoa; phylum Chordata; class Amphibia; order Caudata; family Salamandridae; genus Lissotriton; species Lissotriton vulgaris. The sequence continues at coordinate 1,409,035,775 of NC_141691.1, read as the reverse complement.
CCATAAACAGCCTCACCACAGAGGAGAAACACACACCATCCATTGACAAATTCCTCAATTTACTGCACAACATGTTGCACTCACATTTGTCTGAGCGAAGTGCCTGTACAGATGAGTGACATGCACACAGGAATGTTTATCGGAATGCGTTTATTAGCACATGCAGTGCCTGTGGTCAGTCAACCTACTGTGCCATTACTGCTAAGGACCCACAAAATGTGACGTCAACCAGAGAAGAAATTGTCAATGATGTTGTCCCTATGGGCTATTACTGCTGCGGCTGCAGTGGGGTGTAGTGCACCTGCCTCATCGCCATCATCATCGTCCAGTACATCTGGCACTCGTATTCATGGGGCTTTGCTGCATACACAAATGTTGTGCAACACACAACTTGCAACGATCTTGCACATGAGGTCAGGGCTGTACAGGAGCTTACCACCTGTGATGTCCAGGCACCTGAAAAGTGTCTTCAACACGCCAAATGTGTGCTCCACAATGTTCCTGGTGCATTTGTGGGCCACATTGGACTGCCTTTGGCCTGTGTGTTCGGGGTTTGGAGGGGTGTCATCATCAAAGCACAGAGTGCATATCCTTGGTCAACTGTGATAGTACAGAGAGACATGAGTCACTACTCCGTACTGCATGATGTGTTGGTAGGCTCACTGGTTCATTGGTGTGTGATATGTGTGAATTAGTGATTCCTGTATGACATGTACTGCGTGTTGCAAATAAGCTGCTTCACTGTGTATGTCACATCAAGATGGAGTAGGAGCTCATCTATAGTGCTCCGAAGATAAGGGATCGCAATTGGCGTAAATCCCTGGAAACCTAAACCATCACATCGACCCGAATTGTTTACCAAATCGGCGAACCTGTGTCCTGGAGTGTCCGGACTCAATAGGCGGAGGTTGCAGCGATGATCTCCTGCTCCAGCTTCAACGCGGCGATCCTTGACTTCCTCCCGCGATGGTGAGCCCTGGATGCAGTGAAAATCTCCTGCTCCGGCTTCGTTTGCGGCGATCCTTGACTTCCTCCTGAGACGTCGAGCCCTGGTTGCCAATCGGGGACCTGGAAAATTCGAACCCGGCGGAGGATATAGGCTGCGACCCACCACTCTTGACCCTCCGCGGCGATCTCTGACTTCCTTCTACGTTCAACGTGCCCTTGTTTTGCGGGCTGATTCTTCAAGTGGTCTGGCCTTGTGGGGACCGCTTGACATCGGAAGTTCAACGAGCGACATGTATTTGTACAAGACCGCTGAGTCTCGTATCTCAGACTCCCATGCCAGCGTCCCACTCTCAGCCTCCCATGCCAGCATCCCAGTAACTAAACTAATCGCAAAGGGTGCAGCCACACTCGGGACAGGATCGACTCTTCGTTGCACGCAGGTCCCTTGCTGCCAGGCCCCCCCCCACACTCGAGATTCACAACACGCCTCCAGACTCTGCGACTGGTACGCTAAATCGGAAACCGGCTGACAGATTGGAAACCGCTCTTCTTCAATTTCTTCTGCCACTCACAACGCAGCTCTAACTACTCATCTGATTGATCAGAAAACAATCAGTTAACACGAGGATTACTACTGATACACGCAAACAGTGAGTAGATTTTACTAGTTGTATAGATGGGATCCCCTTGTGCAGTATTTCTGGGATCACTCTTGGAGCAATGTGACTTTATGGATAATGGCCCTAACCTCAGAGGAGAGCCACTTTACTCCAGACTGTAACCCCTCATTACTTTATTTCTACCTCTAAAATGGCTGTTCCCTTGATCCCAGCCACCTACATTGATCTTAGGTGAGGTCTCCCCCTAACTCAGGCGGCCATCTTGTAATGGCTACTATCACCCTTGTAGCCTCCTCTGTTATTCAACTTATAACCTCAACAGGGGCCTTCCTGTATAGTTACCTAATCTAGTTCCACAGACACTTGTAACGGCTAACCAATACCCTCTCTACATGTGACTTTTTGATGCATCCAATTTGAATTGCCAATTGCCTACACCCATCGAGAAGCTCTTAGGATCGGCCATCTTGTAACGGCTCCTACTAATCTGGCAGGCATCTTGTAACGGCTAATATTTAGTTACTTTTGCAAGTTTGGCCTAGGAGTCTCCTACGCTAAAAACTAACCGCTCTCATACCATATGGTATTGGCGCTCCTCACGGCCAAAGGTATCTCTCATTATGACGGACCCTTCCGTGATACCTGAAGGCAATAGCGCCTACTGTATTCAATACCCCCCTAAGCTATCAAAAAATGCCACAAAAAGATTCAAACATAACCTCCTCAGAAAAAAATGGATACCCTATTTCTGGATCACTCCTATAACGCCAAAAAAGGAATCCCAATCAATAACCTCTTATTTTTCACTAGAAAGATTGCCAAATCGCGATTTGCCTTTCACCAGTTACTATCCATCCAAGAACATAAAAATATCCCCTACGGAACCAAGATTACCACGATTCCCTCGCAGATCATTAGAGCCTCTTTGAATATAACATCCTACAAAAATGGCACGGTCCTCATTCAAACAGCTAATAAGGACCTAGAATTTTTCAACAAATATTTTGTCACATTAAAAACACACACCCTCAATACATTCTCTCCTTCTCAGGTCCTCACTGACCCCCCACCCTCTCCTCCACTGAAGATCATAACCTACCCCCCTTATCCAGACTTGAAGATAGAGACATTACTAATGCACCAGCCTATGCACACATTACCTTGACACCCTCTGCTACCTCATGCAGCTCCCCCCCAACCCTTTCCATCACTTACTCCGTGGAAAGAGACAACGCCCACTCTCCTTCCTTTCCAATTACTGCTCAGACAACTCCAGTGACCACAATTAATACTGCTCAGGAACTCAACACCACTTCACCTATTCTGATAGATCATCACCCCCAATCACTCCTATGTAGTGATAGAAGCAATTCTTCAGGTACTGTACAGACACCGTCTTCAGCCCTAACATCTTACTGCTCGTCTAGAGACCCTATTACCACCCCCAATGCCCTTTCCACCTTCATTGAAAACAGACTACACCCGTCACCTAGATGCGAGGAAATGGGTAACAACTCTCCCTCCGCAACACACACTACACCGCTATCATCATCACTTCCTCGCAACACTCCTGGGGATCCTACTACTACCACGTCTACCCACGCCTCTCATCCCTCCCCGGAAGAAACTCGACCCAACCATGTACCCACTCTCAGTGAAACTAAGATAAACAACGTGACCCCTCCCGTTCGCACACCAGTATCACCCTCATCTAGAAATTCCATGAGATAGAACCTTAATTATTCTCCCTTGTCCCCCCAAGTCTTGCCCCCACACATCATCCACAGATGGGACAAGATTGTCTCAAGACCTCTGACCACACATCTAGAAACATTCAAAAGGTTGTCCTTGAAATCAATTCCATTTTACAACTTGCAGAAAAAGCACTTACTATGCTTAAATATAACTAAAACTCGCTAAAAACAGCCGACAACGTGGAAAAAACCATCCCCCTGCCTCTAGACAATCGATTGTTACACATGCGCAATCTCTCCAACTCTATTATGGACCAGGATCTGCTTTCTCTGTTACGACTACACGAATCCCCTTCCGACCATATCCCAGATAAAGAGGAATTCGCTATCCACCCTATTTCCATCAACCCTAGCAGAACCTTACAGCCTATACAGACAGGAATACATCAGAATAATCTTCACTTTATAACCCCTATACAAGATAACCAGGAGCCTAGTCCAAAGAATCCCACAAACCAGTTTTCCTGCCTCCTAATAAATTGCAGCTCAGCCCCTAAACACGCACCTGACATTACTGACCTCATCCTTAACTCGAATATGGACATAATTATCCTCACAGAAACATGGCTCAAGGAATCATCCTCTCCATGCCTTGACCTTCTGGTCCCCCCTGACTTCAACATCATTAGACTAGACAGACCTCACAAAATAGGTAGAGGCTTAGACTGCATTCATCGCTCTAGCCTCACCGTCTCAAAATCTCACGCGGAACCCCTAGACTTCTCTGAATACCTTGGGATCTCTGTGAACTCACCCAGTAACCACCCCCTCAAATGACATACATTTTACCATCTTCCGGGGCAAAACATACATTTCACAGAACAACTTATGGAAGTCATCACGGCGAACTCGTCCCCCCACTCGAATGACATCTTCCTGGGCGACTTCAATCTCCACTGGGAGAAAAAACTGGGCCAGCAGGTCCGGGCCCTTAACACCATGGCTGCTAGGCGTTTTCCCCTGCTGTGCTGGGAATTGCTATTTTCCTTTATCCATGACGAGCCCAGCTCGGCATCAGCGTGCGAGCGCCCTGCTCCATGACGAGCTGGGCTCGTCATGAGTGTGGAAGGGGTTAAAACCTTGCCGACCACTCCTTGGTTCAAGCTATCTTATTTTATTTATTTTTTATTTATTTATGCAGTTTTATATAGCGCGGACTTTACCCGAAGGCATCAGAGCGCTTTACAATAGGAACAGAAATGATACAAACTGAGAACATTACACGAACAGCAGATTGCAAAAGCATACGTTACGTTACATACGGTAAAGTGATCATTGTGAGCAAACAAAAATACATGAGGTAGTAAAAATTGTGAGCAACCAAAAATACATGAGGTAGACAAGGTAATAGTGACACTTCTGAGCAAACAAAATACATGAGGTAGTAAAAATGTGAGCTACCAAAAATACATGAGGTAGTAAAAAGTGCACAGGAGGAAAAAGTGACAAGTGTGCAGGCTACACGAGAAAATAGAGTATAATTTGAGGTATAATACTGCAATATATGCTAGACACTCAGGCACAAGAACAATCGTTACGTAGGTGAAGGTGGCACTTGTGCAAGTATCAAAGGTAAAAAACATGTGAGAGGAAGCAAACCGTGTTTAACAGGGGCAAAGTGGTGAGTGCAAATTGCAAGAGGGTACCAAACACGAGTACATGGATAATACTGCAATAAAAGGCAAACACTCTAACCACAAGAACACACTGGGAAGGCACTTACATGGACATGAAAAGTAGAAATTTTCAGTAGTGGGAGGTCTTCCTTCATAAAAAGAGAGGACGTGAATTACTTTTGGAGGTGTCTCTGGAGGAGGAGAACTTTGAGGTCCCTTTTAAAGGCCTGGGAGGAGGCGGTGGTCCGGAGCTGAGGCGGGAATGAGTTCCAGATTCTCACTGCGTTGCCTGAAAAGGATTGGGCCATCGTTCTTTCCTTCTTGAAAGTGGGAGGTTCAAGCAGTAGATTCTCCGCATTGCGTGAAGGTCTAGAGCCTCCAGAGAGTTTCAGTTTATTCGCCAGGTAGCGAGGAGAAGAGGAGTGCAGGGCTTTGTGGGTGATACAAGCGGTCTTGTAGATAGCTCTAGCCTCAAAGGAAAGCCAGCGGAGGGTGGATAACATCGGTGTGATGTGATCGCTTCTTTTGGCCCCATAAATGAAACGAGCTGCTGAGTGGAAAACAGACTTCAGTGGGGACAAGAGGGATTTGGGGAGGCCAGTAAGAAGAAAATTGCAGTAGTCGAGTCTGGAGAGGACTAGTGATTGAACCAGGGTTATAAGGTCCCGCTCCGGGAAGAAGCGACGGATGCCCCAAAGAAGGCGCAGTTGGTATCGAGCAGATTTTGCAATGGAATTGATGTGGGGAATTAGATTGAGTTTTTGTCTAGTATGACACCAAGGGAATTTGCGCTGTCGACAATGATGGGTTTATTGTTTAGTAGATTCATCTGATCCATCCATGATTGAACCGGGGGAGGAGAGAGTGAGGAGGAGAAGAGGAGGAATTCAGTTTTGGAGGGATTCAGAATCAGTTAATGAGTTGACATCCAGTTTTGAATGGAGTCGAGAGTGGAGCTTAGGATGGAGAGATCGTGAGTAGAGGCAATCTTGAGGTAGAGTTGAGTGTCGTCAGCATAGAGATGATAGTGAATCCCGGATTTACTTAGGAGATTTCCCAGTGGTTCTAGATAGAGATTGAACAGTGTGGAAGCAAGTATCGAGCCTTGGGGAACACCTTGACCTACCGCCACAGGAGGTGAAAGGCTGTTCGCTATTTTGATCATTTGGGATCTGCCAGAAAGGAAGGATGCAAACCATTTAAGCACAGTGCCCTCCATGCCCATTCTCTGTTGAAGAATATTGAGGAGGGTGTTGTGATTGACAGTTTCAAAGGCTGCGGAGAGGTCAAGGAGAATTAGAAGACAGGACCCCCCTGAATCGAGTATCCTCAACGTGTCATCAACCACTTGCAGTAGAGCTGTTTCAGTGCTGCAGTTTTGGATGAAGCCGGAGTGACAGTTGTCAAGAAGATCATTGTCCTTGATATGACGGGAGAGTTGTTTTGCTACACATCTTTCAGTGATCTTCGCCAGAAAGGGACGGTTAGTGATGGGGCGGAAGTTGTTGAGGTCATTCGCATCAGCAGTGGGTTTTTTAAGAAGAGGGGTGACCTGCCCAGTTTTGAAGGAGGCAGGAAGGGAGCCTTGCCAGAGGGAGAGGTTGATCAGAGTGGTCCAATAGGAAAGGAAGTGGGTATAGAAGTCAATGGCAATGGCACTGGGGATAGGGTCAAGAGAATGGTTGGATGGCTTTGTTTCTCGTATGCACTTGAGAAGGGCATCTTCAGAAATGGGGTCAAAGCTCTGCCAAATGGCTAAGGATTTGCGCTCCTCTGGAGGGGTAGGATGAGCGACCTGATCCACAAGTGATTTCACTTTTTCATCGAAGAAAATAGCAAAGACTGCTGCTCTCTTTGTAGAATCATTCACCTTGGAGGTTGGGGGAGAGCAGTTAGGCATTTTGATGAGATCGAATAGTTTTTTGGGTCTATTTTTGGCGGAGTCAAGGAGGGTTTTGAAGTGTGTCGCTTTCCCAAGGAAGATGTGCTTGTGGTACTTGGATCTTGCTGAGCGAAGCATGGCCAAATTGTCGGAGGAGGGCACTTGCCTCCAATGTTTCTCCAGGCATCTTAGCTGCTTCCTTTCCTCATAAAGGGATTTGTTGAACCAAGGTGCTGAGGGAGTGGGCCTCAACCTTTTGCTTTTGAGTGGAGCAACGTTATTAATTTCAGCTGCAAGAACTATGAGGCATTGGGAGGTGAGATCGTCAACATCTAGGTTCGGGTCGAGCCTTGGAAGTGATAACAAAGCTGATTCACAGAGGGGACGGACATCAATATTTTTGGCATCCCGGAACGATGAGATGGCCATGAGATGGCCCTCTGCTATAGAGTGTGAAAGTTGAAGAGAGAATGGGATGAGGAGGTGGTCAGACCAATCTACATGAATTGGGGTAGTGGTCGAAAGCATGCCTGCTTTAGAAATAACAAGGTCTAGGATTGCGCCCTTAGAATGTGTTGATTCAGTGCAGTGTTGGATAAGATCGTTTGCAGAGAGGAAAGTGGCCAGTGAGTTCGCAGAGGAGTCTTGCGGTACTCCCCAGTGGAGATTGAAGTCACCCACGAAGGTCTGATTGTCACTTCGCGAGTATTGGTCGCTGATGAAGTCGGTGAAGACTCAGAGCCCACTTACTTAAAAGGTGCCACGCTAGACTGGCTCATCTCCAAACCAAATACTATCGAATCGATCTCGATTACCCCATGTGACTGGTCAGACCATCACATTATCACATTCCAAATCCCCTCTTGGAACAAGAAAATCCTCCCTCAACAAATTAAACCTAAACAATGGATAAGAGACATTAAGAATATCAACAGGGTCAAGCTAGCCTCACAATGTGAAGAGGCTCTTATCCCCCCCAACAACGTAGGTGATGTCATTGCCCTCACAGATCATTATAACTCCATGATGACCAAAATCTTTGACCAAGCGGCACTGCCAAAACTAAAAAAAATACCTCACAAGGATAAAAACCCATGGTTTAGTGAAGCTTACAATGAGAGACGCAAACTCAGATCAACAGAACGGAAATGGAGGCTTTACCCCTCCACCCCAGTTGAAACTACTTCGAAAAGCAAGAACATCTTACAGTAAAAATATTCTAAGATCAAAAAAAGATTTTTTCAAATCAGAAATAAATAATGCTAAAAATAGGCGTAAAAAGCTCTTCGAAATTCTGAAACAACAATCGAACAAACTAGCCAAAACTTCACTCTTAACATCAACCTCACAGTTAAGTAGTGATGAATTCTCCTCCTTCTTCATGGCAAAAACAAATTCCCTCCAACTTGAACTAAAAATGGCTGCGACCAACCTACCCATCCCTATGATCAATCATACTAACAACTTCGTACTAAACAAGCGATCTATACCCAAAAACAACTCTATCTGGTCCAATTTCAAATCTTTTGTCGACGATATCATTAAAATTCTGACAACTACTAAACTCAACAACCACTTCAACAGCCCTGTCCCAGCAAAGTGCTTACCCCACGTCTATCGTAGCATAGCACCTCTATGAACCAAAATCATAAATGCCTCGCTCTCACAAGGTCACATCCCTGACTGCCTAAAATCTGGTCAAGTTACTCCTATCCTAAGAAAAGCGACAGCTAGCAACTCCGACCCCAACAACTTCCGACCAATAACCAACAACCCTTATGCTTGCCAAGGTCCTGGAAAAATGTGTTCAACAACAACTGAACTCTCACATCACAAATCTCAACTTACTGAACATACACCAATCTGGCTTCAGACCTGGCCATAGCACTGAAACAGCCATCCTACATATAGTAGGTGACGCCCTCTCATCTCTTGACCGCAATGAAACATGTTTACTAATCTTGCTTGACCTCCCTTCAGCCTTCGATACGGTCATCCACAACAAACTACTAAGAAGACTAGAAGACAGGATGGGCTTCTCTGGCACAGTACTTCTAGCGTTCAAATCCTTTCTGGAAAATAGAACACAATCATTCTTGGCCAACAAGATCCTTTCCCCATCCTCGCCTAACCTACTAGGATTTCCCCAAGGCTCCACCTTGTCTCCCACTCTATTCAATTTATATGTTGAACCACTCACAGAACTACTACAGCAGGCAAGCATCTCATACCACATGTACGCAGACGACACACAACTTTACATCAAAATCACCTCCATTGAAGAGATAAAGCTAATGAATCTAGCTCTGGAAAAAAATGTACACTGGCTAACGACCAACTTCCTCAAGTTAAATGCACAAAAAACGGAATTTCTCTTAATCTCCCCCCCCCCCCAATAATTCACAAGAAATTAAGGAATGGACCAATTGATCACTGCCTTGAATTGCACCCCAACGTTGGTGGACTCCACACTTGGAGTCACTCTGGATAAGAATCTTAACATGTAAGCTCACATCAACTTGATGGCTAAAAATGCCCGCTTTCACCTCAACTATCTAAGAAAAATTAAGCCTTTTATCGAAATCCCTGACCTCAAAACGGCAGTTCAGTCCTTAGTCATCTCAAGGCTGGAGTATGGCTGTTCCACCCTCCAAACACCTCTACCGCACAGTTGAAAGCCTGTCTCAACGCCGCAGCTAGACTCATCTCTGGATCAAGGAAATTCGATCACATTTCGCCACACCTGAAGGCACTCAACTGGCTCCCTTATGAAGCCCGCATTCACTTAAAGATTGCATGTATTACCCATTAGGCGTTACACCACAAAACCCTGCAGTTCCTAGCCCCAAAACTTACTCTATCTGGAGGAAACAGGCATTCCAGGAGAACTGATGGCCTACTCCTGAAACCCGCAAGGTTCATAAAGACCAAAACCTCCAACAGAGCTTTCTCTGGAGCGGCGCCAAGAATCTGGAACTCGCTTCCGCCAATCATCATAAAAATCACCTCAACATACCTCTTCAAAAGGAAGCTAAATCATCCCTGATGAGCAAACTCCTAATGTAAACTCCCCGCTCTTACCAAGCCAGCATCAAATCTCATCTCAAAGATAAAGCTTCTTCAATCACTATTTGACTCCCTATTGTATTGTTGTTCTCTAGCTCGGCCATCTTCCAGCTTACCGTAATATGTACTTGTCACTTATTTTGCATTTCTTTTTATGTGCGTGTTACTTGATTTGCATTTATTTCGATTGGTGTGGTTTCATGCTCACTTTGTAAAGCGCTCTGTTACCCTTCTCTTGGGTCTGGTTCGCGCTATAGAAAACTCTAAAAATAAATAAATAATAAATACGTAGCCTCACTGCTGCACCACCCCCAGAGCGCATTCACTAGTGTGCGCAGCACGATTACATCACATGCACCCCTACGGCACACCATTGACATGCCTGTCTGCGCATGTCTACAAGCCTTAGTACGATACAGTAATGATGCTGCACAGAATGTGGCCGGACACGTGTGTGTAGGCTCATTGCAAGGACAGGGCTGACAAAGATGTCGAGCACCTGTCTGGCTGAACTCGACATGCAGTTGAGGGTACATATTTGTCTCATGCTGCGCTAATAGCGACACCCACAGCAGTTGTAGTGTTTGATCCCTGACCCCGAGTGGCATGCCCTCCCCCAAGTACCCGTTCGGGCGACCACACACCAGGGACATGCCACACGGCAACATTGTCGATTACTAGACGGGCGGTGCAGACACTACAACAAAGACACATGCATCAACCACATCCTTGGCAAGGCCCACACTGATCCACAATAGATCCTTGTGTGGAGGAGACACACACCTACGCAGTACTTTATTTATTTATTTATTTATTTTGCAACTTATACCGCGCAAACTAAAACCCGAAGGTGTCAAGGCGCCTAGCAAAAAAGATCAAAGAGCGAACAGACATGCACTTACATGTACGCTTGGACAAAGAGGCGAGTTTTAAGGGCTGCTCTGAAAGTTTGGAGGGTGGGGAGGGACCTAAGTTCTAATGGAAGATCGTTCCACCATTTAGGGGCCAGGAGGGAAAAAGCCTTACCACCCCATCTGGCTTTCCGAGTACGGGGGATGTGGAGGAAAGAATGATTGGAGGAGCAGAGGCTCCTGCCAGGGTTGTAGTATGTCAGGATGGCTCTGATCCCTGTGGGGCTGCTTTTGGCCAAGGCTTTATAGACCATACACATGGACTTGAAGACAATCCGCTCCTTAATCGGAAGCCAATGCAACTGCTTCCTGGCCAGCGTGGCCGAAGAGCGACGGGGAAGATCAAGGACAAATCTGGCTGCCGCATTCTGGACTACCTGCAAGCGCTGCATCTGACTCTTATTCAGTCCAGCATACAGCGCATTGCAGTAGTCCAGGCGCGATCCCAAAAGGGCGACAGCAAGTTGTCTTCTTGCCGGCTGAGAAAGATAGTTCCTTATTTTCCTGAGAACATGAATTATGCCCCAACAGGTCGATACCGTCCTGTTGACTTGCTGGGGCATGTCCAGGGTAGGGTCAATCATTACCCCAAGGTTTTTAGCTGAGGAAGTAGGTTTGGGGCACAGACCAAGCGAGTCGGGCCACCACTCCATGGACCAGATATCTTCCCTTCCACCGAACACCATCACCTCGGTCTTCTCCCCATTCAATTTGAGTGAGTTGTATATCATCCACTGGCCGACGGCCTCCATACAGGATCTAAATCTGGAGGCGGTCAGCTCAATTGACTGGGAAAGAGACACGAGGATCTGTGTGTCGTCCGCATAGGAGACTACCTCCATCCCAAAAGATCTAATGAGTCTGGCAAGGGGGGTCACATAGATGTTAAAAAGGGTGGGACTAAGCGCCGACCCTTGAGGGACCCCACATTGCACAGACAGGGATGGAGATAGAAATTTTCCCAACATTACCCTCTGCTTCCTATGATCGAGAAAGGAAGAGAGCAGACCCAGGGCTGCCCCCCGAACCCCAATCTCGCCCAGTCGAGATGTTAAGACCTGGGGAGATAGGGTATCGAAGGCAGCTGTGAGATCCAGAAGGATCAGGAGGGATGTCCGGCCCTCATCCACACTCATGCGGATGGAATCGAGAACCAGGGTGAGGGCGGACTCGGTGCTATGTTCCCTCCTGAAACCATGCTGGGAAGGGTCAAGACAGCCTGAATTCTCCACAAAGGCCGCTAGATGCTCGTTAAGATGGGACTCGAGCATCTTTGCAGGGGCCGGAAGCAGTGAGATGGGGCGGAAGTTTTTTAAAACCCCAGGATCAAGGGAGGGTTTCTTAAGAAGGGGTTTAACCACAGCATTTTTCCACTGCTGTGGAAAGATACCCTCCCTCATGGCCCCATTCATGATCTCAAGTAAAGGGGGTAGAAGAGATCCCCTGCACTGCTTCAGGATCTTGAGAGGGCAAGCATCTAGTGGAGACCCTGACTTGGTTTTATCAAGCTGCTTGTCAAGATCTTGTAGGGAGAGCGGGGGGAAGGATTCAAGATAACCGGCCACGGGAGACTCTGCCGATGGGACATCAGGGACTACGGTAACTGATGGCTCTGCCGTAGAAAGCCTCTGAGACTCCAGGGCAGTGTAAATGTCCGCTATTTTGGACTGGAAGAAACGAGCGATGTCATTACAGAGCTCCTGAGAAGGAACAACTGGATCGGGGACCTGAAGAGATGTGATCGAGTCCACGATCCTGAAGAGCTCTTTGGGAGAAGAGAGAGAGGAAGTCAGGGTCACAAAGTAATCTTGCTTGGTCCTGATAACTTCCAATGTATATCTCTTGAGCAGGGTTTTGTGAACTTCCCTGTCTTTGAGATCCCAACTGGCATGCCATCGACGCTCCTGTTTCCTAACTTCCTGCCTAAGGAGTCTGAGTTGTTCAGAGAACCAAGGAGCTGATGGTCTTTTCCTTGCTGAATAGCAGGACCGAGCTGGCGCCAGTTCGTCCAAGGCCTCTTTCAGAATGTTATCATAATGTGGCACCGCTGAGGAAGGGTCCATCTCCCGAATAGAAGACAGACTAGAAATCCAAGGGTCAAAAGAGTGTTCATCGATCTTTTTGAAGTTCCTACGTACTTCAAAAGTACTTGGGACTTTCCTGACACTTTCCTGACTAGGGAGGGCCACTTTGAAAGGCACGGCCAAGTGGTCTGACCAGGAGAGGGAGAAAGGAACCATGACTGAAAGTCTCTGATCATTAGAGAAAATGCCATCGAGCGTATGACCAGCTCGATGGGTGTGTCCTTTCACCAGTTGAGTGAATCCACATGCTGTCAGAGCTTCCAGCAGCACGGAGGTGTCATGAGATTCCAATAGTTCCAAATGAAAATTAAAATCACCCAAAATGGTCAGATTCTCCCGACCAAAGTAGGGTTCCAGGAGTTGAAGCAGTTTTAGACTAAAGTCCGCTCTAGAACTGGGCGGACGATAGACCAAAATCCCATTAAATGGGGAGACATGGGACTCATGTAATGAGAAGTAGACCACCTGAGTCGCATCCTTGGGGTCAGATAAAAGCGTGGTATGACATTGAAAGTTGTCCCTATGCAGGATGGCTAGGCCGCCACCGACCCGGCCGACTCTATCCTGCCGAGTCAGACAGTACCCATCAGGGACTGCTTCAATAAGGTCCGGACCTGAGGAGTCCTTAGCCCATGTTTCCGTAATAAAAGCCCAGATCGGATTCTTCTCCAAGATCAGCTCCTTAAACATGATATTGTTTTTAATAAGTGAGCGCGCATTAAGGAGCAAGCATTCTATACCCAGTTCACTAGGAGAGACCGATGAGCAGGGCTTCCGAGGAGTGACGGACAGAGGGGGAATCATATCGACCGAATCTGTCAAGAAGCACCCGCATCCCTTGGACACGATGAGGTATTCTGGAGTGAGGCTGTGAAAGCAAGGAGCCGTTTTGGGTCGAAGACGTAGCATTTCCCATAGGGAATATTTCAATAATCCATGGCCCACAGTATTCGACCTATAGGTCCCCCCGTCCAGCCCGTCCTTAGCGCGGACGGGCGCAGACGGGCTTGCCTCTGGCGCGCCTCCGGCGCGCCTCCGGCGCGGACGGGCAATGTTGTTGTTTTTATACATACTTTGGGCGGGGCGGGAGGAGGGTGGGAGGGGCGCCGAGCTCTCAGGCGAGCCTGCCCAATCTAAAATGGCTGCCAAAGTGGTGTTCGAAGCTTCCCTGCGCCTCGCTAGAGCGACGCTGTGGAAAGGGGGTGCCTCATCGAAGTAGTCTCGCTGCAGGGGGTGTCAGGGATATTTAAAAAACGCTCCCAATAAAATATAGTACAAGTTTTAAAATTAATATTAAACAATTCGAAATTCACTCGTTTTTAGCGCAGAGGTGCAAGAGAGCACAGTAAACCTCCGGCATCCGCCTCAGAGGGAAATAGCAGTCATTATCACACGAGCCCGATTTTCCACCTGTTAAATACCCAGGGAGGGCGGGAGGGGCGCCGAGCTCTCAGGCGAGCCTGCCCAATCTAAAATGGCTGCCAAAGTGGTGTTCGAAGCTTCCCTGCGCCTCGCTAGAGCGACGCTGTGGAAAGGGGGTGCCTCATCGAAGTAGTCTCACTGCAGGGGGTGTCAGGGATATTTAAAAAACGCTCCCAATAAAATATAGTACAAGTTTTAAAATTAATATTGAACAATTCGAAATTCACTCGTTTTTAGCGCAGAGGTGCAAGAGAGCACAGTAAACCTCCGGCTTCCGCCTCAGAGGGAAATAGCAGTCATTATCGGCCTGTCCACCCCGCTTACGCTCACATGAAGATACAACACGGTTACATGTCCAAGGTCTACACTACTGCCTGCGGTGACATGGTTACGCACTCTGAGTGAGTTTGTGGGACTGGCTACGGGCATGTGTGCCTGGCCCCTTTTATTGCCAAGGTCAAATCTCCAGTGACACCTGTGCTGGATGGGTGTTGGGTAGTGTCAGCCACCACTCAGGGGTTGGTTGCTGCTGGCAAAAAAAACAGCAGTTAGTAGACAATCAGCAGTACAAGGTACAAACATCATGGGTCTCTGATTTGAGCAACACAGAGTTTGTGGCCCCGGATGCAAAGCGGGTGGCACAGGCACACCGCCACGGGACGGTGACTTGTGGTGCACTGAGGTAGGGCCATGCGAGCTGAGTGTGTACTCATGAATGTCCAAGGGGAATGTCGTGGAGGGTTGCAGGGGACAGTGGAAGGTGTCCCTCCAGGGTATGATGCAGAGGGGAGAAGCAAGAAGGAACAGGCAAATGGCGGAGGTGAATGCTACAGACTCGACTTTTAAACCTTGTCAGTATCAGCTACATGTAGAGTAAGACAACCTCCAGCCCATGGGCCTAGATACCACCAATATACAAACAGAGATTGACAGTGAATTTCAGGGCACACACTCAGAGGCAACATAGCTGGAAGGGGATGCGATCTACGATAAGGCCTGAACAATGACATGGACTATGCCATGTAGAGAGCAAGACTCAGGTCAAAATGTGTGACCTACTCCACTGCAGTGTGTGCCAAAGCCAGCAGTCATCAGGGGCGCACAGCCACATGTGGTAGGCATGTGCGGCACAGAGTCAGTGGCACAAGTACAGTTGATGGTAGTGTCCCATCACCGCCTTAAAGGTGAGTCTTTTCTCCTCCGGACTGAAGCACGTCTTCCTCTTACTCCTCTCTTTGTATACTGTGACATGTACACTGCCATGAAGAAATCAAGACTCGATTCCAAAAATGCGACCAAGTTGCCTGCAGTGTCGGATGGAGGCTGCGGTCAATGAGGTTTAACTGTTGTCCAGCCATCTCCTCCTGGATCTCTAGCACACGACGTTGGAATGGCATGTTTATTAGATTTGTGGCTGACAGACGTAGTGGCACCAGAGCTGAGTGGGTGTGCAGTTGGCAATGTTGCTGTGTTCTGCCTGTGACGGACTGCATTGGATTGGTGTGAGGCCTGCTGGACCGTAGCGTAGGCCGAAGGCCGCAGTAATCAAGTGCCCACAGACATGTTTGGTGCGAGTCCTATGCACAGCCTTTTTTTTCTTTTGCATACTTGTAAAGCACAAACTCGACCCGAAGGTATTGGAGCGCTTTACATGATCACTGGTTACTTACACATTCAGGCACCGGGGAGATTAAGACATTTGCCCAGAATCACAGGATGTGGACGCGACCCTGAGGCTCGAACCTTGTTTCCAGCACCAAAGTCGGCAGTCTAGTCGACGGACCACATCCTTCCCCACATTGGCACCACATTGAAGGGAGTAGTGTGGAATAAACTCAGCCTTAAATAATGTACTCTGCCATGGTGTAATCAAGACTCAGTTCCAAATGTGTGTCATCTGTGCATGCCGGTGGAGTACGACAACGGGAATGAAGTTCAGAGGGCTTGTGTCGTGGAGGCTGTGATGGTCTGAGGAGGCTGCCAAGGTCATGAGCCTCGGGCTTGGAGCTTGCACTAGCATGTGGTGGACCCTCTTGGGCACACACCAGTGTCGGCAGTTGGGCATTGAGGTCTGGGTGCGCAGGGGCGGGCAAGACTCGCTCGGTGAACAGCGGTCCGGGGTGCATCATGCCCACAAGATCACAGGAAACACCTGTAATGGCGAAGGCGTTGGCCTCGTGGTGGGGTGAGGGCCACCGCCCTGGCAGAGACGTTGGGCATTCTGGTAGAAGACCACGCCCAGACTTATGTGCCTTTTATTCACACCCCTATGCTGGCCTGGAGTACACCGGGCCAGCCCACTCTGCTCACGCTTAGGTTGGGGATGTAACAAGCTACATTGCCTTGATCTCCCCTATTGGCAGGGGTGACATGGTTGGTCCACTGTCCACTACACTTCAGACACCAGCGGTGTGTGTTGACATGGATATGTGTGTGGTCTGCATACTGCAGTCTGGCCAGCGCATCAATGCCACTCTTGGCATTCTGTACATGCTTATTCATGGGTCACATGTCTCCTTCGCGCATGCCTGGTTCCCACCTCTCCCCACAATCTGCTGTTGTGTGGCTGAGGTGCCATGCCATTGATGACTTGTGTACATGGCTAGGCCAGGTTAATACAGTGAGTTGTGCTGTCTTGTCTGGTAGGTTGGCATGTTGTATGTGAGTTTGTAACCTGTTTATTTCCAGAGTTCTGATTTGCATGATTGTGAAGTTGAGTGTGTGGTGTGTTCATTTGGTACATACCAACAAGCAGAGCATTTCTGTAGGTGCCATCCTGGAACCGCTGTTTAATGATGGACTGTTGGAAGATGAAGGAATCATGCACACTGCCTGGGTAGTTGGTAAAGACATTGGTGAAGAGTCCATGGTAGTCCACTATTGCCTGCACGTTGATGGAATGAGTGTTCTTTCTGTTGCGGTAATTGTGTGCAGTGTCAGTAGGGGGCACATGTAGAACATGTGTGCAGTCTATTGCCCCAACACGTGCAGGAATTCAGCTATGTCGTAGAAGCCTTGCTTGGTCTCCAATTACTCCTGCACAGTGTGGGGAAGTATAGGTACTGGGGTACCAAGCTGATGATGGCATCCAGGACAGGTGTGAAGAACTTTGATAGGGCTGTCTGTAAGACTCCTCCAACACTGGTGGTTGTTGGTTGGAAGGTACCAGAGGCCAACAGGTGCAGCACAGCCAGCAGATTTGTCTGGGGTGGGTTGTAGGTCATCCGCTGAGTTGGCACCGTCAGCCTGTAGGCAATGATGTTCAGGATGCGGGGGATGGTTGTCCTTTTGACCCTGTAGTGGGCAATGACATTCTCTGATGTTAAGTCTGTGAGGCTGGTGTGTTTTCTGAAGGTCCGCGGTCTGTTTTTGCACTGCCTCTATGGTTGTCTGGGGGAGGGTAGTGTGGGGGTAGTGGGGGGGGCGGGCCTGGGTGTGGTGGGTGTTGTGGGCCTGTTGGGGCTCCGAGCTGCATGATCAGTAGCTCCATAGCATCTGTTGTTCTTCAGATGTGGCTCTGGGCTGGGCTCCCTTTTCTGGTGCCGGCTGCCGGCTGACTTTACACAAGTCAGAGCAGGCGTTAATTTCCTGCTGCTAACGCACCTTATCGCATGTTTTGTGGTTGCATCGCCGATCTGGCTTGTTGTTGAGAATGTTGCGGAGTGGTGTTGTTGTGGCTTTTTTCACAGGTACGCCTACTCATTAGTGATAGTATTCAGGGTTGTCTGTGACGATGTTTTTTGCGGCTGCTATAGCGGGTAAACTGGTGCTATGGGCTGTTAGCACCAGCTTGTGAATGGAGTGATAACTTTATTGCGACTTTGGCTGCGATAAAGTGCTGTTATTTCGGCGATGACTCCTTGAGAATATGCCCATGGGCTTTGTGTGAAATCTTACAGGTGTTTGCGTTGAACCATCCGTAATGTCCCATTAATGAAAAGTAATGCAAAGCAGCACTAAGCTGTTTTTCTGCTCACCTCACCAGCACAAAACACTAGTAATTGCCAAATGCAGGAGTTTGCATTGCTCTGCGTCACTCTATGCTCCCTTGGGCATGAGCAAAGTAAAGGTGAAACTGGACCCATGTTTGATTTTCCATGTTTTCTTTAGACACTTTCCTTACAATATTTCAGTCAGTACCCAAGCACTCAAGCAGCAAAGTAGGCCTTAGGACATGGACTGTTTAAAACACCTATGCACTATACATGCAGTCTTCTATCCACCTGCACACTTGTGTTTCAAATCTTCAATTCCCCAGTCTGTATCCTTACACTTCCAGTGAACACTATGTCACTGCTTTTGCACTGTTGTTGTGACCCATTCAGCAGTATGTACTAATCCATTTACTGCACTAAAACTTAAGCACTTATATATTCACTTAGACACTCTCCTTACAGTACTCCAATCATTCAGTCATCCTTGTAAATCTGCCTCAGAGTGTATGCAGCAGTGTATGTATACTGACTGGAGAATAGTAGATTTGAAACACAAGTCTGATTCTAGACAAGCAACACTATTCATTACTCTTGAAGAGCTAATATGACTGCAAACATTCCAGAAATATAAATACTGCATTTTACTGTACAACTATGAGTCATTTTGCAAATATAAAAGCAATAACTGGTTTCTAATTCTTTCAAAACTTGAAAAGGGGATAGATTTTTAAGCAGTTAAGTGTCTGCAAACACAAAGCGTACAAAAATGCTTATCTCAGAATAATTCCTAAATAAACACAGACTCACAGTGTGAGTCTAGACAAAAAATATGAGACCTTGCATTTTACCAAAACACATTTACTAGTCTAGAAACAGTAAAGTGACTGCACACATTCCATGTATATAACTACTATATTTCAGTACAGAACCCTGACTCATTTTTCAAATACATAAGCAATTTGCTGCATTATTTGTGCCAACATTGCATCAAAAAAGTGACGCAATCGCAGCACAAAAAGGCACAAGAGGCTTGTAAAACTGCCCCAGAGAGCATGCAGTAGTGTATGTATACTGACAGGAAAATTGTAGATTTGAAACACAAGTCTAATTCTAAACAAGCAGCACTATTAACTACTCTAGAACTGGAAAAGTGACTGCACACATTATACATATTTTAGTACTGCACTTTACTGTACAAAGCTGACTCACCAAACACATTAACTTACCAAATGCTTTTATCACAATGGTTATCCAAATGCAGACAAACTCAGAATGTGATTCTACACAACTAAACTACTCCTTGCACTTTAGAAGGAAAAACACATTACTCTTATTAAAAAAAATGCACCACATACATCCCCTTGCAAGTTAACAACTCGCCTTTCAAATTGATTTGTAGATTAAGAAGAATGTCAGTCACACAGCAGATATTCTTGTACAGAATCTCTGTACTTCACTGTTCTTAGCAAAACCAGAAAATGGCAAACTTTCTGTCTCATTCTACACATATATACATGTAAATAACAAATCAAATTGCTTCCCACATTAATTCAAAAGCAAACACACTTTTCTATAGGTTGAACATTTGAACCCTTTTCAACTGACATGACTTTTAACACTACCCCCAATTAGCTTTCTGCTGTTACCATAGTAACAGATCATGCAAAACTCAACTGACCAGAGAGGTCAAAAGTTCATCACACTGTAAAACACTCCTCCTCAACAAGTTTAGGTTCTGCATAGGTACATACTTATAAGTACCAATAAAGGGAAAGGCTCTTGTTAGAACCAACCAATATCTAAACACCTAAGCTTGATCGATATCTGAAAAATATATTTTTAAATTGATATATTTTTCTTGCTTAGGTACGCGTACCCAACGCCTTAGAAATCTCTCAGCATACGTGCTATGATATGCGTGCCTAATTTTACCGTAAAAAAATAAAATAAATAATCTGCCCTTAATTTCAATATTTAGTGCCCCAGGGAGGTGGTGGACCCCGGGGCTTGGGGGGCCTTTCAGCCCCCCACCCATTTACATTTGCTGCAGGGGGGCCGTGAGCCCACTGCACATATTCAACTAAAGCCTCAGGGGGTGACGGTCCCAGGGGCTACTGGGGGGACAGCGTGCCCCCATAATCTCAATTTAGCAGATCCTCGGGGGTGGCCCCCCATCATTATACTTTTAAGTCCTGGGGATGGCAGTCCCTGGGGCTGTGAGAGGGCAGTGTGCCCTCCCGCTATTATACATACTTTGCCCCGGGAGGTGATGGTCCCCGGGGCAGTGTGGGGGGGATTGTGCATCCCCCAACCCTTTATTTTTACATTGCCCCCTGGATTTGGCCCCCCCTGGGGGCTAATTTGCATTAAAATAGGCTTCAGTTTTTTTTTCACGCAATACGCATACCCTACATGCATCCCGTGATTTTTAAGCAGGCCTAGGGGATCAGTGTGTTTCTACTCTGCCCCCTTTGCATCTTTTGCACTCTTGTTTTTAACTTTTCCTGTGCATCGGTCCTACCGAGACACAAGGTGGCTGACAGCACTTCCTGGTTTGGAGTGTTGACAGCCAATTAGCATACACCTAGTGCTCGTAAGGGTACGGCATTATACTCGGAAGATACACGTACCCTACTTCGTCCATAGATATATCTATGATTTTACTTTTAATTTTCTCAGGAACTACTGCACGGATTTACACCATTTAACAAAAAGCATGATCTGTGATCCAACCCCTACCTTTTTGTCAAATTTGGTGTAATTCCATTCAGTAGTTCGGGCTGTAGCCGCGGCTAAAGGTCCCTAAAGGAAAATTGCATGGGGAAAACATGTTTTGGGACCACAATTTTTTCTCTGCCCCTGTTTGATGAATCCCCCTGAAACTTTCAGGATGGGAGGCGAGAGGAGCGCCCCGTTTTCTTAGAGAATTTTGCGAAGATTCGTCAACCGGCGCCAAAGTTATTCCAAATAGAATGTTGCGGATTTCCTATGAAAACTAGGTCCTAACTATAACTATCTACTGGTGACCGCCAGTAGGGGGAAACAACCATCACAATGCAACTTTTACAACACACTACCATTACAACGCAACTTTTACAATGCAAGATCCATTACAACACATGTCATTACAACGCAAGCCATTACAATGAAGATGTCATTACAACGCATGCCATTACAACGTATTTATGGGTAAGTTTTAAATTCATTTAAAAATGTTTTATTTATATTAATTTTATTATATTTATTTTCAAAATGTTTATGAACATTTTTTTTTGTTAAATTACATTTTTTAACGAGATACTAACTAGATAACTATTTAAAACTACTTTTTAATAATTTGATATATTTTCGAGTATTACATTTAATACTAGAGTCTTTAGTAAAGTTTTAAAAGTAAATAATTTTAGAACTGTTTTTTTATTTATTGAAAAAATATTTCTTTATCAAAAAGAAAAAATTTAAAAATTGTTTTGAAAAATGTAATTGTATTATATTTACTTGAGAATATATTTTTTTTAAAGTTTGGGAATTTTTATTTTTATTTTATCAACTCGACAGTTAATTAAATTAAATTCAGATGACATGATTGATACTCTAGTATTAATTTTACTATGTCACTACTTTTTTAATTATTTCATGACTTTTTAAATTTTTAAGTTTTTTTTATAATACCCGAGTAATAATAAAAGTCATATATTTCAACATTTTTTGAAAAAATAATTTTTGAAATCTTAACTCCTCCACTAGTAATTTATACCCCTACACTATCCAACACTTACCCTACTATTACACCCCCAAGGAGTTAGAATAGTAATTTATACCTAACCACTATCCAACACTTACCCTACTATTATACCCCCATGGAGTTAGAATAGAATAGTAATTTAAACCCCTCCGCTTTCCAACACTTACTTAGAATAGAATAGTAATTTGTAACCCTCCACTAACCAACTCTTACTCTACTATTAACCACCCCCCCCCGGAGATAGAATAGTAATTTATACCCCTACACTATCCAAGGTTTATACCCCCACACTATCTAAGAATATTACACCCCCCTGGAGTTAGAATAGTAATTGATACACCTCAACTATCCAACACTTACCATACTATTACACCACCCTGGAGTTGGAATAGTAATTTATACCCCTGCACTATCCAACACTTACCCTACTATTACACCCCAGGGAGTTAGAATAGTAATTTATACCCCTACACTATCCAACACTTACCCTACTATTACACCCCAGGGAGTTAGAATAGTAATTTATACCCCTAGACTATCCAATACTTACCCTTCTATTACTCCCCCCTCGAGTTAGAATAGTAATTTATACCCCTACACAATCTAAGACTTACTCTACTATTACACCCACCTGGAGTTAGAATAGTAATTTATACCCCTACAGTATCCAACACTTACCTTACTATTACAGCACCCTGGAGTTAGAATAGTAATTTATACCCCTACACTACTCAACACTTACCCTGCTATTACACCCCCCTGGAGTTAGAATAGTAATTTATACCCCTACACTATCCAACACTTACCCTACTATTAAACCCCCCTGGAGTTAGAATAGTAATGTATACCCCTACACTATCCAAAGTTTATACCCCCACACTATCTAAGACTATTACACCCCCTGGAGTTAGAATAGTAATTTATACACCTTCACTATCCAACACTTACCATACAATTACACCACCCTGGAGTTGGAATAGTAATTTATACCCCTGCACTATCCAACACTTACCCTACTATTACACCCCAGGGAGTTAGAATAGTAATTTATACCCCTACACTATTCCACACTTATCCTACTATCACACCCACCTGGAGCTAGAATAGTAATGTATACCCCTACACTATCCAAGGTGTATACCCCTACACTATCTAAGACTATTACACCCCCCTGGAGTTAAAATAGTAATTTATACACCACCACTATCCAACGCTTACCCTTCTATTATACCCCAGGGAGTTAGAATAGTAATTTATACCCCTACACTATCCAACACTTACCCTACTATTACACCCCAGGGAGTTAGAATAGTAATTTATACCCCTACACTATCCAATGCTTACCCTTCTATTATACCCCTCTGGAGTTAGAATAGTAATGTATACCCCTACACTATCTAAGACTTACTCTACTATTACACCCCCCTGGAGTTAGAATAGTAATTTATACCCCTACACTATCCAACACTAACCTTACTATTACACCACCCTGGAGTTAGAATAGTAATTTATACCCCTACACTATCCAACACTTACTCTGCTATTACACCCCCCTGGAGTTAGAATAGTAATTTATATCCCTACACTTTCCAACACTTACCCTACTATTACACCCCCTTGGAGTTAGAATAGTAATTTATACCCCTACACTATTCCACACTTATCCTACTATCACACCCACCTGGAGCTAGAATAGTAATGTATACCCCTACACTATCCAACACTTACCCTATTTCACTCCTCTGGAGTTAGAATAGTAATTAATACCCCTCCACTATCCAACACTTACCGTACTATTACACCACCCTGGAGTTAGAATAGTAATTTATAGCCCTGCACTATGCAACACTTACCCTACTATTATAACCCCTGTAGTTAGAATAGTAATTTTTACCCTTACACTATCCAACACTTACCCTACTATTATACCCCCCTGGAGTTATAATAGTAATTTATACCCCTACACTATCTAAGACTTACCCTACTATTACACCCCGCTGGAGTTAGAATAGTAATTTATACCCCTACACTATCCAACACTTACCTTACTTTTACACCACCCTGGAGTTATAATAGTAATTTACACCCCTACACTATCCAACACTTACCCTGCTATTACACCCCCCTGGAGTTAGAATAGTAATTTATACCCCTACACTATCCAACACTTACACTACTATTACACCCCCTGGAGTTAGAATAGTAATTTATACCCCTACACTATCCAACACTTACCCTGCTATTACACCCCCCTGGAGTTAGAATAGTAATTTATACCCCTGCACTATCCAACACTTACACTACTATTACACCCCCTGGAGTTAGAATAGTAATTTAGACCCCCACACTATCCAACACTTACCCTACTATTACAAACCCCTGGAGTTATAATAGTAATTTATACCCCTACACTATCTAAGACATACCCTATTATTACACCCCCCTGGAGTTAGAATAGTAATTTATACCCCTACACTATCTAACACTTACCTTACTATTACACCACCCTGGAGTTAGAATAGTAATTTATACCCCTACACTATCTAACACTTACCCTACTATTACACCCCCCTGGACTTAGAATAGTAATTTACACCCCTACACTATCCAACACTTACTCTACTATTATACCCCCCTGGAGTTAGAATAGTAATTTATATCCTACACTATCCAACACTTGCCCTAATATTACACCCCCTGGAGTTAGAATAGTCATTTATACTCCTACACTATTCAACACTTACCTTACTATTACACCCCCCTGGAGTTAGAATAGTAATTTATACCTCTACACTGCGGCTGTTCTGTAACTGATCCCCCTATGTCATGTTGGTTGTGTGGTGCTGGGTCTGATAACGCCGGGACACTCGGTTTGAGTAGCTGAGCGCTTAATAAAACCCTATTTAACATAACATAACATAACACTATCCAACACTTACCCTAATATTATAACCCCTATAGTTAGAATAGTAATTTTTACCCTTACACTATCCAACACTTACCCTACTATTATGCCCCCCTGGAGTTATAATAGTAATTTATACCCCTACATTATCTAAGACTTACCCTACTATTACACCCCGCTGGAGTTAGAATAGTAATATATACCCCTACACTATCCAACACTTACCTTACTATTATACCCCAGGGAGTTAGAATATTAATGTATACCCCTACACTATCTAAGACTTACCCTACTATTACACCCCCTTGGAGTTATAATAGTAATTTATACCCCTACACTATCTCAGACTTACCCTACTATTAATCCTCAGGGAGTTAGAATAGTAATTTATACCCCTACACTATCCAAGGTGTATACCCCTACACTATCTAAGACTATTACACCCCCTGGAGTTAGAATAGTAATTTATACACCTCCACTCTCCAACACTTACCGTACTATTACACCACCCTAGAGTTGGAATAGTAATTTATACCCCTGCACTATCCAACACTTACCCTACTAATACACCCCAGGGAGTTAGAATAGTAATTTATACCCCTACAATATCTAACACTTACCCTACTATTACACCACAGGGAGTTAGAATAGTAATTTATACTCCTACACTATCCAATACTTACCCTGCTATTACACCCCCTGGAGTTAGAATAGTAATTTATACCCCTACACTATCCAACACTTATCTTAATATTACACCACCCTGGAGTTAGAATAGTAAGTTATACCCCTACACTATCCAACACTTACCCTTCTATTACACCCATCTGGAGTTAGAATAGTAATTTATATCCTATACTATCCAACACTTACCCTAATATTACACCCCCCTGGAGTTAGAATAGTCATTTATACTCCTACAGTATTCAACACTTATCTTACTATTATACCCCCCTGGAGTTAGAATAGTAATTTATACCTCTACACTGCGGCTGTTCTGTAACTGATCCCCCTCTGTCATGTTGGTTGTGTGGTGCTGGGTCTGATAACACCGGGACACTTGGTTTGAGTAGCTGAGCGCTTAATAAAACCCTATTTAACATAACATAACATAACACTATCCAACACTTACCCTACTATTATAACCCCTATAGTTAGAATAGTAATTTTGACCCTTACACTATCCAACACTTACCCTACTATTATGCCCCCCTGGAGTTATAATAGTAATTTATACCCCTACACTATCTAAGACTTACCCTACTATTACACCCCGCTGGAGTTAGAATAGTAATTTATACCCCTACACTATCCAACACTTACCTTACTATTATACCCCAGGGAGTTAGAATATTAATGTATACCCCTACACTATCTAACACTTACCCTACTATTACACCCCCCTGGAGTTATAATAGTAATTTATACCCCTACACTATCTAAGACTTACCCTACTATTACACCTCAGGGAGTTAGAATAGTAATTTATACCCCTACACTATCCAAGGTTTATACCCCTAACTATCTAAGACTAATACACCCCCTGGAGTTAGAATAGTAATTTATACACCTCCACTCTCCAACACTTACCGTACTATTACACCACCCTAGAGTTGGAATAGTAATTTATACCCCTGCACTATCCAACACTTACCCTACAAATACACCCCAGGGAGTTAGAATAGTAATTTATACCCCTACAATATCTAACACTTACCCTATTATTACACCCCAGGGAGTTAGAATACTAATTTATGCCCCTACACTATCCAATACTTACCCTTCTATTTTCCCCCTGGAGTTAGAATAGTAATTTATACCCCTACACTATCCAACACTTACCCTACTATTACACCCCCCTGGAGTTAGAATAGTAATTTATACCCCTGCACTATCCAACACTTACCCTACTATTACACCCCCGTGGAGTTAGAATAGTAATGTATATCCCTACACTATCCAAGACTTACCCTACTGTTACACCCCCCTGGAGTTAGAATAGTAATTTATACCCCTACACTATTCCACACTTACCCTACTATTACACCCCCCTGGAGCTAGAATAGTAATGTATACCCCTACACTATCCAACACTTACCCTACTATTACACCCAACTGAAATTAGAATAGTAATTAATACCCCTCCACTATCCAACACTTACCGTACTATTACACCACCCTGGAGTTAGAATAGTAATTTATAGCCCTGCACTATCCAACACTTACCCTACTATTATAACCCATGTAGTAAGAATAGAAATGTTTACCCTTTCACTATCCAACACTTATCCTACTATTATACCCCCCTGGAGTTATAATAGTAATTTATACCCCTACACTATCTAAGACTTACCCTACTATTACACCCCGCTGGAGTTAGAATAGTAATTTATACCCCTACACTATCCAACACTTACCTTACTATTACACCACCCTGGAGTTAGAATAGTAATTTATACCCCTACACTATCCAACACTTACCCTACTATTACACCCCCCTGAAGTGAGAATAGTAATTTATACCCCTGCACTATCCAACACTTACCCTACTATTACACCCCCCCTGGAGTTAGAATAGTAAAGTATATCCTACACTATCCAACACTTACCCTAATATTACACCCCCTGGAGTTAGAATAGTAATTTATTCCCCCTACAATATTCAACACTTACCCTACTATTACACCCCCCTTGAGCTAAAATAGTAATTTATACCCCTACACTATCTAAAACTTACCCTACTATTACATCCCCCTGGAGTTGGAATAGAATAGTAATTTACACCCCTCCACTTTCCAACACTTACTCTAATATTACACCCCTCTGGAGTTAGAATAGAAATTTGTAACCCTCCACTAACCAACTCTTACCCTACTATTACACCCCCCTGGAGATAGAATAGTAATGTATACCCCTACACTATTCAAGATTTATACTCCTACACTATCTAAGACTATTACACCCTTCTGGAGTTAGAAAAGTAACTTATACACCTCCACTAACCAACACTTATCGTACTATTACACCCCCCTGGAGATAGAATAGTAATGTATACCCCTACACTATTCAAGTTGTATACTCCTACACTATCTAAGACTATTACACCCTTCTGGAGTTAGAATAGTAACTTATACACCTCCACTATCTAACACTTACCTTACTATTATACCACCCTGGAGTTAGAATAGCAATTTATACCCCTACACTATCCAACACTTACCCTACTATTACACCCCCCTGAAGTGAGAATAGTAATTTATACCCCTGCACTATCCAACACTTACCCTACTATTACACCCCCCCTGGAGTTAGAATAGTAAAGTATATCCTACACTATCCAACACTTACCCTAATATTACACCCCCTGGAGTTAGAATAGTAATTTATTCCCCCTACAATATTCAACACTTACCCTACTATTACACCCCCCTTGAGCTAAAATAGTAATTTATACCCCTACACTATCCAAAACTTACCCTACTATTACATCCCCCTGGAGATAGAATAGAATAGTAATTTACACCCCTCCACTTTCCAACACTTACTCTAATATTACACCCCTCTGGAGTTAGAATAGAAATTTGTAACCCTCCACTAACCAACTCTTACCCTACTATTACACCCCCCTGGAGATAGAATAGTAATGTATACCCCTACACTATTCAAGATTTATACTCCTACACTATCTAAGACTATTACACCCTTCTGGAGTTAGAAAAGTAACTTATACACCTCCACTAACCAACACTTACCGTACTATTACACCCCCCTGGAGATAGAATAGTAATGTATACCCCTACACTATTCAAGATTTATACTCCTACACTATCTAAGACTATTACACCCTTCTGGAGTTAGAATAGTAACTTATACACCTCCACTATCCAACACTTACCGTACTATTACACCACCCTGGAGTTGGAATAGTAATTCATACCCCTGCACTATCCAACACTTACCCTACTATTACACCCCAGGGAGTTAGAATAGTAATTTACACCCCTACACTATCCAACACTTACCCTGCTATTACACCCCCCTGGAGTTAGAATAGTAATTTATACCTCTGCACTATCCAACACTTACCCTACTAATACACCCCCCTGGAGTTAGAATAGTAATTTATACCCCTACACTATCCAAGACTTACCCTACTATTACACCCCCCTGGAGTTAGAATAGTAATTATTAACCCTCCACTATCCAACACTTACCGTACTATTACACCACCCTGGAGTTAGACTAGTAATTTATACCCCTGCACTATCCAACACTTACACTACTATTACGCCCCCTGGAGTTATAATAGTAATTTATACCCCTACACTATCTAAGACTTACCCTATTATTATACCCCCTGGAGTTAGAATAGTAATTTCTACCCCTACACTATCCAACACTTACCCTACTATTACACCCCCCTAGAGTTAGAATAGTAATTTATACCCCTACACTATCCAACACTTACCCTACTATTACACCCCCCTGGAGTTAGAATAGTAATTTATACCCCTGCACTATCCAACACTTACCCTACTATTACACCCCCGTGGAGTTAGAATAGTAATGTATACCCCTACACTATCCAAGACTTACCCTACTGTTACACCCCCCTGGAGTTAGAATAGTAATTTATACCCCTACACTATCCAACACTTACCCTACTATTACACCCCCCTGGAGTTAGAATAGTAATTTATACCCCTGCACTATTCAACACTTACCCTACTATTACACCCCCGTGGAGTTAGAATAGTAATGTATACCCCTACACTATCCAAGACTTACCCTACTGTTACACCCCCCTGGAGTTAGAATAGTAATTTATACCCCTACACTATTCCGCACTTACCCTACTATTACACCCCCCTGGAGCTAGAATAGTAATGTATACCCCTACACTATCCAACACTTACCCTACTATTACACCCAACTGAAATTAGAATAGTAATTAATACCCCTCCACTATCCAACACTTACCGTACTATTACACCACCCTGGAGTTAGAATAGTAATTTATAGCCCTGCACTATCCAACACTAACCCTACTATTATAACCCCTGTAGTAAGAATATTAATGTTTACCCTTTCACTATCCAACACTTATCCTACTATTATACCCCCCTGGAGTTATAATAGTAATTTATACCCCTACACTATCTAAGACTTACCCTACTATTACACCCCGCTGGAGTTAGAATAGTAATTTATACCCCTACACTATCCAACACTTACCTTACTATTACACCACCCTGGAGTTAGAATAGTAATTTATACCCCTACACTATCCAACACTTACCCTACTATTACACCCCCCTGAAGTGAGAATAGTAATTTATACCCCTGCACTATCCAACACTTACCCTACTATTACACCCCCCCTGGAGTTAGAATAGTAAAGTATATCCTACACTATCCAACACTTACCCTAATATTACACCCCCTGGAGTTAGAATAGTAATTTATTCCCCCTACAATATTCAACACTTACCCTACTATTACACCCCCCTTGAGCTAAAATAGTAATTTATACCCCTACACTATCCAAAACTTACCCTACTATTACATCCCCCTGGAGTTGGAATAGAATAGTAATTTACACCCCTCCACTTTCCAACACTTACTCTAATATTACACCCCTCTGGAGTTAGAATAGAAATTTGTAACCCTCCACTAACCAACTCTTACCCTACTATTACACCCCCCTGGAGATAGAATAGTAATGTATACCCCTACACTATTCAAGATTTATACTCCTACACTATCTAAGACTATTACATCCTTCTGGAGTTAGAAAAGTAACTTATACACCTCCACTAACCAACACTTACCGTACTATTACACCCCCCTGGAGATAGAATAGTAATGTATACCCCTACACTATTCAAGATTTATACTCCTACACTATCTAAGACTATTACACCCTTCTGGAGTTAGAATAGTAACTTATACACCTCCACTATCCAACACTTACCTTACTATTACACCACCCTGGAGTTAGAATAGTAATTTATACCCCTACACTATCCAACACTTACCCTACTATTACACCCCCCTGAAGTGAGAATAGTAATTTATACCCCTGCACTATCCAACACTTACCCTACTATTACACCCCCCCTGGAGTTAGAATAGTAAAGTATATCCTACACTATCCAACACTTACCCTAATATTACACCCCCTGGAGTTAGAATAGTAATTTATACCCCTACACTATCCAAGACTTACCCTACTATTACACCCCCCTGGAGTTAGAATAGTAATTATTAACCCTCCACTATCCAACACTTACCGTACTATTACACCACCCTGGAGTTAGACTAGTAATTTATACCCCTGCACTATCCAACACTTACACTACTATTACGCCCCCTGGAGTTATAATAGTAATTTATACCCCTACACTATCTAAGACTTACCCTATTATTATACCCCCTGGAGTTAGAATAGTAATTTCTACCCCTACACTATCCAACACTTACCCTACTATTACACCCCCCTAGAGTTAGAATAGTAATTTATACCCCTACACTATCCAACACTTACCCTACTATTACACCCCCCTGGAGTTAGAATAGTAATTTATACCCCTGCACTATCCAACACTTACCCTACTATTACACCCCCGTGGAGTTAGAATAGTAATGTATACCCCTACACTATCCAAGACTTACCCTACTGTTACACCCCCCTGGAGTTAGAATAGTAATTTATACCCCTACACTATCCAACACTTACCCTACTATTACACCCCCCTGGAGTTAGAATAGTAATTTATACCCCTGCACTATTCAACACTTACCCTACTATTACACCCCCGTGGAGTTAGAATAGTAATGTATACCCCTACACTATCCAAGACTTACCCTACTGTTACACCCCCCTGGAGTTAGAATAGTAATTTATACCCCTACACTATTCCGCACTTACCCTACTATTACACCCCCCTGGAGCTAGAATAGTAATGTATACCCCTACACTATCCAACACTTACCCTACTATTACACCCAACTGAAATTAGAATAGTAATTAATACCCCTCCACTATCCAACACTTACCGTACTATTACACCACCCTGGAGTTAGAATAGTAATTTATAGCCCTGCACTATCCAACACTAACCCTACTATTATAACCCCTGTAGTAAGAATATTAATGTTTACCCTTTCACTATCCAACACTTATCCTACTATTATACCCCCCTGGAGTTATAATAGTAATTTATACCCCTACACTATCTAAGACTTACCCTACTATTACACCCCGCTGGAGTTAGAATAGTAATTTATACCCCTACACTATCCAACACTTACCTTACTATTACACCACCCTGGAGTTAGAATAGTAATTTATACCCCTACACTATCCAACACTTACCCTACTATTACACCCCCCTGAAGTGAGAATAGTAATTTATACCCCTGCACTATCCAACACTTACCCTACTATTACACCCCCCCTGGAGTTAGAATAGTAAAGTATATCCTACACTATCCAACACTTACCCTAATATTACACCCCCTGGAGTTAGAATAGTAATTTATTCCCCCTACAATATTCAACACTTACCCTACTATTACACCCCCCTTGAGCTAAAATAGTAATTTATACCCCTACACTATCCAAAACTTACCCTACTATTACATCCCCCTGGAGTTGGAATAGAATAGTACTTTACACCCCTCCACTTTCCAACACTTACTCTAATATTACACCCCTCTGGAGTTAGAATAGAAATTTGTAACCCTCCACTAACCAACTCTTACCCTACTATTACACCCCCCTGGAGATAGAATAGTAATGTATACCCCTACACTATTCAAGATTTATACTCCTACACTATCTAAGACTATTACATCCTTCTGGAGTTAGAAAAGTAACTTATACACCTCCACTAACCAACACTTACCGTACTATTACACCCCCCTGGAGATAGAATAGTAATGTATACCCCTACACTATTCAAGATTTATACTCCTACACTATCTAAGACTATTACACCCTTCTGGAGTTAGAATAGTAACTTATACACCTCCACTATCCAACACTTACCTTACTATTACACCACCCTGGAGTTAGAATAGTAATTTATACCCCTACACTATCCAACACTTACCCTACTATTACACCCCCCTGAAGTGAGAATAGTAATTTATACCCCTGCACTATCCAACACTTACCCTACTATTACACCCCCCCTGGAGTTAGAATAGTAAAGTATATCCTACACTATCCAACACTTACCCTAATATTACACCCCCTGGAGTTAGAATAGTAATTTATTCCCCCTACAATATTCAACACTTACCCTACTATTACACCCCCCTTGAGCTAAAATAGTAATTTATACCCCTACACTATCCAAAACTTACCCTACTATTACATCCCCCTGGAGTTGGAATAGAATAGTAATTTACACCCCTCCACTTTCCAACACTTACTCTAATATTACACCCCTCTGGAGTTAGAATAGAAATTTGTAACCCTCCACTAACCAACTCTTACCCTACTATTACACCCCCCTGGAGATAGAATAGTAATGTATACCCCTACACTATTCAAGATTTATACTCCTACACTATCTAAGACTATTACACCCTTCTGGAGTTAGAAAAGTAACTTATACACCTCCACTAACCAACACTTACCGTACTATTACACCCCCCTGGAGATAGAATAGTAATGTATACCCCTACACTATTCAAGATTTATACTCCTACACTATCTAAGACTATTACACCCTTCTGGAGTTAGAATAGTAACTTATACACCTCCACTATCCAACACTTACCGTACTATTACACCACCCTGGAGTTGGAATAGTAATTCATACCCCTGCACTATCCAACACTTACCCTACTATTACACCCCAGGGAGTTAGAATAGTAATTTACACCCCTACACTATCCAACACTTACCCTGCTATTACACCCCCCTGGAGTTAGAATAGTAATTTATACCTCTGCACTATCCAACACTTACCCTACTAATACACCCCCCTGGAGTTAGAATAGTAATTTATACCCCTACACTATCCAAGACTTACCCTACTATTACACCCCCCTGGAGTTAGAATAGTAATTATTAACCCTCCACTATCCAACACTTACCGTACTATTACACCACCCTGGAGTTAGACTAGTAATTTATACCCCTGCACTATCCAACACTTACACTACTATTACGCCCCCTGGAGTTATAATAGTAATTTATACCCCTACACTATCTAAGACTTACCCTATTATTATACCCCCTGGAGTTAGAATAGTAATTTCTACCCCTACACTATCCAACACTTACCTTACTATTACACCACCCTGGAGTTAGAATAGTAATTTATACCCCTACACTATCCAACACTTACCCTACTATTACACCCCCCTAGAGTTAGAATAGTAATTTATACCCCTGCACTATCCAACACTTACTCTAATATTACACCCCCCTGGAGTTAGAGTAGTAATTTATACTCCTAATCTGTTCAACACTTACCCTACTATTACAGCCCCCTGGAGTTAGAATAGTAATTTATACCTCTACACTGTGGCTGTTCTGTAACTGATCCTCCTCTGTTATGTTGGTTGTGTGGTGCTGGGTCTGATAGCGCCGGGACACTCGGTTCGAGTAGCTGAGCGCTTAATAAAACCCTATTTAACATGACATAACATAACCCTATCCAACACTTACCCTACTATTACACCCCCCTGGAGTTAGAATAGTAATTTATACGCCGACACTATCCAACACTTACCCTAATATTACTCCCCCCTGGAGTTAGAATAGTAGTTTATACACCTACACTATCCAACACTTACCCTACTATTACACCCCCTTGATTTAGAATAGTAATCTATACCTCTCCACTATCCAACACTTACACTTCATTTAATTTTAAATGGTTAAATATCATTTTAGTGTCTGAAAAAAAAAAGAAAAAAATAATTTAAAATTAGTTCCCACGGTTTTACATTGCTTTTAATGTGAAGTAATGTCCTTCATTTATTTCCATTGCTCTCTATTTAAATGTGGCATCTATGATATAGGAAGCTTGTTGGAGAGTAACGGGGATTGGAACACAAGGAAAAGGGAGCATGCAGAAGGTAAGAATAACATTTTATAAAGATATACATTTGTAAAATGAATTTAGAACATTGTACATTTAAATTGATTTATTAAAAAATTGAATAAGACACAGTTTTTGAAAATTTAATTAAAAAAATATTTATTTAATAAATGAATGTTTTAAAATTATTTTTAGAACATTTTGAAAACGTTTTTCAACACTGTTTGTAATTAAAATAATACATTTTAATATACTGTAATAATAAATAAAATAAAATATTTGTCCTTTTTCTTTGTATGCAGCTTGAGATGACGTATTCGCATGAACGTCAATGGCGTAGGCAGCCATATTGAGGAGCATCGCTGGACAGAGCAGAAGCAAGGAGACCTGGGCTCAGGTAGGAAAGTTTTAAAACTTAATATTTTAGATATTACATGGTTAGAGTAATATTTACTGCAAGGAGAGAAAAGGAGGTTTAGATTAGTTAAAAAAAATGTTTAATTTATGTTTCAGCATGTCCCCGATCCCGTTGTTAGTGTATGTCCACGTCGGGTCACGTGTTTGTTTCACTTTTATTTGCAAAAACATTAATGTTTGCATTTATTCACTTAAAAATTAGTTATGCTATGCTTTTTGAATGTATTGTTGGAATATTGTTTACTTTGGAAAATATCGGACACAGAAGAAGAACGATTTACGAACATTGGTGTTGGAGAGGAGAAAATGCATCGTTTTTCGTGGAGTCATTTTGGAATCGTGGAACACATCTTTGGATTGGTTTTTATGATGGTTTTTAATCACAGTAAATAGTTTTTGAAGGAGTGCTGATTTCGAGTACAGCATGAAGATGGAACGTATCTCGATTTTTTAGGATTAGAAGATTGCTTCGATTTGGAGACAAATTTTTTGGGGGGAAATGTTGTTGTAAATCGATCTTTAAAAAAAGAGTACCTTTTTTGG
This sequence comes from Lissotriton vulgaris, assembly GCF_964263255.1. Taxonomy (NCBI): domain Eukaryota; kingdom Metazoa; phylum Chordata; class Amphibia; order Caudata; family Salamandridae; genus Lissotriton; species Lissotriton vulgaris. Next base: position 1,408,999,863 of record NC_141691.1, on the reverse strand, counting down.
GGAATGGGATTTAGAAAAAAAGATTTTGAAAAAGAAGATTTTTTTGATTGTTTTATTTTGGACTGGAATAAAAAATGTTGAATACAAAACAAGCATGGCTTGGCATTGGATTAAAGAAGAAAATGAAAGAAAATAGAAGACATCTAAGGTAAGGTGACCCGACTTTAAATTTAAAAAAATGTTTAGAAAAATGACAATTTTAATGTGTGGAAATGTAATTTAGGGAAAAACAGGAAAGTAATACTGTAGGGTGAATTAGTAATGGAGTATGTGTGCAACATTATCTAGATAGTCGGAAGCCACACACAACGAAAATTGTTGTAAAGCAGCCAAAAGTCGATCTGACATTTCTTTTGATCTTTTAGAGATGCTTCAGTTCAGACTACCTGTTAATGCTTGTGACATTCTCATTTCATGGAAACTTTGCTCCTACCTCAAAGTTTCCAAAAAATGATAAAAGTAAGGGTGAGGTTTTCCAATTGTGTGGTTGAAGGAGTTGTGCCATCCCTCTATGGCATTGTTTGTCTTTGCTTCTCCTTCTAAGCAGCTCGTGTAGCAGTTACACCACAACTAGGGATGTTTTTTGTATCTTACACCAAAATGCCTGTGAAAAATGGAAAAAACATCCCTGAATTTAGGTATTCGTGTACGTTTTGGTTATAACATTTATCATTGTGAATTCAAAATCAATAATAATTTTCCTAGGTCTTTTGTTGGATGTTTTAGATTTAAGTACTGTTAAAAGTTCAGTGTAGGTTGTGGATTGTTTATCAGGTAGCAAACTGTAAACTAGGGGCACTACTATATGGTTAATTTTAGCATGCATAGTGTATATTTGGGTGAAAGGAAGGGGCGTACTTTTAAACGTCCCATCCATCATCCAAATATCATTATTCGTAAGCATTGGTGTAAAATCCGTTCCTCTCACGGAATTTGCGGATTTTCGGTAAATTCGCAATCCGCGAACTCCCACAAATTTGCCGAAAATCAACAAATTCGCATGCAGCGAATTTTTTTGCTTGGTGATACAATATTGCGTGCGCGGCGTTCACTTACCGTCATTCAGCGTTTGCTGAGTTGTTTTTCTCGATATTTTGCGTGTGCTTTGCCATTTTGGATCTTGCTGCGGGATCCCGCGGGAGTTTGGCGACCGCGATTACGTCATCATGGCTTTCCACCTTGCACAGCGAGAGTGTGTCAACGCGAGTACGCCGTGATCACGTATCGCAGGAGTTCGCAATTGCGAACAAGTAGATGCGGCGGGCAGCAACAATCTCGCACTCGCGAAATTGCAAAATTTGCAATTCTGCACAGAAAATCCACCAGCAAGCAGCATAAACCTTCTGAAAATGATGATTTTTATCAGAATAACTCCTCAGGTTGACATTTGCCTGCACTTTCTTTTGCAAGGAGTCCATTTGGGGGGGAGGAAGGAAGTGCCCCACAGTCTCCAACTTCGTGTTCCTGTCCAGCAGGCTCCTCCCAGTGCTTTCTTCATGTGCTGGTCCCTTTCATTCGGATCTTGACCTAGAAGGATTACTTTTTGTGGATGCTGCTGGATATTTGGATTTGAGGCCTTTTTGACTTTCTTTGGATCACTTTTGGATTAGAAATTTCACAAGTAAGTTTGTTTGGGGCATTACAGTTGCTGCAACTACAATTTTGGAATTTTCGATTTTTGGGCTGTTGTTGGGGCCTTTTGCCCAGGGGTAGTGAGTGGTGCATGGACTGAGTCTTTCTGTGGGGTCTCTTTAATGTAAACATCATGGAGGGCATGGATGGCATGGGATTGTGCTGATTTTTTTGTGTTTTTCGATTTTTTGGCTGCTGTTGGGGCCTTTTGCCCCGGGGTAGTGAGTGGTGCATGGGTCTAGTCTTTCTGTGGGGTGTCTTGAATTTAAACATCATTGAGGGCATGGATGGCATGGGATTGTGCTGATTTTTGTGTGTTTTTCGATTTTTTTGGCTGCTGTTGGGGCCTTTTGCCTAGGGCTAGTGAGTGGTGCATGGACTGAGTCTTTCTGTGGGGTCTCTTTAATGTAAACATCATGGAGGGCATGGATGGCATTTGTTTGTGGTGATTTTTGTGTGATTTTTTGGGGTGTTGATGGGGACTGGCCATGTGGGTGGGGGCCATTTTGAGTGCTGGTACAGGCAGGCCCTGGCCATGTGCTGGGGGCAAGGGGCGATTTTGAATGCAGGCAGTGTTCTCAGGCCTGCACCCATTTTGCCGATCTTTCATCCATTATGCCCAGGGGTACTGAGTGTGCATGGGCCTAGTCTTTCTGTGGGGTGTCTTGAATTTAAACATCATTGAGGGCATGGGATTGTGCTGATTTTTGTGTGTTTTTCGATTTTTTTGGCTGCTGTTGGGGCCTTTTGCCCAGGGGTAGTGAGTGGTGCATGGGCCTAGTCTTTGTGTGGGGTGTCTTGAATTTAAACATCATTGAGGGCATGGATGGCATGGGATTGTGCAGATTTTTCTGTGTTTTATGATTTTTTTGGCTGCTGTTGGGGCCTTTTGCCAAGGGATAGTAAGAGGTGCATGGGCCTAGTCTTTCTGTGGGGTGTCTTGAATTTAAACATCATTGAGGGCATGGATGGCATGGGATTGTGCAGATTTTTGGGGGGGCGTGGCTTGGGCGCCGATGGCGATGGTCGCCTGAGAGCTCGGCTCCGGGACTAAGCCCGAAATTATCCTGAACATCGGAGGCTGAGGGGCGCCCCAGACCCCGCGTTCGGTTGAGCGAGGCGACGACACCCTGCCGGGGGCCTTGGTGGAGTTTGGACGGGGGTGGCTTCGAGGAAATGCCGAAGTTTGCGGAGTTGCGGAGTGCGACCCAACATGGCGCCCGGACCCCTTTGTCCCCTTGATCGAAAATACGGAGTTGAGGAGGTCGCGCGGGTGTCGCTTGGCACCCGGCTTCACCATCCTCAGTTGTTTTAGACATTGGACATTGGCAGGTTCGGACCTCCTACAACGGGTTCATACTCGATTAGACGACCGGGCGGGTGCCCACGCACTAGAGGGCTCCGGGCGCGGGTGCCCTCTGTTCCAGGTGGTGGTCTGCACCGCGACTCCGCAACTAGCTACGATTTCCTGGCCAGTCCAACTACATGGATGGCGCGACACTCTGGCGCCACAGGTCAACCGAGGGAGTTGGTGGCCCTCGCCCCGGAGCTATAGTGGGTGAACGGGCCTGCCCGACTCGGCGACGGTTGTCTCCGCCCCCTTATCGGTGCCCTCGGACGCCGTGGCGGTGGCGTGAGCCGAAGCGGCGGAGTCTCCACAGGCTCTGGAGAAGGAGATCGCCCGTACCAGACTTGAGAACGAAATCCCGGGAAGGTCGTGCTGGACACTTGTACACGGAGACGCCCACTCCGGGACCCTCGCGGAGAGCCCCTGGCAGCATGGGGAAACCTAAAGGAGCCAAGGGATCCAGCCAGACCACCTCAGACTCTGAAGCCCAGGACAAGGAAGAACATGGAGACCCTAAACGACCTGGTGGCGCACCACTCCAGCAACAATTCGACCGTGTACTGGAGGCGATAGAGGCAACTCGGTCGGCCCTCCAACAGGACATTGCCCAGGTAGCGACCGGCCTGGGCCTCCTTAGGGCAGACCATGGTAAACTCTCAGACCGGGTCAAGGAGGTGGAGGGCACGGTGAAGACTTTAGAACCGGCGCAGGGGACCCTGGCTGCGACGATAAAGGATGCCATGTCCCGAATCGAGACCCTCGAACGGAGGGCGGAGGATGCGGAAGGCCGCAACAGGAGGAATAACATTCGGGTGGTGGGCCTGCCGGAAAAAATCGAGGATGGCGATATGGTGCGATACTTGGAGACCTGGCTCCGAGACACGGTGGTCCCGGAGGGCCTGTCCTCCTTTTACACTCTAGAACGGGCCCACAGAGTCCCAGCACGGCCCCCACAGCAGGGACGAGCCCCAAGGCCAGTGGTGGCGCGGTTGCTACATTTCCGGGACAGAGACCTGATCCTAAATGCCGCCAGGCACAATGGCCCGTTCCAGGTTGCAAACAGTCAGGTGAATATCTTCCCTGACTACACCTACGAGACGCAGCGCAAGCGGTTCTCCTTCCTGGCGGTTAAGCGTGAACTCAGGAATGAGGGCATCCAATATTCACTCCTATTTCCCGCAAGGCTCCGAGTCATTGTCGACGACAAAACCCAGTTCTTCGACACCCCAGAGGAGGTCTGTGACTGGCTCGAACTGTACCGGACAGGGAAAGATGGTTATAGCGCCTCGACCCATCAGGCGGAGGAGCCGGAACAAAGGAGGCGATCTAAGAGGGTCAGGAACCGCCGCGGCCGCACGGGAGGGCCCTCGACTGCGGAGACATCATCGGAGCGGAGGGGAGTGTTGGAAGTTCTGTCGGAACTGTCGGGAGCAAGAGGCGAAGTCATCGAGGAGGAGGAAGAAAACCCGGGCGCTCAGGGGGCACCATCGGACTCGGAAGACTCAGTGGCAGACAGTACCCATACACCGGTGATCACACCGAAATCGGTGGAGGACCTTTTGGATGGACAAGGGTAACGGGATATGCTGCCTTGTTTTGGGTGGGGGCCCGGCAGGGGGGAGGCGGTTGCCGTTCTTTATTGCTGACAACGAAGGAGGGAGGGTTGGGGGGCTGCTGCTCTTGCCCCGGAAGGTTTTGACACAGGGGGGGGCTTACTATAGTCCTGGTAGCCTGGGCGACGAGGGCCCACTGCCTCCGCTCAGCCCGCACCTGGCCCATAAGGCCTTCCTACGGTGGCGACCGTAGGACTAGTGGGGATTTTGGGGTTGATCTCCGTAGAGGTTTGGATGGGATCTAGATGGAGTAGTTTGGGTCCTGTTCTGGGGTGGTTGGGGGGGGGGCTTTGTTGGTTTTTGGGTGGTTTGGTTCTGGTTGGGGAAAATGGCCGCCGTCAGCGCTGGGAGGATTGATGCTTTTTCTTTGTGGGGACCCGAACGGGGAGACTGTGCAAGAACACTCTGGGACAATGGCTGATGTTGCTAACTTGAAATGTATTACTTGGAACGTGAGGGGGCTTCACACTATGTCCAGGCGTCACAAGGTCCATGCTTATTTAGTGCGTAGGGGAGTGCAAATGGCGCTGCTGCAGGAAACGCATCTGAACAAGGCGGAAGGGGCGGCGCTTCAGCGTAGGTGGCGAGGGCAGGTCTTTTCCACGGCGTACTCTGCTTATGCCAGGGGGGCGCTAATATGGATTAGGGCAGGAGTCCCCTTCCAGGTCACGAGGACAGTGTTGGACCCAGAGGGGCGTTTCGTGGCCATATCAGGCACGCTAGGAGGGAGGGACCTGAACGTTTGCTGTGTGTATGCTCCTAACGTGGACCAGACTGCCTTCCTTTCCAGGTTATCGGGCTCGCTGGCCCACTTTTTCGCCGGGCCCCTCCTGCTGGGGGGAGACTTTAACTCCGTAGTGGATGTAGACATGGACCGCTCGCATCCCCCGCTCCCCGATTCCCCGGTCCGGCGGACGGCTAAGGGCCGTCAAGATTGGCAGACCCGCTGGGGTTTGACGGACATTTGGAGGGCGCATCACCCCGCGTCTAGAGATTATTCATACTTTTCGAGCCTTCATGAGCTGCATGTCAGACTAGATAGCTTTCTTGGTTCGTCCGAATTAGTTTCGGCAGCGGTCCGATCGGAGTACTTATCGCGGACCATCTCGGACCATAACCCCCTCCTACTGGACATTCGCTGGTTCCCTGGGACACCGGCAGTACCCACCTGGAAGATGCGTCCCGAGATCCTCGAGGACAGTGTCTTCAAGGCGGACCTAGGGGAGAAAATCACGGATTATTTTGCGTCCAACGGCGGCTCCGCGAGTACTAGGGCGTTCGAATGGGACGCTTTCAAGGTGGTGGTGAGGGGCTACTGTATCTCTAAGAAGGTGGGCATGCGGCGTGTTATCCTGGCTGACTTAGACACAGCGGACCGAGCGCTCCGCGAGCTCGAAATTAGCCGCCCCGGACACCCGGAATTGCAAACACAAACGGTAGAGGCGAGGGAGAAGGTAGCGGTGGAGGTCGAACGGCTCCGATGTTTCGATTATAAGGCCTATACGATCCGATCTATTGCGGAGGGCGACAGGTCGAGCGCGTTACTGGCATGGTTGGCCAACCCTACGCGCCAGTCCCAAACGACGACAAATATGCGTAGGGCGGATGGGACCGAGGTGTGCACCCAACCGGAGATTCTTAGTTGCTTCCGGCATTACTACGAAAGTTTATACCGCAGTCGCTCCGCACGTGACCCAGACCGGCTTGACGACTATCTTAGCCCACTGGAACTCCGCACAGTAGGACAGGAAGTGGCGGAAACCCTGGGTTCTGACATCGACTTAGGGGAGATCCGCAGGGCCATCAAACGGATGGCGAGGAACAAGACCCCGGGCCTAGATGGCCTTCCGGTGGAGTTCTATGCAGCTTACGCTGACCTCTTGGCCCCTCGATTACTGGTGGTCTACAGGGAGGCGAAGAGATTGGGTCGTCTCCCTGGCTCGATGTGTGAGGCGTTGGTGGTTCCTCTCCTCAAACCAGGCCGAGACTCGTCTGACCCGGGGTCCTACCGTCCCCTTTCAATGCTGACGGTGGACTACAAAATATTGAGCAGCATCTTGGCCTCGAGGCTGCTAGGACATATGAGTTCCCTAGTGCATGAAGACCAAGCCGGTTTCATCCCACGGCGAAATACGACTATGAACATCCGAAGGTTGTTCCGCTTGCTTGGGGAACCATTCGTGGATGCCCCGTCCCCGGTAGTCTTATCGGTGGACCTGGAGAAGGCTTTTGATAGCCTGGAGTGGGACTACTTATGCACGGTATTACGGAAATTCGGCCTCGGGGAGGGATTTGTCAAATGGACAGCAGTCCTCTACGCTTCCGCTTCGGCCAGGGTTAGATCGGGCCCTTTGATTTCATCGCGATATCCGGTGGAGCGTGGCACGCGGCAAGGGTGCTCCTTATCCCCGCTTCTTTTTGCACTAGCGGTGGAGCCACTAGCGATACATCTTCGCTCGGGAGCCCACTATACGGGCTTATGGACAGCAGCGGGCCCACATTACGTCTCGCTCTATGCGGATGACCTGTTGCTCTTCCTGGAGGACCCGGTCGACGCATTACGGGGAGCGGAATTAGCGCTAACGGAGTTCGGAGCGGTCTCAGGCCTCCAAGTGAATTGGTCTAAGACCTGCCTCTTCCCGATGCGTAGGGGTACCCCCACCCCTGCGCTAAGTAAGGAGATCAGATGGGAGCCCGACTGCTTTAAATACCTTGGGGTATTTGTGTACCACGACCAACCCGACCTCCTAGATGGAAACATTGCCCGTTGCATACGAGCACTCCGAGGTAGCATGGACTTTTGGGCCACGCTGCCGCTCTCCGTGGCGGGACGCATCGCCCTGCTCAAAATGGTGGCGCTCCCCCGACTATTGTATTACTTTCGGACTTTGCCGATCTGGGTCCCACCGGCTACGTTTCGTCGCTTGCGTTCTATGGTGGTCGGGTTCCTTTGGGGAACGGGCCGGAGGCGGGTGGCCCTCAATACCCTGATGAGGCCGAAAGACGAGGGGGGGCTCGCTGTGCCGGACTTCGAGAAGTATTACCTAGCGGCGCAGCTCCAGACCTACACCCAGGAGATAGCCAGGGAATTCAGAGGCCCGGAGGACGGTAGAGGGACGGGCATGGCCAGGCACGTCCTCTCCTTTATCGCGCTGCGACAGCGCTTAGTCCTACGGGACCTGTCGATGGAGGAGCGGACTGTCCGTCTCTGTTGGAATCGAGCTCATAACAGAGGTCGCCTACGGACGCCATATGCGCCTGAAATACCATTGGGGATGCTGACGGCCCTCCCACACGGAGGAGATTGGTCACGACTGGCGGACTGGGAGGATTCCGGTTTACAGCTCGTCGGGGACCTGTACGAGGACGGAGCGCTCCTGTCCTTTCAGGATCTCATTGACCGCTTTGGGATCCCCCGGGGCGACTTTTTGCTGCACTCGGCCATTGTGCGAGCGATCCAGGCGCACTGGCAAAACGGGCTAGAGGAACCTCAATTGTCTCAGGTGTGCCAGTACGTCATGATGTCGGCGGGCACGGTGAAGGCGGTCACTTGCCTCTACGGCAGGTTGATTGCCGAGGGGTTGGTTCCTCTCGCCACACTGAAGTCCCGCTGGGAAGAGGACATTGGTAGGGAGATCCCGGAGACGACCTGGTCCCAGCTGGTGAGACGTGCCTGGAAGGGCACACGTGGCGCCCGTTTCCAACTGGTCCACTATTATGTTCTCCATAGGGCGTACCTGACCCCGGTAAAGATCAGGCGTTATTTTGCCACGGCTTCGGCGGAGTGCCCTAGGTGCCCGGCTCAGGAGGCGGACCTCCTACACATGCTATGGGCCTGTCCAGGACTGACGTCCTACTGGCAGGAGGTGGCGGCGACTCTGGAAGAGGTGACGGGGAGGCACTTATCATTCGATGTGGCGGTAGGGCTATTGCACTGGTTCCCCCATACCCCCCGGAATAAAATCACCAGTAAATTTATCGACCTGGGGCTCCTACTTGCTAAGCGAGAGGTGACCAGGAATTGGAAGGCACGAGCTGGTCCTAAAGGCAGCAGATGGCAAAGTGAGCTTTTGAAATGGGCGGCGGGTGAGAGCGCGCTGCGGTATCAGTTGGCTTGGAGGCAGGGCAATGAGAAGGCGCAGGAGGCCGCGTTAGAATGGGAAACGCTGGTGCAGGCCCTCAGAGATTATTGTACCCCCAGCGACTCCGAAAGTGAAGAAGCAACTCGACCCGAGTCCCGGTAAACATTAGCATTGACAGCACTATTACCTTCCCCGTGGGTCAAGCAGTGGATCATATGTTGATGAGCTCCCTGGCGCTGATGGTGGGGGAGGGGGGGAGGGGGGGGTTTCACAGTAACTGGGGATTTTGAGGGGGGGGTTTCTTTTTGGGGTTTGGGGTTTGTTTAGAAAAGCAGATGACAGACAGTGTGTTATCCGGACCAATTCCAGCATCCTACTGACCCCAGCTGCATTTGCCGCCCAACCCCAGGGATATGGGCTGATTGGCTATATAGCAACGTTATGGAAGGGGGCCGGTGGGCTATATCCTGTATAAGTTGTTTATAATACGATACTGGTCGTTACTGTATTGTTTTACTGATTCCTGCAATAAAAATATATTTAAAAAAAAAAAAAAAAAAAATGGGATTGTGCAGATTTTTCTGTGTTTTTCCATTTTTTTGGCTGCTGTTGGGGCCTTTTGCCCAGGGGTAGTGAGTGGTGTTGGGCCTAGTCTTTCTGTGGGGTGTCTTGAATTTAAACATCATTGAGGGCATGGATGGCATGGGATTGTGCAGATTTTTCTGTGTTTTTCCATTTTTTTGGCTGCTGTTGGGGCCTTTTGCCCAGGGGTAGTGAGTGGTGTTGGGCCTAGTCTTTCTGTGGGGTGTCTTGAATTTAAACATCATTGAGGGCATGGATGGCATGGGATTGTGCTGTTTTTTCTGTGTTTTTTTATTTTTTTGGCTTCTGTTGTGGCCTGTGGCCCAGGGGTAGTGAGTGGTGCATGGACTGAGTCTTTCTGTGGGGTCTCTTTAATGTAAACATCATGGAGGGCATGGATGGCATTGGATTGTGGTGATTTTTGTGTGTTTTTCGATTTTTTTGGGGTGTTGATGGGGACTGGCCATGTGGGTGGGGGCCATTTTGAGTGCTGGTACAGGCAGGCCCTGGCCATGTGCTCGGGGGCTAGGGGCCATTTTGAATGCAGGCAGTGTTCTCAGGCCTGCTCTCATTTTGCCGAGCTTTCATCCTTTATGCCCAGGGGTACTGAGTGGTGCATGGGTCTAGTCTTTCTGTGGGGTGTCTTGAATTTAAACATCATTGAGGGCATGGGATTGTGCTGATTTTTGTGTGTTTTCGATTTTTTGGCTGCTGTTGGGGCCTTTTTCCAAGGATTAGTGAGTGGTGCATGGGCCTTGTCTTTCTGTGGGGTGTCTTGAATTTAAACATCATTGAGGGCATGGATGGCATGGGATTGTGCAGATTTTTCTGTGTTTTTTTATTTTTTTGGCTGCTGTTGGGGCCTTTTGCCCAGGGGTAGTGAGTGGTGTTGGGCTTAGTCTTTCTGTGGAGTGTCTTGAATTTAAACATCATTGAGGGCATGGATGACATGGGTTTGTGCTGATTTTTTTGTGTTTTCCGATTTTTATGGCTGCTGTTGGGGCCTTTTGCCCAGGGGTAGTGAGTGGTGCATGGACTGAGTCTTTCTGTGGGGTCTCTTTAATGTAAACATCATGGAGGGCATGGATGTCATTTGATTGTGCTGATTTTTGTGTGTTTTTCGAATTTTTGGCTGCTGTTGGGGCCTTTTGCCCCGGGGTAGTGAGTGGTGCATGGGCCTAGTCTTTCTGTGGGGTGTCTTGAATTTAAACATCATTGAGGGCATGGATGGCATGGGATTGTGCTGATTTTTGTGTGTTTTTCGATTTTTTTGGCTGCTGTTGGGGCCTTTTGCCTAGGGCTAGTGAGTGGTGCATGGACTGAGTCTTTCTGTGGGGTCTCTTTAATGTAAACATCATGGAGGGCATGGATGGCATTTGTTTGTGGTGATTTTTGTGTGATTTTTTGGGGTGTTGATGGGGACTGGCCATGTGGGTGGGGGCCATTTTGAGTGCTGATACAGGCAGGCCCTGGCCATGTGCTGGGGGGCAAGGGGCCATTTTGAATGCAGGCAGTGTTCTCAGGCCTGCACCCATTTTGCCGAGCTTTCATCCATTATGCCCAGGGGTACTGAGTGTGCATGGGCCTAGTCTTTCTGTGGGGTGTCTTGAATTTAAACATCATTGAGGGCATGGATGGCATGGGATTGTGCAGATTTTTCTGTGTTTTATGATTTTTTTGGCTGCTGTTGGGGCCTTTTGCCAAGGGATAATAAGAGGTGCATGGGCCTAGTCTTTCTGTGGGGTGTCTTGAATTTAAACATCATTGAGGGCATGGATGGCATGGGATTGTGCAGATTTTTCTGTGTTTTTCCATTTTTTTGGCTGCTGTTGGGGCCTTTTGCCCAGGGGTAGTGAGTGGTGTTGGGCCTAGTCTTTCTGTGGGGTGTCTTGAATTTAAACATCATTGAGGGCATGGATGGCATGGGATTGTGCTGTTTTTTCTGTGTTTTTTTATTTTTTTGGCTTCTGTTGTGGCCTGTTGCCCAGGGGTAGTGAGTGGTGCATGGACTGAGTCTTTCTGTGGGGTCTCTTTAATGTAAACATCATGGAGGGCATGGATGGCATTGGATTGTGGTGATTTTTGTGTGTTTTTCGATTTTTTTGGGATGTTGATGGGGACTGGCCATGTGGGTGGGGGCCATTTTGAGTGCTGGTACAGGCAGGCCCTGGCCATGTGCTCGGGGGCTAGGGGCCATTTTGAATGCAGGCAGTGTTCTCAGGCCTGCTCTCATTTTGCCGAGCTTTCATCCTTTATGCCCAGGGGTACTGAGTGGTGCATGGGTCTAGTCTTTCTGTGGGGTGTCTTGAATTTAAACATCATTGAGGGCATGGGATTGTGCTGATTTTTGTGTGTTTTCGATTTTTTGTCTGCTGTTGGGGCCTTTTTCCAAGGATTAGTGAGTGGTGCATGGGCCATGTCTTTCTGTGGGGTGTCTTGAATTTAAACATCATTGAGGGCATGGATGGCATGGGATTGTGCAGATTTTTCTGTGTTTTTTTATTTTTTTGGCTGCTGTTGGGGCCTTTTGCCCAGGGGTAGTGAGTGGTGTTGGGCTTAGTCTTTCTGTGGGGTGTCTTGAATTTAAACATCATTGAGGGCATGGATGACATGGGTTTGTGCTGATTTTTTTGTGTTTTCCGATTTTTATGGCTGCTGTTGGGGCCTTTTGCCCAGGGGTAGTGAGTGGTGCATGGACTGAGTCTTTCTGTGGGGTCTCTTTAATGTAAACATCATGGAGGGCATGGATGTCATTTGATTGTGCTGATTTTTGTGTGTTTTTCGAATTTTTGGCTGCTGTTGGGGCCTTTTGCCCCGGGGTAGTGAGTGGTGCATGGGCCTAGTCTTTCTGTGGGGTGTCTTGAATTTAAACATCATTGAGGGCATGGATGGCATGGGATTGTGCTGATTTTTGTGTGTTTTTCGATTTTTTGGCTGCTGTTGGGGCCTTTTGCCTAGGGCTAGTGAGTGGTGCATGGACTGAGTCTTTCTGTGGGGTCTCTTTAATGTAAACATCATGGAGGGCATGGATGGCATTTGTTTGTGGTGATTTTTGTGTGATTTTTTGGGGTGTTGATGGGGACTGGCCATGTGAGTGGGGGCCATTTTGAGTGCTGGTACAGGCAGGCCCTGGCCATGTGCTGGGGGGCAAGGGGCCATTTTGAATGCAGGCAGTGTTCTCAGGCCTGCACCCATTTTGCCGAGCTTTCATCCATTATGCCCAGGGGTACTGAGTGTGCATGGGCCTAGTCTTTCTGTGGGGTGTCTTGAATTTAAACATCATTGAGGGCATGGGATTGTGCTGATTTTTGTGTGTTTTTCGATTTTTTTGGCTGCTGTTGGGGCCTTTTGCCCAGGGGTAGTGAGTGGTGCATGGGCCTAGTCTTTGTGTGTGGTGTCTTGAATTTAAACATCATTGAGGGCATGGATGGCATGGGATTGTGCAGATTTTTCTGTGTTTTATGATTTTTTTGGCTGCTGTTGGGGCCTTTTGCCAAGGGATAATAAGAGGTGCATGGGCCTAGTCTTTCTGTGGGGTGTCTTGAATTTAAACATCATTGAGGGCATGGATGGCATGGGATTGTGCAGATTTTTCTGTGTTTTTCCATTTTTTTGGCTGCTGTTGGGGCCTTTTGCCCAGGGGTAGTGAGTGGTGTTGGGCCTAGTCTTTCTGTGGGGTGTCTTGAATTTAAACATCATTGAGGGCATGGATGGCATGGGATTGTGCTGTTTTTTCTGTGTTTTTTTATTTTTTTGGCTTCTGTTGTGGCCTGTTGCCCAGGGGTAGTGAGTGGTGCATGGACTGAGTCTTTCTGTGGGGTCTCTTTAATGTAAACATCATGGAGGGCATGGATGGCATTGGATTGTGGTGATTTTTGTGTGTTTTTCGATTTTTTTGGGATGTTGATGGGGACTGGCCATGTGGGTGGGGGCCATTTTGAGTGCTGGTACAGGCAGGCCCTGGCCATGTGCTCGGGGGCTAGGGGCCATTTTGAATGCAGGCAGTGTTCTCAGGCCTGCTCTCATTTTGCCGAGCTTTCATCCTTTATGCCCAGGGGTACTGAGTGGTGCATGGGTCTAGTCTTTCTGTGGGGTGTCTTGAATTTAAACATCATTGAGGGCATGGGATTGTGCTGATTTTTGTGTGTTTTCGATTTTTTGTCTGCTGTTGGGGCCTTTTTCCAAGGATTAGTGAGTGGTGCATGGGCCTTGTCTTTCTGTGGGGTGTCTTGAATTTAAACATCATTGAGGGCATGGATGGCATGGGATTGTGCAGATTTTTCTGTGTTTTTTTATTTTTTTGGCTGCTGTTGGGGCCTTTTGCCCAGGGGTAGTGAGTGGTGTTGGGCTTAGTCTTTCTGTGGGGTGTCTTGAATTTAAACATCATTGAGGGCATGGATGACATGGGTTTGTGCTGATTTTTTTGTGTTTTCCGATTTTTATGGCTGCTGTTGGGGCCTTTTGCCCAGGGGTAGTGAGTGGTGCATGGACTGAGTCTTTCTGTGTGGTCTCTTTAATGTAAACATCATGGAGGGCATGGATGTCATTTGATTGTGCTGATTTTTGTGTGTTTTTCGAATTTTTGGCTGCTGTTGGGGCCTTTTGCCCCGGGGTAGTGAGTGGTGCATGGGCCTAGTCTTTCTGTGGGGTGTCTTGAATTTAAACTAGCCGTGGGCGGCCAGCTACGCTCCGTCTGCGGAGTGTGCGTAGTTCCGCCTACTCCGCATTTTGCGGAGCTGGCGGAGCCAGGCGGCACTACGCACGCTCCGCAGACGGAGCGTAGCTGGCCGCCACCCGCCTCCCTCCCGCCCTCCCTAAATACTTTACAATAAAAGAACGCAATAATTTTAAAAGCACTTACCTTGCCGCCGCTGGCCGCCGCGTTCCCCGGGGCTCGTTCTCTTCCGCCTTCCGTATTTTGCAGTAATGCGCATGCGCGGACGGCCGCGCATGCGCATTTTCACGAGAAAATGCGCATGCGCGGCCGCCCGCGCATGCGCATTACTGCAAAATACGGAAGACGGAAGAGAACGAGCCCCGGGGAACGCGGCGGCCAGCGGCGGCAAGGTAAGTGCTTTTAAAATTATTGCGTTCTTTTATTGTAAAGTATTTAGGGAGGGCGGGAGGGAGGCGGGTTGCGGGGCTGCCGGCCAGTGGTTTTGCGGAGTGGGGCTACGCGGAGTGCGGAGGTGGGCGTAGTTTCTCGCCCACTTCGCGTAGCTCCGCGAAGCCCCACTCCGCGAACTCCGCCCAGGCCTAATTTAAACATCATTGAGGGCATGGATGGCATGGGATTGTGCTGATTTTTGTGTGTTTTTCGATTTTTTGGCTGCTGTTGGGGCCTTTTGCCTAGGGCTAGTGAGTGGTGCATGGACTGAGTCTTTCTGTGGGGTCTCTTTAATGTAAACATCATGGAGGGCATGGATGGCATTTGTTTGTGGTGATTTTTGTGTGATTTTTTGGGGTGTTGATGGGGACTGGCCATGTGGGTCGGGGCCATTTTGAGTGCTGGTACAGGCAGGCCCTGGCCATGTGCTGGGGGGCAAGGGGCCATTTTGAATGCAGGCAGTGTTCTCAGGCCTGCACCCATTTTGCCGAGCTTTCATCCATTATGCCCAGGGGTACTGAGTGTGCATGGGCCTAGTCTTTCTGTGGGGTGTCTTGAATTTAAACATCATTGAGGGCATGGGATTGTGCTGATTTTTGTGTGTTTTTCGATTTTTTTGGCTGCTGTTGGGGCCTTTTGCCCAGGGGTAGTGAGTGGTGCATGGGCCTAGTCTTTGTGTGGGGTGTCTTGAATTTAAACATCATTGAGGGCATGGATGGCATGGGATTGTGCAGATTTTTCTGTGTTTTATGATTTTTTTGGCTGCTGTTGGGGCCTTTTGCCAAGGGATAATAAGAGGTGCATGGGCCTAGTCTTTCTGTGGGGTGTCTTGAATTTAAACATCATTGAGGGCATGGATGGCATGGGATTGTGCAGATTTTTCTGTGTTTTTCCATTTTTTTGGCTGCTGTTGGGGCCTTTTTCCCAGGGGTAGTGAATGGTGTTGGGCCTAGTCTTTCTGTGGGGTGTCTTGAATTTAAACATCATTGAGGCCATGGATGGCATGGGATTGTGCTGTTTTTTCTGTGTTTTTTTATTTTTTTGGCTTCTGTTGTGGCCTGTTGCCCAGGGGTAGTGAGTGGTGCATGGACTGAGTCTTTCTGTGGGGTCTCTTTAATGTAAACATCATGGAGGGCATGGATGGCATTGGATTGTGGTGATTTTTGTGTGTTTTTCGATTTTTTTGGGATGTTGATGGGGACTGGCCATGTGGGTGGGGGCCATTTTGAGTGCTGGTACAGGCAGGCCCTGGCCATGTGCTCGGGGGCTAGGGGCCATTTTGAATGCAGGCAGTGTTCTCAGGCCTGCTCTCATTTTGCCGAGCTTTCATCCTTTATGCCCAGGGGTACTGAGTGGTGCATGGGTCTAGTCTTTCTGTGGGGTGTCTTGAATTTAAACATCATTGAGGGCATGGGATTGTGCTGATTTTTGTGTGTTTTCGATTTTTTGTCTGCTGTTGGGGCCTTTTTCCAAGGATTAGTGAGTGGTGCATGGGCCTTGTCTTTCTGTGGGGTGTCTTGAATTTAAACATCATTGAGGGCATGGATGGCATGGGATTGTGCAGATTTTTCTGTGTTTTTTTATTTTTTTAGCTGCTGTTGGGGCCTTTTGCCCAGGGGTAGTGAGTGGTGTTGGGCTTAGTCTTTCTGTGGGGTGTCTTGAATTTAAACATCATTGAGGGCATGGATGACATGGGTTTGTGCTGATTTTTTTGTGTTTTCCGATTTTTATGGCTGCTGTTGGGGCCTTTTGCCCAGGGGTAGTGAGTGGTGCATGGACTGAGTCTTTCTGTGGGGTCTCTTTAATGTAAACATCATGGAGGGCATGGATGTCATTTGATTGTGCTGATTTTTGTGTGTTTTTCGAATTTTTGGCTGCTGTTGGGGCCTTTTGCCCCGGGGTAGTGAGTGGTGCATGGGCCTAGTCTTTCTGTGGGGTGTCTTGAATTTAAACATCATTGAGGGCATGGATGGCATGGGATTGTGCTGATTTTTGTGTGTTTTTCGATTTTTTGGCTGCTGTTGGGGCCTTTTGCCTAGGGCTAGTGAGTGGTGCATGGACTGAGTCTTTCTGTGGGGTCTCTTTAATGTAAACATCATGGAGGGCATGGATGGCATTTGTTTGTGGTGATTTTTGTGTGATTTTTTGGGGTGTTGATGGGGACTGGCCATGTGGGTGGGGGCCATTTTGAGTGCTGGTACAGGCAGGCCCTGGCCATGTGCTAGGGGGCAAGGGGCCATTTTGAATGCAGGCAGTGTTCTCAGGCCTGCACCCATTTTGCCGAGCTTTCATCCATTATGCCCAGGGGTACTGAGTGTGCATGGGCCTAGTCTTTCTGTGGGGTGTCTTGAATTTAAACATCATTGAGGGCATGGGATTGTGCTGATTTTTGTGTGTTTTTCGATTTTTTTGGCTGCTGTTGGGGCCTTTTGCCCAGGGGTAGTGAGTGGT
This sequence comes from Lissotriton vulgaris, assembly GCF_964263255.1. Taxonomy (NCBI): domain Eukaryota; kingdom Metazoa; phylum Chordata; class Amphibia; order Caudata; family Salamandridae; genus Lissotriton; species Lissotriton vulgaris. The sequence goes on along the minus strand of NC_141691.1, from coordinate 1,408,983,048 downwards.
GCATGGGCCTAGTCTTTGTGTGGGGTGTCTTGAATTTAAACATCATTGAGGGCATGGATGGCATGGGATTGTGCAGATTTTTCTGTGTTTTATGATTTTTTTGGCTGCTGTTGGGGCCTTTTGCCAAGGGATAATAAGAGGTGCATGGGCCTAGTCTTTCTGTGGGTGTCTTGAATTTAAACATCATTGAGGGCATGGATGGCATGGGATTGTGCAGATTTTTCTGTGTTTTTCCATTTTTTTGGCTGCTGTTGGGGCCTTTTGCCCAGGGGTAGTGAGTGGTGTTGGGCCTAGTCTTTCTGTGGGGTGTCTTGAATTTAAACATCATTGAGGGCATGGATGGCATGGGATTGTGCTGTTTTTTCTGTGTTTTTTTTATTTTTTTGGCTTCTGTTGTGGCCTGTTGCCCAGGGGTAGTGAGTGGTGCATGGACTGAGTCTTTCTGTGGGGTCTCTTTAATGTAAACATCATGGAGGGCATGGATGGCATTGGATTGTGGTGATTTTTGTGTGTTTTTCGATTTTTTTGGGGATGTTGATGGGGACTGGCCATGTGGGTGGGGGCCATTTTGAGTGCTGGTACAGGCAGGCCCTGGCCATGTGCTCGGGGGCTAGGGGCCATTTTGAATGCAGGCAGTGTTCTCAGGCCTGCTCTCATTTTGCCGAGCTTTCATCCTTTATGCCCAGGGGTACTGAGTGGTGCATGGGTCTAGTCTTTCTGTGGGGTGTCTTGAATTTAAACATCATTGAGGGCATGGGATTGTGCTGATTTTTGTGTGTTTTCGATTTTTTGTCTGCTGTTGGGGCCTTTTTCCAAGGATTAGTGAGTGGTGCATGGGCCTTGTCTTTCTGTGGGGTGTCTTGAATTTAAACATCATTGAGGGCATGGATGGCATGGGATTGTGCAGATTTTTCTGTGTTTTTTTATTTTTTTGGCTGCTGTTGGGGCCTTTTGCCCAAGGGTAGTGAGTGGTGTTGGGCTTAGTCTTTCTGTGGGGTGTCTTGAATTTAAACATCATTGAGGGCATGGATGACATGGGTTTGTGCTGATTTTTTTGTGTTTTTCGATTTTTATGGCTGCTGTTGGGGCCTTTTGCCCAGGGGTAGTGAGTGGTGCATGGACTGAGTCTTTCTGTGGGGTCTCTTTAATGTAAACATCATTGAGGGCATGGATGTCATTTGATTGTGGTGATTTTTGTGTGTTTTTCGATTTTTTGGGGTGTTGGTGGGGACTGGCCATATGGGTGGGGGCCATTTTGAGTGCTGGTACATGCAGGCCCTGGCCATGTGCTGGGGGGCAAGGGGCCATTTTGAATGCAGGCAGTGTTCTCAGGCCTGCACCCATTTTGCTGAGCTTTCATCCATTATGCCCAGGGGTACTGAGTGGTGCATGGGCCTTGTCTTTCTGTGGGGTGTCTTGAATTTAAACATCATTGAGGGCATGGGATTGTGCTGATTTTTGTGTGTTTTCGATTTTTTGTCTGCTGTTGGGGCCTTTTTCCAAGGATTAGTGAGTGGTGCATGGGCCTTGTCTTTCTGTGGGGTGTCTTGAATTTAAACATCATTGAGGGCATGGATGGCATGGGATTGTGCAGATTTTTCTGTGTTTTTCCATTTTTTTGGCTGCTGTTGGGGCCTTTTGCCCAGGGGTAGTGAGTGGTGTTGGGCCTAGTCTTTCTGTGGGGTGTCTTGAATTTAAACATCATTGAGGGCATGGATGGCATGGGATTGTGCTGTTTTTTCTGTGTTTTTTTATTTTTTTGGCTTCTGTTGTGGCCTGTTGCCCAGGGGTAGTGAGTGGTGCATGGACTGAGTCTTTCTGTGGGGTCTCTTTAATGTAAACATCATGGAGGGCATGGATGGCATTGGATTGTGGTGATTTTTGTGTGTTTTTCGATTTTTTTGGGATGTTGATGGGGACTGGCCATGTGGGTGGGGGCCATTTTGAGTGCTGGTACAGGCAGGCCCTGGCCATGTGCTCGGGGGCTAGGGGCCATTTTGAATGCAGGCAGTGTTCTCAGGCCTGCTCTCATTTTGCCGAGCTTTCATCCTTTATGCCCAGGGGTACTGAGTGGTGCATGGGTCTAGTCTTTCTGTGGGGTGTCTTGAATTTAAACATCATTGAGGGCATGGGATTGTGCTGATTTTTGTGTGTTTTCGATTTTTTGTCTGCTGTTGGGGCCTTTTTCCAAGGATTAGTGAGTGGTGCATGGGCCTTGTCTTTCTGTGGGGTGTCTTGAATTTAAACATCATTGAGGGCATGGATGGCATGGGATTGTGCAGATTTTTCTGTGTTTTTTTATTTTTTTGGCTGCTGTTGGGGCCTTTTGCCCAGGGGTAGTGAGTGGTGTTGGGCTTAGTCTTTCTGTGGGGTGTCTTGAATTTAAACATCATTGAGGGCATGGATGACATGGGTTTGTGCTGATTTTTTTGTGTTTTCCGATTTTTATGGCTGCTGTTGGGGCCTTTTGCCCAGGGGTAGTGAGTGGTGCATGGACTGAGTCTTTCTGTGTGGTCTCTTTAATGTAAACATCATGGAGGGCATGGATGTCATTTGATTGTGCTGATTTTTGTGTGTTTTTCGAATTTTTGGCTGCTGTTGGGGCCTTTTGCCCCGGGGTAGTGAGTGGTGCATGGGCCTAGTCTTTCTGTGGGGTGTCTTGAATTTAAACTAGCCGTGGGCGGCCAGCTACGCTCCGTCTGCGGAGTGTGCGTAGTTCCGCCTACTCCGCATTTTGCGGAGCTGGCGGAGCCAGGCGGCACTACGCACGCTCCGCAGACGGAGCGTAGCTGGCCGCCACCCGCCTCCCTCCCGCCCTCCCTAAATACTTTACAATAAAAGAACGCAATAATTTTAAAAGCACTTACCTTGCCGCCGCTGGCCGCCGCGTTCCCCGGGGCTCGTTCTCTTCCGCCTTCCGTATTTTGCAGTAATGCGCATGCGCGGACGGCCGCGCATGCGCATTTTCACGAGAAAATGCGCATGCGCGGCCGCCCGCGCATGCGCATTACTGCAAAATACGGAAGACGGAAGAGAACGAGCCCCGGGGAACGCGGCGGCCAGCGGCGGCAAGGTAAGTGCTTTTAAAATTATTGCGTTCTTTTATTGTAAAGTATTTAGGGAGGGCGGGAGGGAGGCGGGTTGCGGGGCTGCCGGCCAGTGGTTTTGCGGAGTGGGGCTACGCGGAGTGCGGAGGTGGGCGTAGTTTCTCGCCCACTTCGCGTAGCTCCGCGAAGCCCCACTCCGCGAACTCCGCCCAGGCCTAATTTAAACATCATTGAGGGCATGGATGGCATGGGATTGTGCTGATTTTTGTGTGTTTTTCGATTTTTTGGCTGCTGTTGGGGCCTTTTGCCTAGGGCTAGTGAGTGGTGCATGGACTGAGTCTTTCTGTGGGGTCTCTTTAATGTAAACATCATGGAGGGCATGGATGGCATTTGTTTGTGGTGATTTTTGTGTGATTTTTTGGGGTGTTGATGGGGACTGGCCATGTGGGTCGGGGCCATTTTGAGTGCTGGTACAGGCAGGCCCTGGCCATGTGCTGGGGGGCAAGGGGCCATTTTGAATGCAGGCAGTGTTCTCAGGCCTGCACCCATTTTGCCGAGCTTTCATCCATTATGCCCAGGGGTACTGAGTGTGCATGGGCCTAGTCTTTCTGTGGGGTGTCTTGAATTTAAACATCATTGAGGGCATGGGATTGTGCTGATTTTTGTGTGTTTTTCGATTTTTTTGGCTGCTGTTGGGGCCTTTTGCCCAGGGGTAGTGAGTGGTGCATGGGCCTAGTCTTTGTGTGGGGTGTCTTGAATTTAAACATCATTGAGGGCATGGATGGCATGGGATTGTGCAGATTTTTCTGTGTTTTATGATTTTTTTGGCTGCTGTTGGGGCCTTTTGCCAAGGGATAATAAGAGGTGCATGGGCCTAGTCTTTCTGTGGGGTGTCTTGAATTTAAACATCATTGAGGGCATGGATGGCATGGGATTGTGCAGATTTTTCTGTGTTTTTCCATTTTTTTGGCTGCTGTTGGGGCCTTTTTCCCAGGGGTAGTGAATGGTGTTGGGCCTAGTCTTTCTGTGGGGTGTCTTGAATTTAAACATCATTGAGGCCATGGATGGCATGGGATTGTGCTGTTTTTTCTGTGTTTTTTTATTTTTTTGGCTTCTGTTGTGGCCTGTTGCCCAGGGGTAGTGAGTGGTGCATGGACTGAGTCTTTCTGTGGGGTCTCTTTAATGTAAACATCATGGAGGGCATGGATGGCATTGGATTGTGGTGATTTTTGTGTGTTTTTCGATTTTTTTGGGATGTTGATGGGGACTGGCCATGTGGGTGGGGGCCATTTTGAGTGCTGGTACAGGCAGGCCCTGGCCATGTGCTCGGGGGCTAGGGGCCATTTTGAATGCAGGCAGTGTTCTCAGGCCTGCTCTCATTTTGCCGAGCTTTCATCCTTTATGCCCAGGGGTACTGAGTGGTGCATGGGTCTAGTCTTTCTGTGGGGTGTCTTGAATTTAAACATCATTGAGGGCATGGGATTGTGCTGATTTTTGTGTGTTTTCGATTTTTTGTCTGCTGTTGGGGCCTTTTTCCAAGGATTAGTGAGTGGTGCATGGGCCTTGTCTTTCTGTGGGGTGTCTTGAATTTAAACATCATTGAGGGCATGGATGGCATGGGATTGTGCAGATTTTTCTGTGTTTTTTTATTTTTTTAGCTGCTGTTGGGGCCTTTTGCCCAGGGGTAGTGAGTGGTGTTGGGCTTAGTCTTTCTGTGGGGTGTCTTGAATTTAAACATCATTGAGGGCATGGATGACATGGGTTTGTGCTGATTTTTTTGTGTTTTCCGATTTTTATGGCTGCTGTTGGGGCCTTTTGCCCAGGGGTAGTGAGTGGTGCATGGACTGAGTCTTTCTGTGGGGTCTCTTTAATGTAAACATCATGGAGGGCATGGATGTCATTTGATTGTGCTGATTTTTGTGTGTTTTTCGAATTTTTGGCTGCTGTTGGGGCCTTTTGCCCCGGGGTAGTGAGTGGTGCATGGGCCTAGTCTTTCTGTGGGGTGTCTTGAATTTAAACATCATTGAGGGCATGGATGGCATGGGATTGTGCTGATTTTTGTGTGTTTTTCGATTTTTTGGCTGCTGTTGGGGCCTTTTGCCTAGGGCTAGTGAGTGGTGCATGGACTGAGTCTTTCTGTGGGGTCTCTTTAATGTAAACATCATGGAGGGCATGGATGGCATTTGTTTGTGGTGATTTTTGTGTGATTTTTTGGGGTGTTGATGGGGACTGGCCATGTGGGTGGGGGCCATTTTGAGTGCTGGTACAGGCAGGCCCTGGCCATGTGCTAGGGGGCAAGGGGCCATTTTGAATGCAGGCAGTGTTCTCAGGCCTGCACCCATTTTGCCGAGCTTTCATCCATTATGCCCAGGGGTACTGAGTGTGCATGGGCCTAGTCTTTCTGTGGGGTGTCTTGAATTTAAACATCATTGAGGGCATGGGATTGTGCTGATTTTTGTGTGTTTTTCGATTTTTTTGGCTGCTGTTGGGGCCTTTTGCCCAGGGGTAGTGAGTGGTGCATGGGCCTAGTCTTTGTGTGGGGTGTCTTGAATTTAAACATCATTGAGGGCATGGATGGCATGGGATTGTGCAGATTTTTCTGTGTTTTATGATTTTTTTGGCTGCTGTTGGGGCCTTTTGCCAAGGGATAATAAGAGGTGCATGGGCCTAGTCTTTCTGTGGGTGTCTTGAATTTAAACATCATTGAGGGCATGGATGGCATGGGATTGTGCAGATTTTTCTGTGTTTTTCCATTTTTTTGGCTGCTGTTGGGGCCTTTTGCCCAGGGGTAGTGAGTGGTGTTGGGCCTAGTCTTTCTGTGGGGTGTCTTGAATTTAAACATCATTGAGGGCATGGATGGCATGGGATTGTGCTGTTTTTTCTGTGTTTTTTTTATTTTTTTGGCTTCTGTTGTGGCCTGTTGCCCAGGGGTAGTGAGTGGTGCATGGACTGAGTCTTTCTGTGGGGTCTCTTTAATGTAAACATCATGGAGGGCATGGATGGCATTGGATTGTGGTGATTTTTGTGTGTTTTTCGATTTTTTGGGGATGTTGATGGGGACTGGCCATGTGGGTGGGGGCCATTTTGAGTGCTGGTACAGGCAGGCCCTGGCCATGTGCTCGGGGGCTAGGGGCCATTTTGAATGCAGGCAGTGTTCTCAGGCCTGCTCTCATTTTGCCGAGCTTTCATCCTTTATGCCCAGGGGTACTGAGTGGTGCATGGGTCTAGTCTTTCTGTGGGGTGTCTTGAATTTAAACATCATTGAGGGCATGGGATTGTGCTGATTTTTGTGTGTTTTCGATTTTTTGTCTGCTGTTGGGGCCTTTTTCCAAGGATTAGTGAGTGGTGCATGGGCCTTGTCTTTCTGTGGGGTGTCTTGAATTTAAACATCATTGAGGGCATGGATGGCATGGGATTGTGCAGATTTTTCTGTGTTTTTTTATTTTTTTGGCTGCTGTTGGGGCCTTTTGCCCAAGGGTAGTGAGTGGTGTTGGGCTTAGTCTTTCTGTGGGGTGTCTTGAATTTAAACATCATTGAGGGCATGGATGACATGGGTTTGTGCTGATTTTTTTGTGTTTTTCGATTTTTATGGCTGCTGTTGGGGCCTTTTGCCCAGGGGTAGTGAGTGGTGCATGGACTGAGTCTTTCTGTGGGGTCTCTTTAATGTAAACATCATTGAGGGCATGGATGTCATTTGATTGTGGTGATTTTTGTGTGTTTTTCGATTTTTTGGGGTGTTGGTGGGGACTGGCCATATGGGTGGGGGCCATTTTGAGTGCTGGTACATGCAGGCCCTGGCCATGTGCTGGGGGGCAAGGGGCCATTTTGAATGCAGGCAGTGTTCTCAGGCCTGCACCCATTTTGCTGAGCTTTCATCCATTATGCCCAGGGGTACTGAGTGGTGCATGGGCCTTGTCTTTCTGTGGGGTGTCTTGAATTTAAACATCATTGAGGGCATGAATGGCATGGGATTGTGCTGATTTTTGTGTGTTTTTCGTTTTTTTGGCTGGTGTTGGGGCCTTTTGCCCAGGGGTAGTGAGTGGTGCATGGGCCTAGTCTTTCTGTGGGGTGTCTTGAATTTAAACATCATTGAGGGCATGGATGGCATGGGATTGTGCAAATTATTCTGTGGTTTTCGATTTTTTTGGCTGCTGTTGGGACCTTTTGCCCAGGGGTAGTGAGTGGTGATTGGGCCTAGTCTTTCTGTGGGGTGTCTTGAATTTAAACATCATTGAGGGCATGGATGGCATAGGATTGTGCTGATCTTTCTGTGTTTTTCGATTTTTTTGGCAGCTGTTGGGGCCTTTTGCCCAGGGGTAGTGAGTGGTGCATGGACTGAGTCTTTCTGTGGGGTCTCTTTAATGTAAACATCTTGGAGGGCATGGATGGCATTGGATTGTGGTGATTTTTGTGTGTTTTTCGATTTTTTGGGGTGTTGATGGGGACTGACCATGTGGGTGGGGGCCATTTTGAGTGCTGGTGCAGGCAGGCCCAGGCCATGTGCTGGGGGGCAAGGGGCTTTTTTGAATGCAGGCAGTGTTCTCAGGCCTGCACCCATTTTGCCCAGCTTTCATCCATTAAGCCCAGGGGTAGTGAGTGGTGCATGGGCCTAGTCTTTCTGTGGGGTGTCTTGAATTTAAACATCATTGAGGGCATGAATGGCATGGGATTGTCCTGATTTTTGTGTGTTTTTCGATTTTTTTGGCTGCTGTTTGGGGCCTTTTGCCCAGGGGTAGTGAGTGGTGCATGGGCCTAGTCTTTCTGTGGGTTGTCTTGAATTTAAAGATCATTGAGGGCATGGATGGCATGGGATTGTGCTGATTTTTCTGTGTTGTTCGATTTTTGTGGCTGCTGTTGGGGCCTTTTGCCCAAGGGGTAGTGAGTGGTTCATGGACTGAGTCTTTCTGAGGGGTCTCTTTAATGTAAACATCATGGAGGGCATGGATGGCATTGGATTGTGGTGATTTTTGTGTGTTTTTCGATTTTTTTGGGGTGTTGATGGGGACTGGCCATGTGGGTGGGGGCCATTATGAGTGCTGGTACAGGCATGCCCTGGCCATGTGCTGGGGGGCAAGGGGCCATTTTGAATGCAGGCAGTGTTCTCAGGCCTGCACCCATTTTGCCTAGCTTTCATCCATTATGCCCAGGGGTAGTGAGTGGTGCATGGGCCTAGTCTTTCTGTGGGGTGTCTTGAATTTAAACATCATTGAGGGCATGGATGGCATGGGATTGTGCTGATTTTTGTGTGTTTTTCGAATTTTTGGCTGCTGTTGGGGCCTTTTGCCCCGGGGTAGTGAGTGGTGCATGGGCCTAGTCTTTCTGTGGGGTGTCTTGAATTTAAACATCATTGAGGGCATGGATGGCATGGGATTGTGCTGATTTTTCTGTGTTTTTCTATTTTTTTGGCTGCTGTTGGGGCCTTTTGCCCAAGGAGTAGTGAGTGGTGCATGGGCCTAGTCTTTCTGTGGGGTGTCTTGAATTTAAACATCATTGAGGGCATGGATAGCATGGGATTGTGCTGATTTTTATGTGTTTTTCGACTTTTTGGGGTGTATAACTGATGTTTCTCTGTCTTCCATTGCTTTTAGGTGCACAAGAGAACCACCCGTGCCAGGAAGAAGTCCTGCAGCGGTGTGTGTGCAGCATAACGTCACACGACATCACATGTGGCCACAGACAAGACAACTCTGCAACTCGTGCAACTGCGGCCTGCTGTGCTGGCATCTGAAGAAGATGGCCCCAAAAAAAGTTCCCCGTAGCTCCTCTAGAAAGAAAGTTGCCAGTAAGGAGCAGAAGAAGTAAGTTACCATGGAGACTGGTGTGCCGCCCGCCACATTTTTTGGGAATAAAAAAGAAAGTACGCCTGCAGCAGCAGCGGGATCTGCTGGGGACCAAGCTGGGAGCAGCACCCCCGCTCTATTGGGCTCAGTGCCACCACCACCACGCCAACTTAAGTCCAAGCCCTTGAGTGCTGCAGAGGCACTTAGTCTAATTGTTCAATCACCATCTACCAGTGATGTTGGCTCCTTGCAAGAAAGTAGCAGCAATGTCCCTCAATCAACACAGGTTGTTGTAACTCATCTGACGAGTGTTCAACAACCACAGCGCAACAACAACCACATGTGCAAGTACAAGCCCAAGTACATGTGGAAGGAGAGGCAGCGCAAGGAGATGCGCAAGCAGAGGTTCATGGAGGGGCACAAGTGCCCACAATAGTTGTTCCTCCCGAAGTAGGGGCACATCAGGAAATCGGCATTCAAGCCTAGCTATCATTTGAGGAAGCCACTCCTCCTGATCATTCATTGTCTTCCACATCCCTAGCAAGGAAAAGATCAAGGATGGTGTCTACATCTTCTTCAAGCCCCCTTCCTTCTTATGATATGGATGACAATTGGGAACCACCACTGCCGTCTGAGAGTGAGGCACACCATGATCTGACAAAGGTAGCTAAGCATAAAAGGAAGGTCCCCGAAAGTCTCATAGTTATGGGGTGCGATGATGACGCTGAAGAAGTGGCATATACTACTCCTGCTGATGAAGACTCTCACGCCGACGACGCAGTCATCATACACGCCACTCCAGCCTCAGCGGGCATGCAGCAAACAGACATTTTGACCCTAGCCCGAAAAGCTGCTGAGCGTGATGTTGTCGACGAGGAGGCAATGGGAACACCATCATTGGAGTTAACTAGTACACCACCGCCTACCTATTCCATATTTTTTTCTCGCCAGAAGGGATCTCCATTCACCTTGACCTCAATTAGTGGTGGTGCAAGTGCACAACGTAGTAAAGTTCGGCAACACACATCCTCCACTTCATCTGGCATTAGCAGCATGAACACCAGTATCGCCTCCTCCGCCCCCCACAGACATTTCAAGTCCGCAGTTTGGGGCTTCTTTAGTGTTTGCACAACAAGGGAAAACATAGCCATTTGTAGCATTGGTAAGCTTGCAGTTAGTCGTGGTAAGCTTGGTACCAATTATGGTACTGGAGGCCAGAGAGGTCATCTTGAGAGACAGCACACTGTCCAATGGCATGCGCACCTAAAGGAGATCAAGGAAGCCCGAATTGGAAGTCAACAAACTGTATACGTTGATGTTTCATCTGATTATGACGAGGAGGAAGAAGCGTCAAACATTTCTTCACTTACACCTAGTACCCCTGTCAGCAGCACATCCCCTTTGAGCCACACTGAGTGTGGGAGAGAGTGAGACACCAATGCGAAAAAGTTCATCATCACAGAGCGTAACTGGGTCACAGAAGTCATCATCATCATCCCGTAAAATCATGGTCCAGCCCACCATTAGAAGCATGTTGTTTTCAGATGCGCCATTTGAACGCAACTACCCACTGACGCATCTGTATAACACTAAGCTGGCTAAAATGCTAGCTCTGGACCTTCTCCCTTTTTCTTTTGTGAAAGGGGTTGGTTTTCTTGAATTAGTGGCAACGCTCAGCCCTAAATGGAAGGTTCCTAGCCGGTTCTATTTTGCCAGAGTTGCAGTTCCAGCACTACATGCAGATGTGCTGGAGGTGATTGGCGCAGCTTTGCAGAAGAGTGCTGTTCACACTATACATCTGACAACAGACATGTGGACCAGTGGCTCAGGCACTGATTACATGTGCATCACTGCACACTGGGTCTCTTTTTCAGGAGTTACAGCAAAGCTAAGGGCAGGTGTTGACCCGGACAACGTTTTTAAAGCTGCTCGGAAACATGCAACACTAGCCATGTTTGGGATGGAGACAAGTCATACAGGAGAAAACATTTTGAAGGAGTTTAACACAAAGGTCTTTCAATGGCTGTCCCCAAAAAAACGCATGATTGGTTATGTTTCCACGGATAATAGTGCCAATGTAGTTAAGGCCATGGAACTGGGTAAATATTTCAGAGTGCCGTGTTTGGCGCACTCTATAAACCTGGTTGTTAAAAAATTCTTGAGTGAAGAAAGTCCAGTGTGCGAGTTACTGACCACCTGCCGAAGAATGTGCACACATTTCAGCCATTCTTTTAAGGCCCGGAAGCATCTGTGGGGCCTGCTACATGAACGTCGACTGCCAGTGAAAGCACTCATCCAGGAGGTGGCAACACATTGGAACTCAACCTTCTACATGCTTGAGCGTCTGTATGAGCAGTTTACGGTAGTCGATCAGTATTTCTTAACACTGGGTACAGCTATGAAGGACCTGAGGCTAGATGCGGAGCAATGGGAGCTAGTTAAAAGCCTGACAGACATGCTTCGTCCTTTTGAGGTCTTCACGCGTGCAGCCAGCAGGGAGGACTGTAATTTGGGAAAAGCTATCCCATTGTTGCGCATGCTAGAGCACCAACTGAAGGCGGTGTCTTATATGTTTCAAAAAGATGAAGAAAAGCAGGAAGCTTTTGATTTGGCGGAGAAATTATTACAGCGCCTACTTGGCGATGACCGTCTTCAAATGATCCACTTAGAACAGCGTTACATTTGTGCTACTATACTGGATCCACGGTACAAAAAGGCACTAGCAGGCAGGGTATTCTTTCCTTTTGATGACGCAGAAGTTACAAAGTACAAACATTGGCTAGCTGTGTCAGCCACTAGGTTTGAAAGAGAACGGTAGGAAATTGAAGGAAAAGGCAGTACATTATCATCAGCAGGCCATCCCGAGTCTAAAGAATCCACTTCTGCACCTGTGGCTGTGGCGAAGTGACCTCTCATCCGTTAAAGACACCAGCAACCAGATCATCAGCACCAGACACAACAGTAACATTGTGTGAAGAAGAGCATTGGCTAACTCAGTTTGGGTTTGCTTCTCAAAAGGTCCCAGCAAAAAATAAGCAAAGTGGAGGAACCGTGGAGAACCTTGAGTCGATGGTGCAGGACTATCTGAATGACTCATCAGAGGTCTATGTTCATGATGACCCATTGGCATATTGGCATGGGAAAAAAGAATTGTGGCCAGAGATCTCCAACCTGGCTATAAACTACTTGTATTGCCCACTCACAAGCGTGTCTTCTGAACGTATTTTCAGTGCTGCTGGTGGCATTGTAACTTGCAAAAGGACCCGCCTCTCGCCCAAAAATGTGGAGAGGTTAACAATGATCAAGATGAATCAGCACCTCATACCACCAGATTACAAAGTACGAGAATACACGCCGGAAGAAGACGAGGAGGAACTTAGATGAGGGAATTTCTTCTCTGTTAGGTGACCTACTCCGGCCTGAATTTTCAGAGTATGAGGATGAACTCTTCTTCCCTGACACCGAGCCCTGAAAATGAGGCAATGAATCAATAACTTTCTTTTTCGTCCTTTTTAACTTTAATTCCTGTGTGTATGTCTTTCTTTGTTTTGCAAAGTCACTATAAATAAAAACTTTAATCACCTAATCACAAAAACAAGCCCATCAGCAGAACTGTCTTCATTATTTGCTTATTGATTTGAAGGTGCCGCAGTCTGCATTCCTCAGGTTCACAAGTTCACAAGAACATGCTCCTCTATCCTCCTCCTCCAGACTCCTATTTCCCTCAAAGCAGAGGGCTAGATTATGCCCAATGAAGAAACACTCTGCACTTGTGGGGGTGTTCTACTTCTTTGCGGGTGGGTTGACAGCTCTGAGGCATTGCTGGGAAGGTCTAATACCGGATAAAAGTGCCTCGGACAAAATCAGACTTGAAAACATTTTTGCCTTTTTGCTCACTATCATGTTTTCGGGGGCCTGTTTGGGGGGCTTCCTGGTGTTTGTGGGTTGGTTTCAGTGTCTGAGAGCACTGCTGGGTATGGATACTTTTGATTGCAAGAGGTTTGTAGAAAATCCATGGTGGCAAAGGGGAGTTAGGGCCTAGCTGCAGAGCGCGCGCGGAGTGATTTTGGAAATTGGCCTGAAAATGACTAAGTCCCCATTTTTGTAATTTTGCTTTTTGGCTGTTTGGGGGTCCTCTACTTGTTTTCGCCTGGGTTGATGGCTCTGGGGCCATTGCTGGGAAAGTCTAATACCGGATAAAAGTGGTTTGGACAAAAAAAAATGAGGAAAAAGTTTTTGCTTTTTCTGACATTTCGCTCAATTTAGCGTTTTCGGGGGCCTGTTTGGGGGGCTTCCTGGTGTTTGTGGGTGGGTTTTGGGGTCTGGGAGCACTGCTGGGTATAAATACTTTTGATTGCAAGAGGTTTGAAGAAAATCCATGGTGGCAAAAGGGAGTTAGGGCCTAGCTGCAGAGCGCGCGCGGAGTGATTTTGGAAATTGGCCTGAAAATGACTAAGTCCCCATTTTTGTACTTTTGCTTTTTGGCTGTTTGGGGGTCTTCTACTTGTTTTCGCCTGGGTTGACGGATCTGGGGCCATTGCTGGGAAAATCTAATACCGGATAAAAGTGGTTTGGACAAAATCGGAGGCGAATTTTTTTTGCGTTTTTGCTGACTTGCTTGTCTTTGAGGTGCTCTTTGGGGGCGTTCCGGGTGTTTTTGGGTGGTTTAGGGGTCGGGGAGCACTGCTGGCACAGTCTAATTTTGATTGCATTTATTTTTCAGGAAATCCTTGGTGGAAAACGGGAGTTATGGCCTAGCTGCACAGCGCGTTTGGACAGAATTGAAAGAAGGCCGAAAAATATTGTAAGTATGAGATTTTCCAGTTTTGCTTTTTGGCTGTTTGGGGGTGTTGTGCTTTTTTGCGGGTGGGTTGGTGGGTCTTGGGGCATTGCTGGGAAGGTCTAATACCGGATAAAAGTGGTTTTGACAAATCCATGCTGAAAATCCTTTTGGCATTCTTTGTAATTTAGGGTTTGTTAGGGTTAGCACTAGCAGCAGTATTCCATGTGTTTGGGGGTGTTCTAGATTTTTGCAACTGGGTTCTGGGGTCTTACAGCACTCTTGGGAATGTGTAATCTTGGTTGCAAGTGGTTTGAAGAAAATCCATGGTGGGAAAGGGGGGATTTGGCCTAGTTAAAGAAAGCGTTTGCTACTATTCTTAACTTAGGGCTCGTTAGGGGTAGCAGTATTGTATTGCATGTGTTTGGGCGGGGGGGCTGTTTGTGGGGGGGTTTGGGAGTCTTGGAGCGATGCTGGGTATGGATACTTTTGCTTGCTTGCAAGTGGTTTGAATGCAATCCACGGTGGGTAAGGGGGTATTTGGCCCTACTTTACTTTCAAAGTACGTTTTGTCACCATTTTTCTACTAGGCCTCGTTTTTTGAGATCTGATTGGGGGTTTTCTACATTTTTGCAACTGGGTTTAGTAAGGGTCTGGGAGCACTGCTGGGAAGGTCTAATTTTGTTCTAAAACACAGTTTACAGTACACCTAGCTTGAGGGGAAAGATCCGCTAAATTAATTCGCCCATACTTATTTATCCTTCAAAAGGAGACTCAGACAGAGTACGCACTTTCAAAAATATTGTACTGTCTATTAGGAAACTCAAAGTGTGACTTTTTGCACTACACAGCGTACATACTTTATATTTATTTGTCAGTGGTGTTCTAATATCACTTCCTGTGTTTCCATCAATAGGCCGGGTTTCAGTCTGTGCAATGGGAAAAAAAGGATGAAGTCAGGCTTCACATTAGCGAGCCGCAATTCAGCATCCGACAGGCAGGCAGTGGACAGGGTGTCTTCTGGTCACCAACATTGATGGACGGAGCATCAGCTGGAATGGAGGAGTCCCGCTAATAAGAGGAATGGTTTGATGCATGCAACTTACCAAATTCAACAGGACAATTACAACAACATACAGATACAGTATCCGTTCTTTTCTAATTATCTTTTAAGTAATGTTATTGCTGTGAACTTCTATGAGTGTGACTCTGCATTTCTTTGATCTCTGCTTCTAAATTCATCCCTACAGCCATTCCATAGGTTTTACTTGTGCTATTTTTTAAACCTAATTTAATGTAAGAAGTGTTTCTCTGAGTGCAGAGATAGGCAAGTGAAAACGCATAATTAGTACTGCAGCCCTGTACTGTCTCATTCTTTCATTCACAGATGTTGAAAGTACTACTTACTTTTCAGTAACCATGCATGCAGTAGTGCATGCACTTCCTTTATGTCACTTCAAAGATTTATGGTTAGCTTTGTACCCAAAGATTTCTTTATCTTCAATTATTGTTTGTCCATGCTGAAGGAATCCGAGGATATATTCTATTCTTACTCAGCTTGACACTCAGTCACTATTGGCAAATGAAAGCAGATTTTCATGTTCGCCATCAACTTGATTGGTCATCAAGAACATCCTCCTCCTAGACGTGGCAAATTATTACGCTGCTGTGTCCTTCACCTTCGGTACTATTTCTTGTAGTAGTAGCCAATGTCAAAGAAATTCAACGCAAGTACTAGTTATACTTTCAATACTTTACCATTTGTTAGGCTACATTGTGGCACTGTTCTAGTGTACTGTCACCTGCTATTCTCTATTGTACCGTTCTAATGCTACGGAAAGGAAAAACAAGGTTTCATTTTCTTTTTTTTCAGATGCTGCAACTGCCACTGTGTAACACCACTGGTACCACTGCAATGATGACATTTCATCTGCCCAGGATTGACAACCTTAATAGCCATTTGCTGTGCAGCCAGCCCTGTGCCTAGCCCTATTTCCAAACACAAATTACAGGTAAGATAAGCGTTTGGGGGGAGGAAGTATAATTAAGTATTAGGAAAGACGAGAGACTGACGCTAGTACTAGTAAAGTCCTAGGACTATTGAATTCACTTACTCTGTGAGAGGCACTTAGGGGCATATTACCAAGCAATAGCGATAATTATCGCTATTGCTTGGTTAGAGACAAAAATTTACCGCTGAGCTGCGGCGATTTTTACCGCAAATAAACCTTGGTATTTCCAAGGTTTATCGCAAATGCGATAAAATTCGCCGCAATGCATGAATATCGCTGAAAGGTCAGCGATATTCATGCATTACCGAGCTAATGCTCTTAGCCATGTTATCCACCTCCCATTGGATAACATGGCTAAGAACTGCTCAGGGCAGGTCTTAGCTTTTGGAGATATTCGTGCTTAGCCCGAATATCTCTAAAAGTTGGTAATAGGAGATATCGATGTTAGAGACTGTTTCCAGTCGCTAACATCTTGGCACGCCCACTTTGCATGTCATTAGTGATAAGTATCACTGACATGCAAAGTGGGGCCCAAGATGGTCGCTATCTCCTACAAGCTGTCGCTAACTGGTGTTAGCGACAGCTAGGTAATAGGGAGATAATTTTATCTCCACTTTCTTGGCTTTTAAAGCCCAAAAAGCGGAGATAAACCCCCTTGATAATATGCCCCTTAGTTTTGAAAAGATTTGGGCAATTAATTACACAACTTGAATCAAGATGCCACTTAAGCTTCAGGAAAACAAACTTACTGTTAAACCCCCACTCACCAGCCTCAAAAGCAGTAAAAAAAACACATATGCTAAGATAAAGTTTAAAGTATATTTATATCCCTAACAAAAATAATCTCCCGCAAGACCCAACCCAACCCCACTCCCTAACCCCAACGAATGTCCGTGAAAAATCCAAAAAACCCAACTCCCAATTCCCACCCGCAGAAGTCTTTAAAAAAGGGGCAAGGGACAGTCTCCTCCTACTGCTGGCTGCTGCTGTTGACTTTCCGGGCCAGGTCGGCATGCTCCTTGCGGAGGGTCTCGAGCAGGGTTTTGGTATTGAGGAGCTCCTGCTCGAGGTAGGAGACCCTCAGGGAAAGGTGGTGCATCCTTTTTTTGTAACTGCTGTGGGGGGCAGCTGATTTCTTTGCTGCTCGGCGGTGGTGGGTGGCTGCAGTACCCCGGCTCCGTACCGCTGGAGACCTGCTGCGCTGACTGGCTGACCCAGGGAGCGCGGAGGAGGATGCAGGTGTCGCCGTAGATGTTGTAGACGTACTCTGCGTGTCCTCCTCCTCCTGGGCCACCAGCCACCGATATTCGGCGACAGTGGCCTCCAGCCTCCGTTGCCGGGCCCGTCTAGCCAGATCCTTCCGTGTTGGTTTGGAAGGAGCATCTATATGAAGAAAGAAAAAGACATAGTCTGTAACCAATGCTCTTTAAGATTAACACAAAATGATTCAGCAGAAAGTTTTGTCACAGTAGAACTAGCAACTTGCAAGCGCAGTACATAACTATTGTGGCCAGTATCTATCTAACCTCCCACATCTTCATCCTTGCTCTAACATTAGTGGGAGTTTAAGGAATCAATTCTACAAGCACTGTGGACTCACTCCATTAGAGTAGACTCTGACATTACACCAGTCTTATTTTTCTTCTTCTCTCTTGTTTAGCAAAATTGGTACGTTAACTTCTGCAAGCCGGCATAATGCCAGCGCAGTCAACTTGCACTCGAGAAAAACAGACGCCCGCCATGATGAGTGAGACAGACTTGCGTTACTGTACCAGTCCAGTACATGCAGGTGGTGATGCTCTTACTTTTCTATTATAAGTTGGCCCTGAGAATACTCTGTTACAAGGGCTAGTGCTTAATAATTTAACTTTCACCCTACAGTGCCAATGAATACTAGAAAAGGAAGATGAAGAAGATAAATAATCTGATTATCTTTCACTGCACATGGTATGTATTTGCTTACATATGGGATGACTTTAGGTGCTTTGCTTTTTATTGAGTGAACAGTGATACATCCATACATGAATGACCGAGTTCTACTAAACTTATGAACAGAGGTAGTGACTGGCCATCATAATAGCCGGATATATGCTGTGCTTGCAATGCAAACTACTGCTACTATTCATGGTAGTATTCGGACAAAATTACAACTTCTTTTCCTTGCCTTTCCTACACTGGGACGGACGTGCGGGTGCGGTGTTACTTGCTCTTCAAAGTAACACTTAGTTCATCCAGTCACTGTCTACTCTCTCTAGATAAATATATGCTATCTAAGAGTCAGATAGTACCATGATCCAGGCATCCATCGATTCAAACTATATGTCAATCATTCTTCTTCATGTCTCTCATCTGGACAAACCTTACGTTTTCTCACGGGGAGCACACTATGCAGTCTGCAATCTCAATTAGTAAGGAATATAAAAGCTTACCACTGCCCGCCACTACCGTAGCAACCCGCACAGCAGTTTGGTCCAGCACTTGCACCGCATCCTCCCCAGAGCTTTCCTCCTCCACCCCTGCGCTGGGCCCAGAACCAGATGTTCCACCTACAAAGTACATTTAAGAATGTTAGATGTCATAGACATACACCACTCACTAGTATTTTGTCTAGGAATGAAGAAATGTGAATACAGAAACCAATCTAATAATTTGTGACTGTCTACGCTAAAGTAAAAATGTCCCTTTTTCCAGGGAAGGGTGTTGTCTTGCTGCACTTTTTGGCACAACTGATGAATGCTTGCTTTTTAACTCGCACCATTTTTCTCATAACAGACAGAAGCGTCACTTCTAAGAACAAATCATCATCACCACTAGGACAGAGGGACCAACGATTTAGCACCAAAAAGAAAAATTAAAGTTCAAACCAGGTGAGGGCTCGGCTCGCCCACAATAAATGTGTGAAATATCACTATAAGCACTTTTCCATTTTTAATCAACCGTTTATGTTTTATGACAAGCTTGATATTAATAAATATTTTTTCTTTTAATAAAGCTTTAAAACTTAAATAGACTCTGTGGTTTTTGGTCATGAGTGAATGAGCAAAAGGTTTTGCAATTTGCAAGCATGAGTCCGTGCCTCTGACACTTCTGGACTCTGACTCTGTACTCTTGTCCTGCTTTGGATAATCATCATTGGGGATCAATCATCGATGAATTTGGGAGCTAAATGACTCTGCCACACTATCTAGTCAGTAAGGAGATTGGGGGTTCTTCAAAGTCTGATATCACTGAGGTATGAGGAAAGTCTACCTGCACCTATTATAATTGATAAACAATGCACTATTTAGTGTCCATAGTACTGTTTGTGCAGATTTGTCCCTGCAACAGTAGTAGTATGGATTGTCCTCCTATCCAAACCAAAAGTAAAGTAGTATCTTATTCTTTCTTGGTGGTCATTCACCTTTTTTTTGTTGGTAATTGTCAAAGCATAAACATTTAGAAGACTTGAAAAGACATTATGGACAATCCCAGAGGACTGCACTCAGTGCATAGAGCTATTGCTGACTAGAATGGGAGTTTTGTTTTACACCTTTTGCCAAATGTGCAATCTTAGTTAGCTACACAGACAGACTAATAAGAATAATCTAGTAATACCACAGGGAGTCATAGTCGAGGAAGGATAAGAATTTAGATACAGTCTACAAGAAGATCAAAGACGATTTAGAAAAAATCGAATGAGGAAAGCTAGGAAAAAATAGGTACTCTATATTAAAATTAAAACTTACCGGGGCCAGCAAAGGAGCCCTCGCCTGACATATCCTGGCCTTATTCAGCAGCAGCAGCAGCCTCCTCCAATGCCCTCTTGCCCCTGGGGGGAGCTGATGTACAACATGAAAGAAAGAAAGACCAGAAAACATGGATTATATTTGTCAACCAAATCAAACATTTCAAAAGAACAATAACAAAATATTTTGACGAAATAGCAAATAGACAACTATTCCACAGGATATATTGACCTATCTCATGTGGTCTACTACGATATTAGTATTGCTTGATTTGCGGGGCGTCGACTTGGAAAGGTATGTAACTCACTAAACAAACTACTAAAAAGGTTCGCCTAGGACTGGCAGGCAGCAGTCCGCAGCACGCGAAGTGACAGACACAGTCCATCGTGATTGCAGATCAGCGACAACACCAAAAAGTTTCCTACTACATTAACCAATCATTAAAATACTCAAACTATCAATCCACCACCACTATTTCTTCTTATTGCCAGGTGTACAAAGGAAGGACTGGACTTGAGTCTGTAGGGGCAGATTTAGAAGCCCCTTGCGGCTCTTTTGCTCCATTGTTGCGTGACTTTTGTGATGCAGCGGCAGAACAAAGGAGGCACCATGGTGCGGCGTATATTAACAAAGTGACGCATATGGGAGATGCATCAATTTGTAAAGCCCTGCACCATAAGGGGGCGATCCGGCACAAGGGAGGGCGTTCCTGCGCAGGAATGCATCCTAAAAGTGGCTGAGGGAAATCTACAAGATTTCAATCAGTCACTTTTAGGACAATGATGCATGACTCAAACCCTGTGCCTGCTTGAAGCAGACGTATGGCTTGACGCAGCATTGGGGAGATAGGGCACCCCAGAGCATTGCTGGAGCTGCGCCATCGTTGCGACGCAACTCCAGCAATGCGCCGCCTTTACGGCACAGATGCGTAAATCTTCGGTGACGTTTTGGGCCCATGGTGCGCCGCATAAATTTGCTGCACCATGGGTGGTGGTGGCGTTGCGCACAATTACTGGCACATCCCTGCTACTTTGCAGGGATGCGCCAGTAATTAAAAATCTGACCCTTAGTGTCTAGCACTAGCATTACGCAGTTCTTTAAACTACACTCATAAATAATTTCTCAGGCCAATGAAATGAACACAAAATCGAAAACAAATAAGCATAGTAGCAACGCTACTGAGAAGGAGAGCAGTGCACCTGAAATGCACAGAAGATTTTGAAATATAATTTACCTACAATGTAATCAGCAGCATTATTGCTCTTGGTAAAAAACAAAAAATTGCAATATAATAACACATAGAGCAGGAGAAAACAGAGTAGTGAAGAAATAGCTACTACTACTCACCAAGGCCGGGGATCTCAAGGCTGAGCAGGTCGATCAAGTCGCGTTCCCGGTCCAGGAGATCCGTCCAACGGTGGGTGGCCTGGTTGTAGGTGTGCCGGACCCGAGAGTGTTGGTACATGGCCCGGCACACCTTCTCCCACCGCTTCCGGCGCTCCCGGATCCCGTACCCGCTAGCGATCTTGCCGCCTGCCATGATGGTCCTGGGGAGGCGGCACTGAACATAAAAAACTAGTGCGGCCACCTCCTCCGCGCTGAAGATCTCCCGGGTTGTGACTGTCTCCCCCCTCAAACGCCCGCACGGGAGCCGGGCAAGGGGTGCGGGACCCTTCCCCTTCTCAGGATGCTTCCCGATTCCCTTTACCATGGTCTGGGCAGAAACAAAGCTAAATAATGAAGAAGAAATAGAATAGGGAAGAAGAAAAGGAAAGTAGTTTAAAATTAACCAAAAGTAGCAGAAAACACAAAAATATAGAGCTAGAAAAATAGAGGGGTAGATAATAAGTAAAATAGATTAAAAAAAATGTATAACAAGCAAAGGATGGCAGAGATTCATAGAGGATACAGAAGCATGCCCCGAACCATAGCAATGAATGAGAAACAAGATGGCCGCACCCGTTCATGACCGCCTGGGTAAGTTCGCGCGAGATTTCCCTCGCGATCACACGCGAACTTGTACTAGCGTGCCGCACTCTTTGCGAGATTACACATCGCGCCCGGAAATGGATATACGTCATGCAAACGAGATGGCCGCGCCGTGAACGACCGTGAGGGTAACTTTGTGCCGTTGCACTACAAGCGGCTCGCTAAAACGCACAAAACCTTGCGAACTAACACTCCGCAAAAAAACAAATCGCATATTCGCGCGAATTTGCGGCTTCCGAATTAGATCTCGCGCAAATTTGTGCCCCGCAAATCCCACGAAATTGCATTAAACGAGTTTTGCAAAACTGAAAGCACTCAGCAGGTGCAAAAGTTCAAACTCATCATTAGTAACCATTCCCTGTAGTGCTTCCTGAGGGGCCCCTCCAGAAACATGAAAAAAACTATGGCTGTAACGTTTGGCAAAAAACGCTACAGAGGTGGAGGCTGGACAATAAACAAAGAAAGCATTTCAATCGGCCAATCGTATAAATACTTAGGGGTCCATTTGGACTCCAGGGGCGGTTTTTCTAAACAGAGCACTGTGATTGCAGCCAAGGCAACAGCGTTAATGATATCCCTGGCTAAGCTATCGAGGAGACTCTCTGGCCCCACGGTTTTGCCCTTACTGGAAGTGCTTAGAGCAAAGATCGGGCCCACTCTTTCGTATGGTATAGAGATCTTCAAGGGAAAAATGAACAATTCCCTAAGTAAACTGACAACTAAACTCTATAAAAAATTGCTTCACCTGCCAAGGTCCAGCACAGGTCAGATTAGAGCTGGGCCTAACAAACTATAAATCCTCTAATGTTGGCTCATATCTTAATCTGATCCACAAACTAAGGAAGGCAGAAGCTGGCACCTTGGAACTCCTGGTCTGGAACGAAATTAGTGTGAGCAATCCGGGAGGAACTTACGGATGCCTCCTAAACGACTATATCCAACAAACGTCTGCTGCGGATCTCTGGGCCCTTAACCCAAGCCAGACTGCCTTCAAAAACACAATTAAAAAAGTCATAAGACTGAAATCCCTGATCATAGGCAAAGCTCTCCTTGCGAAACGTAGCCATGCTTGGGCAGTAGCCAACTCCTATAAACGACTTCATCCGGCAAACTATCTGTCAATAACATTCTCTTATCATCTAAAGCGATGCCTGATCGCCCTAAGATTGGGAGATTGGCGCTTCCTACAAAATCTCCCTGCATGGCGTCAAAAAAAGGCTGATCAAACGTGCAGAGGGTGTGGGTCAGCAAACTAAACTTTTTTGCACGTGCTTTGTATATGCCCCTTCTTCATTTCCCAACGCAGACGCCTACTCAGGCTGGAATGGAACAGGCTGGGAGTTCGGACTTGCAGACACGCCATTACTGCTGCTCTGTCCTTAGAGAACACTGACTTAAACATAAAACTGGCCAAATTTGTTCAGTATGCCTACAGTCTCTTAGAAAAATTGGACCACTGTGCAGAATAATGTGCATCTAACTCCACCTGCATTGTCCGGGAGTGCTAATTTCTAAATTGACGTTGCAGCAAGCACTGATAAGAAAGCCACATTGCACCTTGTTTTTATTTTCTTCTTTTTTAATCTCTTTTAAGTTGTAAGATAGTATTAATGTGCTGGAAGAATCTTTTAAAGATATCTTTTTATATATCTAAATAAAGAAAGTTTATACACTGGCCCCTCCAGAGTTCAGTTGCCTATTTGCAACTATTCTATGACCCTGCTCTGACCCTCACAGCAGGCTCATAGAATAGCTACATGTAGGCCACAAAGGTCCTGTGAAAAAAGAATTGCACTGCAACAAAAAGCAAATTACAGATAAGGAAGCTGGTGCCAGACTGGAAGTTTAAATTCAGTGACACATTAATCAACCCCAAATTAATTCATGTCAGTTGAAGCAGGGCAGGTGTGCTTGCTTTTCCCCCCATAATCTACAGTGATGAACCAGAGGGTGGCAGTGATGTACCAGAGGGTGGCATGGGTGAACCAGAGGTTGACAGTGGTGAAACAGAGGGTGCTGTGAACCTGTGATGATGAACCAGACGTAGAAACAACATAGTCGCGACCGTTGTGAGCCGACAAGTAAGTTCGCAATTGCGACTGGTACAAAACCCTTGCAAACTGGCAGAAACCCTTGCAAACACAAAAAAAAGAAAAATCTGCAAATTCGCTAGAGTTCGCGGATTTTGCGGATTGCGAATTCGTGAATACGCAAATTTGCGAACTGCGAATTCGCAAAATTCGCCCATGCCTAATCATTCTCTTACTTGGCAAGATTACGGGTTGTGCTAAAAATAATTATTCGTTTTTGAGGGTTTCGATTGTCATGCAAGTTAAAAGGTTTGTTAGAAATAGAAAGAGAGAGTTCAGGAGGAATTAGAATGTCAGAGAATGTCTGTGGTATAACTCCTTGTGGGTTACTTGCCTGTTTTTTACGTTGAATAATTTGTCTCAGATTAGGTATAAAGGGCATACTGCTAGCAACGTGACTAAGGACATGTTGAGCAACCTCACTCAAAATAGAATCGCAGGAGTCATTGGAGGTGCTTGCAATATCCTTCATTTTGTTAATAGTTTCTCTAACTTCAATCTCCATTGCAGAGGCAGAGTGGTTAGGATCCAATGCTTTTACAACTATGTCACCCAGAGTAACCGCTCTGCCTTTGCAATGGGATGGTTAATATTGCACACACCTCCAATGTCTCTATGGTTCTAAAATTCTCTCCTTGCAATAAATGCTGTAGGAGACGGTTTCCTTTGCTGCTCGATATGTATTTGGCTGCTTTATCAGTTGACATTTTAAGAAATGATAAAAAGTTATGGAAAAAATGTTGAAAACAATTACTATTTGATTTTTAATATTATTGTGCATTTTCATTTCATTTATTTGTTCTAATTTACTATAACAAAAAAGGGTTGATTTGTTTGAAAAACATGGCTCTAATATATTTACCTTGTTCGTTTGCTTTAAGTTGTCTTGAAGATGGAGGTTGTTTTTTCGATACTTTTTTGTCTGTAGGTTCTTTTCTTGGACTGGCTGTAGTATAGATCTTTTTGAAGATATCTGTAGTAGATCAAGAAATATATAGGCTGTTGATTTATACATTATTAATTCCATAGTTAGTATGCATGACAGTTTTGTGAAGAAAACATGTTTTGACAAGAAAATCAAATTATATTATTAAAACACAAAAGGCACTTCAATGATCTTTTAAAGGTTTACTTATATCTGGTGAAAAATAGTTAATTTTCTTACATTTATTTTTAGAAAATATATGTATCTTTACTTTTGCTTTTTCGATGTCTTCGTGCTTGGGCTTTTATTTATGAAGCCGTTCTTCAGGTGCAGCTATGATGTTTTAGGAAGTTTTCTGTAGGAAAAAAACTATAGACTGTTGATTTTCTAATTTTCAATACTCTATTTCTTTGGAATAAAAAGAAGGTGCTTTCCATGCATATAAGGCTTGACAGTTTTGTTATTAATTGAATTTTTTCTTCAAAATGTTTGTTTTATATTTTTATTATTGAAAATGCATTTTTTATTTCATCTACAGCTGTTACTCTTTGTGATAAATTTGGTTTACATTAAATTTTAAAAGTTTTCAGAAATATATTTACCTTAAGGTTTGGTCTTTGAAAGTATGGAAGATGCTTTTTTTTGGCTAGTAAGTAATCTTCTGCTGCTTTCTATTCACACTTGATTTATTGTTGATCTTTCTGTCAAATTTTTGTTACAGAATGTACGATATATAGGTGGTAACTTTTCTAAATATTTTTCCTTTAATTGTAGGTTTTGTAAAAAACATTTTTTAATGCTTATTTTGATTGATAAATGTTGTAATGAAGACAAATGAACCAGCTGTAAGTAAACTCTTCTTTATTGCTGTCACCCTGCTCTCCTCACTGACAGGAATATGTCACATTCCATGGATGACTAGGGGGAATATACCAAGTGGCTGGGGCAGGGAGGGGGGGAATGGATCGTACCACTTTATTAAACATGCGAGGTTACAACACATCTCCCTTTGAACCAACAAAGCATTTACCATCCCCGCTTAAGTTA
This sequence comes from Lissotriton vulgaris, assembly GCF_964263255.1. Classification (NCBI taxonomy): domain Eukaryota; kingdom Metazoa; phylum Chordata; class Amphibia; order Caudata; family Salamandridae; genus Lissotriton; species Lissotriton vulgaris. The sequence goes on along the minus strand of NC_141691.1, from coordinate 1,408,957,653 downwards.
CAACACATCTCCCTTGGACCAAAAGGGAAAGAGGGATGGAGAAGGGAGGAAGGGGAAAGGGAAGCCAAAAAGGGGAAGTGCTGGCACTTAATAACAAGAAAACAGAGGAAACATCCCGGACTGGATGCCAGTTTGGATAGCAATGTCGGGATAGAGGACAGATGCCAAGAAGTAATACCATAATAAAGTTACCAAAGAACATGTAACAGGATAGTGAACACGAATGCATCAGGAATATACTCTCAAGATTACACTTTGCTAAAAACGTACTGTCTGGAGAAGCGAACATATCATAAGCTCTTGTTATGCAGGCAAAATCTAGCTATGATTATCCTCCGTGTACCAGGTGCCAACTTCAATTGCATAGACTTTAAAGTACACTGTATGTAGTAACAGAGCAACCCTATTATTGTGATGCAAAAGGTTAAACTGCAAAAGCTTTCGGAACTAGCTGTCACAAATTGTACGATATCACTGCAGAAATTGATAACATGAAGAATGCACACACTAGAAATCCATTCCCAGTACTACATTAATACTCAGCTGGATGGGTCAGAACAGGGTGAACTGAAGATCAACGGATAGCTGAAACACTCTAAACTATGAGAGGCGTGTCCCAGTAGGAACAAGATATACACAGTTCAAGGATATGATGAGGGGAGTGAGGAGACTGGAGTAAGGATCTCTGTGAGGACACTGTGACACACCTGGGAGGGGGGGAAAGGGAATGGATGAGGCACGTGGAGGGAAAAGGAGAATGAACAGAGGAGGACCCTCTTGAAAATGACTCCCACATATGCCTGGCCTTAAAGAGAATATGTCACCCTGGGAACCTACAAAACTGGATGTGGTAAAATGCACCTTACTGGGGAAGGGGACCTGTCCCCAAAGCACGATAAAACATAATCCGTGCCCCTAAAAGCACAGAATAACTCAGTAAAAAGGAACCGCTGGACCGTAACTGTATATACTCAGTCACCATTGACTACATGATAGTCAGAATATGAAGGAAGGGAATTCCTAAAGGTGCTAATAGCTCTGAGATGGTACTCGTGTACAGCTGGATGTAATGGGGACACAGGTTACTCTCACTTATAGAATGATAGAACCACCGCACTGTACAGGCCTGCGAAAATGTACCTAGTGTACCAGAAATACACAATAAAATTAACGTCACAAATGCTTAAAATGTACTTTAAATTGCTCACTGATGCTATCTAGTTGTGACTGACGCCACGAACTTGAGAAATTTACGATCTTCCCCAGCTTACACCAGACCAGAGAGGAAAAAAATAAAACCCCCCCAAGAAATGGATGAAGAAATGGACGAAGAACACCAATCAGAAATCAGCCAAGATAGTTACACACGTATCAAATAGCACCATTGTCAAGTTGAGACCCTTTCACAATTCAAATGGGCAGGTGTAGATGTGAAGATGAGGTAAGTACACAGTTTTTCTGGAGGACTGCCCTTGGCAAGATACTGGAAAGTACAATTGACGGTATGGTCTACTTGTTATTATAGTTCGGCCGTAACAATAGTTGTCACTGTTGAAAATACCAACTTGCAAAAAAATCTTGCCTGAAGGCGTGGACGCTTTTGAAGTCTGTCCTCTTGGGATGGATGCACACGGTGTGGATGAACAGTTTTATATGGCTGGCTTGAAGGCAGGACCAGCGCAGGGGCGGGAGGCTGGCTACGAGTGCCCAGGAGATAATGATGATGGTAGGAACACTTGTGAATTGGCGCGAAGCAGAATATGGCCGGAAGACAGGACCAACGCTGGGAAGGCTGGGGCACCGGGAAACAGACGAGAAGTGCCTTGAGGAAAACGAGACACCGATGCTGACAGGAACACTCGCACCAAAACACTGCCCCCTGGTGGATATGATGGGCGTAGTAGGTGAACTTTGAACGGACGAGAGGCAAACTGAGCAAAAGTCCAGCTGGGGACACTGACAGCAGGGCTCAATGACACGTACTTAGACACCCGCTGGAACACTAGTGAAATGAGGGAGGCGCTCTGAGGGAACGGCTTGTAGCACTTCAATGGGAAAAACTCCACGCTGGATAGTAGCGCCCCCGAGTTGCCCCCCTGAAGGAATCGACCTCTCCAATTAACTCGGAAGGAACGTTACGGGGCACACTGGTGCGAAACATTAGCTGCACAGCAATCACTAGACCCCTGACACGCAGCTGGCACTCGAGTGAACTGACGAGAGGCGTGCTGAGGGAAAGTATTTGCAACGCTTCACCGACGAGACTCCCACAGCTTCACCCTTCACAGAGAACCAGACAGTGCCGCCTTCGGTAATTAATTACCTCAGAGAATGCCTGTGCGCTTCTCTCTTCCTCACGAGAATTGCTTTGCTGAAGCACTCAATGTACACTAAAAGCGTCTCTAAAAGCGGCACTTCGTCTCCTCACAGTTCCAGTCAGTCAGAATCGGGATAGAAGTCTCTTTCTCATATAGCACTGACCCGTTTGTAAATGACGTTTCTTATCTCATCATTTCGCACTCACTCCTTCTTCCTGCGCTGGCTGGAGTTTGTCACACCTTCCTTTTGCCCTCATTTACTCACGGGACAGATTTGGAAGTTCGCTCGGATCAGCTGGCACCTCATAAATAATTGTAGCACTGCACCGACTGTCATTCCGCCACTTTGACAGCTGAAATGTCTGTTGAGGGCACTATAGATGGACACAAGTGGCTTTATCACGGCTTTTCTTCAGTAAACCTCCTGAAATCACAAGTTGACAGACCTCCCTGTATACTTCGGCCACCAGTCCGTCGAACAGAAATCACCAACTGAACTTTTCACATCATTTTCACCACGCACAAACTTCACTGCATCACTCTTGCACAGGTTGGAGAGAGCACTGAAAGGGGAGGTAACAGCTGGGCCCCCTGCGCCAGGTTCTTCCCGTCGTCGCCAGTGTTGTAATGAAGACAAATGAACCAGCTGTAAGTAAACTCTTCTTTATTGCTGTCACCCTGCTCTCCTCACTGACAGGAATATGTCACATTCCATGGATGACTAGGGGGAATATACCAAGTGGCTGGGGCAGGGAGGGGGGGAATGGATCGTACCACTTTATTAAACATGCGAGGTTACAACACATCTCCCTTTGAACCAACAAGCTGAAACACTCTAAACTATGAAGAAGAGTTTACTTACAGCTGGTTCATTTGTCTTCATTACAACAATAAACTTGTTTACTACACAGTCTTAATTAGTTCAGTACATTTCATGTATTGGTTTTCAGTATCATATTTTTATCAAATGGTTTATTTCTTTCTGTTCATTAATGGTAATGTAGTTTTTAAATTGTTTTCTGATTCAAGCTGTTTCAGAAATATTATACAAAAAAATGTGTTCCTTTAATGTGACTTTTGTTTTAGCAAAAAATTATTCCGAAATAAAATTCTACATATTTATTCATTTACTTTAAATATTTTTTGGGCTGTGCTATGTTCGGGTCTTAAATTATGTCACTCTCAAGTTTGTCTGAAACTGCACAAATAATTTCGGTATATTAGTACTTTTGTAAAATGAGCTTGTTTTTTTGTTATAATAATAAAAGTTAACTATATCTTACTTACTTGTTTATTGATTAAAGTTGAAAGGAAATTGCTCTCTGGTTTTTGTTCGGTAACGTTAGCAGTGGCGTAAAATGCATCTGCTCTCACTCATAGTCATCTGACCACTGACTTCAAAATGGTGGATCAGCTGTATTTATAGTTTTTGGTGTGTAAAACCTTTATTTTATTGAAATCACTAATTTTAATAGTTTTTTTTAGGTGATTTATTTGCTGTGAGAAGGTATAATTTAATTTATTGGTTATAAAAGTGTCTGTATTATGTGTCCATTTGTCATTAATCTTCAATTTCTGTTTGCTGTGGGTTCGATTTAGTGTTATGTTATGTTATTGACATTTTTATTGCGCACAGATGCTCCAGCTAAGGAGCGTCCTGGCGCAGGGAATGGTGGACACAACACAACACTAAAACAGGAAAAAGAGAAGGAGGTAGGGGATTAAAACAAAAGGGTTTTCAGGGCCCTGCGAAATGCTAATAAATCCTCTAACAGGCGGATTTCTAAAGGAAGACCATTTCAGAGAATCGCAGCTCTCACGCGAAAGGAACGACCGCCCATCCGACTGAGTCTGAAACGTGGGACAACCACAAGGGATTGGCCAAGAGATCTGAGAGGGCGAGTCGGGACGTAGCGGGATACAAGATTATTGAATATCTCGGGTGCCGACCTTTTTAAAATTTTAAAAGCCAGGCTGAGCGCTTTAAAGTGGATTCTGCTTTTGACCGGTAGCCAATGTAGGGACCGTAAAGTGTTAGAAGTAGGACAGGTCCGTGGCAGACCGACCACCGCCCTCGCCGCTGCATTCTGTACCCGTTGTAGGCGAAGGATCTCCGCTTGGTTTGCTCCAAGTAGGAGCGAGCTGGCGCAATCCAACCGGGAGATAATCATCGCTTGGATGACCAGCTGTCTTGTCGGAGCATCAAAGAATTTGAGCACTGGCCTTAATCCCCGTAGGACACCAAAACAACCTGCCGCCACTTTCTTAGTGTGAGTCGTAAAGCAGAGAGTATGATCAAGCCATACTCCCAGGTTTCTGAGTTCCAACACAGGTAAGGGGGCTGGCCCCAGCTCAGGCGGCCACCAACTGTCCCCCCAGCGATCCACATCTCTTCCAACGATCATCACCTCAGTTTTTTTCGCGTTCAGCTGGAGACAGTTGTTATTCATCCAGCTGGCCACCTCTCTCAGCCCATTACGGAACCTGGGGGCATCCTGTTTGGCATCCCCGCTGATCGTAACCGCTAGCTGCGTATCGTCGGCATAAGAGACCATGGTTAGGCCCCACTGCCTGGCGACATCAGCTAGCGGTTGCACGTAAAGGTTAAAAAGCGTGGGACTCAGCGAGGAGCCCTGGGGGACCCCCAGGTCCAACGGATGGTATTTGGACTGAAAAAAAGGGGTGGCAACGCAAAAGGAGCGATCGCTAAGGAAGGAGCAGAACCACTGCAGAGCAGAGCCACAGATGCCAATGCCCTCCAGGCGGTGTAGAAGGATGCGATGGGACACGGTGTCAAAGGCAGCGCTAAGGTCTAATAAAATAAGCGCTGCCGTTTGACCTGCATCCAACACAATCCGCAGATGTTCTACCATTGCCAGAAGGGCCGTCTCCGTGCTGTGACCAGCACGGAACCCATTCTGCATGGGATCGAGGACATTGGCCCGGGTCATATGCTCGGCGAGGGCCAGGTTGACGTGGGCCTCCATGACTTTGGCCGGCCAGGGAGGCAAAGAAATAGGGCGATAGTTTTCTGGTTTTAAAGGATCCAAAGATGTTTTTTTCAGGATCGGGGAAACCACCGCTTGCTTCCACTTGGCGGGAACGATACCTGAGCTCAGGGAGAGATTGATCAGTGAGCAAACTATCGTGCGCCCCTGAAAAGAAGGGTCCCTGAAAAGGTCTGCACGTTTAGGAAATGGTGGCTTGTTTTATTTCTGTTTGTTATTAATGAATGATGGAGTGTTTAATGGCGTTTTTTATATACTGTATTTTATTACAAGTTTATTTGCTCTGTTTCTGTTTCAAAAATATTTTGTTTACAAATTTTGGGGGATTTTTTTTACGTGAGTATTATTTTTTATACCTGAGTATTAATTTTGTTTTTAATGCTTGTTTTATTATAAATATGTGCTCAGTTTGGTTTACCGTTTTAACACACTTCCCCACCCAAAACCCCTATTTTCCCTGATTCCCGTGCCAGGTTGTAGGTTACAAATTAAGAAAAAAATATATATATATGCGTTGCAAAGGTATGTCGAGTATTGTCTTGCGTTGTGATGGCAGTTTTATAGTATTTTACTTATTTTGCGTTGTAATGGTATGCGTAGTAATGGTATTAGTTGTAATGGTATATGCGTTGTAAAAAATACATTGTAATGGTATGCGTTGTAAAAGTATATATATATATATATATATATTCACTTGAAAAACCATAGGTTTCAGGCCTTATATAGTGAGGAATTAGCATTTAAAAAACCATTGAAATTGCTCCTATATAGTTAGTTGTACTAACTATATTTTGCGCACCCGCAATCCACTGCTGATGATGTCACATATTACATCATTCATGACATGGTCAGTGACATCATTGATGATATCACTGATGACATCTCAAATGACATCACTGTATAAAAATGCTAATTCATAACTATACAAGGCCTGAAACCTATGTTTTTTTAAGAGAATTTGCAAGGTTTTTTAAATGCTAATTCCTAACTATATAAGGCCTGAAACCTATGGTTTTTTAAGTGAATTTGCACGTTTTTTTAAATGCTAATTCCTAACTATATAAGGCTTGAAACCTATGGTTTTTTCAGTGCAGTTGCAAGGTTTTTAAAAGCTAATTCCTAACTATATCAGAAGTGAAACCTATATTTTTTTTCAATAAATTTCAAAGGTTTTGTAAATGCTAATTCTATTAGCGGATAACGTTTGTATATCTTATCCTTCAGGGACCACCTGAGCAGCCATCTTGTTTCTCAGGAAAAGTGAGGCACAAGAACGCACAAAACAAGAGTGGAAAATGCAAAAAGGGGGCAGGGTTGAGACCCCCTAGCCCTTCTCAGGGGGTCCCAGAAGGACCACCAAGTGCCAAAAATTATTATTTGTTTTTTAAATCGCGGGGTATGCGCACGGTACGCGTATGGTGCGCGTAACCCACGATTTGTTTGATTTTTTTTTTGCCCTTGGGGGTCCTTTTGGGACCAGACGAGAAGGGGTAGAGGGTGGGGGGGTCTCTACCCTGCCCCCTTGCCCACAGTACGTGTACCGTACGCGTACGGTGCGCGTACTGTGAGCGCATATAGATATATACTTTGCTCAAATTCAATTTTCTCAACAACTACTGGAGAGATTTTCACCAAATATAGAAAAGGCACTGCTGCATACCTGTCCCTACAATTTTGCCAAGTTTGGTGTAATTTCGTTCAGCCGTTCGGGCTGTAGCCGTGTCTAAAGGTCCCATAGAAAATGCCATTTGAAAAATTTCAAATTCAATTTTCTTAAGAACTACTGGAGGGATTTTCACCAAACATAGCAAAGGCACATCTGCATACCAGGCCCTACCATTTTGTCAAGTTTGGTGTAATTCCATTCAGCCGTTCGGGCTGTAGCCGTGTCTAAAGGTCCCTATGGAAATTAACAAAGGGAAAACACGTTTTGGGACCACCTTTCGGCCCCTGCTTGACGATTCCCCCCCAAATCTTTCAGGGAAGGAGCGGAGCGGAGCTGGCCAAATTTCTGGAAAATTACACACGGATTCATCAATTGGCGGCAAAGGTATTCCCAATAGAATGTTGAGCGCATATAGATATATAATTTGCTCAAATTCAATTTTCTCAACAACTACTGGATGGATTTTCACCAAATATAGAAAAGGCACTGCTGCATACCTGTCCCTACCATTTTGCCAAGTTTGGTGTAATTCCATTCAGCCGTACGGGCTGTAGCCGTGTCTAAAGGTCCCATAGAAAATGCCATTTGAAAAATTTCAAATTAAATTTTCTCAAGAACTACTGGAAGGAGTTTCACCAAACATAGCAAAGGCACATCTGCATACCAGGCCCTACCATTTTGCCAAGTTTGGTGTAATTCCATTGAGCCATTCGGGCAGTAGCCGTGTCTAAAGGTCCCTTGGGAAATTAACATTGGGAAAACACGTTTTGGGACCCCCCTTTTTTCTCGGCCCTCGCTTCACGAATCGCCCTGAATCTTTCAGGAAAGGAGCGGAACAGAGGAAAGCAATTTTAAGGGAAATTACACGCAGATTCCTCAATCAGCGCCAAAGTTATTCCAAATAGAATGTTGGGGATTTCCTATTGTAACTAGGTCCTAACTATATATACCTACTGGTGACCTATTGGCAGCAGGACAATTGATATGCGTGACTTGACACCTCCTGAATACTTGTGGCGCTGAGGTAGGCATCTTCATGCCGAAATGCATTCGCCGAAATTGTTGAAATAAATGGTCTCCATGTTGTCCCCAGCTGAGGTCACGGCTCTTTCTTCGAAGAGTTGGTTTGGATATTGTCTGCGTGCTGCCAGAGACGCAGTTCGCGACCCCCGCTTCTTTAAGTTGGCTCAGACCCTTCTGGCATTGCTTCTGCTGTGTGTACACCAAGGTATTGGTATGGCCTGAGCCCGCCTCGATGGTCAGGGAGAAATGATGCGGTGACGAGGACATTGATCTTTGTTTTGGGTGGCGTGCAATGACACTGCAACCCCCGCGGATATTTGCACCTGTGATTCGGGGTTGAAGCGGTTTGGGGTCACGAGGAGGCGCACTGTTTCTTCAGCAAGCAGGGAAAGGCTCTTCATCCTGGCAATTCCTGCATCCCGCCCGACCACTAGGCTGACATTCCATGCATTCACCTACCTGGGAGCCAAGCGCTGCATCCTGGGAGTGGCAGTTTGGGACTACACGAAGAACTGCAACAGGTGGGTTATTTACAACAGGGCCGGAGCCTGGGTCACATGGCTAATATAGGCAGCAGGACAATTGCTATGCGTGACTGGACACCTCCTGAATACTTGTGGCGCTGAGGAAGGCATCTTCATGCCGAAATGCATTCGCCAAAATTGTTGAAATAAATGGTCTTCATGTTGTCCCCAGCTGAGGTCACGGCTCTTTCTTTGAAGAGTTGGTTTGGATATTGTCTGCGTGCTGCCAGAGACGTAGTTCGCGACCCCCGCTTCTTTAAGTTGGCTCGGACCCTTCTGGCATTGCTTCGGCTGTGTGTACACCAAGGTATTGGTATGGTCTGAGCCCGCCTCGATGGTCAGGGAGAAATGATGCGGTGACGAGGACATTGATCTTTGTTTTGGGTGGCGTGCAATGACACTGCAACCCCTGCGGATATTTGCACCTGTGATTCGGGGTTGAAGCGGTTTGAGGACACGAGGAGGCGCACTGTTTCTTCAGCAAGCAGGGGAAGGATCTTCATCCTGGCAATTCCTGCATCCCGCCCGACCACTAGGCTGACATTCCATGCATTCACGTACCTGGGAGCCAAGCGCTGCATCCTGGGAGTTGCAGTTCGGGACTACACAAAGAACTGCAACAGGTGGGTTATTTACAACAGGGGCGGAGCCTGGGTCACATGGCTAAAATAGGCAGCAGGACAATTTCTATGCGTGACTGGACACCTCCTGAATACTTGTGGTGCTGAGGAAAGCATCTTCATGCCGAAATGCATTCGCCGAAATTGTTGAAATAAATGGTCTCCATGCTGTCGCCAGCTGAGGTCACGGCTCTTTCTTTGAAGAGTTGGTTTGGATATTTTCTGCGTGCTGCCAGAGACGCAGTTCGCGACCCCCGCTTCTTTAAGTTGGCTCGGACCCTTCTGGCATTGCTTCGGCTGTGTGTACACCAAGGTTTAAGTATGGCCTGAGCCCGCCTCGACGGTCAGGGAGAAATGATGCGGTGACGAGGACATTGATCTTTATTTTGGGCGGCGTGCAATGACACTGCAACCCCCCCGGATATTTGCACCTGTGATTCGGGGTTGAAGCGGTTTGGGGACACGAGAAGGCGCACTGTTTCTTCAGCAAGCAGGGGAAGGAGTCTTCATCCTGGCAATTCCTGCATCCCGCCCGACCACTAGGCTGACATTCCATGCATTCACCTACCTGAGAGCCAAGCGCTGCATCCTGGGAGTTGCAGTTCGGGACTACAGGAAGAACTGCAACAGGTGGGTTATTTACAACAGGGGGGGAGCCTGGGTCACATGGCTAATATAGGCAGCAGGACAATTGCTATGCGTGACTGGACACCTCCTGAATACTTGTGGCGCTGAGGAAGGCATCTTCATGCCGAAATGCATTCGCCGAAATTGTTGAAATAAATGGTCTCCATGTTGTCCCCAGCTGAGGTCACGGCTCTTTCTTTGAAGAGTTGGTTTGGATATATATATATATATATATCCTGGGATCATTTACTTTCTCCGGCGAGGAGAACGCCGCAACGCCCCTGTCTTACCGTTGATGTGTTCCGGTGGGATAGCAGCCGGAGTTCTTTTGTCTTTATTGCCACGAAGACTGGATCTGAGCGTGAACTCCGGAGAACGCCTTGGAAACGGCAGGGAGAAGTGTGCGCGACAACTGGTAGGACATTTATCTCCAATTACCAGCGTGTCGTTTGTGTGTTTCTAACAGCAGCCACAACTATAGCGCTTACAATTATGGCCGCCGCCGACAGACTGCGAAATCGAGCCCAGGCAGCTGATTCCATGTTTTTGGATTCCCCGGCTGGGGGATCCTCTAATGTTACATCTACTGTACAGGAAACTGGAACAAACACCACATGGGACTTATTTAAAAAATTGGAACGTGCAATGCGAGCAGAGCAATCCAAGTGGTGGGAGCATCGGTCTCTCACCCGCTACTTGGAAGTAGGTCGTGTGCCTAGGGGGTTAAGAAGTACGATTGCCCCCAGTAACGAAAATCCAGACCCGGCGATGCTAGCGGAGTGGGCGAAGCGAACCTTAATTGCTCTAGCGTTTATGTGCGCATATTAGTTAAATATGCTGAAAGTGACCGCATCAAATTGCAGACCGAAATTGATGCCTTGGAGGACGAAATTTCCAAGATAGAAGTCTCTGACACAATTAACAAAATGAGAACCGATATGATGACCCGTTTGGCCAAGGAAGAAGAGATAATAAAAAAAAGAAAAGCTTTTAAATTCGAGAGAGACCGCATTGACTATTTGAATGGACAAGTTTTCACTTTTGCAAAGAGGTACGATGCAGTTAAGGCAAAAGCGCGTTCCAACATGATATCGCGGCAACAAAAGGAAGATACCTTGCTACCTGCTACCTCTTTCTCCAGCTTAAGCTCAGCTGTGGAGAGTGATCCGGAATTGGATTCAAATCGTGAAACAGCTTTGGGGTTTACCAAGCTCACCCTGGCACAGGAGGTAGATTGTTTGTGCCAGGATCGACGCGAAACCCTAAGATCATACAAGCCCCGTGCACCAAAAACCAGCGGGCAAACAACAAACGCTGGCAGCGTCGAAAATGCCGTGCCCGGAAGCTCAAACGACAACAATCCGGGCAAAACGGGACGCTGGAAACGCAACCAACGGAAGCCGCGGAAGCAGAAACAAAATCAGTAGTCAATCTCTCGAATATTAAACTTACTTCAGCTGAGACTGCGGTACTCAACTTGGGACTCTCATATTGCCCTCCATGCAATATGAACTATGCTGACACCCGCATGGATATTTACAGGTTCACAAGGAAACTGAAACTTAAAAAATTCTTTGAACTACATCCGAAAAAGAACACTGAACCTGAAATTTCATCCAGTCCCACTTTTTCCAGCAGCCAAAGCCAGGCCAACTTTGATACAATTTGGGACTTACAAAATCAGTCCTCCTTGGTGAACCTGAGGGATGTTCCTCTGGAATCAATTGAACAGCGAGTTACCCCTTTCAAGCCGAAATCCACCTTCCAACCAATCATGGTACATGACAATCTGGACACATTTCAGGAAAGTGTGGTCCGTGACATTAAACATCTTTATACCGCCATCAATAAGAAAAAGTTCCACATTTCCAAACAAAATCAATGTTATAAACAACTAATTGTGAAACTTAAGAAAAACAACAATGTCATCGTCAAGCAGGCCGATAAGGGCGGCAATGTGGTCCTACGGCCTAGAGACATGTATTTACAACAGGCGGATTCACAACTGAATGACACATCTTGTTACCGCAGAAGTAACATACAGATTGTTAAAAATACATGGACTGAACAACACCAAAAACTACAAGTGTGGAGAAGTGCGGGTTTGCTCACACATGAGGAATTCAAATACCTCAAGAAAGATCATCCTGTCATCCCATCATGGTATTTACTCCCCAAAATTCACAAAGACACCCATGTACCACCTGGCCACCCGATCATCTCGGCCATAGACAGTTCTTTGGAACACGTGTCCAAATACATCGACTTTTTTTTTGCAAAACCATGTTAAAAATCTTCCTTCCTATGTTAAAGATTCTTTTGATTTTCTTGCAAAAATTGAACATTTCATCTGGGAAGACAACATGGTACTCATGACCTTGGATGTTTCATCCCTCTATACCTCAATCAGGCATGAGGATGGACTCAGAGCTTTGGACCATTACCTGAACAAAGACTTACCTCTCCCCACGGCACATAATAAAATGTTGGTCGACATGACCAGAATGTGCTTAGAACAAAATTTCTTCATTTTCAATGGCGCAATCTCACACCAGGTCAGAGGTGTAGCGATGGGGGCCTGTTTCTCACCTAGCTACGCGTGTCTCCACGTTGGGCTATGGGAGGAACAGGTCCTAGTCGGTCAGCACCATGATTTCTTTTCTTACAACATTGTTTTATATTTGCGTTATATTGATGATGTGTTCTTGATTTGGAGGGGTAGTGAGGAAGAGGCCAGAAAGTTTGTTGATTTGATTAATTTAAACACCATTATTCTTAACTTCACGGCGAACTTCAGCACTGAGTCTATCTGTTTCCTAGATGTTGAGGTACTTGTGGAGGGCACTGGTCTTAGCACCAGATTGTACAGGAAGCCGAGTGCAGGCAATACTATCTTGCATTCCAATAGTCAACATCCAGCACACTTAATTCGGAGCATTCCCTTTGGGGAAATGCTCCGAATAAGAAGAATCTGCAGCACAGATGCCGAATGCGCAGCTGCGCAGGAGGCATGCAGATTACGCTTCCTGGCAAGGGGCTATTCCACTAAAGTTTTGGCCAAGGCTATCAAACGTTCCAACTCAGTAAGCAGGCAGGAGGCACTAATACCCAGAATGAGCAATGCCTAACTGAATAAAGATGTAACTAAGGATGGTCAAACCTGTTCCCCCAGAGCTATTTTAACATTCAACCGACAACATGGGGCTCTTCGTAAGATTATCAATAGGAACTGGAATCTAGTCCGTAGTGACCCTGTGATAGGTCACATGTTAGACACTAAACCAACTCTTACCTTTAGAAGATCCCCCCCCCAATGTCCAAGGCTCTGGTTAGCAACACTTTGGAACCAAAGACCTCCACTACCTGGTCAGCATTGAAGAAGGGTTTTAAGACTTGCCCCCAATGTAAGGCCTGCCGTTTTGGCAGCAATAGGACACACTTTAAAAGTCCTTTTTTCGAGCATCCTACCGCCATTTCCAAATGGCTTACATGCAAAACAGAATACGCCATCTATGTGTTGGAGTGCCCTTGTGGGCAACAATATGTGGGCAGCACCAAGCTGCCCGCCCACAAGCGCATACTCCAACACATACGGGCCATTTCTGGACATGATCACAACTATCCGGTTGCCAGGCATTTCCAGGATAAACATCTAGGCGTCCCTGATTCACTTCTTTTCTTTTTAAGAGGAGGAGAGGAGGTGACCGTGAGGCCAAGCTCCGGCTCCTCGAGACTCGATATATTCGGGAATTAAACACCAAGCATCCGAACGGCCTCAATGACAGGGAAGACCTCTATACTTGCCTCTAGTATTAACCCATATGCCTGCTCATGCCTGTCCGGATATTTTAACAATCAATCAATTGTTCCCTGTAAAGTTGTTTCCTGATGTACATATGATGAATATTTCTCTTTTTTAACTTTAGTATATTACCGTTTCTGATTTTATCTTTGGAATCATTAATGATTAATATTTTGCACTTTACTAAACTTTTGCACTTCACATTATGCACTTTAACTGCCTATGACAATTATTGTGACCTGCCCACTGGGCTCAATTTTGAATGCATATTTTTATTGTGTCATTTATTTGCTGCTATCAGATTTTCCTTATTTGCTTTATTTGCAAATATTATACTCTTTTATACATATCGGAATATTTGGGTTTTTTAACACTTCAGAATGTACATAGATGAATTTACTTATCGTGTGCACATATATAATAGTGTTTTTGTATTGATCAAGTTTTGCATTTTTTACATGTTTTTATCTTGTACGTATAGATTCATGTACATAATTGGCTGTAAATGTGTGAATTGCTTAATCTTAAATCAGGGTAGCCCACTTGGGCTGTATTTACCATTCCGTTGTATGTGTAAGCAGCAATTGCGATTTGAAGTATTTCCTTCATTTCCATGACACAATTTATTGCACTGTCACTTTAAAAGTCCAGCTCGATACACGCTGTTTGTCATGTAATCAAGCCTCCCTGGAGGCGAAACGCGTCATGGCGGCAGCGCTGGCTTCTATGAAATAAAACACCGTTCACCAGCACTTTTTGGGTCGGCTCTTTGTTGCAAAGCATTCGGACATCTGTTGTTCTGTGTGACAAGATTCGCCATATATATATATATTGCTGCTCCTCGTTGCACCGGGTCATGCACTCATGCACGGGTGCGTGTTGCGAGGGGGGTACCTCACTATTGGGCCATGGGCACGAGTTCCCCCAGTTTCGCTAATATCTTTGTGGGATGGTGGGAGGAAAATAAGGCATGGAACCCGAAATATGAAGAGTGGACACAACACATATTAGTGTGGTACAGATATATAGATGATCTGATGATTATTTGGCGAGGATCAAAAAGTAAGGCGGAAGAATACATTGAGAAACTTAATAACAACATATATAACTTACGTTTCACTAAAGAAATAAGTAGCAAGAAAGTAAATTTTCTAGACTTTGAAATAAGAATAGAGCAAGGTAAGATGCACACACAGCTATTCAGAAAACCCACAGCTGGGAACTCGATATTAGACTCCATGAGTAGCCATCCACCGAAGCTGATCTACAGCATTCCGTATGGAGAATTATTGCGAATAAAACGCAATTGTACATCAGAAGAAGATTTTAAGGAGAATGTAAGGAAAAGTGTAGATAGATTTAGACTGCGAGGCTATGGGGAGAAGTGTCTAAAAGAAGCCCAGAGAAAAGTGGATAACATCCCACGAAAAGAAACGTTGAAAATTAGAACGAAGGATACCGAAATGGAAGGGAAATTTAGACTAATCACCACCTATTCAGAAGGGGCTGGAATGTTAAGAACAGCACTGAGAAAGAGTTGGAATCTGCTAACAACTGATCCAATAATAGGTACAGATATCCCAAAGCAACCCATGATAACCTATAGGAGAGCGAGGGCACTAAGGAACACCTTGACAAGCAGCTACCTCACACGCCCTATAGAGCAACCATTCGGTAAACCCATACCAGGTTTCTACCCATGTGGACTCTGCAAAGAGTGTAAACATAGCAAGAAAGTGACATCTTACCAGGTGAGAGGGCAGCAGCGGAAAATCAAATCTTTTCTTACCTGCACAAAACCATTTACAGTCTATTGCCTAGTGTGTCCGTGCGGACTACGCTATATAGGAAGTACAGTGAACCCCATGAAGATGCGCATCCTGGAACACCTAAGAGCAATCACAAATTGTGATCCATCATATCCAGTGGCGAGACACTATAAACAACACCATAAGAGTAATAGTGAGCAACTGTAATATTTTGCATTATACCAAGTACCTATCAACCCTAGAGGGGGGATAGACTACAAAAATTAAGGAGGTTAGAATCCAGGCATATAATAGACATCGGAACTAAGATACCCGGGTGTCCCAATAGCCATGAAGAAATGACTGTACACCTAGGCTAGAAGAACCCCAATGTTATAGAGTAGAAGTTGACCAAGAACATTTCTGAAACTATGAAATGTTAGCAAGTTTTAAGATTAGATGATTTTGTGATTTTGCGATTTTATTTTATTTTGTTTTGTTTAATCTCATTTTGGTTAAGGGGTTATAATTTGCACAGTGTGTTTAGTAAATCAAGTCTAGCGAGAAAACAGGAGGGTTACGCTGTATAAGCCCATCCAGGGCAAAATTATAACACAGAATGATGTGAAATAATTTGAAAGTAAAACTGTTTTGTAAATATGCACAAGCCCATCCAGGGCGTAATTAAGGCAACAAACGTTTTAAAAACTGTGAATAACTGTTATGAATAACCGTTCCAATATGGCGCATATGTTTGGGAAGTAGCCCTATTTCGATCTCGATGACAATGTATCACGTGAAGGGTATTTAAATTAAGAAAAATGGCGCGTCAGTGTACCACTGTCAAAGGCAGGAGCCGAAACGCGTCTGGTGATCAGAGGGTCGAAAATAAAAACTCTGATCCTCCTCCCGCGAGTGCTGTTTTCTTTGTAAAGATGAAAAGAAAGGAGCTACGATATATATATAAATATATATATTCACTGAAAAAACATAGGTTTCACACATTTGCATATATAAAAAATATTTATTTTTCAGAAAGATACACATTCACTGGATAATGTCCTCAGTGATGTCATTTGAGGTGTCATCAGTGATGTCATGAGTGATGTCACTGTCCATGTCATGAGTAATGTGATATGTGACACCATCAGCAGTGCATTGCGGGTGCGCATGTTATAGTTAGCTGAACTAACTATAACGGGAAGATTTCATTGGTTTTGTATGAGTGTAATGTCTAGCTAACCATAACGTGTGAAACCTATGGTTTTTTCTGGTGAATTTCTAAGGTTTTTTAAATGCTAATTCCTAACTATAACGTGTGTGAAACTCATGGTTTTTTCAGTGAATTTCAAAGGTTTTGTAAATGATAATTTTTTAATGTATTTAATATTATATTTCTTTCTTTTTATACTAAATTCTTACATTTTTGTTATAAGTACTTATATGTATTTTATTTTTTTAAATATATTTCATATTCTTAATGTAAAATAATAACAAAACTAAATTCATTTTTTTTATTAATGTAGTTTTTTTTCAATGTATTAAAATTACATTCTATATAATTCCTTTTTCAATTTTTTGGGGGGGTAATCGCACTGTACGGTGATTGCACCATACATGTACAGTAAATTGTCCTCGGCGCGTACCCGCACACATGTTACAGATACGCTTTGAAGTTGCGCGTCGCATCAACGCTTCCGCGTAACATCATGTACGGCACCCCGTACAGGTACGTCGCGAAAGTTTCTAATTGTTCAAAAACATATATTTATGTAGTTAATGTACATATTAAGGGAAGACATTATCTGGGATAATCATGAAAATAGTTTTTTTTTTACTTTTAATAAGCGTATTTTACTTTTAAAAGCAAGTATGCAAATCGCGGACATACGTCGTACATTCTCACAGCGTAAGAGCATCATAAGCGCACTGTAAGCGTAGGCAAAGCCATGTGACTTGAAAAGAAGAGATTTAATTGGTTCATAACACTTCCTATTCCAACTGTTGAAAAACCCCTCATATTTTCATCATTCTACTTTGACTTTCTAAGAAGTAGCATCTCTTCTCTGCAGCCTGTCAAATTAGAAGGAAGACAAATATGACAACACCTATTGACTAGTCTTCCAGCTATTCTTCTGATGGAGAATTCATTACAGAAGCACCTCAAAAGAGGCACTTATATGGAAGTTCTTTACTTTCCCTGAAGGGGAAAAAAGGTTAATGCTCCACTTGTGACCTGTAAAATTTGCCAAACAACACTTCCCAGGGGCAATCCTGCAAACAAACCTCATTTGGCTCTGTGAGTATGGTGCGGAACGTGAAGAACTTGCATCCCAACAATTTTGCGAGAGATGCAACACGGAGGATGCAAGAGGACGCACTTGCTGCTGTAGCAAGTACATCAAGTGCACCACCACCACCTCTGGGAAGCAGTCCACTCCCACAGATCGAAACTTATTTTGGTGAACTTAAATTCATTTGCATTTATTCTGATGAACTTTTATGTTATGGAGGACAGTCCATCGACCTGATAAAACGCAGGAAGCAGTAGCATTGCTGTCCTCGTCATTAGTTTTTTTTCACATTCCATTTTGTTCCTGTTGGATACTTTTTGGGTTCCAATTTCATTTTTTTAGTTTAAAAAAAAAACTTGAAAAAACACACAAAAAATAGAAAACTAAAAACACAAAAAAACCTGTTATTTTTAGGACTACCTTCACTGGTCAAAGAAAGAACTATATTTCTATGTTAGTCTGTAAAAGTTTGTCAGAAAGAATGTGTAGTTCATACATGAATGAATGAATGAATACATTACTAGTGTATGGTGAATGTGAAAGTGCAGAACTCTAAGGAAGTGCTACAGCATAATTCTATAAGGTGTTTACCTATAGTTTACTGTAGTACCTTCAAAGCACTTGAATGTAACATGTCCATATAAATATGTTACAAGTCTATGTTTCAATTTACACTGCTGGTGAAACTGCCTTGATGAATTTGTATGTGTTAGGAGTAGATTTACAACCCCCTTATGCCTCTTTTACACATTTGTGATGCAGCAGTGGTGCAAAAGATGTGACATGGTGTGTGGTATTTACAATGTGATGCATATGGAAGGTGCATCACATTGTAAAGCCCTGTGCCTGAAGGAGGCTTTCCTGTGCAGGGGTATGGGGGGGGGATTCTGGCACAGGAAAGCCTCCTAAAAGTGACTGAGTGAAATCTATAAGATTTCATTCAGTCACTTTTTAAGCTTGAAACAGGTGTAAGTCAAGCAATGCACCACCTTCACAACACAAATACATCTCATATCTGTGCCATTTTCCCCCATAATACATCACATTGTAAATACGGTGCATCCATGGGGGTGATGTCACAGTGCACAATAACTGGCATATCTCTGGGGATGTACCACTTATTGTACAGCTGCTGATTACTGTTTGAATGTAGTGAATGGATTACTACACACTGATTTATGAGTCACTACAAAACTATAACAGGAATGACAGAGTGTTTGGTGGAAGTGTAATGATAAAGACTGGGGAATTGAACATATAAAAGGTACATTTGCAGGTGCTTAGAACAGTGCATGCATTGTCTATAGGATTTTGAAGCAGTCCATGCCCTAAGGCCCACTTTGCACCATGAGTACTTGGGTACTGGCTGAATGATTACAATTCTGCAAGGAGAGTGTGTGGATGAATGTATAGCAGCTTTACTTTTACAACAGTGTATAGATAAGTACATACTACTGTAAGGTTCACTACAATACTGAAACAGTAGTGTGAGAGTGTTTGGTGAAAGTGTAAAGATACAGACTGGGCAGTTCAAGGTATAAAAGGCAAGTTTTCTGGTGTATAGAACAGAGAATGCATAGTCTATAGGGATCTGAAGCAGTCCATGCCCTAAGGCCTACTTTGTTACATGACTACTTGAAAACCGACTGAATGCTTACACTTCTACAAAGAGATTGTCTAGCTGAATATATACAACCTTCACTTTTAGAACACTGCATACATAAGAACATACTGATGTATGACTCACTACAATACTAAAATAGCAGTAGGAAAATGTTTGGAGGAAGTGTCAGGATACAGACTGGCCAATTCAAACTTTAAAAGTCAAGTTTGCAGATGTTTAGAAACGTGCATTTATTATCTATAGGTATTTGAAGCAGTCCATGTCCTTAGGCCTACTTTGCTGCATGACTACTTGGGTAGTGGCAGATTGATTACACTTCTCCAAGGAGAGTGTGGAGCTGAATGTATAACTGCTGCACTTTTTGTACAGTGTATGGATAAGCATATATTGCTATATGGCTCACTACAATATTGAAACAGTAGTGGCAAAGTGTTTGGAGGAAGTATAAGGATAGAGACTGGGTAATTAAATGTTTAAAAGACAAGTTTTCAGGTGCTTAGAAGAGTACAGGCATAGTAAATAGGAGTTTGAAGCAGTTCATATACTAAGGCCTACTTTACTATATGAATATTTGGGTACTGACTGGATGATAAGAGTTCTGCAAGCAGTGTCAAGCTGAATGTGTAACTGCTTCACTTTTAGAACAGTGTATAGATAAGCACTGCAGTGTCAGAGTGTTTGCTGTAAGTATAAGGATACAGCCTGGGGAATTGAATGTATAAAAGACAAGTGTGCAGGTGTATAGAAGACTGCATGCATAGTCTAAAGGGGTTTAAAGCAGTCCATGGACTAAGGCCTACTTTGCTCCATAAGTACTTGGGTACTGACTGCATGATTACAGTTCTGCAAAGAGACTGCAAGATTGAGCTTAATTTTTAGCACAGTGCATAGATAAGGACATTCTACTGAATACCTCAGTACAATACTGAATCAGCAATCATAGAGTGTTTGCTGGAAGTGTAAGGATAGAGACTGGGGAATTGAAGGTATAAAACACAAGTTTGCCGGTGCACAGAAAAGTGCATGCATAGTCTATAGGGGTTTTAAGCAGTGCATGCCCTAAAGCTCACTTTACCCCATGAGTACTTGGGTACTGGATGAAAGATTACAATTCTGCAAGGAGACTTTCTGGCTGAATGTATAGCAGCTTCACTTTTAGAACAGTGTATAGATAAGCACATAGTGCTGTATGGCTCAATATAATACTGAAAGAGTACTGTGATAGTGTTTGCTGGAAGTGTAAGGATACAGACTGGGGAATTGAAGGTATAAAAGACAAGTTTTCCAGTGCACAAAAGCCTGTATGCAACTGTATAGGGGTTGGAAGCAGTCTATGACCTAAGGCCTATTTTAATGCATCAGTACTTAGGGACTGAGTGGATGATTACACTTCTGCAAAGAAAGTGCCTGACTGAATTTATAACAGCTTCAGTTTTACCACAGTACATAGATATTCAAATACTGCTGAATGGCTAACTACAATATTGAAACAGTTGAGTGAGAGTGATTGGTGAAAGTTTAATAATACAGACTGGGGAATAGGAGCTATGAAAGACAATGTTGCCGATGCATACAAGAGTGCATGCGTAGTCTATAGTTGTTTGAAGCAGTTCATGCCCTAACTCTATATATTTCCTTTTTGCATTTCTTTTTGATAATTCTACAGTACACATTCAGTGATCGCACCAAACTTTGTACACCTAATCGTTCTCTGCGCATACTCACGCATACGTTACGAATAGGTCTTAACATTTCCTGTCGCATCGGCGCTTCCGCATCACGTCATGCATGTTTGTACTGTACCCCGTATATGCATTAAAATTTTACTGTAAAAACAAAATAGCCCCTATCACTAATTTATATTATCCCCAGGGACCCCATCATCCGGGGCTCAATTGAAACGTTCGAGACCATGGGGGTGATGGTGTTCTATTGAACTGTGTACCCTATCTAGCTGTATACCCCCTACACTTTGCAACTGCGTTCTGCCTGCGTGTTTTGGTGGATGTTGTGTGCGCAGGCACCATATCTGCCCCTCCGTCTGGGTGTGTACCCCAACGGTTCTCACTCACTGTGCGCATACAACTACTTTTTAGAAAAGGCACTGTGCGCCGTCCATCAATCTGACATCCTGTTTGACCAATCACAGCTCTGAAACCCTCGTACATATTGCTTAACCAATGACTGTCATCCAAAGTTATAAGTAACCTTCTATCCTTGTAAAAGTAAACTTTTAAGTAACCTCACATCCTTCTAGACAAGGTTGCCAGATTGCACTATTTTCCGCACAATTGGGAGACTTTTTTCCCAGTTGTGCGGGAAAAACCCATTCCTTGCGGTGGTCTAGTTTTTGGGCTACATTGTAAGTATGGGCGAAATTTGCGAATTCGCGTTCCAAGAATACACGCAAAATCGAATTCGCAATCCGCAAAATCCGTGAATTCGTGCGAAGTTGCGGATTTTTGTTTTTTTGCGTGTTTGCAGGGTTTTTTGCGTATTCGGGGGCTTTTTGCGTGTTTGCGGGCCGCTTGCATGGCGAAGTTACCCATGCGGTCGTGTATGGGCACAGCACCCTCTGGTTGACCACTGCCACCCTCTGGTTCATCACTGCCACCCTCTGGTTGACCACTGCCACCCTCTGGTTCACCCCTGCCACCCTCTGGTTCACCCCTGCCACCCTCTGGTTCAGCACTGCAACTCTCTGGTTCACCCCTGCCACCTTCTGGTTCAGCACTGTCACCCTCTGGTTCACCACTGCCACCCTCTGGTTCATGACTGCCACCCTCTGGTTCACCACTGCCACCCTCTGGTTCATTACAGCACCCTCTGGTTCACCCCTGCCACCCTCTGGTACAGCACTGTCACCCTCTGGTTCACCACTGCCAACCTTTGGTTCACAACTGCCACCCTCTGGTTCATCATAGCACCTCTGGTTCACCTCTGCCACCCTCTGGTATAGCACTGTCACCCTCTGGTTCACCACTGCCACCCTCTGGTTCACGACTGCCACCTTCTGGTTGATCACAGCACCTCTGGTTCACCACTGCCACCCTCTGGTTATCCACTGTCACCCTCTGGTTAACCACTGTCACCCTCTGGTTCAGCACTACCACCCTCTGGTTCACCACTGCCACCCTCTGGTTCACCCCTGCCACCCTCTGGATCACCACTGCTACCCTCTGGTTAACCACTGTCACCCTCTGGTTCAGCACGGCCACCCTCTGGTTCACCACTGCCACCCTCAGGTTCACCACTGCCATCCTCTGGTTCACCACTGACACCCTCTGGTTCACGACTGCCACCCTCTGGTTCATCACAGCACCTCTGGTTCACCCCTGCCACCCTCTGGTACAGCACTGTCACCCTCTGGTTCACCACTGCCACCCTCTGGTTCATGACTGCCACCTTTTGGTTCATCACAGCACCTCTGGTTCAACACTGCCACCCTCTGGTTAACCACTGTCACCCTCTGGTTAACCACTGTCACCCTCTGGTTCAGCACTGCCACCCTCTGGTTCACCACTGCCTCCCTCTGGTTCACCCCTGCCACCCTCTGGATCACCACTGCCACCCTCTGGTTCATCACAGCACCCTCCGGTTCAACCCTGCCACCCTCTGGTACAGCACTGTCACCCTCTGGTTCACCACTGCCACCCTCTGATTCACAACTGCCACCCTCTGGTTCATCACAGCGGCAGCACAAATGATGCGCCATGGTGCTGGGTATTAACAACGTGACGCATCTGAGAGATGCGTTACGTTGTAAAAACCTGCGCCATCAGGAGGCGTTCCAGTGCAGGAGAGGGCTTTCCTGCGCAGGAACGCCTCTTAAAAGTGGTTGAGTGAAATCCACAAGAATTCACTTTTAGGCCAATGCTGCGTCAAAACCCTGCGCCAGCTTGAAGCAGACGCAAGGCTTGATGCAGCATTGGGGAGATAGGGCCCCCCAGAGCATTGCTAGAGCTGCGTCGCAAGCTCGACGCAGCTCCAGCAATGCGCTGCTTTTACGGCGCAGATGCGGGACGCATCTGTGCTGTTTTTGCCACATGGTGTGCCCCATTGTAAATGCGGTGTACCATGGGTGGCGGAGCGTCGGCGCACAATAACTAGCGCATCCCTGGGGATGCGCTAGTTATTGTAAATCTGCCCCTATACATTTAGCCAACGAGGGAGCACTTACTGATTAGACAGTAGAAAGTACTCCAGTTGAGTAGAGGTATTGCACAAAAAGGTGGCATCTTCGTAGACAAACAAGCAGGGCGGGATTCATTCCGCCCCCCGTTAGACTAGTTTTTTGTGCCCTTCTGCCGTCTGTTAGACTCGTTTTTCCCTTGTTTTTCTGCCCTTCTGTCCTCTGTCAGACTGGTTTTTTGTGCCCTTCTGCCCTTTGTTAGACTGCTTTTTGTGCCTTTCTGCCCTCTGCATCACCACATCATCAGTCAGCGCTACCCCAGCATCACTCAGCACCACCACATTATCACTCAGCACCACAACAGCACCACTCAGCGCCACCACAGCATCACTCAGCGCCACCACAGCATCACTCAGTGCCACCACATTATCACTAGGCACCCTCACAGCACCATTCAGCACCACCACAGCATCACTAGGCACCACCACAGCATCACTCAGCACCATCACAGCATCAATCAGCACAACCACAGCACCACTCAGCGCCCCCACAGCATCACTCAGCACCACCACAGCATCACTCAGCACCACCCCATTATCACTCAGCACCACTCAGCACCACCACAACATCACTCAGCACCACCACAGCATCACTCAGCACCACCACAGCACGACTCAGCACCACCCCAGCATCACTCAGCACCATCCAAGTATCACTCAGCACCACCACAGCACCACTCAGCATCACTACAGCACCACTCAGCACGACCACAGCACCACTCAGTGCCACCCCAGCATCAATCTGCACAACCATTCAACAACAACTGGTTCAAATATGTTCTCTCAATGTTTCAAACTTTATTACAAATGTCACAAAAAGATGTTAATATTTCACTTCTGTTCTTGGATTTTTGTCACAATAAAATACACTGAACATAATCTTCACAAAAGTTATTTACAAAAGTTTAAACTATTGCCATACTAAATAAAGATCACTTTCATTTAAGTATTACTTATTTAAAAAAATTAAAAGCCAATGTAATTTGTAATTTCAATACAGCTAAGTCACGTAAATACAAAACATGTTATATGACAAAGCTATTAATTTAGCTATTTTCAAAACCAACACATAAATAAAAAAAATTGTCATTTACAAGACCAATAGCTCAAACTTTCCTAATGCGAGACCTATTGCATTGCAAATGCTTGTTTTTATATCTGTCAGTGCTTCCTGTTGAGGTTTAATTTTCGTGACAGGCGCCTCATTGCCTACTTGTAACTATTCTCTGACCCTGCTTCAAGGGTCAGAGCAGGGTCAGAGAATAGTTGCACGTAGGCAACAAGGCGCCAGAAAGCACTTACAGGCTTACAGCAGCAGGTGCCCAAGTTGAAGTTAATTTCTTTGTAACCCTTTTGTAAAAGGTTACAAAAGGTTAGCTTCAACTTTTGCACCTGCTGCTGTAACCCTGTAAGTGCTTGGCTGATAATTCTTCCCGTTGGTTCGCGGATTTTACCGCGAGTTCGCGAGATTCGAGGATCGCAAAATCACAGGAAAATCCGCAAATTCCACGAGCGGAACGAATTTTCAGCCCATGCTTACTACATTGTAGTGTCAGAGCACAGCGAGCGCTACAAGAGTGGTTACAAGTGGTCATTCGTTGGAGGTCCGATTTTGGCATGCCTCTGCGCACATGATAACCCCGCCCACATCTCTCTCTGTTGTTAATTGTTGGTGCACACGCCCACACTCCCCAGATGTCACCACCAAGGTTTCCTGGTATTAATAAGCCCGGAAGCCAATAAATTAGCCAATAGGCGGTCCCCCAGGGCCGTCATTCTTGTAGCACGTGAAAACGCTACCAATGACGGACCTGGGCATTGTTTGGTCAGCCCCCGCGGTCCACATATAATGCGGGCACTGACGTGACCACACTCTCTTTTGCCTGCCTGTGCTGCGATGACAGACAGACTCTCGTCGTCGTCGATTGTACTACGAACTGTTTGCTGGAGTGGAGGAGGACTCGTGACACTCGACCTGGTGTTACTGCTGCTGCACCCAGCCAGGCCTCCATAGGTGCGGTGGCGGCACCTGCACCCAGCCCAGACCCAGTCCCAGGTCCAGCCAAAGCCCCAGACTTTGAAGACACGAAAAGAGACAACAGAAGCAAAGGTAGGAAAAGCCATCACACCATCAGCCTCCACTCCAGGCCCTGTTTACGCCTAGCCCAGCAGCCCAGCCCCTACCCTCAGGCAGTCCCATCCTCAACCCAGGCCCAGCAGCAACACATCTTTTGTGTGTGTATGCATTTCTGTGTTGTATTTCTGTGGTACGCCACATGGTTTGGCCTCTATTCTTATAAATTGTGTGTACATGATAGTATTCTTTTTTTACTGCATCACATGACCCTCCCAGCTCTGTTTTGCTTATTTTTGTGCGCCACGTGCTTTGTGCTTCATTGTATTTGCTCCCTCCTAAGCCTCCTGTGACGTTTAATATTTATTGCTGCCTCACGTGGCCTTTCCAGGCCTCTATTCTTATTGATCGTACTTGGTTGATCGTAATATTTCCTTCTGTGTCACGGGCCCTCCTAGGCCTCTTTTTAATAAATTGTGCGTGCATGGATTTATGTGTCGTATTTTTGAAGTGTGTCACGTGCTTTGGCCTCCTCTTATAAATTTTGCGTGTATGATAGTATTATTTTTTTACTGCGTCACGTGGCCCACCCAGCTCTGTTTTGCTTTATTTTTGTGCGCCACATGCTTTGTGCTTCATCGCATGTACTCCCTCATAATCATCATAATTGTTCCCTTTTAATCCTCCAGTGACTATTAATAGTAATATTTCTTGCTGCCTCACGTGATTTATAGTTTTTATGTGGTCTAGTTGGCCAACGAAGGTTTTGCCTCCTGAGACTAGCATAGTCTTAATTGATGATAATTAATAACTATTTGTGCACTTGTGGGACCCCACTCCTGTGCTCAAAGGTGATAAGTCAATCTGGGAAAACTGTTTGTAGTGCCTCACCGTGACGCCTGCATGGTTATGATCTGTGGGTCTTCTTAATTTTTTTACTCTTTTCTGTTTGTCCCTCAGTGTGGCCTATTTAATGCCAGTGATTTTTTTATCCTATCTCTTGGCTGCACAATTGCTGGATTGGCACTATGGTGTTGTACTTGCCCTTTATTTAGCTTAGGTTCCCTAACCATTTTTTCCCTCTATCCGACATCTTTTTATGACATGCTTTCACCAAAATAGAAGTGCAATTGCTCCCTTTTGAAAGTGTAATGGTAATTGTTTGTCCATGATTGATATGTTAGTCTTGATAGTAAAGTATACTATGCATACCAGGGCTGCTCTCATTCAGCGAAGGAGATGTAATGCTTTTAAAAAATTGCAGGCGAACAACGAGGAAAAGAAGGATTTTGGAGCACAACTTTACTGGACCCTACAATATTTCTGAAATGGAAGGAAAGCGTGCAAAGTTAGTCAATGGTAGCAACATGCCTTTACATACAACTTATGTCGACATGTTGAGGATTAAATTGAGCATCAAAGATAATCTATTAAAGGGTACCTTTTTATGTAATTGCACATAATTTGGATGTCTAGAGTAAGGATGTTCTATTGGCTGGTGTAATACTCTCCTATATAGGTGAGAAGTTAGTAGGTTGAAGAAGAGTACGTGATTATGTCTTTCTGCACACAACATATTTTGCAAACTACATTAATGTAAGAAAGGTGTTTCTGATTAGCTTTTTTTGTTTGAGAAAGGTTTGTGGTAGGTTGTTTAAGTAATTTCTTATTTAAGAAATGTTACTTTTTCAAAACTTTTCAAAATTATTTTGCAGGAAGCATGACGAGTGATAATTCTCCAGCACCTGTATAATCTTCAGTACCTGTACCATCTTCATCACCTGTTCCATCTTAATCACCTGTTCTATCTTCATCACCTGTTCCATCTTCATCACCTGTACCATCTTCAGCACCTCTACCAGCTACAGCACATTCTCCATCTCCAGCATCTAGTCAATCTATATCCCTGAAAAAAGTTTTGGGTGTGTAGAAGAAA
This sequence comes from Lissotriton vulgaris, assembly GCF_964263255.1. Taxonomy (NCBI): domain Eukaryota; kingdom Metazoa; phylum Chordata; class Amphibia; order Caudata; family Salamandridae; genus Lissotriton; species Lissotriton vulgaris. The sequence continues at coordinate 1,408,930,198 of NC_141691.1, read as the reverse complement.
CCAGTAAAATAATGTTTGGAAGCAATAGTGTTGAGCTTTAAAATATACAACAGTTCTTTTTGGTCACTTAAAACGGACCAATGGACAGTTGATGAGGTTAGTTTCTGCTACATGTAAATTGTGTATAGTATGGATAATGGCGTATGATGTACATGTTGGTTCCTCTTTAGAAGCTCATGTGCTTTCATATATTTCTACAGGTAATCGATGCCTACCTCTCAAAAATATGTTTGTCAAGACCAAATGTATGTATATTTTCATTCCTAATACAGTTACCTATCTTTAAGTAATAATTTCCCATCAATGTTGTCATATAGATATGCTTTGCCTTCACACTGTGTTAAGTTAGCATGAGCTTATTAGAAGTTTAAATGCCATTTTACCTTTCTGCTGCTTCTGCACACGGCACATATTGTTATTGGAGCTTTGAGCCTAGTAGAACATTTTGCTTCACACGAGAATAATATGTTTTCCTATTGTATCAGCTTTGTTTGGTAAACTATGTCTGAATAGAGAGTGCCGAGACCTTCAAGTTTATTTCAACACAGTGGTTGTTGTGAGGTCTGATCTGCGCACGTCCTAGACATAACACATATGCAGATGGGTAATCAACTCTTATCCCGCATTTTTTATCCCGCATACCATTAGCCCGCATACTATAATCCTGCAATTGCTTTCAGCCCGCATACCATTATACCACTTTTTTTTATAACGCATGTGCTTTTATCACGCATGCCTTTACAACGAATTAAGTTGTAAAGGCATGTATGGTAAATGTATTTGCGTTGTAAACCACGACGATGAGAGAGGTAAGTGGGTTTGGTTTCATTTTTAAGGGTGGGGTCGTGCTGGGGTAGTGATTGTGTAGTATAGTGTTGTGTTAGTGTAGTGTTGAGTTGTGGTGGTTATTTAGTGTAGGGTCGTGCTGGGGAAAGTGTAATAGGGGTTGGGGGTAGTGTTTTAGGTGGTAGGGTAGTGTTGTAGTGTTTGCGTAGTGTAGGGTCATGCTGGGGGTAGTGTTTTAGGGTTAAGGGTAGTGTTTGCGTAATGTAAGGTCATGGTGGGGGTAGTGTTTTAGGGTTTAGGGTCGTGTTGTAGTGTTTGAGTAGTGTAGGGTCATGCTGGGGGTAGTGTTTTAGGGTTTAGGGTAGTGTTGTAGTGTTTGCGTAATGTAGGGTCATGCTGGGGGTAGTTTTTAGGGTTTAGGGTAGTGTTGTAGTGTTTGCGTAGTGTAGGGTCATGCTGGGGGTAGGGTTTTAGGGTTTAGGGTAGTGTTGTAGTGTTTGCGTAGTGTAGGGTCATGCTGGGGGTAGTGTTTTAGGGTTTAGGGTAGTGTTGTAGTGTTTGCGTAATGTAAGGTCATGGTGGGGGTAGTGTTTTAGGGTTTAGGGTCGTGTTGTAGTGTTTGAGTAGTGTAGGGTCATGCTGGGGGTAGTGTTTTAGGGTTTAGGGTAGTGTTGTAGTGTTTGCGTAATGTAGGGTCATGCTGGGGGTAGTTTTTAGGGTTTAGGGTAGTGTTGTAGTGTTTGCGTAGTGTAGGGTCATGCTGGGGGTAGGGTTTTAGGGTTTAGGGTAGTGTTGTAGTGTTTGCGTAGTGTAGGGTCATGCTGGGGGTAGTGTTTTAGGGTTTAGAGTAGTGTTGTAGTGTTTGCGTAGTGTAGGGTCATGCTGGGGGTAGTGTTTTAGGGTTTAGGGTAGTGTTGTAGTGTTTGCGTAGTGTAGGGTCATGCTGGGGGTAGTGTTTTAGGGTTTAGGGTTGTGTTGTAGTGTTTGCGTAATGTAGGGTCATGCTGGGGGTAGTGTATTAGGGTTTAGGGTAGTGTTGTAGTGTTTGCGTAGTGTAGGGTCATACTGGGGGTAGTGTTTTAGGGTTTAGGGTTGTGTTGTAGTGTTTGCGTAGTGTAGGGTCATGCTGGGGGTAGTGTTTTAGGGTTTAGGGTAGTGTTGTAGTGTTTGCATAGTGTAGGGTCATGCAGGGGGTAGTGTATTAAGGTACTGTTGTAGTGTTTGTGTAGGGCAGTAAAGTGCTTAATGGTAATGTTGGGGGGTCGTGCTGGGTAGTGTAAATGTAGTAAAAGTACTGTAGTGTAGGGTAGTGTATGGTAGGGTAGTGTACTTTCACTTACCTTTAAAACTTTTACAATGAGTATACCTTTAACATGCATGCTTTTACGTTGTAAAGGCATGCGTGCTAAAGGCATATTCGTTCTAAAAGTTTTAGTTCTTTTAGTTTGCGGCCTTATAGTATATGCGGGATGAAAAATGCGGGATGATGGTATGCAGGATGATTGTATGCGTAATTTCGACATATATTCATGCAGCTGCGGCCAACTCTGGCTTTAGGTGCGTTTAATAATGCACTACTCAGAGCATGCACACACACTTGATGAATATTCGCATGCAGAGTGCTGGTGAAAGATGATATGATCCCTTTCCATTAAGATCAGAGGTATGGGGCCGCCCTTCTAAAACCCAAAGAGACCTTCTTCAGATATCATATAATATACTAGCAAGGGAGGGTAAGACTTAGGTGCTATTTAGCCTTCTTCCCTTTAGCATTTTAACATGCTTTCTCCCTTTGTATTTTACGTACTAGTAACTATGCTGATAACCTTGTTGCTTATATTATGTTTAATTGTATTAGCTAATATACTGCGCTTGAGAACACAGCATTAGAAATAATCATTTCAAACTTGCACTTGTCTTCATTTACTCCTCGTTTTGGATTGATATGTTAGCATAACGAAAGAGTGTTCATGTGTTCCACGTTACCTGAGGTGTTCTAAGTCCATGTTCTGGGTTGTCTAAACATTGGGGTATGGAAGAACAGATGAGACACTGATTGCTAGTCTGGTAGGGGATTTTGGATACTGAGGTGAGTTTTGGTACCCCCTAATTCACTGAGGTTCTAGGTCTCTATGCACAGTTCTGTGTAGGAGCAGAATCCCTGCGACAATGTGTGTACTGAAATCCTTTACTTTTAACCTTAGTGTTTAGCAATGTTAGCAACATTGTCGTCCTGTATCTTCCTCTGCAAATATCGCTCTTCTACTTTTCGGGTAAATATTCGTATCTGTTATGTGACTTTTCAGTGTTACTGATGCAAAGCAATATTGAATGTTAGTGATTCTTTGAAATAATGTTTGATAGAATTGAGTAACGTTTTGAAGAGTAAAAAATGTAAGCTGTTTTTCAACGGAAGTTTGTCGATTTTGATTATATATTGCGTTGAGATTCACGTTTTCGAATTATTGTAAGTCTAAATGTATGTATTTGGTATGTAATATAATACAGTTTTTCATGATTGCCATTTTTAACTCTTCAGATACCTTTTGACAAAATAGACACTGTTCTTTGCCCGACGAATACTGACTGTCATTGGATACTTTTGGTAAGTGCAACTTTTTATACATTTATAAATCTATTTTGAAAATGTTCTTGTTGGAAAATGAGTAGTTGCAATAGTTAAAATTTCCCAAGAAATATTTTAAAAATATTTTAAATGCTAATATTTCTAAATGATTTTTTAATGTATCTAGAGCACTGCTCTTTATCATAAAATGTAAACTCTACATACTAAAAATCTGATTTCAATGTAGTTTTTTTCCAGATTTTGAAACCTTTAACCAAGACAATAATAGTTCATGATTCACTGAGTAGAAACTGTTTTACCAATCGAGACTTTTATTTCTTATAGTGCATAATTATAAAATTGTCAATATGATTCCTCTTTATGAAATTAAACATAATGAAATATTTAACATAACCATTCGTATTTCGTATAATTGTGGTGTATTTTGCATGCTGGTAATGATACTTCCATTATGGTTTTTTTAAACCTTAATTTGTTGAAGATACATTACTTTATGTTAATAGCTTACTTTCAATCAATCAATCAATCAGGAGATTGTTAAAGCGCAGCTACTCACCCGTAAGGGTCTCAAGGCGCTAGGGGTGGGGGGGTGTAGGTTCCATTCCATCAAGGAGGTGATCTGTTGAAGAGCCAGGTTTTGAGGTTTCTTGCGAAGATGGGGAGCGATGTTGTCTGTCTGAGGTGGAGCGGAAGGGCGTTCCATGCTTTGGCCGCGAGGAAGGAGAAGGAGCGGCCTCCAAATCTAGTCTTTCTGGTGCGGGGGACCTCGGCGTAGGAGAGCTGGGCTGATCGTAGGGTCCTTTGGGATGCGTGGAATTTGAGCCGGCTGTTCAGTTATGCTGGTCAGGTGCCGTGGAGGGCCTTGTGTGCGTGGGTGAGCATCTTAAAGGTGATTCTCGCCTCGATGGGGAGCCAATGAAGTGTGCTCAGGTGCTGGGAGATGTAGCAGACTAGCAGTGCTTTGGCAGGTTGAGGACCAGTCTTGCGGCGGTGTTCTAGATGTTCTGTAGCTTGCAGATGAGGTTTTTGTTTATTCTGGCGTAGAGTGCGTTGCCGTAGTCGAGTCTGCTGGTGACCAGGGCGTGAGTGACTGTCTTTCGGTGTTCGAGGGGGATCCATTTGAAGGTCTTACGAAGGAGGCAGAGGGTGTGGAAGCAGGAAGATGAGACAGAGTTGATCTAGCGGTCCATTTTGAGCTCGGAGTCCAGGATGATTCCCAGGTTGCGTGCGTGGTCTGTGGGGGTTGGTGGGTTTCCGAGGGTGGTGGGCGACCAGGTGTTGCTCCAGGCGTCGGGGTTTGGGCCCATGATGAGTACTTCTGTTTTGTTGGTGTTTAGTTGTAGGCAGCTGTTTTTCATCCATTTGGCTGTGGCTTCCATGCCTTCTCGAAAGTTGCGTCTGGCGGTGTTGGGCTCGTTGGATAGGGAGATGATGAGCTGGGTGTCGTCTGCGTATAAGACACGATGTTGAGTCCATAGGTTTTGACGATGGGGGCAAGTGGATCCATGTAGACGTTGAAGAGCGTCGGGCTGAGGGAGGAGCCCTGGGGGACTCCGCAGGTGGTAGGTGTGGGGTCTGAGAGGAAAGGGGGAAGTCTGACCCGTTGCGTCCTGCCGGAGAGGAAGGAGCAGATCCAGTCGAGGGCCTTGTCCTGGATTCCTGCATCGTAGAGTCTGCGTATTAGGGTGCCTTGGGAGACTGTGTCGAACGCCGCTGATAGGTCTAGGAGGATGAGGGCTAATGTTTCTCCTTTGTCCAGTAGGGTGCGGATGTCATCTGTTGCGGCGAGGAGGGCGGTTTCCGTACTGTGTTTTTTTCTGAAGCCGGATTGGGAGGAGTCGAGGATGTTGTGTTCTTCAATGAATGTCGCAAATTGGTTGTTGATGGCTTTCTCGATGACTTTCGCTGGGAAAGGGAGCAGGGAGATGGGTCTGTAGTTTTTGAGGTCGGTGGGGTCCGCTGAGGGTTTTTTCAGGGGGGGGTTGACCTCGGCGTGTTTCCAGTCATCGGGGAACGAGGCGGTCGCCAGGGAGCGGTTGATGGTGTGGCAGAGCATGGGTGCGATGGTGTCAGCGGCTCTGTTGAAGATGTGGTGGGGGCAGGGGTCTGTGGGGGCCCCTGAGCGGATTGACTTCATTGTCTTCAGTGTGTCTTCGGTGGTGAGGGCTGTCCAGTCATCAATCGCTGGTTTCCGGGTGTCGGGGGATGGTTGGTGAGGGTTCAGTGTGTTGGTTGTCTTCGTCGAAGTTGTCGTAAATGCTCTTGATTTTGTGGTGGAAAAAGGTGCTGAGTTTGTTGCAGAGGTCTTGTGAGGGAGGGATGTCGGTAGACTCGCTGGTGGGTTGGGCGAACTCCTTGATGATGCTGAAGAGTTCCTTGCTGTTGTGTGCGTGGGTGGAGATTCTGTCTTCAATCGCTTTTTTCCTCGTTTCTCTGATGAGTTGATGGTGAGCGTTGGTGGCGGCTCTGAAGTTGTTGTGGGCTTCTGTGGATTTGGTGTTTCTCCAGGCCTTTTCGATTCGGCAGCATGTGCGCCTGGACTCTCGAAGTTCGGTGGTAACCCATCTGGCTTTCTTGGCATGGGTATTGTTGTTAATCCTGAGGGGGGCTATGGTGTTGGTGCTGTCCGAGATCCATCTATGCAGGGTTCGGGCTGCGGTGTTGGGGTCGTCGTTTTCCGCGATGGTTGGGGTGGAGTTGTTGAGTGAGGAGATGAGCTGGTCGTCGGTGATTTTGGTCCAGTTTCTTTGTGGAAGCAGGTGCTGGTGTCTGTGGATGGTGGGTGTTCTGAAGGTGAAGTGGACGCAACAATGGTTGGTCCATGGGAGTTCGGTGGTGTGGCTGAAGGTGATGGAGTTTCCTGTAGTGAAGAGGGGGTCGAGAGTGTGTCCTGCTGAGTGCATGGGCTTGGTCACTATCTGGCAGAGTCGAATGTTGTGGAGGTTGTCCAGGAGGCATGTGGTGTTGGGGTCCAGTTGATTGTCGAGGTGGAAGTTGGAGTCTCCCAGCAGGGTGTAGTTGGTGGATGCGATGGCCTGCGGGGAGATAATGTCCGTGATGGAGTTGGCGAAGGGTCCGCGGGGTCCAGGTGGTCGGTAAACGAGGGTTCCTCGGAGGGCGGCAATGGGGCTGGCGAGTATCTTGAAGTGAAGGTTTTCCATCAGTTCTGTGGACTCGTCAGGGAGTGTGCTCAGGCGGAGGCTGGATTTGTGGACGATGGCGATTCCTCTTCCTGCGTGGGTGGGGCGGTCCTTCCTGTAGATCTTGTATCCTTGGGGGATGGCGATGGCGATGTCCGGTCCTGAGGTGGCGTTGGTCCAGGTTTCGGTGAGGAATGCTACGTCCGGGGTGGTGCTGTCAAGGAGGTCCCAGATTTCTGTGGCGTGTTTGTGGAGGGATCGGACGTTGAGGAGGATGCATTGCAGGGTCTTCGGTTCGGTTGTGTTCTTGTGGGCGGGTTGTGCTGGATCCGTGTTCTTGGCGGTGCTGAAGGTGTGCTGGCAGCGGTGACAGCTGAAGGGTCCATGGGTGTCGGCTGGTGATGCTAGCTTGCAGTTGTTGTTGCAGCCTGGGTTGAGTGCGTGGAGTGCTCCTGAGTCGTAGCGTTGGCGGGGCTGAGGTCCAGGGTTCCTAGTGCTGGTTGCGGACGGGTCGCAGATGGGCGCAGACGTGCTTGCCTTTGACGCGCCTTCGGTGCACCAGTGACGCGCCCGCAGTGGCCGCCATTAAGTAGGGGTCGGGGAGGGCTGGACAGCTGGGAGGAGGTAGCGGGGAGAGGAGCTGGATTTGGGCCGGTCGTGCTGTGGGGGGAGGGGCCACGGGGCAGCAGGGGTGGGGAAAGGTAAAGGGAGGAGAGAAGGGATAAAGAAAAAAGGGAAAATAAGCAGAAATAAGGCACAAAAGAGCAGAGATGCAGAAGAGGGCAGAAAGGTGAAAGTTGGAAAGGGTAGAAAAACAAGTGAAAACGAGTGAAGGAGAAGAGGGAGAGAAAGGGAAAATGGGCAGAAATAAGGCACAAAAGAGCAGAGGTGCAGAAAGGTGAAAGATAGAAAGGGTAGAAAAACGATTGAAGGAGCAGAGTGAGAGAAAGGAGACAGAGGTCCACTGGACCACCAGGTATGAGGCGCGGGGAAACCTGCGGGTGGAGAAGGGCCTCGATCACTAACACACAAGAGTGCAGGGGCAGGGGCACCTCACTTAATGGTGGAGCTGCGAGGGTGGGAGAGCAATTTCACTGACAATGAGTCAGTGGTCGTGCTCGCCTGTCCCCGCAGTGGCCGCCATTAAGTAGGGGTCGGGGAGGGCTGGACAGCTAGGAGGCGGGAGCGGGGAGAGGAGCTGGATTGGGCCATTTGCGCTGGGGGGAAGGGGCCGTGGGGGCAGCAGCGGCGGGGAAAGGTAAAGGGAGGAAAGAAGGGATAAAGAAAAAAGGGAAAATAAGCAGAAATAAGGCACAAAAGAGCAGAGATGCAGAAAAGGGCAGAAAGGTGAAAGATGGAAAGGGTAGAAAAAAGAGTGGAAACGAGTAAAGGAGCAGAGGGAGAGAAAGGGAAAATGGGCACAAAAGAGCAGAGGTGCAGAAAGGTGAAAGATAGAAAGGGTAGAAAAACGAGTGAAAACGAGTGAAGAAGCAGAGGGAGAGAAAGGGAAAATGGGCAGAAATAAGGCACAAAAGAGCAGAGATGCAGAAAGGTGCAGAAAGGTGAAAGATAGAAAGGGTAGAAAAACGAGTGAAGGAGCAGAGTGAGAGAAAGGAGACAGAGGTCCACTGGACCACCAGGGATGAGGCGCAAGGAAACCTGCGGGTGGAGGAGGGCCTTGATCACTAACACTCAAGAGTGCAGGGGCAGGGGCACCTCACGTAATGGTGGAGCTACGAGGGTGGGAGAGCAATTTCACTGACAATGAGTCAGTGGTCTTGCTCGCCTGTCCCCGCAATGGGCGCCATTAAGTAGGGGTCGGGGGGGCTGGACAGCTGGGAGGCGGGAGTGGGGAGAGGAGCTGGATTGGGCCGGTCGCGCTGGGGGGGGAGGGGCCGCGGGGCAGCAGTGGCGGGGAAGGTAAAGGGAGGAAAGAAGGGATAAAGAAAAAAGGGAAAATAAGCAGAAATAAGGCACGAAAGAGCAGAGATGCAGAAAAGGGCAGAAAAGTGAAAGATGGAAAGGGTAGAAAAATGAGTGAAAACGAGTGAAGGAGCAGAGGGAGAGAAAGGGAAAAAGGGCAGAAATAAGGCACAAAGAGCAGAGGTGCAGAAAGGTGAAAGATAGAAAGGGTAGAAAAACGAGTGAAAACGAGTGAAGGAGCAGAGGGAGAGAAAGGGAAAATGGGCAGAAATAAGGCACAAAAGAGCAGAGATGCAGAAAGGTGCAGAAGGGTGAAAGATAGAAAGGGTAGAAAAACGAGTGAAGGAACAGAGTGAGAGAAAGGAGACAGAGGTCCACTGGACCACGAGGGATGAGGCGCAGGGAAACCTGCGGGTGGAGGAGGGCCTTGATCACTAACACTCAAGAGTGCAGGGGTAGGGGCACCTCACTTAATGGTGGAGCTGCGAAGGTGGGAGAGCAATTTCACTGACAATGAGTCAATGGTCTTGCTCCACCTCTTCCATGCTCATGATGAGCTGAGCTCGTCATGAGCCACGGTGCTCCAGTGCTCATGACGAGCTCAGCTCGTCATGGCTCGTGGAACGCTTACACGCGGGGATAATTCCCCCGCTGTGCTGAGCCAATGCACCTGTGACGAGCCACGGAGCCAATGCACCTGTGACGAGCTGAGCTCGCCATGAGCACAGGAACACTGTAGCTCATGACGAGCTCAGCTCGTCATGAGCATGCGTGCGCTTTGCGTGCCCCCCCTCCCTCCCAGCACAGCAGGGGAATAACCCCCGCAGCAAAGGGGTTAAATAGGAAAAAGGGCTTTTAGTAATGACATTTGGCAAAGCCCACCGACCATGTCCATAGTGCCCATCGGAAGCATATTGCTATTCATATATTTTTTTGTCTGGCCACTCGTATGGTCCTAACGCAGTTGCTCTGAAACCTATGATTGCTTTTCAACCTCAAACCTTTTGTGATTATTTGTTTTTATGTACATTAACATTCAGGTTGGACTTTTGCTCAACATATACTTTTGTTATAATGTTTTCAGTTTGCAGAATGCTACCTAACTCAGCAGTCAGTTGCCCAGATTTTTAGGTTTCGACCTGGCCGTAGCCCTGCGAAGCAGGGCTACGCCCAGGCGAAAACTTTAGTTTTCATTATGGGGGACTTAAATCCGCCCCTTCTTCCATTGGCTAGCTCCATAAATGGAGGCTAGCCATTGGAAGACATCAGCGTCAATCACTTTCTCCCGGTCAGAACACGAATCGTGGGCGTTTCTGACTCTTTTTTTAAGTCCCGCCCCTTGATACCGTGTGTCCCGGGCCGCGCTGTGATTGATTGCCGGCCCGGGACACCCTGTGACGTCATTCCCCGGGCCGCGCTGTGATTGGCTTGCGGCCCGGGACACCCCCGTGACGTCATTCCCCGGGCCGCCCTGTGATTGGCTGCCGGCCCGGGACCTGACTTGTTTACTTTGCCTCCACTTTTGGGCAATGAATCCTGCTGTAACAGAGTGTCAACAGTTACGCAATTCCAATGGACAGTAAGAGAGGTGGGATAAACAAAATCCTGTTTTTAGAGAGGATGATCGATTTCACATTGAAATGAGTTGTTAAAGAACCTTCAGTTGCAGTATATCACTTGTTCCCAAGTACTCACACTTACACTTCCTCCGGTTGACCACACGAATACCACTCCAGAAAACTCGGGAAGGAGGTCTTCTTACCAGGTGAAGAAAATTCGCTCTTTTGAAGTACAAACACGGAAAGATATTGTGGAACTCTGCATTCACTCTCTCGCCATGCTGAGACTTGGAACACAGAGTTAAACCACTGTTAAAACCACACCAGCCTTGAAATACGGCTGTGATGTTTGGTCGGCGACAAATGCAGCGTCCATCTTTAAAGTTCCCAAATCTCGTTCAGTAATGCGATAACTTCAACATACACTAGAAAAAAATAAAATTTTCTCACAAAATTTTAAAAAACAAGCGTTTCCCAGAAACACATTTTATTATATGAGTATACAAAAAAAGTTAATGATTTCTACATTTAATCTTATATATGTATATTATTAGTTGAGACGATAGTTTAAATAACTAATAGCTCAGATCATTTTCCGAGTAGTAACATTGTTTGAATTCCATTGTTGACAGGGCTGTTTGGCAGGATTATTGTGCAGAAAGATAGGGGGGGAAGCAATTCAGGAAAGCTGTCATTATGGAGTACATCACGGAGGCGTGATCTTTAGCCTGATCTTACTATGGCCAGCGCCGGGACACTGCTTTGCCCATGCGCATTGTAGATTAAGGAATGTTTCTGTGTGGCACTTCCTCGAATACGGCCATAGAGAACTGAAACAGTTCTGTTCTGTTCCATCCTTCCCCTCCCCTCTATCTTTTCGAAGTTCTGACATCACGCAGTCCCAGCCCGAGTTGTGACGTCACGCAGGGACACCAACCTTAGGTGGTCGGCTGGCAGGAGGGAGAACATGGCGGAGGCGGCTGGGGTGTCGGTGTCTCAACACTGATTTTTCTGTCATTGCTGCAATTGAGAGGTCAGCCCGAAGCTGCCGTTAAGAATACGTGGAGATGGGATACTTGTATGATATTCTTAGAATGTTCCACATGTAGAGATAGATACCCACTCATCGGATTTAGAACCATTCACGCTCAATCTATTCAGAGCCTACGGTTAACCACATTAATAGTTTTTCATCCAAAACTCCCTACTCTTATAGTCCTTTTAGCAATGTACATGGTCAATCGTTAGTTCAGAAAGAAGCTAAACTACAACTACGTCTGTACTGTATTTCTACGTTTGCAGGTTCATTTACATAAATACCGCCTCTCATTCAAGCCATTTACATCAGAGTATCAAATTTATAGGTTCAGAACGAAAATCCCATCACAAGCGTTCATTAGCTTGGCTTTTAGGCATCCATACCAACGGGCTTCCCAAAAAGCTCTCTAAGCATGCATCACATCTATCTCCTAGTCGACTCCTTATAAGCATTAACCGTATCATAAGCCCTATAGGTATACATTTCCCAACGTCTCATTATCTCCCCTAACCTACATTCCAAGCAGAGATGGCAGCTGACCTTTAGAACCGCTAATTAGCTGTTCATATTAGCGTTCCACACTCTGCCCTTGCCATCTTTAGCTGCCACAGTCTAAGCAAACACCATCGACACTCTTTAGGGAGACTAACATCCTTACTTTCCATTTCATTAACCCCCCACAAGGAACCCACAAGCCGCTACCCAACCAGAGCCTGGGAACCGGGCACAGCTTGGCATTGGCCCGGACAAGCCCCGACTCGGAAGCCGAGAGGAGCACCTGGACTTGGGTTCCAGCTCCCCGAGGCCTCCTCCATGACGTTCATGCCTCACACGGGAAGATCTCAACAGGTAACTGGGGTGGGTGGGAAGTAAACTACGAATACAGAAGGTCCAAAATGGATAAAATACCGATCACGGCAGTACATCTATCCTAAAGCCAATGCTCATTTTGTTGCTGGGTCTATGTTGCAATTAAAACAACAGGGTAAGCAGGAGTTGATTTCAGAGGATTTATTTAAGTAAGTTATAAGAATAATAAAAAATACAGATACAACAGTCTACCGTCCTAACCCAGAGAACCCTCGTCATACAAGTATCTTCAATTGTCTGCTTAATCCTCCCCACCTGAACACCAATATCCACCCACAGTTCATTCACAGCAGTGCTTCTTAACCCATGGACTGTGGATCCCCACTTGTTCACTATTGGAAGTCCCGGACTCCAGCCACAGCAATTTCTACAACTTGATCCTCAAATACACTAATCTACCAAAAAAAAGTATACATCAAGCAAATACCCAAGCTATTAACTGTTTTCTAGAATTCACACTAAAAATGACACAAATCGAAATAGTATTTAATGAGTTGGCTGGAGCCAGTACCTTAGGCTCCTAAAATTTTATTTTGTGTTTTTTTTTACTTCTGGTTCACCCTCCAATTTTTTTTTGTATATTCGTGCTTCAATTTAGGCCACAAATCCTCCATACTAATTGCTAAGTTGTTCTCACACGAACCAAGCAAACTATGCCAACTTAATTATTTTTATTTATTTATTTTTTTTGGAAAACCTTTATTGATAGTTCAAAGTACACCGCTATTCAGCCGTACATCCCGGAGGCTAGGCAGCATTGTAAAAGCAGCATAGAGGTGTGCACAAAGCAGTAAGAGGAGCAGTCAGGTTTAATTTTATATTATAGAAATGAACCTAAGGAACAAGGTAAGGACCGAAAGGAACAAGAGTAAGAAAGGAAATGGGGGGGGGGGAGAAAGATGGTAAGGCAAAAGAGAACAGAAGAGCGGTAAAGCATTTATCCAGGGGGACGAGCGGGAACTTCAGCACCTTGAAATAAACATATCAAAAAGAGCATACATTTGTGGGGGGAGAAAGAAACAGGATTATATCACGTGAAACGTGGGTGGAGGAGTAGCTAAGGTGAGAGACGAACCTCCAGCCGGACAACCTCCGGGGGCACACAAATATCGCCTCTGTACGCATTCCAGGCACCCCAGACCAACCCCCACATCTTAGGCTTACCCCGAGCTAAGTAGACAGTTTTCTCCCGGAGCATGCACCAATCCATGTTGGTTTTCCAAAGACTCACAGAGGGGGGGGTCGGAGCACCCCACTTCTGAGCAATGTCCCTCTTGGCCACCATGTTCCCTAGTGTGACCCATCGAGTTTGAGCAGTGCTGTAATCAGTCGGACCCCACACATTCAACAGGCAGCGTCTAGCTTCCGCAGACAAATCAACACCAGTCACATCACGCATAACCGCATGCACCCGTCCCCAATAGGAGGCAATGACCTGGCAATCCCAAATGGTATGCATAAAGGTGGCCAGCGCCCCACATCCTCTCCTACAAAGGCCATCCTGGGAAAGCCCCATATGAATCAGCCTGGGGCCAGTGACGTACACCCTATGAAGGACTTTCAGCTGAACCAAACGCAGTCTGGCCGAAATTGCAACTTCCTTAGGGGAGGATACCGCAGACTGCCAGTCCTCATCAACCATCTCAATCCCATCATTCATCCACTGATCTCGCACTTTCATCAGCAGGTCCGTCCGAACATTGATTAGTTTTTTGTAAGTCAAGGAGATGGCGCTGTCCGGCATATGGCCGTCCAGCACCTTGTCCTCCAGCGGGGATGACTCTGGAACTTTTTCACCAACAGGCAGGGTGGACGTAAGGGCATGCCTCAACTGCGCATATCTAAAGTATTCCGTGGCCCCCAGTTGGAATTCGGTCTGCAGAGCATCAAACGATTTAATTTCCCCCCTGGCCATCACATCCGCCACCTTGGAAATGCCGATGAGATCCCACCAATCAAACCCTTTGGAGTGCCACAACTTCCCCAGCAAGTCAGAATCGTAAAGGGGAGTAGCCATGGTGAGCCTACCTTTCCACCCTAGTGCCTTCGTAACGGCCCTCCATAAGTGCACCACGGTCCTGGTGGGACCAGTCAATTTTCGGTCCAGAGATCTCGAGTACAATGCTCTGTAGTACATCCCGTCGTTCATGAGCCAGCGATCCATGGCGTACCCTGGACTTACCGCCGGTCCGTAAAAGCCATGATTAAGGGCCGCCAATTGGGAGGCCCAGTAGTACCGGCGGACATCGGGCAGGGCAATACCGCCATCGTACCACGGAATGGTCAACTTAGCTACGGCAATACGCGGCCTACCTTCCCACAAAAGGGTACGCTGCAAGCCTTCAATCTCCCTGAAGTATTTGGAAGGGACTGGGTCCTGCGTGTTTTGAAGCGCATACAAGAATCTCGGCAGGGACATCATTTTAAACAATGCCGCTCGACCCAACAGGGACAGCAGCAATCTTTTCCACCCCTCCACGTCACGCCGAAGGCGCGCTAGAGGGGGGAGCAGGTTGTTAGCGTAACGTGCCCGGGCATCCGTTGCAATATAGATACCCAGGTACTTGAAGCCCTGTTGCGAGACCTGTATCGCACAGCCCCTAGGGAGACGTGGAGTGTCTCCGCGAAGCACATATAGGTAGGACTTAGACCAGTTAATAACCAGGCCCGAGTATCCACCAAAGGTACCCAGTGCATCAAACACCACAATCAAAGACCGACAGGGGGAGGTAAGGTAAAGCAGAATATCGTCCACATACAGCGAGACGCGATCTTCAAATCCCGGTGACCACTTGATCCCGTTAATATCCGGGTGAGAGCGGATCCAGGCAGCAAGCGGCTCAAGCGCAAGGGCAAAGAGGAGCGGTGATAATGGACAGCCCTGTCTAGTACCCCTGCGCAAGGCAAAGGAAGCAGACATGCGGCCATTGACCGTTATGTTGGCCAAAGGGGAGGAATAGAGAAGCTTGACCCAACTGATGAATTCAGGGCCAAACCCAAACTTGGACAGTACCGCCCAAAGGTAGTTCCATTCAAGAGAATCAAACGCCATCGTCACATCCAGTGAAGCCAGGACAGTTGGCTCACGGAGCATGTGTGCCCGCGCTACGACAGCGTGAAGCCTTCTAAGATTAAGGGCAGTATTGCGGTGAGGTATGAAGCCCCACT
This sequence comes from Lissotriton vulgaris, assembly GCF_964263255.1. Lineage (NCBI taxonomy): Eukaryota > Metazoa > Chordata > Amphibia > Caudata > Salamandridae > Lissotriton > Lissotriton vulgaris. The sequence goes on along the minus strand of NC_141691.1, from coordinate 1,408,915,126 downwards.
GGTCTGGATGGACCAAGTCTGCAATCACACCCACGAGCCGATTGGCCAGTAACTTAGCCAGGATTTTGGGCTCGGCATTCAGCAAAGAAATAGGGCGATATGATCTACAAAGGTCTCTAGGCTTCCCCTCCTTATGAATGACCACAATGTTGGCCAGGCGTTGATCCAGTGGGAGTTCACCAACCTCCCAGGCTTCCAAGAACATACTCCTCAAGGGCACTGCGATGGTATCTGCTTTGATCTTGTACAGATCCACCGGGAGACCATTGGGACCGGGAGCTTTACCGGAGCGCAGGGACCGTATTGCTAACGCCACCTCATCCGCCGTAATGCCCCGGTCCATGTCGTCACGCTCGGTATCCGACAGGCAAGGGAGCTCAACTCTCTCCAAAAAGTAGGCAGAGTCCAATTCAGTCAGGGTGGAGACTGAGGTGTAAACCGTCTCAAAGTAGTCGGCAAAAGCCGAGGCGATAGCGTTGGGGTCAGTAACAACCAGTCCGTCGTCTCCCAAAATCTCGGGTACCACACGGGAAGCCAACTCTTTCTTATCTAACCAGGCAAGGAGCTTGCCCGCCTTGTCCCCGGCATCGTAAATCCTCCCTTGCTGTTCCCTGCCCATCGCCTTGGCAGCATCAGTGACAGTGGCTCTATACTCCGACTGCTTCAGGGAGAGAGCATGTAACAATTCGGGTGTCGGTCCCAGCGCCAACTGGGAGTTCAATCCTGAAATATCCGACTCCAGCCGAACAATGTCTTCATCCCTTCGTCTGCGCACCTCGGCTATCAAGGAGAAAGCCTCTCCTCTCAGGACAGTCTAAAGGCCTCTCAAAGGGAAAGGGCCGACGTTACCGTACCTGTGTTCTCAGTTAAGTACAGGTCGATAGCTTTAGCAAGAAGGTCTCGAGTCTTGGGGTTGCGGAAGTACCAAGGATTGACCGGCGCCACCCTAGTCGCCGCCGCGATACCAAAGTCAAAGGATACCCAAACTGGAGAGTGATCCGATATACCTCTGGCCATAAGGCGAGCCCCAGAGACGGTCGATGCCTGAACCGCCGGAGTCAAAATGTAATCAATCCTAGAAAGGCTGCCGGGTACCCCCGAGTGAAAGGTGTACTGCCGCTGAGCGGGATGTAAAAGCCGCCAACAGTCGATAAGGCCCATAGTGCTCATGAAGTCCGGGAGCCATGATTGTGCACAACGCAGATCTCTGGACGGAAAACGGTCAAGGGTACCCGAAACCACAGAGTTAAAATCCCCTCCCAATATCAGCAAACCTTCCGGGAGGCCCAAAATGGCGCCTCCAAGATCTTGAAAGGTAGTCGTCTGCAAGCCCGGGGGGACATAAACAGAAACCAAAACCAGGGTGCGTCCCTCCCATCTGCTCACAACAGCAACATAGCGGCCCCTATCATCGATCACTTTGGACTCCACCTCCAGGGGAAGAGACATGCGCACCATTATCCCAACCCCCCGGGATCCCGAAGAGAACCCAGAATGGGCCACCATTTCGAATCCCTTCCTGTTCAAAGCCTGGCAAGTATTGCTGACGAGATGAGTCTCTTGAAGGAGGATAACATCGGGCACACAACGTTTAAACATTTGTAGCACAACACCACGTTTAATACGATCCCCCAACCCATTCACGTTCCAACTAAGCACATTTAAAGTCTTACCCCCCATCGTCGAAGATGCCCCGTCCCAACCACCCCCCCCCAGAAAGCAGCCACCGCGGCGTTTTAATCAAAACAGTAATAGCCTCGCCATGAGAAAAGAAAGAGAGGAAAAGCAAAAGAAGAACACACAAACCAACCACCCCCCACCCTGCACCCCTGCATTAGACTAAAAGCCCCCCAACTAGCAGTGTGCCTGTCGCCCTGGATAAACTAACCTACAAAAAGCCCCCAGAGGAGAAAGGAGACATCCTATCACCCCCCGTTACCCTCCAGAGTTGAGAAAACAGGAGAAATAGAAAAAGAAAACAAAAGTCAATGAGTGATGGCATCCGCAGAGCCCTCCGCAGAGAGAAGACCATTGTGGTAAAGTTTATTCCTGGGAACCCGGACCACCCGACGCCTCTTCCGACCGATCCTCAGGAGTAGTCCGACGCTGAGGCCAAGTGTCCAGCCAGTCCCCAGCAGCATCCGGCAAGTCAAAGAACAGCGTCTGAGCGCCGTGCTCTATTTGAAGTTTCGCTGGATAAAGCATGGAGAACCTCAGCCCCATCTCACTTAGTCTCCGTTTGACTCCCATGAAAATTTGTCGGCGCTTCTGTACAGCCTGAGTGAAGTCGGGGAAGAAATTCACATCAGCATTCTGAAATTTCAACGGACCGCCACTTCTCGACACTTGTAGGATCGCGTCTCGGTCTCTGTAGTTAAAAAGTCTGGCAATGATAGGGCGCGGGGACGCACCCGACTTCGGTTGGCCACCTGGCAGTCTATGAGCTCTCTCCACCGAGAAGAACTTACTCAGGCCTCCGGGCGCCAAGTGCTTCACCACCAGTTCCTCCACAAACAAATCGGCAGCGTCCTCCTCCGCACCCTCCGGCACACCTGTAATGCGGACGTTCTGGCGCCGTGCCCGTCCTTCAAAATCATCAAGCCGGCGGGCAAGCATCAAATTAGCAGCCTTCAGGTCCCGAACCTCGGTCTGCACATCAGACATGTCAGTAGTCAGGCTGGACGTCTTGATGTCGAGTGACTTGACCCTATCGTTCGTTTTCCCGAGGTCGGCCCTGATGAGATTGAGCTTGATCGTGAGGGTATCAACCTTGTGGGACATCACTTCATGTTGTTTGTGCATTTCGGCCTTCATGCCAGCAATGGCTCCCATCACGTCCCGGAGGGTGGGTTCAGTATCTTCCGGGGACACATCCCGATGCGAGTCTTTGGTACGGCCCGATGCACCTGGCGAACCTTTGGAGAGAGAAAAACGTTCAGGAATGGTGGGCTGCGAGAGGGAGGGTTTCCTGCTGACTCTCGGAGGCTTCCCTTTGTCTGGGTCTCCTCTGCCCGCCATGATGGGCGACGGGAATCTTGTGATCCGAGAAGGGGTCAAGCCAGCAATACCACCCCAGACGGTCGAAGTCAACAATCACCTCCACCGTCCCTAGGGGACGTCGAGCCTCCAGTAAGAGCAGTACTGTCACCGGACCTTGACAAGGCAGTTCGTCCCCACTCGAAGTGCCACCGCACTGGAGCGCCGTCGCCGTCCCAACAATGCCAGGCTGTTATGGCGTCGTCGTCACCAGGCTTCCCGACGCTGTAACTCAGTACAGGAAGCTCGGATCTTCAATCTGAGAACGGGCGCCGCATCAGCATCAGCACCGCAACTGATTCCCACCGCCGTGGGACAGGATGGTGAACAGGATCAATACGAAGGATCGGAGGGTCTTCGGAGCTCCGAGCTTAGGCGGCCATCTTGGTTGCCCGCGAAGCTCCTCCGCCAACTTAATTTTTAACCTCCAATTTCACTTTGCTTCATATTTGGAGGGCTTCTTAACATTTCCAATTTTTCTTTTTATGTGTTTATTCTTTATTCATCTGCTGATATTATATAATTGTCTGAGCCCAAGGTTGTGCTTGGCGATGTGCAGGTTGGCCTGTTGCCCGTTGTCTGTGTACCAGGATACTTATTTTCCTATCTTCTAATGTGCATAATAATTTGTGTATATATTGTGTGCAGCAATTTTGTGTCTATTCTGTGAACGAGTTGTTTTACGCAGGTCTATTCATGTTTGTCGGTTTATCACTTCCTGTCTGGCTATATGTCCCATTTAATTTCTTCGTTTATTTTTTAGAGCATGTTGGACTGCATTGTCCCTTGTTATGGTGTGTGCACAAACCATGCTTCCATGTGTTCGTGTGTTTTTCTTTCTGTCTGAGTGTAACTGACACTGTTGTGGACTGTGGTATGCATGTGATTCTATTTCTGTATCAGTTGAAGCTTGATGTCTGTCCGTGTATCTGTGTAACTATTTGCTTGTGCGTCAGCGTGCCTCCTCGTCTGCGTGTGTTAACAAGTGTGCCTGGCTGTATGTGCTTGCCTTTGTGTCAATGCTCCTGGCTTTCCTGTTTGTTTTTCCGTGATTTCCTCCGATGTACACCCATGTGCCTGTTTGTGTACGTGCTATGGGTGTTGTGAGGTCTCTCCGCTTGCTTTCTTCCCACTTGCTTCAGAACCCCCACACTGTTCTCCCATACCTTCTTTGTGTCCCGCCTCTGTTATTAACATTCCTTATTAACACCCACCGGGCAGGTAACTCGTCAGTGTGGTTATGGCTCTCAGAGAGAGCTGTTATTGTGTAGGACGGTGTATCCCACAGCCATAACCAGCCGGTCGGGTAATACCTGGAATAAGGCAACACTTTTAGATTTTGTGAAGTGCCTTCAGGCAGAATGCTGAGCCTGGATGCGTTCTAACAGGCAGGTTATGCCTAGGGGAGAGCAGACTCGCTCAGTGACCCTCTACCACTCAGGCCGCTGATCTTGCTCCCTGCAGCGACCTTTTAAATGAGGATTATTAGTGTGACCTATGAAAGGGGTGTGAATACTTCAATATTGCTTAAAATATCGATCCCCACAGTATAGGTTAGAGCTCTATTCTATTTTTAAAATATAATACATACTGTCATCCAAGCGCAAGAGATTGCCGGCAACCCGGTGACACCGGTTTGAGAGCTGTGCACCCCTTCTCAAGCCCTGAACAGGGCCTGAAATACAGGGATGCCGCTTTGGAGCCCAGAGAGGCTCGTGGGGGCATTTCTTTGTGTTCTCGTTTGCCTCCACTTCTTCCTCTCCCTCTGCGTTTCTCCTCTGGCAGGTCCCAGCTCCCTGGCAGGCAGCAACTCTTTAATGCCGGTGCGAGAAGCCAGCAGCAGCGGTACTCACCTGAGGTGAGTCTCTTTCTGGTGGAGTTAGAGGCCTCCTCTAAAATATTTACTCACCAGAGAGTTAAAAATAAGACTGCAACATGGGGCAGCGAAGGTAGAAGGATGGCAGGTTTTCCGTACCTACGGACAAATGATATTTTGTTGTTTGGGCGCTCCCATTCACAACAAAACAATACCGTCTATATAAGCCATTTCTTGCAAGTTAGCATGCTGTTGCGTCCATGTATGGTCGTGTCATAAGGCAGCTGCCTACAATAGCCTTATTATACCACTGCCCCTGCTGCTTGTTCGAGTCTCTACAGAGTCTGTCAGTGGACTCATCCGAGTGCACAACCCATTACGGCCCCATTTGTTGTAAATACAAGCCCACGGCCGGCTTTCGCCTCCACTTCCTTCTATGTGTTTTATACCAGCATCACAAGTCCTGTGTTCAGGAGCAAAGCTATTAATGTGCGGCCGGTTCAGTGGCACCGGGGCCGAGACTGTCCTTTTTTTGCACCAGTGTCCCACTAGTTTTTGTTTTTACCCACGCCTTTGACCCTGCACCCACCACCCCCCCACACTTCCCGATCTTTTTAATGCACTTCGACCTTTGATTACATGGTAGGCGCATCCTTCGTCACATGGCTTCTCAGCGCTAGCACATCCCGCTGGTCTGCTCTCCCACGAAGCCGGCTCGTCCCTGCGTGTTCATCAATCCCCGGAGGCAGTGCCTGTGAGAGCCGGGATGAGCTGGAAACAACCCACACCTGCAGTGTGAGAGACAGTGTGTATGAGAGACAGCAGTGTGTGTAAGAAAGACAGCAGTGTGTGAGAAACAGCAGTGTGTGTGAGAGAGACAGCAGTGGGTGTGTTCAAGGCAGAGTCAGCAGTGTGAGACCTTGTATTTATGTTTTGGTTTTTGAAACATAAATAAAACAAATTATTTGCATGTCAATAACACAAACTTGCGTAAATACGTGACCTATTGCATTGAAAATGCAATAGGTCTCGCATTTGCGAGAGATTAAGCTATTGCCATTGTAAATGACAATGCCATTTATTTATCTGTTGTCAAAACCAACAAATAAATAAAAAGTTTGTCATTTACAATGCCAATAGGTCAAACTTTTGCAAAGGCGAAACCGTTGCATTGTAAATGCTTGTTACTAATGTATTTGTTCTGGGGAATTATTGACTGAAAATTGTAATGGACCTAATGGAGTCATCATGTTTGACTTTAACATTTCAATGATAAATAAGGTGTCACACTCTAGTGTTGTCCTGAACATTGGATTATTCTGTATTTTTTTTTATAGAAGGTCTTTTATAGATAAAGGCATATCATTAATTTTTAACATTGTATAGTAAGATATTGTCATTATGGTTGTGAATTTTCAATGATGTTTGTAGTGTAGCCATTTGAATATGTTTGGAACAGTTGTGACTGTCTCTATTCCTGGATCTGAAACACCTAGAATCATGCATACTATATTGCAAAATAAGTTTTGAATTGTTAGCATTGCTGTTATGATGCACTAATGTACATCTTTTTTTACATTTACAGTCTGTTGAAAAGTATTGTGGTGTCTGCAACCAAGATACTTCATCAATTTATATGCAAAACTTAATGGTAAGTACCCTCAATGATTCTAGACGCTGAAGATCAAAATTAAGTGATATAAGTATTTGGGGTGTTTTGGTGACATTAAGTCTCCAGTTAACATTTGTCTGATGCAGGGTGCATGTTAGTATGACTCAGATAACTGAGGCATTTGCAAGGGTCTTTTTAGAGTTGCGTCCGCCATGTTGGTTAGCTGGCTATGCACCCTTCCAAGTTATGGACTCATTACCACTTTCCCACTGAGTGTTGAGAGGTCACTATGTTTACCATGTAAATACATATCAAGTTTTCATTTCAAAAAGCTATTGACCTTTAAATAATGCAACGTTAATAACAAGTTACTTTTCACTATCTTCCCAACAGGCCCAATATTTCGAATGTCGCAGATGGGTCCACCTTGAAAGTATCGAAACAAATGTAACATTTTGGTTACCTTTTACTGGTTACAAATGTACAAAATGTATGTCTCAAAGTAAAGATGTGATTGAATGCAAGATGTCTAATCAGATGTTTTGCATACTCCTCTCCTGCCATCTAGTTTTGTGTCCGGATTATCATAAAAAGTAATGTTGAGACACACTTCCTTCAGCTGTCACGACTTGCACTATCCTCTTAGAGTAGAAGCCCTGGAAAGAGCCTGGTATTGTTATTTTTCTGCCCTACCGCCCGGAGTGGAAACTTAGTGCACTTGAATTACTTTCTTAGATGTGGTAGCCGTTTCTCAGGCTCCCACTGCCGAATCCGATGCCCTGTCTGTGTAACGAGCTGGAAATCCAAAGATCCACTTCCCTGCAAGGCAGTGAGTAGTTTCTGCATCTGCAGCCTTTCTTATTTTTCACCTTATTCATCTTCCACTCAATCAACACATCATCCACACATACACATACTAACTTGCTGCCTTTCTTGGCTGGGGTTATCAATTATTGTTCACTTTCATATTCTGATTCAAAGTCAAGGCCCTTTACCTCAGCTCACGCCCAAGACGCAGCATCAATCCTTCAAGGGTCCACGGGTTGCACGAACACAGGCCTAATCAACAGCACCCCAATCAAGATAACTACAAATTTAAGCCAAGGAAAACGCTCATGCGAAACAAGGGGTTGTGCGAACAAGGACTGGTCCTGGCTGCCACTAGCATTAAATCCCCACTCCTAACAGGCACCCCCCTGAAGACTCAGGTCACGCACACCAACGCACGTCCTACGAGCATGTGACATTCTTAAACAAAGCCGGAACCACAAAGACTCTGAAAATCATGACTTGGAACGTTACAGGTTTTAAAAAGCTGTCACATAATCAAGCAGCGGTGACTTTTCTGGAGGAGGCGGATATAATCTGTATACAAGAATCTTAGCTGATTAAACCACTTTCAATGAGAGGATACGCAGAATACGGCAAAGCAGCCGATGTGCAGGTTGGCCTGTTGCCCGTTGTCTGTGTACCAGGATACTTATTTTCCTATCTTCTAATGTGCACAATAATTTGTGTATATATTGTGTGCAGCAATTTTGTGTCTATTCTGTGAACGAGTTGTTTTACGCAGGTCTATTCATGTTTGTCGGTTTATCACTTCCTGTCTGGCTATATGTCCCATTTAATTTCTTCGTTTATTTTTTAGAGCATGTTGGACTGCATTGTTCCTTGTTATGGTGTGTGCACAAACCGTGCTTCCATGTGTTCGTGTGTTTTTCTTTCTGTCTGAGTGTAACTGACACTGTTGTGGACTGTGGTATGCATGCGATTCTATTTCTGTATCAGTTGAAGCTTGATGTCTGTCCGTGTATCTGTGTAACTATTTGCTTGTGCGTCAGCGTGCCTCCTCGTCTGCGTGTGTTAACAAGTGTGCCTGGCTGTATGTGCTTGCCTTTGTGTCAATGCTCCTGGCTTTCCTGTTTGTTTTTCCGTGATTTCCTCCTATGTACACCCATGTGCCTGTTTGTGTACGTGCTATGGGTGTTGTGAGGTCTCTCCGCTTGCTTTCTTCCCACGTGCTTCAGAACCCCCACACTGTTCTCCCATACCTTCTTTGTGTCCCGCCTCTGTTATTAACATTCCTTATTAACACCCACCGGGCAGGTAACTCGTCAGTGTGGTTATGGCTCTCAGAGAGAGCTGTTATTGTGTAGGACGGTGTATCCCACAGCCATAACCAGCCGGTCGGGTAATACCTGGAATAAGGCAACACTTTTAGATTTTGTGAAGTGCCTTCAGGCAGAATGCTGAGCCTGGATGCGTTCTAACAGGCAGGTTATGCCTAGGGGAGAGCAGACTCGCTCAGTGACCCTCTACCACTCAGGCCGCTGATCTTGCTCCCTGCAGCGACCTTTTAAATGAGGATTATTAGTGTGACCTATGAAAGGGTTGTGAATACTTCAATATTGCTTAAAATATCGATCCCCACAGTATAGGTTAGAGCTCTATTCTATTTTTAAAATATAATACATACTGTCATCCAAGCGCAAGAGATTGCCGGCAACCCGGTGAAACCGGTTTGAGAGCTGTGCACCCCTTCTCAAGCCCTGAACAGGGCCTGAAATACAGGGAAGCCGCTTTGGAGCCCAGAGAGGCTCGTGGGGGCATTTCTTTGTGTTCTCGTTTGCCTCCACTTCTTCCTCTCCCTCTGCGTTTCTCCTCTGGCAGGTCCCAGCTCCCTGGCAGGCAGCAACTCTTTAATGCCGGTGCGAGAAGCCAGCAGCAGCTGTACTCACCTGAGGTGAGTCTCTTTCTGGTGGAGTTAGAGGACTCCTCTAAAATATTTACTCACCAGAGAGTTAAAAATAAGACTGCAACATGGGGCAGCGAAGGTAGAAGGATGGCAGGTTTTCCGTACCTACGGACAAATGATATTTTGTTGTTTGGGCGCTCCCATTCACAACATAACAATACCGTCTATATAAGCCATTTCTTGCAAGTTAGCATGCTGTTGCGTCCATGTATGGTCGTGTCATAAGGCAGCTGCCTACAATAGCCTTATTATACCACTGCCCCTGCTGCTTGTTCGAGTCTCTACAGAGTCTATCAGCGGACTCATCCGAGTGCACAACCCATTACGGCCCCATTTGTTGTAAATACAAGCCCACGGCCGGCTTTCGCCTCCACTTCCTTCTATGTGTTTTATACCAGCATCACAAGTCCTGTGTTCAGGAGCAAAGCTATTAATGTGCGGCCGGTTCAGTGGCACCGGGGCCGAGACTGTCCTTTTTTTGCACCAGTGTCCCACTAGTTTTTGTTTTTACCCACGCCTTTGACCCTGCACCCACCACCCCCCCACACTTCCCGATCTTTTTAATGCACTTCGACCTTTGATTACATGGTAGGCGCATCCTTCGTCACATGGCTTCTCAGCGCTAGCACATCCCGCTGGTCTGCTCTCCCACGAAGCCGGCTCGTCCCTGCGTGTTCATCAATCCCCGGAGGCAGTGCCTGTGAGAGCCGGGATGAGCTGGAAACAACCCACACCTGCAGTGTGAGAGACAGTGTGTATGAGAGACAGCAGTGTGTGTAAGAAAGACAGCAGTGTGTGAGAAACAGCAGTGTGTGTGAGAGAGACAGCAGTGGGTGTGTTCAAGGCAGAGTCAGCAGTGTGAGACCTTGTATTTATGTTTTGGTTTTTGAAACATAAATAAAACAAATTATTTGCATGTCAATAACACAAACTTGCGTAAATACGTGACCTATTGCATTGAAAATGCAATAGGTCTCGCATTTGCGAGAGATTAAGCTATTGCCATTGTAAATGACAATGCCATTTATTTATCTGTTGTCAAAACCAACAAATAAATAAAAAGTTTGTCATTTACAATGCCAATAGCTCAAACTTTTGCAAAGGCGAAACCGTTGCATTGTAAATGCTTGTTACTAATGTATTTGTTCTGGGGAATTATTGACTGAAAATTGTAATGGACCTAATGGAGTCATCATGTTTGACTTTAACATTTCAATGATAAATAAGGTGTCACACTCTAGTGTTGTCCTGAACATTGGATTATTCTGTATTTTTTTTTATAGAAGGTCTTTTATAGATAAAGGCATATCATTAATTTTTAACATTGTATAGTAAGATATTGTCATTATGGTTGTGAATTTTCAATGATGTTTGTAGTGTAGCCATTTGAATATGTTTGGAACAGTTGTGACTGTCTCTATTCCTGGATCTGAAACACCTAGAATCATGAATACTATATTGCAAAATAAGTTTTGAATTGTTAGCATTGCTGTTATGATGCACTAATGTACATCTTTTTTTACATTTACAGTCTGTTGAAAAGTATTGTGGTGTCTGCAACCAAGATACTTCATCAATTTATATGCAAAACTTAATGGTAAGTACCCTCAATGATTCTAGACGCTGAAGATCAAAATTAAGTGATATAAGTATTTGGGGTGTTTTGGTGACATTAAGTCTCCAGTTAACATTTGTCTGATGCAGGGTGCATGTTAGTATGACTCAGATAACTGAGGCATTTGCAAGGGTCTTTTTAGAGTTGCGTCCGCCATGTTGGTTAGCTGGCTATGCACCCTTCCAAGTTATGGACTCATTACCACTTTCCCACTGAGTGTTGAGAGGTCACTATGTTTACCATGTAAATACATATCAAGTTTTCATTTCAAAAAGCTATTGACCTTTAAATAATGCAACGTTAATAACAAGTTACTTTTCACTATCTTCCCAACAGGCCCAATATTTCGAATGTCGCAGATGGGTCCACCTTGAAAGTATCGAAACAAATGTAACATGTTGGTTACCTTTTACTGGTTACAAATGTACAAAATGTATGTCTCAAAGTAAAGATGTGATTGAATGCAAGATGTCTAATCAGATGTTTTGCATACTCCTCTCCTGCCATCTAGTTTTGTGTCCGGATTATCATAAAAAGTAATGTTGAGACACACTTCCTTCAGCTGTCACGACTTGCACTATCCTCTTAGAGTAGAAGCCCTGGAAAGAGCCTGGTATTGTTATTTTTCTGCCCTACCGCCCGGAGTGGAAACTTAGTGCACTTGAATTACTTTCTTAGATGTGGTAGCCATTTCTCAGGCTCCCACTGCCAAATCCGATGCCCTGTCTGTGTAACGAGCTGGAAATCCAAAGATCCACTTCCCTGCAAGGCAGTGAGTAGTTTCTGCATCTGCAGCCTTTCTTATTTTTCACCTTATTCATCTTCCACTCAATCAACACATCATCCACACATACACATACTAACTTGCTGCCTTTCTTGGCTGGGGTTATCAATTATTGTTCACTTTCATATTCTGATTCAAAGTCAAGGCCCTTTACCTCAGCTCACGCCCAAGACGCAGCATCAATCCTTCAAGGGTCCACAGGTTGCACGAACACAGGCCTAATCAACAGCACCCCAATCAAGATAACTACAAATTTGAGCCAAGGAAAACGCTCATGCGAAACAAGGGGTTGTGCGAACAAGGACTGGTCCTGGCTGCCACTAGCATTAAATCCCCACTCCTAACAGGCACCCCCCTGAAGACTCAGGTCACGCACACCAACGCACGTCCTACGAGCATGTGACATTCTTAAACAAAGCCGGAACCACAAAGACTCTGAAAATCATGACTTGGAACGTTACAGGTTTTAAAAAGCTGTCACATAATCAAGCAGCGGTGACTTTTCTGGAGAAGGCGGATATAATCTGTATACAAGAATCTTGGCTGATTAAACCACTTTCAATGAGAGGATACGCAGAATACGGCAAAGCAGCAACAAAGACCAACATATTTGGAAGACCATCAGGCAGGACATGCATCTATATAAAGCACTGGCTTAAACTAGAATTTACGGAAATAAACAACTTACCAAACATGCTCCAGGCAGGCATTCTGAAATGCCTCTACCTATCACATGGAACAACTTCAATTCCAGTAATTAACATCTATCACATTCCGTATGGGCACCCTGAAAACCCGCCCATGCTAACAAACCATCTAGAGTCTTTGTTGCTACAATTTCCGGCACTAGATTGCAATGAACGAACTATTAAAATCGTACAAATTGCCCACAGCACATTCAGTCCATATAAAGAACAATCCAGGGGTTTTTGACGACCCGACATATAATAACCAGACGACGATCGATTATATCATTTTAAGCGACAAACTGCAACCCCTAATGTCAGATTATACAGTCCCCCCGCGCAGCGACAGCGACCATGCCGCCCTAACAATCTCTTTGAACCTGACAGTAGAAATACGCCACTGGCTGCAATACATGGGCGCTGCTGATGGAGACGAACTGATAAAGCTCCCCAGAAGAATTAAATGGGGGCACGCAGCGATCTTCAAATTTAACAGCTGGATAAATTCGTGGGAGGGTTGGCAACCGTGTGAACAGAAGAAGGGCGCTATAATAACATGGGATGGCATCACTGGGACATTAGCGGCGATACTTCGAGAGGCTTCAAACAGGACTCCCCATTGGCACCCGCCAGCTGCACTCGGATTGAACTGGGTAATGTTTTGTAAAAATGGCACAGCCTCAGGCAAAAAACAACTACAAGAGGCTGCAGAAAGCCATTCCAAGAAAGTGTGGGCTGCAAAACGCGAACACTGCGACGGACATTGGCTGAAGATCTTTGACCTGCTGAGCCCCAGGAAAACACAAGAGTTCTGGAACTACCTAAGTAATCTTGGCCGAGGCACTAATCACAGAGAAAACTCTCTTGAGGCTTCAACCTGGGTAGCCCACGTAAAAGCTCTATACAACGAAGACATATCGGTCTCCCAGTCAAACAATTGACCAATAGTAAGAGGCGAGCCATACTCCACCACTGATAAGAAGGCTTTGCCTTGTAAATTGCTAGTCTCAAAAATCCTAAAAAAAATCAGGAAAAATGGCGCACCAGGCACAAATGGTCTTCCTGGCCAATTGTTTAAAACGAACATAGAATTTTGGTCCGAAAATTTGTCCCACCTATATAACGAGTGCTGGCTCTTGGGGGATGTGCCAGATTCCTGGAGAGGCTCGCTTCTACACCCAATACATAAGAAGGGGCCTAAATCAGACCCGTCCAACTACAGACTGATTGCCCTCTTGGACATCGAGGGCAAAGCCTATGCTAGTGCAATATTGACTGACCTCGCAGATTGAGCGTGTGAAGAAGGCCTTCTGCCTTTCTGCCAAACTGGCTTTAGACCTGGGTCATCGACCGTGGATAACATCACTGCACTTTCCTATTTGGCCTATCAAGCTCGGTCGCGTAAAACCCTCCCTTTATTCGCCTGCTTCATCGATTACTCTGCCGCTTTCGATGGGGTAGACCGCTCAATTTTATGGAGAAAGCTGGCACAATGGAACATCAATCCGACCCTGCTAAGAGCAATTCAGTCACTCTATCAAAAAACATTGGTTAGAATTAAACTCTCAAGTGATTTCGCATCTGAGAAAATCAACACGGAGCAAGTTCTAAAGCAAGGGTGCGTGTTAGCGCCACTGCTGTTCAATCTGTACACAGCAGACATGGAAAGAGCCCTTCTGGGGGCAGCCCTAGCAACCCCAAGGATTGGAGGGATAAAAATCCAGTTTATGCAGTACGCTGACGATCTGGTACTGCTGGACCACACTAAAATAGGACTACAAAAGATGCTGACCGCCCTGGCAACATACAACAACGAAAACAGATTGGTGGCAAATCCTTCCAAGTCTAAAATAGTTATTTTCGGGCACTACCGACACAAAAAACGAGCAAAATGGAACCTTGGCAATCTCTCCTTGGAAAGCACACAGCGATACACCTACCTGGGAGTCTGCTACCACGAGTCAGGTCTCTCTGGCGCCCAGTTAAAGAAAATCCAAGGCAAAGGGAAAACCATCACTTATGCACTCTGCAAACTACAAGCTTCCTTACACAGCCCATCTACAACGGCTATTTGAAGAGTATTAAAGGCCAAACTAATGCCGGCTCTCAACTACGCTCAGCAAGCATACCCGGGCAAACTCAACAAGGAACTTGAAAAAATTCATTGCAGAGCATACAAAAGAATATTTCACCTACCGAAATGCACTAGAAACCCCTTATCCGCCTAGAATTCATGCTCAACCAACAAAATCTGAAAAAGATGGCGGCCATAAGCAAATACTACTACCTTGCTACAGCTGCAAAAGAAAAGACACTTAAGGCAGTTCTGAAATATATCTTCATGGAACCCTGGAATCCTTGGTCAGCTACCCTTATCGCGGCAAAAGTTCGCCTCAACCTGGCCACTGAGCTTTGAGACCCCGACCTAGTCAACTACACAGCGATCAAAAACGCAATCAAGAAACAAGTTCGGGTTTGCTCCCGCGAATTGGATTTGGAGTCATTAGTGACAAGAGACCTGCACGAGACCCTATGCCTGCCGCACACTGTGTACAATCCCAAACACCATCTTACGCAGGTTGTGGGCCGCACAGCTCTCCATAAGATTCTAGCCTACAGACTACACCCTCTGCCCCTTAAAGAACTATACGCCGTTGAACAGGCAGAATTGGGTGTTTCAGAATGCAGGCTCTGCAACTACAAACGCGAGTCCCATGCTCATCTACTATTTTGCTGCCCGGCCCTGCGGGCTGCACGTAGTCTTTACCTCAGGCCCATCCTAAGACAAGTGGGGACCCACACTGTAAAGGAGGCGGTGCATCAATTATACACATTGTCCACAGTAAAAGACATGACATCATTTGGCACGTTCATTCAAGAGACACGGTCTAAGTTGATGGCCACTCAGGGCTCAAATGAATAGAGACTCCGTAGATGCATAGACTATTTTGCTACCATACTGCCTATTTTAACTATTTTAACTTCTGTAATCTTTTTTTATGCACTGTTTAATGTAATGGTTTTGAGTAACCAAACAATAAAGTTATTCATTCATTCAAGGCCCTTTATCGAGCCTTTTTGTTGTAACTAGTTCTCCAGCTGAAGGCAGTGGGAAATTTGCACGTTTGCAGCATTTCTTATTTTTTACCTTATTCATCTTCCACTCAATCAACACATCACACGCACCTACACACACCTACTTGCTGCCTTTCTTGGCTGTGGTTATCAACTATTCTTCTATTTCATATTCCTATTTAAAGTACAGGCCCTTTATCGAGCCTTTTTGTTGTAACAACTACCCCGGCCGAAGGCAGTGGGATATTTGCACACTTGCTGCCTTTCTTGGCTGGAGTTATCAATTATTCTTGAGTTTCATATTCTGATTCAAAGTCAAGGCCCTTTATCGAGCCTTTTTATTGTAGCTACTACCCCAGACGTAGGCAGTGGGAAATTTGCACACTTGCTGCCTTTCTTGGCTCGGGTTATCAATTTTTCTTGTTGAAATTCAAATTCAAAGTGCAGGCCCTTTATTGAGCCTTCCTCTAACTACTACCCGTGAATGGCAGTGGGTAATTTACAGACTTGCGTCCTTTCTTGCGACCTTTCTACCACACAGTGTGTGTACTTTCTGCACTTGCTTGCCTCCTTAGATGTGGTACCCGTTTCTCAAGCTCCCACTGTGGAATCCGACGCCCTGTCTATATAATGAGCTGGAAATCCAGAGATCCACTTCCCTGACAAGACATGGGGTAGTGTGCACGTCTGCAGCCTTTCTTATTTTTCACCTTATTTATCTTCCACTCAATCAACACATCATCCACACACAAAGTCAAGGCCCTTTATCGAGCCTTGTTGTTTTAGCTACTACCCCGGCCGAAGGCAGTGGGAAATTTGCACTCTTGCTGCCTTTCTTGGCTGGGGTTATCAATTATTCTTCTTGTAATTCAAATTCAAGGTGCAGGCCCTTTATTGAGCATTCTTGGTAACTCTTACCCCTGAATGACAGTGGATAATTTGTACACTTGCATCCTTTCTTGAGTCCTTTCTACAGCAGTGTGTGTACGTTGTGCACTTGCTTGCCTCCTTAGATGTGGCCCCATTTTTCAGGCTCCCACTGCAGAATCCGATTCGCAGTCTGCAATGGACTGGAAAACCAAACACCCACTTCCCTTACAAGGCAGTGGGTAGTTTGTGCGTCTGCTGCCTTTCTTAATGTTTACCTTATTCTGCATCAACTAGTTGAAACACACCTACCTGCTGCCTTTCTTGGCTGTCTTTGCCAAGTAATATTCTAATTCAAAGTAGAGACTCTGGAAAGGGCCCGGTGTTGTAATTATTCAGCCCTACCACCCAGAGTGGGAACTTAGTGCACTTGCATTGCTTACTTAGATGTGGTAGCCATTTCTCAGGCTCCCACTGCGGAAAACAACGCCATGTCTGTGTAATAAGCTGGAAATCCAAAGATCCACTCCCCTGACAAGGCAGTGGGTAGTTTGTGCGTCTGCAGCCTTTCTTATTTTTCACCTTATTCATCTTCCACTCAATCAATACATCATCCATACATACACACACCTACTTGCTGCCTTTTTTAGTTGGGGTTATCAATTATTCTTCAATTTCATTTTCTGATTTAAAATCAAGGCCCTTTATCGTGCCTTTTTGTTGTAGCTACTACCCCGGCCGAAGGCAGTGGGAAATTTGCACACTTGCTGCCTTTCATGTCTGGGGTGTTCAATTATTGTTCAATTTCATATACTGATTCAAGGACAAGGCCCTTTATCGAGCCTTTTTGTTGTAACTACTTCCCCGGCGGAAGGCAGTGGGTAATTTGCAAACTTGCAGCCTTTCTTATTTTTCGCCTTATTCATCTTCCACTCAATCAACATATCATCCACATGTACACACACCTACTTGCTGCCTTTCTTGGCTGTGGTTATCAACTGTTCTTCTATTTTATATTCCTTTTCAAAGGGCAGGCCCTTTATCAATCCTTTTTGTTGTAACAACTACCCCGGCCGAAGGCAGAGGGAAATTTGCACACTTCCTGCCTTTCTTGGCTGGGGTTATCAATTATTCTTGAATTTCATGTTCTGATTCAAAGTCAAGGCCCTTTATTGAGCCTTTTTGTTGTAGCTACTACCCCGGCCGAAGGAAGTGGGAAATTTGCACACTTGCTGCCTTTTTTTGGCTGGGGTTATCAATTATTGTTCAATTTCATATTCTGATTCAAAGTCAAGGCCCTTCCTCGAGCATTTTTGTTGTACCTTCCACCCAGGCAGAAGGAAGTGGGAAATATGCACACTTGCTGCCTTTCTTGGATTGGGTTATCAATTCATCTTCTTGTAATTCAAATTCAAAGTGCAAGCCCTTTATTGCGCCTTCTCGGTAACTACTACCTGTGAATGGCAGTGGGTAATTTGCACACTTGAATCCTTTCTTGTGTCCTTTCTACCACACAGTGTGTGTACTTTTTGCACTTGCTTGCCTCCTTAGATGTGGTACCCGTTTCTCAGGCGCCCACTGTGGAATCCGACGTCCGGTCTGTGTAACGAGCTGGAAATCCAAAGATCCACTTCCCTGACAAGGCAGTGGGTAGTTTGCGCGTCTGCAGCCTTTCTTATTTTTCAACTTATTCATCTTCCACTCAATCAACACATCATCCCTACATACACACACCTACTTGCTGCCTTATTTGTCTGGGGTTATCAATTATTCTTCAATGTAATATTCTGTTTTAAAGTCAAGGCCCTTTATCAAGCCTTTTTTGTAGCTGGGGTTATCAATTATTGTTCAATTGTATATTCTGATTCAAAGTCAAGGCCCTTTGCAAAGCCTTTTTGTTGTAACTACTTGCCCGGCTGAAGGCAGTGGATAATTTGCACACTCGCAGCCTTTCTTATTTTTCACCTTATTCATCTTCCACTCAATCAACACATCATCCACATGTACATACACCTACTTGCTGCATTTCTTGCTTTGGTTATCAACTATTCTTCTATTTCATATTCCTATTCAAAGTGCAGGCCCTTTATTGAACCTTTTTGTTGTAACAACTACCCCGGCTGAAGGCAGTGAGCAATTTGCACACTTGCAGCCTTTCTTATTTTTCACCTTATTCATGTTCCACTCAATCAACACATCATCCACACATACACACACCTACTTGCTGACTTTCTTGGCTGTGGTTATCAACTATTCTTCTATTTCATATTCCTATTCAAAGTGAATTCCCTTTAGCTAGCCTTTTTGTTGTAACAACTACCCTGGCCAAAGGCAGTGGGAAATTTGCGCACTTGCTGCCTTTCTTGGCTGGGGTTATCAATTATTCTTACTTTTCATATTCTGATTCAAAGTCAAGGCGCTTTATCGAGCCTTTTTGTTTTAGCTACTACCCCGGCCGAAGGCAGTGGGAAATTTGCACTCTTGCTGCCTTTCTTGGCTTTTGTTATCAATTATTCTTCTTGGGCCTGGTGTTGTAATCTTTCAGCCCTACCACCCAGAGTGGGGACTTAGTTCACTTGCATTGCTTCCTTAGATGTGGTAACCATTTCTGATGCTCCCATTGCGGAATCCGACGCCCTGTCTGTGTAATGAGATGAAAATCCAAAGATCCACTTCCATGACAAGGCAGTGCGTAGTTTGCGCGTCTTCTGCATTTCTTATTTTTCACCTTATTCATTTTCCACTCAAGCAACAAATCATCCACACATACAGACACCTACTTGCTGCCTTTCTTGACTGGTGTTATCAATTACTGTTCAATTTCATATTCTGATTCAAAGTCAAGGCCCTTTATTGCGCCTTTTTGTTGTAGCTACTACCCCAGCCGAAGGCAGTGGGAATTTTGCGCACTTGCTGCCTTTCTTGGATGGGGTTATCAATTATTATTGAATTTCATGTTTGATTCAAAGTTAAGGCCCTTTATCAAGCCTTTTTCTTGTAGCTACTACACCGGCCGAAGACAGTGGGAAATTTGCGCAGAAGAGGAGACTTACTTTCTAGCTCCAAGTTGTCAACTTGCTCACATCTTCTTTTATATTTCCATTTTAAAACACACACACACATTAACATTTAAAAGATCAAACTTTATTTAAAAAGGTAGCATAGCCCTGTATTAGTATTTTTTGTAACTACCTGGAGAGTCGGTGAGCGGGTAATTTGTGCTTCTGCTGCCTTCGTTGGATGTGGTAAACAAAACAGGTGATGGACCGAATGTGGATCAATGTCACACATTCACCCCAGTCCAAAGATCTGGGCCCAAATCCATCATTTTTTTGCACTCCACACCACCCTGGGTTAGACAATGGCGATATGCAAATCAGCTCTGACCCTGTGCCCCATGGGAACAGTCCAGTCCGAACTACAAAAGCCATGTCCTTCCCAGAACGGAATCAAGCATCCGAGGACCAGACCGGTTTCGATGTTGGATGTGGTAGCCGTTTCTGAACAGGAAAAATACTTTATTTCTTCTACCCAGTTATCAACTTGCTCAAACCTTTTTTTAAATATCCATTTTTAAACCTGAAAGATTATGCATTTGAAGCGATGCAAAAAGTTATGGCTGTTTGGAAGAAACCAGTGAAAGGATGCCTGGAAGCAATAGTGTTGAGCATAAATTTGTATGATTCCTATTTTTGTTCACTAAAAGCGCAACAATGGATAGTTGATGATGTTGGTTTCTATAACATGTAAACATGTACATCCAAAATAGATGTGAGCTTGTTCTACACTGGTAAAGAAATAAACTTCTTCAGAGAAAAACAACTTTCAAACATCCCAACACAACACGAGATGGCATGACTATGGAAAGCATCTAAATCTACAGCACTACATGCCAAAAGGAAATGCTTAATGTGTAAGTGACATTTTCCATCTGTAAGATGTAAGATCAGTCAAAAGTAAAGAAATATGTTCTCAGTGAAGTGAAATGATTTATTGTAATATATTGAAACTATTTTCACAACTTGTTTACTGTTGTTTGTTGTTATAGTGTTTGCGGTCCTCACGTTCAATATTTTGAGCTACACTGCAACTATTTTCAAAACTTCTTTACTGTAATATCGAGGTTTGTGGTGCTCACATAAAATATTTTGTGATACCTTGAAACTATTTTTGAAACATGTTTCTGTAATATCAGTGTTTTGGGATACATTGCAACTATTTAAAAAAAACTATTTACTGTAATATATGTGTTTGACGTGGTAACAGAAAATAATTGTGATACATTGAAAATATTTTTACAACTTTGTTACTGTAATATCGGCATATGTGGTGCTTCCTATGAAATGTATTAAATATTTATCTTAGAAAAGAAGCAACAATATTTTGTACCTAAGTGTATATTTTGAAATTATTCGAAAAATAAATAGTGTCACTATGCATTGTGCCAAGTGCTTTATTTAGGATATACAGGAATATGTTACCTTTGATTGTCATGACATACAAAGCCAGACAAGATACAACACTTAAGGGCATTACATCATGGTCCAAAGCATGTAATTGGAAGATTGGGTATTAGGATGGCATACAGAGCTCACATATAATTTGATTTCAGAAACCTGTCAATTTTTCTATGGAAAGGGTTGGTAAGGTCTTTCCTAGAAGATTTGTAAAATTTAAAAGGGGGATGTAGGAGGTGAAGGACAGAGGTAGAAGGGTACATCTCAGGATGCACAAATGGATGAAAAGGGTGGTCCAAGGTCTGCATGTACAATGGCCAGTGGAGATGTTTTGAGGGCGGGTACACTCAAGGTTTTCTATAATGTGCAATATGTGGTGGCGGTACCCCCACACAGATGGGCAAGAGCAGATGAAATGATGGATAGTATGTGCTTGGACTATGATGACAATACACTGTAGGAGGACCACGGTCAAGTGCAGAGATGTAATACTTAAGGCATAGAAAAGGAGGTGGCAACAAGGGGCAGGAGGATCCAAGAGTGGTGGAGGCTGGGTTTCTTAATCCGTGACCTACCTACATTGTTGCAAGCTTAAAACAGTGACTTCCAGAGTGCCTTACATTATGTTGTCAATTAGGGTGGAGGGAGAGAGTAGAAAGAAGTAAAGTACATGTCTACAGATGTACTGGTATGTTCAGGACACTGGATCAAGCACTGAATAACCAAAGTCAGATACAAAAGAAGATACACAAAAGAAGGCTGCATAAAAGATACACAAAGGAAGGCTGCACAAATAGGACGGCGACTCTTGTACACAAACTGGTAAGTCTGCAAAAGAACAAGAAGGCTAAGAACACTGGAATGGACGCTACGCTGTGGAACTGATTGTGATGAGAAATAGAAAGACACTGTAAAAAAAGCGGAGTTCAAATAAATAAAAAGTAAATAAAGATATTCATGATGACAAAGACACTGGGGTAATACTCTGTTGCCCAACACAGAAATTATTGTTTGCAGAAATTATATGTTTGAATATTTAAGGAGCTGCAAAGGGGGTACACAAACATCATCACCCTAGTCAACACACACTGCCTAACTAGAATCGGCCTGTATAAGCTCCCTTTAGACCAGAGGTCTTCAAACTTTTTGATGCCGAGACCAATTTGTAAAACCTTTTTAGGCGTAAGGACCCCCTTCTGACAAAAGTTTCTAGAAACTGGTACACCTCATCATCAACTATTGACAACCATAAATGCACCTGTTCAACCTCATCACATCCATCAATCCATCATTCATCCACCCACACTTTCACTCCTGCATCCATCCATCCTTCAACCATCCAGAGTGTCATCCTTCTACCATACATCCATCCTTCATCCATCCACCCTTTCATCCTTCCATCCATACATCCATCTTTAGCCATCCACCCTTCCATCCATCCATCCATCCATCCACCCATCATTCATCCACCCACCTTTTCACACAACCATCCATCATTCATCCATGCAACCTTTTATCGATCCATATATCCATCCACCCTTTCATCCTTCCATCCATACATCGATCCTTCATCCATCCACCCTTTCATCCATACATACATCCTGCATCCACCCACCCTTTCATCCATCCATCCAACTATCATTCATCACCTCACCTTTTCACACATCCATCCATGCATCATTCATCCATGCAACCTTTTATCCATCCATACATCCATCCTTCATCCATCCACCCTTTTATCTTTCCATCCATACATCCATCATTCATCCATCCACCCTTTCATCCTTCCATCCATACATCCCTCCTTCATCCATCATCCATCCACCCTTTCATCCATCGATTCACCCATCATTCACCCACCTACCTTTTCACACATCCATCCATCCTTCATCCATGCAACCTTTTATCCATCCATACATCCATCATTCATCCATTTACCCTTTCATATTTCCATCCATACATTCATCCTTCATCCATCCTCCCTTTCATCCATCCATCCATCCTTCATCCATCCATCTACCCTTTCATCCATCCATCCATCTATCCATCTGTCCACACACTCATCATTCATCCATCCACCTTTTTACACATCCATCCATCCTTTATCCATCCACCCTTTCATCTATCCATCCATCCACCCACTCATCATTCATCCACTCACCTTTTCACACATCCATCCATCCTTCATCCATCCACCCTTTCATCCTTCCATCCATCCATCCTTCATCCATCCACCCTTTCATTCTTCCCTCCATCCATCCTTCATCCATCATCCATCCGCCCTTTCATCCACCCATTCACCCATCATTCATCCACCCACCTTTTCACACATCCATCCATCCTTCATCCATGCAACCTTTTTTCCATCCATACATATATCCTTCATCCATCCACCCTTTCATCCATCCATCCATCCTTCATCCATCCATCCACCCTTTCATCCATCGATCCACCCACTCATCATTCATCCACCCATCCTTTTGAAGGACTGGGTTCTTTAAGACCCAGCGGTGCCAGGGCACAACACCTGAAACCTTCGTGGGTAACCTGCTTCGGCGTACGAATCACAGAGACACGGGACACTTCCTTCGACGTCAAAGATTCAAGGTTTATTTGCTGCAGGGAACACAGAGATCACGACAAGTACACAACGTGCAACTTGGGGAGACTGCTTCAAATTGGTTCTGTGGATCGCTCCTTTTATACAGTTTTTACCCATAGGATTACATTGAACACAAAAGTTTACAACCCGGTTCCCACCATTATCCCCCAGAGGGGTCGCTTTGGTCACTTTGAAACACACGAGGTCCGGAACATAAGTACGGAAACATTTGGCGGTTCCCAACTGTAAAAACCATCTTCCCACCATTAGCAAATTCCAATCAGCAGTAAAACAGATCGAAATAGGAACAAAGACAGGTGCAGAGGAAGACGGAGACAGTGGGGAGATCGGAAAGGGTGTAAAAGGGGAGGTATCGGGAAACACGAGATACAGGCATCAAAGGGACGTGCCTAATGAGATGCACGGCTGAGACAATAAGTCCGTGCGGCAAGATGAGCCTCGAGCGGCGCCATCTGCCTTACAGTAGCAACCCCCTCGTCATAAAGACACTCTCAAAGAACATGTGTCTTCCGCAAATATCTTGGGAGTCCCAGGGTCGCGAAGCGGACATCGTCCGTTCGTTGGCTACTTGAGGGCAAGAGACAAAATGGATGCCGTATCTAAGATGGAACCCGTGGGTACAGATGAAAAACCCACATAACAAACGAACGGTTTAAGTTAGCACAGCGAAACTGCGCCCACTTACTAAACTCGTCATTTGCGGTTCATAGATACCAGACTCGACTATATTCGTGCGAGTCGAAAACACCACTTACAATCGTCACGGAACCTCAGACGCTCCTTTTGCCCTCATGTAGGCAAGCACTAGTCGGAATCATATTCGATATTCATCAGATCATCGAGATGTTGCTGTAGCATAGCTCTGTCCAACCGAGTCCCCTTGGTAACAGATGGTTGTCTCATACACGTTGTAGCACAGAGGCCACATAAGGCAGGACCACACTGCACACAAAGGCAACACGTGAACAGGAACACTACAACGACTCCGATGATCATCAGAATCTTCCAACCCCAAGTCGACATCAGGCCCCAAAACCATCCAAGTAGCGTCCAATCCCCTACATCCACGTGTATGGATTCGGAGATCTTATGCAACCTCGAGATGGCTTGATAGACAGTAGGAGCATTATCTGGAATGAAAATGCAGCAGCTCGAATGGATCACCTTACATACCCCACCTCGATCTGCTAAGATGACATCTAAAACCATACGGTTTTGTAACGTCATAAGTCTCTCCGCCTGAAGTTCTGTGGTGATATTACCAAGGGCACTGGCAGTAATATTAGCTGTCGATTCTACCACTCGAGTCAACTGTCTCAGGTTCCTACTTTTGACCATAGGTCCCCAAAACGGGAGGAAACCCTTGAAAAAGTCTCCTGCCTCTTGACCGGCAGTATCCTCTTCACTAATTACGCCTCGCACAACTCTAGTCTTATGATAATCGGCATCTACAGTGAATGTCGGAGGCAACAGATTTGCAATAAAACATGAGCCCATGAAGTCAGCGGGCAACCATGTGTATGCACGATCATAACAGATAAAGTATGTACCCTTGGCAGCCAGAAACACAGGGGACGAGGACATCGGCAGAATGTAATTTTCAGTGCAAGCACTTGCTCCAAGTCGGGCTTGCGATCTTCGGCCACGACCCATAAGACAAAAATTACCAGTGTGGGGTACGACCCATATCGGAGGCGAGCTTTTAAGCTGCTTCTCGCTAGTGAACACACTATATTCACCTCTACTTAGGACCCTATAGGCCTGTACCTCTTCTTCGGGAATAAGCGAAGGATCATAGATCTCACTATCTAAATCCTCTATTGCTATCGACAAAGGTTTTTGATACGAGGTAGGACCAGAGTAGGGGGAACGTGGTTCTCGAATGGGGTGGAAACCCAGTGCGCTTCGAAACATTGTTTGAAATGCTCGAGCTGACCCTTGGGAACTATACGGTAACACCAGATATGGAATTCCCTTATCTGTAGTATGTGGCATCAACCCACACACCCAACAATTAGTAGTGTTAACCACTAACTGATGCTGATGGAGGAGCTGAATAAAGGAATTGTTGCGGAATTCTACACGTCTAGCCTGCTCGTGTTCCGGTAACATGTGAAAGGAATGGGGAGAAGCAGTAGAGGTAAGATTAGGGTAAGGAGTAGGAGTAGGTGTAGCAGGTAAGAAGTAAGACATCGTGTAATACACCCCACCCGCCAATAATGCAGAAGCAGTCAAAAACAATACAAACAGTTGGAATATAAAACATTTGGTACGACTGAGTTGCTGCAGCTTGAATCTATGGACTTGAGCTCCCTCCAAATCATTCAGCTTCGAGAATGCCATTCCCTACGACCGTCCGCAACGTTTCTTGACGCACTTCGTTCTGTGCAGCAATAGTCAATCCCTAGGAGTTCCTAGGAACCGACGGCCTTTAACCTAGCGTCAAGACCTACTGTCCAGAAGGAAGTACGCGCGCGGCCCTACGGCCTTCAATGCACAATATGTACGTATGCAAAAACAAAGTCTCTCAGCTGTAAAGGCAAAAAGTATGAGGAATGAAGCTCAATATGTACAGAAATAATTACAGTAATACGAAAGTTCAAAACTGATCACGGAAAGCGGGATAATGCAGTTGTCAATACAGCAAGGCAAGATCTTTTTATTTGTCCTTAGTGCGAGATCGCAAAAAGTATCGAGTTTTCCCAGGACGTGTCTGCTCGTCGAACAAAGGATCCGTTGAAGAGACAGCGTCCTTCTGATCAGCTGAATGTTCTGGTCTTGAGTCTTTTGGTGCTAATTGTTCAACAGTGTCTTTCTGCTGCGCTGAGGATTCTTCAACAAGCTGTGCGTCGCTAAAAGGCACAAACGCCGGCAAAGTTTCTGTTTCAGATGACGCAATGCCTCTCCTTACCCACGGGTCTGCCGGCAAAGGGATGGGGACTCGCTTGGTGTGCGTAGCATGCACCCAATTCTTACGTCCCTCAAGACGAACGGCAGTCCTCGTGGCCAGGAGCACTTGATAGGGTCCGGTGAACCTCGGGTCCAGGTTATTCTTGCGTGAAAAGTTCCTTGTCACCACCCAGTCTCCGGGCTGGAGCTGGTGGCCTGGACCCTCTGTCTGCGTCGGCAATGCGTCGTAAACCTGTTGGTGAATTAACCTCAGTTTAGCAGTCAAGTCATGTAGATAATCGATCAACATTGGGTACTCAAGATCAGAAAACATTCCTGGCCTAGGAACCCCCCACACATTCGCAGGACGGCCGAACACTATTTCATAGGGACTAAGCCCTACTCGGGAGTGTACAGTCGCCCTAGTTGACAGTAATGCTAGAGGCAAAGCGTCAGGCCACGAAAGACCAGTCGTAGCCTGAATCTTCGCTAACTTTAGTTTAAGGGTGCCGTTGTACCCTTCAACCAATCCAGCTGACTGGGGATGATTGGCGCTGTGGAATTTCTGATTAATTCCAAGGCCCTTACACACACTCTTCATCACACTTCCAACAAACTCAGTTCCGTTATCTGACCACACGACTCTAGGCATTCCATACCGAGGAAAGTATTCCTTCAGTAGGATTTTCGCAGTAGACAAAGCAGTATTGTCTTTGAGGGGATAGGCCTCGATCCATCGGGAGAATGCGCAAACCACAACTAAAACGTATTTCAGGTTATTGCATCGCTCCATATGGATGAAGTCCAATTGAATCACCTCAAAGGGATACGAAGGGGGAGCAAAACTGCCAGGAGGAGTTGGGGTTCCTTTGCCAGGGTTGTACATTATGCACACCATACAATTCTTCACCAGACGTTCAGCACATTTTGTAATGCCATCATTCTTCCATACAGCAGCCAGCAACTTGCAAATACCTTTCGCGCTAATATGTGCTAACCCATGTGCCATTGTCACAACGGCCAGCACATACGCATCAGGCAACATCCATCTTTTCTGATCCGACAAATCAATCCAACAACCATTCGCATCCAACTTTCCCGTACTTTCTTTCCACTTCGTCTTTTCAGTCTCAGTGGCCTCATTCTGAATTGCTTTCACACTCTCGATAGTATCTTCACACATACTCGATTCTGTAGGCCACCTAACCGAACTCGTCACATACATTCGAGTGCTAAGGTTCCGGGCAGTCTCCTTAGCAGTCTCGTCCGCAAACGCATTACCACGACCAACATCATCCGTCACCTTACGATGCGCACTACACTTAACAATCGCAACTTGCGTAGGCAGAGTCAATGCATCCAAAAGATCATTCACAAGCTGGCCATGCTGAATCTTCGTACCGTGCGACGTCAAGAAACCTCTCTCTCTCCACAATTGTCCAAAGCTGTGAGCAACACCAAACGCGTATTGACTGTCGGTAAACACATTCACACGTTTCCCTTTCGCTAACACACATGCTCTAGTAAGAGCAATCAGCTCCGCAGCTTGGGCAGAATTCTGATTCAACCTTGCAGTCTCAACAACAGTATTCAATGTTACAACAGCATAAGCAGTAGTTACATCGCCATTCGGCAACTTAAAACATGACCCATCCACATACAGAGTGCCATCCGGATCTTCCAATGGGGTGTTTTTAAGGTCCACTCGACCTTTTGTTTCCTCTTCAGTCCTCAAGTAGCAGTCATGTTCTGCTCCTTCATCTGACTCTGTACTAATTGGTAACAAGGTTGCCGGGTTCAGAACGTTACAACGTTTTATCTGAATGTGGCTTGCCAAGAGCGTCAATTCGTACCCAGACAACCTCGCACTCGTCAAGTGCTGAGTTTTCGTTCGATTCAAAAGAGTATCGACTGCATGCGGAACCATCACCGTAAGCATATTATCCATGACCAATCCTGCTGATTGTCGGATGGAGACCGCAGCTGCCGCTGTTGCTCGTAAACAACTCGGCAATGCTCTAGCTACTGGGTCCAAGGTCGAGGAAAAATATGCACATGGACGTTGCTTACCACCAAAAGGTTGCGTTAAGACACTCAAAGCACAACCTTCCCTCTCGTGAACATATAACGTAAACGGCTTACTGTAATCAGGGGTACCTAACACAGGAGCCGAACACAATGAATCACGCAGTTCAGAAAAACTTTTCTGACATTCTTCCGTCCATGGTAAAGGAGTTGAAACATCCTTGCACGTAAGAGCCACCAATGGTTTCGCTAGCAATGAAAAATTTGGAATCCATTGCCTGCAGTACGACGTGATACCTAGAAAGGCACGCACATCTCTTTGGGTTTTTGGCACAGCCATTCGCGCAATCGCTGCAATTCTCTCTGGGGTCAATCTCCTTCCCTCCTTTGACAATAAGTGACCTAGATAGGTTACTTCTTGACAACAATATTGGAGTTTAGAAGGTGACACCTTGTGATTTAACTCACAGAGATGTTGCAGCAACGACACCGTAGCAATTTTGCAAATGTCCTGTGTATCAGCAGCCACCAATAAGTCGTCGACGTATTGGATCAAGGCCGCACCAACCGGCAACCGAAATGCATCCAGTTGACCCTTCAAGGCTTGACTGTAAATAGATGGACTTTCACAGTAGCCCTGAGGAGCGCGTTTGAACCGGAAGCTGCGTCCACCGAGAGAGAAACCGAAAAGGTCCCTGCTCTCTTCGGCAATCGGGATGCTGAAAAACGCATTTTTCAAGTCAATCACCGAAAACCATGATGCAGAAGCTGGAATCAGAGTCAGTAGCGCCGTGATGTCAGGCACAACAGGAAATTGAGGAACCACAATTTTATTTACCTCCCGTAAATCGATAACAAAGCGATAAACAGGCGGTTTTGAAGGATCAGTACGTTTAAGAATGGGCAGCACAGGGCTGTTGCACACGTTTCCCCGAGTCTCTTCAATAACATCTTTCTCGATCAAATCATAGATGATCGCCAACAGTGCTCGTTCACCATCAAGGGAGATACGATATTGGGGAATACGTGGCAGCCGCACATTAGATTTCAACTGAACAACATAAGGGGAGATATCAAGCAGGCCCACGTCATTCGGACCTGTTGCCCACAAAGACGCAGGAAGAGAACTCAATTCCGGTGGGAGCTTATCGAGGGACAAATACATGGGAGAGACTACCCTCTCTCCTAACGTAAGCTTTACACCCGCAGGAGAACAATACAAAGTTGCGTACAAACGTTTAAGCAAATCCAGGCCCAAAAGATTTTCGCCACAACCCGTGGTTAAAATCAACGGAGCTTCTAGCTCACGTGGCCCAATTTGAAGGGGCAAAGGGCGCGAAACTGGATTGCTAACAGGGGCGCCAGAGAATCCAACGGAAACATTTGTTAAGCCAGACAAAGGTGCGCCAGGGAGTTTCGAATGCATGATAGAACTTTTCGCTGCACCAGTGTCCAACAGAAAAGGCTCAACGACGCCCGATGTAGCAACTGCGACGTAAGGCCCTCTCTGATCAACCGGAACTGATACCACTCCCTCTCCTTGTCTATGGCTGTCCTAGTAATTACTGTTGTCAGTTCCCTGATCGACGTAATAATCGTCCACATTATACTGCGCAGATCGTCCTTGCGATGATCCACGTTGATCGAAACAATTATTAGAATTGGATGAGTTATCTGAGCGATCATTCTGAGCACCACGACCTCTACCACGTGATGTTTGCTGCGAACCACCACGACCTCCTCTAGATGAGTTACCACTATTACGTTCGTTTAAAACAGGGCAATTGAATTTAATGTGTCCCTCCTGTCTACAATAAGCACATTGATTGTACCCTAACGAGGATCTTTGGGAGGAGGAGTCGTTACGGGTTTGGGATCTGTTTGATTGTGGCTGTGACCTATTCTGTTGCGAATTATTCTGATTTGACCGCGGAGGATACGCTTGTTGCAACAACACTTTAGTTTTTAGCTCTTTCGTCTTTTTATCAGCACGGTCAATCTCTTCTTTCTCTCTATTCTCATAGTATTGTGCCGTAGCCAATATCTGAGCCGAAGTAGAAACGGCCCATGCACTTTCCGAATTTCTCAATTTATTGCTCAAGTCGGGCAATAAATTTGAAACAAATTTATCCACAAACAACCTTTGACCACCCTCCGTGCCCATATCCTGACCACTATGGTCGATGAATGCTTCCTCGAACCTCGTAAAGAAGTCGGAAACACTCTCATCTTTCTTCTGCTTACAGGCTGACAACTTGTCCCAATTCACCTTCATAGCTGGCATAAGAGTTTTCATTAGCGTAATAATTCTTTGAGGAAGGTCGAGAATCAACTGATCGGGTTTAGTAGCAGCTACTTGTCCGGCGTCTGCCGCTACAATGGCAGCCCAAGCACCACCTAATTCAGCCGGGTGATTTTCCTGTCGAATCTTTGCCCATACCGGTTGCGGTACGACATTGCCAAACAACATATCGATATCGGCAAGATTCATTACCGTAGCATCTACAAGCTGCGATAATTCTTTGTAATACCCTGTAGGATTCTTGCGTGGGTCAGGCAAAGATTGCTTCACCTGCAACACTTCCGAGCGCTTCCATGGGAGATGTATCCATATTCTCTGGAAGTGCGCCAATGTCGGAGGTTGAGCATTAGGATTAGCTGGTATCCAAACCGGCGGGACTTCACGCATAGGATATTGGCCAGACTCGTCTGGTTGTTTTTCAATATCCTCAACGAACAATGCATGAGGGATGGGAGCCGGACGAAGAGATAGCAATCGTTCAACAGCACGTCGAACATTAGTATCCACTATCAGCCCATTTGCGAACTGAAGCTGGAGATCAGACAGAGCGGTGAGCACCTCGTCAGGTGCATCAGCCACTATTTGATCATAAAGGAACTTACACATTTCATTAAACACATATCTCTGGGTTGGCACATTGAATTGACAGAATGTTTCGAGAACAACACGGGGTGGACTTCTCTGAGGATTTACCATCCAACCCATCGCCATATTATATAGCGCAACGCGTTCTCTGTTTCCAGGAAGCTGACTACGTCTCTGAGGACCATCGGAACCAGCGGACCCATGAACAGGTCCGAGCGAATGAAAGAAGCTAGCCGCAAGAGGAGAATTGCGACTACGAGTAGAGGGAGAAGAATAAGACACAGGGCTAACAAGAGAAGGAGTAGAAACAGTAGCAACAGCAGGGGTTAACAAAACAGGAGCAGTAGCAAGAGCAGTAGCGGGAACAGGAGTATGTGGAAGCGGAGGAGCAGTAGGAATAGAAACAGACAAAGGAACAGGAACAGTCGGAAGAACGGGTGCAGGTTGAGGAACAGGCGGAGGAGGAATAGGTGGAAGAACAGGTACGGCAGGGACCACAGGAGCTGCGGTACCCTGTACGTACGGAGGCGGTGACTTCATAAGATAAGACATTAAGGTATCCTCAACTGGCTCTTCCTTCTTTTCCGACTCCGTTGGTAAAGCGGGGTAACATTTATCTACAGTCATACGCTGTAATCGATCAAACACTTCCTTATCCTTAACCTCCTTATCTCGCTGAAATTGCTCTGCTTTCTTCACTATAGTAGCAACATTATCTCGCTGACTACGTTTATTCTGTCTGATTTCTTTCTGTCGGGCTTCTTTGCGCCACAACCGAAAAGCATCAAACATGGCCGGCCTTGACTTTCGTTCGAACAATTTAATCTCTAGATTATCTAAGATCGGGGCCTCGAAGCTACCATGAGGTGGCCAACGAAGGTCGCCGTCCTTTTTCGTGTATTTAATCCAGTAATCGTTAAAGGTAACTGGGCCTAGCCCATGCTTACTATAGAGCTCATACGTGGGAGTTCCAACCGGAGGTATCGGACATGAGTCCTCCAATCGGGAATCCATACCACAAGGTCTGAAACAACTAAACAAAGTACTGCGACCAGGCATCTTGCACACTAGCCGAGTTTCACAAACTTCAAGGGTTACGGGATTTACCAAGTCCCAGCAAAGAACAAAACCCTCGGTTTTTGGCGGCTGCAGTCGTCAAACAACACAACAAAGTACGCCAGCAAAGTGTCACCGACAAAAACACTCACACAGCGCTAACAACAAAGACACTCGCTAAAGTGTCAACAACCAAGAACTATGGGAGCGACCCACAAATACTTAACTCAAAAATCGATGGCGTCACCAGGAAGGCCCGTCAATCGTCTCGCTATACCAAGGTCTACGCCAGGCGCCAAAACAGGTCTACAGTCAGGGCAGCAGTCCGTCGCAGCCGTCCGGAGGCGGGAATCTTCGCTGGAAAAGTCTTCGGGCCACTTATTTCGACAACAGGATCGATGAAGCGGAGTGCACCTTCCCTCGGAGATTTCACACGAAGTTCCTCACGATCGTCGGGCTTGGACCGGTACCACTGATGCAGCCCCACATTGGGCGCCAACTGAAGGACTGGGTTCTTTAAGACCCAGCGGTGCCAGGGCACAACACCTGAAACCTTCGTGGGTAACCTGCTCCGGCGTACGAATCACAGAGACACGGCACACTTCCTTCGACGTCAAAGATTCAAGGTTTATTTGCTGCAGGGAACACAGAGATCACGACAAGTACACAACGTGCAACTTGGGGAGACTGCTTCAAATTGGTTCTGTGGATCGCTCCTTTTATACAGTTTTTACCCATAGGATTACATTGAACACAAAAGTTTACAACCCGGTTCCCACCATTATCCCCCAGAGGGGTCGCTTTGGTCACTTTGAAACACACGAGGTCCGGAACATAAGTACGGAAACATTTGGCGGTTCCCAACTGTAAAAACCATCTTCCCACCATTAGCAAATTCCAATCAGCAGTAAAACAGATCGAAATAGGAACAAAGACAGGTGCAGAGGAAGACGGAGACAGTGGGGAGATCGGAAAGGGTGTAAAAGGGGAGGTATCGGGAAACACGAGATACAGGCATCAAAGGGACGTGCCTAATGAGATGCACGGCTGAGACAATAAGTCCGTGCGGCAAGATGAGCCTCGAGCGGCGCCATCTGCCTTACAGTAGCAACCCCCTCGTCATAAAGACACTCTCAAAGAACATGTGTCTTCCGCAAATATCTTGGGAGTCCCAGGGTCGCGAAGCGGACATCGTCCGTTCGCTGGCTACTTGAGGGCAAGAGACAAAATGGATGCCGTATCTAAGATGGAACCCGTGGGTACAGATGAAAAACCCACATAACAAACGAACGGTTTAAGTTAGCACAGCGAAACTGCGCCCACTTACTAAACTCGTCATTTGCGGTTCATAGATACCAGACTCGTCTATATTCGTGCGAGTCGAAAACACCACTTACAATCGTCACGGAACCTCACTTTCACACATCCATCCATCCTTTATCCATACACCCTTTCACCCATCCATCCATCCACCCACTCATCATTCATCCACCCACCTTTTCACACATCCATTCATCCTTTGTCCATCCACCCTTTCATCCATCTATCCACCCATCATTCATCCACCTGCCTTTTCTGTGCCTCTCTCATGGGGGGGGGGGTCAGTATCTCTCTGCGTCTTCTTCCTCTCTCATGGGAGGGCATATCTGTGCCTCCCAGTGGGGGGGGGGCGAGTGGGGGGGCAGACAGGCTGTAACAACATCTCACCGTGAAGAACAGACTCTCAGGCACATTACCCCAGCACAGGCGCCAGGTATGAGGGCTTGTGCGACCTGAACCAATGATTTATGGGAGGTGTCAGAGGGGGGAGAGGACCTTTCACATGCTTTACTGTTGGGGCCCACAGCTCCAGAGCGCAACGTCCATTGATCTAAAAGGGCTACAGCCTCCTCCCCCAGCCACCCTTCCCCGGCCCCCACCTTCGTGTATGTGAGCCCGGCTGAAACAGCTTTACGGACACACACAAAGCCTCACCTGAGTACTTCACAGGTCTTTAAAAGACCTTTTACTTGTTAATGAGGCTTTTATGTTTTTCACCCACCTGTGTGAATTAGGCCTCTGCCGTGAGCACCCTCAATCAGCCGGACGCCACTAAGGCAAACCGCGCGTTTCAAGGAACTGCATGCTCTGACAGAATCTGCGACCCCCTTCCCAGGACTCTACGACCCCCTGGGGGTCACGCCCCACAGATTGAAGATCTCTGCTTTAGACTTAGGGGGTACACAAAGCCACGGGGAGCAGAAATACTATCAACTGCCCAACACCGCCAGCCGAACCCTAGTCAACGCACACTGCCAACATAGAATCGGCCTGTATCAGCTCCCTTTAGACTTAGTGGGTACACAAAACCACAGGGAGAAGAAATACTATCTGCTCCTCATCAACGGTAGCCAAACCCTAGTGAACACACACTGCCATCCTAGATTAGGTCTGTATAAACTCACTTTAGACCTAGGGGGTACACAAAACCACAGGGAACAAAAATACTATCTGCTCCCCAGCAACAGTAGCCAAACCATAGTCAACGCACACTGCCAACCTAGAATAGGCGTGTATAAACTCACGTCTGGACATGGGACAGGAAAATGCTAGCACCTGTATTTTAATATCATTTTATATGATATGATATATATATGTATTTTCATATAAATCTATTTATTAACACATATATATGTGTATATTTATAAACTTGTTTTAACAACATTTAAATACTTAAAACACAGAGTTTATGTAAATATATAAAAAAATCCTTTCAAACATGCATATGACATGTGACTGAGAATAATTCAATGTAATGAAAATAATCGCTTCTTATAATGTTGACCAATACACTATTGTCTCAAGTTCATTCACTACACTTCTGTATTCATTAGTCCTTGCATATATTGAAATAATTGCTGGATATTCACTTAATGACTCTACACGCATGCAGCATCATTTCAAAGGGAGATGCAGTAAGACAGTGCAGGCAGGGGAACACAGACAAATAGGGGGGCACCCAGGGACACTGCAGGAGCCGGCCCTGGGAGGTGGCGGACCCCAGGGCCATCAAAGGCTCCAGGATGGGGGCCGCACGGGCCCCCTCCTAACATTCAAAAGCCCTGGGGGGTGGAAGTCCCCGGGGCTCAGGGGGCCTAACGGGCCCCCCGTTATGGAAAAATATTGCCCTCGGGATTTGCCCCCCCCCGAGGGCTACTTAAGAATAAAGCGGACTTCGAGTTTTCTTTTCTTTTCACCGCGTACGTGTACCGTACGCATACCCCGTGATTCTTTTTTTAAAACAAACATTTTTGGGGCCTAAGGATTTATGTGGGTCCACCTGAGCAGGCCTAGGGGGTCAGGATGTTTCTACCCTGCACCCTTTTCTTATTTTTCAACTTTGTTTTACTGTTTTCTTGTGACGCGGTTCTACCGAGGTACAAGATGGCTAGCAACACTTACTGGTTTGGAGTGTTGACAGACAGTTGACAGCCAATCAGCATGCAGCTCGTGCTCATAGTTGAGTGGTTTTCGGTACGCTTACTG
Organism: Lissotriton vulgaris; assembly: GCF_964263255.1. NCBI lineage: Eukaryota > Metazoa > Chordata > Amphibia > Caudata > Salamandridae > Lissotriton > Lissotriton vulgaris. The sequence goes on along the minus strand of NC_141691.1, from coordinate 1,408,879,418 downwards.
TACGCGTTCGGTACTTCGTCTATAGATATATCTATGATTTTACTTTTGATTTTCTCAGGAACTACTGAATGGATTTACACTGTTTAACAAAAAGGGTAATCTGCGAACCAAACTCTACATTATTGCCAAATTTGGTGTAATTCCATTTAGCCGTTCCTGCTGTTGCCCTGGCTAAAGGTCCCCATGGAAAATTGTATGGAGAAAGCATGTTTTGGGACCCCCTTATTTCTCACCCCCGCTTCACGAATCACCTCAAAACTTTCAGGGAAGAAGCGGAGTGGAGCAGGCCATCTTCTTGTAGAATTTCGCAAAGATTTGTCAACCGGCGCCAAAGTTATTCCAAATAGAATGTTGTGGATTTCCTATGGAAACTAGGTCCTAACTATAACTACCTACTGGCAACCGCCAGTAGGTAATATACACATATAAATATGGCTGAGATACCCGCCACCCCCTCTCGACGCAATCCCCAAGGATGGGAAAACGGAAACGGTTCTGAACTTTTGGAAGGCGGGAGGGAGTGACCCTCCCGGCCGTATTTATTAAAAATATGAAACAAAATCAAAACATTAAAATAACAGTTTCATATTATGTACAATTTCATTTCCACATTACGATGTTTGGCTAACCTTAACATATTTCTAATACAAAGGTTCTCCTAGCCGAACTAACATCCTACAAAACATTTAACTTGAAATTGTACATCCTAACGTTAAGGGCCAACGGCAAGGTCGTAACCGGTGTCAGATCCCTAAACCAGACTTACCCCCCCCACTTGGGAGGGGCGACCGCACAGAGGCTGTACCTCAAATGCATCTACCAATTTCCCTTGACTTGACGGGGGCCCCAATGAACTCGACGCCATTTAAAGGTCGTCCGAGGACTCGTGTGAGGTGTCTAGAAGGTAGCGTAAACCCCCTCCCCACCCCACACAACTTACCACATCTGCCGTCGCCGGTGTCCTGGCCCCGGGAAATTCCCCAGGAGGGGCCCGTAGCCCCTCCTATCAAGGAAGGGGCCTTGACCGCCTTTCCTTTTCTTTCGGCGGCCCATCCTTAGAAGGGACCGCCTCCCCGTTGAGGGGCCAATGGCCACCTCCCCCGGGCGCTCCCATCCGTAATGGGTGATGCCCCCCCATAGGGATCTTCCAATTACTGCTCACCGATCATGACCTTACCACCCGACCAAAATAAATACGACAATTAACTAAATGACTAAATAAAAAGACAACCATAACTACTTCACGTAAGATTACTGATCAACACTAATGAAACACTTTATTCGAAAACATACTCAAGATGATCATTCTCTTTATTACATACACAACTAACACGTTCATCATCACAACCTGTAAGAAATAGAGTTACCACATCAAAACTTTATTCAAAACCACTTGCTGTCTTCAGGGGCTGGTGGGTGGGTCAAAATTGGCTCTTCGTTCCGTCTCGAGCTCACGTGCAGCGGGGAGGTGCAGCTTCAGAGCACAGGAACAAGAGGATGCTTTCTTGGCTTGTTGCTCCTTTTATCCGTCTTCGGGCGGGCGTAAACCCGCCTCCGCCTTGCCCCCGGGGGCGTGGTCGGCGGCGTCATCGTCTAGGACAACCCACTCCAGGGCGGGAAAAGGCGCGCCCCGGCTACGCCGCTTCGGGCATACCAGCCGAGACACGCCTCCCGCCCAAGATGGCCTCCCGGGGGGGATCGGGGTACTCCACCATACGTTCGGGGGGACCGAGTGGTCGCCCCTTTCCATATGGCTGAGATACCCGCCACCCCCTCTCGACGCAATCCCCAAGGATGGGAAAACGGAAACGGTTCTGAACTTTTGGAAGGCGGGAGGGAGTGACCCTCCCGGCCGTATTTATTAAAAATATGAAACAAAATCAAAACATTAAAATAACAGTTTCATATTATGTACAATTTCATTTCCACATTACGATGTTTGGCTAACCTTAACATATTTCTATTTTGAGGGGGGGGGTTTCGCACTCCGACTCACCCACCAGCAGGTGTGCCCCAGGAGCATCATGGACGATGCAGTCTCTTAATAGCGTGTGCGCTATTGCGTTGAAGTGTGTCGTAGCAAGGTTGCAGCACCAACTCTGGACACCGGTGTTTCGGAATTCTTGTTCCTCGTCAGCAGAGTGTAGGTTTTTCGGGATTAGCTGTGCAGGCTGCCAAGTGTTCTCAGGTTTGTACCTCTCTGGCGCGGGTGCGAGTTCCGAGCTCGTCAGCTCTAGCTCAGGGGAGCCAATCAGTGTTGAGGGGGGGGGTTTCGCACTCCGACTCACCCACCAGCAGGTGTGCCCCAGGAGCATCATGGACGATGCAGTCTCTTAATAGCGTGTGCGCTATTGCTTTGAAGTGTGTCGTAGCAAGGTTGCAGCACCAACTCTGGACACCGGTGTTTCGGAATTCTTGTTCCTCGTCAGCAGAGTGTAGGTTTTTCGGGATTAGCTGTGCAGGCTGCCAAGTGTTCTCAGGTTTGTACCTCTCTGGCGCGGGTGCGAGTTCCGAGCTCGTCAGCTCTAGCTCAGGGGAGCCAATCAGTGTTGAGGGGGGGGGTTTCGCACTCCGACTCACCCACCAGCAGGTGTGCCCCAGGAGCATCATGGACGATGCAGTCTCTTAATAGCGTGTGCGCTATTGCGTTGAAGTGTGTCGTAGCAAGGTTGCAGCACCAACTCTGGACACCGGTGTTTCGGAATTCTTGTTCCTCGTCAGCAGAGTGTAGGTTTTTCGGGATTAGCTGTGCAGGCTGCCAAGTGTTCTCAGGTTTGTACCTCTCTGGCGCGGGTGCGAGTTCCGAGCTCGTCAGCTCTAGCTCAGGGGAGCCAATCAGTGTTGAGGGGGGGGTTTCGCACTCCGACTCACCCACCAGCAGGTGTGCCCCAGGAGCATCATGGACGATGCAGTCTCTTAATAGCGTGTGCGCTATTGCGTTGAAGTGTGTCGTAGCAAGGTTGCAGCACCAACTCTGGACACCGGTGTTTCGGAATTCTTGTTCCTCGTCAGCAGAGTGTAGGTTTTTCGGGATTAGCTGTGCAGGCTGCCAAGTGTTCTCAGGTTTGTACCTCTCTGGCGCGGGTGCGAGTTCCGAGCTCGTCAGCTCTAGCTTAGGGGAGCCAATCAGTGTTGAGGGGGGGGGGTTTCGCACTCCGACTCACCCACCAGCAGGTGTGCCCCAGGAGCATCATGGACGATGCAGTCTCTTAATAGCGTGTGCGCTATTGCGTTGAAGTGTGTCGTAGCAAGGTTGCAGCACCAACTCTGGGGATCTTCCAATTACTGCTCACCGATCATGACCTTACCGCCACAGGCCGGATAGTTGACCGGCTATCCGGACCCCCCACAACAACTCCTTCCTAAAGGTCATGTATTAAACTCTTTAGCCAAGCTATGAGGTCTCCTATGAGTAACTCATTCCCCACCCGGGACAAATGGACCCCATCTCCCAAATACATACTGTCCCCCTTGATACAACCATGCGGAATAGAATGCAGTACACTTGAACGAAACAATCTACCCAACTTATTATTTACCTTCTTCACTGAGTGATTCAGAGCAGAAACAGAAATCGCCCCCCGCCACACTTTTCGTGGAATCATATGGGACCATGCAATTGTGCACCCTGGAACTCTTCTCGCCAACCAACTTACAGTGGATAGCATTGCCTCGAGAAGCAGTCATCTACCAGTGGTCACCAAATCATTACCCCCAATATGGACTATGATTATAGACGGCGGTGACCTTGTCCGCCCTAACAAACCCTCAAAAAGGATTGAAACTGGTCAATACAGAGCCCGCCCCTTCCGTAGAAGGTCACCCTGTACCCGTATTCCCCAGCCATGTGAATCATGTCACCTGCTTTGAATACGTCCGCGGCACGCCTCACGTATGAGTGGCCCACGACCCACACCACTTTTTCCGCAGCCGGTGATGTTTGACCGCTGGTTCCCAGGTGTCGGGTCGACTGCACAGTCCGCCCCGCCTCGTAAGCTTGCGAAACTGTAAAACCAAACAAAAACAAGAAGCGTGAGTACATGATAGCAGCTTCACAACATGTGCAACCGCACATACCTTTTGTAACAATTCGAGGACCAACGCCCCAAACGTTTCACTTTTTCTACACTCAGACCCCTGGCTGTAGCCTCAGTAGCAGCCCCTATCCGAAAGGAATGGGTCCCAAACTCGCCGGGGTTCAAGCCCGCGGCCGAAATTGCCATTGCAAGCACCCGCTGGAACTGAAACCTCGTCAGTGGGGTAGCATCAGCGTGCCTCAACAAGGTCCCCCCCCATGATGATGCCCTCTGCGCTAAATATTCCTCTACGCAAACAACAGGGCACATGGGAGATCCGGGAATCCGATGTATGACTACACAATCCCCTATCGCACCCTGATCGGCCTTGGACCTGACAAACGAGACAGTCATCGTCTCCCTCTTTACCTGAATGTGCTCTCGGCACAGTCCCCCCACCGAATCCCGCTTATTCTTCGCCACCAGTTCGCTTACCCGCATTGCCCCATGGAATGCTAACGCAAAGGCTGCCCGGAATAACACTGTTTCATACTGGGATGAACATGTCGCAGGGAGTACGGATAATAACAGGGCCAACCTATCCAGACCTATCGGGTGCCTCTCATCTACTCTGCGACCCTCAAGGCGTTGCCACCCACGCAGCGCTTTCTGAACCACGAAAGACGCTGTCGGGTCCTGGATCCCATGAGCCCTTGCCATAAAGGAAATGGCGGCCCGATGCCTCTGGGCCGTAGCTACGGATTTGCCTGCCTGATGTAAAGACAGCAAGAATTGTATAACAAGCTCTTCCTGGCCCCAAAGCTCCCCCCTAGCAGAACCCAAAAAGGACCAATAGGAACGGAACGCCCCTTCATATGCCTTCCTTGTCCTGGGTGCTAAACTCTCTCCCACGAGGTTTTGTAGTTCGGGGCACCGAGAGACCAGAGAGCTTCGGGAAAGGGTGCCGCCACCGGGTCCGCTGTGGGCAGAAAACCCCAGAAGGCCTGCATACGGAAACGGGAAAGCGCATCAGCCGCTTGGTTCAGCACCCCTGGGACATGTCGCGCCCTAAAGAGCACATTCAACTGCATACACAACAATACAATTTCTTTCAGCAGTCTCAGAATCCATTTGCAACGAGCTGCCTGACTATTGATACACTCAACCGCGGTCATGTTATCAGACCAGAACACCACAGAGTGATCTCGGAACCCCTCAGGCCATGTTTTCAGGGCCACCAAAATAGGGAAGAGCTCGAGGAAAGCAATGTTACTTGTCAGCCCGCACTCATGCCACCATGTCGGCCATTTCTGAGCTGACCATTGCGTACCGAATATGGCGCCAAAACCTACACTCCCCGCCGAATCTGTCCACAGCCCCAGCTCTTCGGAGGACACCGCCGGCTTGTTCCAGACAATTCGACCATTGAAATCCGCCAGGAATGCCAACCAAATGCGCATGTCCTGGCGAATCTCTGCCGAGAGCCTCGTGCGGTGGTGTCCCTCCTTAAGGCCGACCATGGCTTGTGCAATCGAGCGGGAAAAGGGGCGGGCCATTGGGATTACTCTAAGGGCAAAATTCAACTGGCCCACCGTTTGTTGCAATTGATGCAGGTTTACCTTCGTCTCTCGAATACATGTTTCAAGGGATGCCCTGAATTTCAACACCTTTTCTTTGGGCAACCGAAAGCAACCCTCCCCCGAGTCGAGCTCGATCCCCAGAAACTCGAGTGTAGTCGAGGGACCCACTGTCTTACCTGGTGCCAATGGCACGCCAAAGTGATTCATTAGGACACAAAACTCTTTTAAAGCTTGCCCACATTCTGGATCCCCGGCTGCCCCCAGGAACAGAAAGTCATCGAGATAATGCATCACATGCTGAAAACCCGTCTTTCTTGTGAATACCCATTGCAAAAAACAACTGAACTTCTCAAAATAAGCACATGATATGGAGCAGCCCATTGGCATACATTTATCCATGTAATAGCGGCCCTGAAACATGAAACCAAGGAGACGCTGATCGTCTGGGTGTACCGGGAGCAACCGGAACGCTGACTCGATGTCTGATTTGGCCATCAGCGCTCCGGGCCCCAGGCGATTCAACATGGCGACGGCCTCATCGAAAGATGCGTACAGCACCGAACAAACTTCCGGGTCTAACGCATCATTTACGGAAAGACCTCGTGGGGCTGACAAATTATGTATCAGCCTAAACTCACCCGGGTCCTTCTTGGGGACCACCCCTAAGGGGGAACAAACAAAGTTAGCAACCGGTGGTAAATCGAATGGACCGGCAACCCGCCCTCGAGTCACCTCTTTCCCAATCTTTACCTGTACCACCGCCATATGCTGCAGGACCGACAGTTGGTTCTTACAACTTGTTTTACCCTGAAAATCCCCCACTGGAATGCGGAAACCATACGAAAACCCGTCTCGCAACACCCCAGCGGAGACATGATCCGGGTATTCATTGAGCCAAGGAATCATTGCCATGGTATCAACCGGGGTAGGTAAAGGCGCCCCTCGGACTATTTCAGACCTGTTTGGCGCTTCCCCTACCACCGTTATCACCCGTTTTGGCTCTGCACATGGTCTCGGGATGAGAGGACTGTCCACACCCCCCACATTCGTGTCTAAACTTGCATGACCCCTGAGGCCTTGTACATTTTCCCCTGTTAAAATTAACAACAAATCCCCTTTTTACCTGTGTTGCCACTCGACTTTGAGTGATGCTCGTTACCTGCACCCGTCCGAAAGGGTGTCCCAGAGGAAGACTCACCCCCGCTACCTCCCAACAATGGTACCTTTAACATGCCTGAATTCTCCATTTTTTGCCAAGAAATGGAGTCATAACAATCCCAAGTTAGAGCTGGGTCGTGCTCCTTAGACTTCCTAAAAATATTGTCATAACAAAACCACTGATTGCCCTCGTACGCTATAGAATACTCCATAATACGTGTCTGATAAATAGGCAACTCTGTCAACAACTCAGGCCTTCGCTCACCCATAATGGAGGTGAAAATGCCAAACGCTCTGCCCCAAGTACCTATGTTCTCGTCGACCTTAAAGGCGGCCATTTTTGCGCGCCAAACACTTGGATGCATTAGCTCTTTTTGGGCCTTCACATGCTCGATCTCGTAATGGTCAGTAAGCAAAGAAAACATGTTAACATACTTATCGGCCCAAATCTTTTCCTTAATTTCGAGTGGAACATGCTGGGCCACTTTCTCCCTTCGCGAGGGTACAGACCACTCCCCCGCAATCGGCAGTAGCCGCTTACCTGAACAAGGTGCTGTACTTGCCGACGAACTTGCGCCTGCTGCGATCTCAGCCACCGGAACCTGCGGGGGAACAGAAGATGGTGCCTTCGCAGCCTGTCTAGATTCCCGCAATTGCCTCATGGTGCCCTCACTATCCTTTCCCAACCACGCTGCTAGTTGTGCAGCCAACTCGGGGGGCATATCTTCTCCGTCCACGGGGGTGACTACCACGGGGATCGGATGCCCCTCCTTCGGAGCTGGGACTGCCTCCTCTATCGGTGTATCGGGAACCGGGGCCTCCCCCCCAGGTGCCCCCCTCTTGGGCCTCTTGCCTCTCCCGCTAGGGACTACTCCCGGCAATGCTGGTCCGACGACTCGCTTCGGGCCTCCCTCCCCGTTCTTTACCGCCATCTGTTTCTTCAACTCGGCTACCTCCTTTACGAGCCTGCGGAGCATCTGATCGGTACCGACCCGCTTTCCGACCTTCTTGTCGGCATTCTCCAACAAAGATATCTGTAAAAAACAAGAACAAAATTACAACGCTCAAAATTGGCTCTTCGTTCCGTCTCGAGCTCACGTGCAGCGGGGAGGTGCAGCTTCAGAGCACAGGAACAAGAGGATGCTTTCTTGGCTTGTTGCTCCTTTTATCCGTCTTCGGGCGGGCGTAAACCCGCCTCCGCCTTGCCCCCGGGGGTGTGGTCGGCGGCGTCATCGTCTAGGACAACCCACTCCAGGGCGGGAAAAGGCGCGCCCCGGCTACGCCGCTTCGGGCATACCAGCCGAGACACGCCTCCCGCCCAAGATGGCCTCCCGGGGGGATCGGGGTACTCCACCATACGTTCGGGGGGACCGAGTGGTCGCCCCTTTCCATATGCATCAGGGTTGTTTTAAATTGAACATGAAAAAATAGTGTTTACATACATCACCATTTGTATTCATGCTGACACTTTTCTGTGATTAAAAGGTCGTCAGATTTTAGTCCCCAGTTATTTATTTAATTTCCTTTCACAGTGATTTTGTAATGTGGCTTCTGAAATTCTGTGTGCAATTGTTAAGAATATAAAATAGGTATTTTTTTGTCTAGAATGACTAACAAAAATCTAACGTCAGTAAAACGTTTTCTGTGAAATAGCTCGGTTCTCGTTAAGGGTGTTTATGTCATTACAAACAAAGGGTTCTTACACACGAATCGATAATTCCATTATCGATCTCTAAATATCGCCAAGGTTTGAATGTAAGTCTATGCTAATGCCAGGAATGTGAAAGAAATCTGCCACTGTTTGTGATTCCTCCTTTAGGCTGCAGGGTGAGGGTTTAATGTCGAGAGCACATAACGAAGCAGTTGCATGTTTTAAAACAACATCATCAAAAACAGGATACGGATGCATTGTTTGTTCCTAGTTTGATTTGCAGTGGTACAACTTCAATGTGATCATAATAAATCAACATTTAGCGCCTACTGCAGTTCGAGTTCAAGAGGTTATAATTAGCTGGGGAATTCTGTCACGCGAGCCAAGTTTTCAAAATCCGTGTTTTACAATGTTAATGTGTGATGCATCACATTCACCACACAAATGGACAATTAATAGCGCGTTTTTCGTAGCTGTCTTTGATAAGCACATCTGCATGGAGAAGCAAAGCGCTCTTTGTTTTTCGACAGACACAGATACTGGCCTTGCCACTTAATATCCAAAAATCAATGCCGATAGTAGATTTACTGCCCACTCACGTGCTTAAAACATCCATGTTTTATCTTTCCGTTAAATAAAACAAAGTCAGAAATATAGAAATGTAATACAATTTCTTATTGTAAATAGTAGACGTATTTATGCAGCTGGGAAGAGACACATCTGCGAATTACTGAATAAAGTATGTGTCATTCCTGACAGGGAAGAAAAACTTGCGTGCAGAGATTTTTATTCAGACAAGTACTTGTTAATGGAGCTTGGAAGGTAGTTTGATCAAATGTATTCCACAGAAGGTGAAGCCTGGCACTTACTAGCCTCCCATTAATGCCACAGAAGGTGAAGCCTGGCACTTACTAGCCTCCCATTAATGCCACAGAAGGTGGAGCCTGGCACTTACTGGCCTCACATGTATGCCACACACGGGGAGCTGGCGAAGGTGATGCCTACTAAGTTCACATTAGCTCACATTTAGTTCATAAAAGGTGGGGTCTTACTGCGATCACATTCATTGCATAGGAGTTGCAGTTTGGGAAGTTGGAGCCGGGTGCCCACTACCTCACATTTCTTCCACACAAGCCTGGAGTTTATACTACTTCCACATTAATTCCATAGAAGTTGGATTCTCAAATGTATTCAACAAAAGGTGGAGCCGGCGTTTACTGTGCTCACATTTATGTCAGAAAGGTTGCGGCCCGGCATTTACTCCCTCACATTTATTCCACATAATGTGGAGCTTGTTGCTTACTACTCTCACAATTATGCCACACAAATTGGATCCTGGCGCCAACTGAGTTCACTTTAGCTCAAATGTATTCTACATAATGTGGAGCCTGGCGCTTTCTGGCTCACATTTATTCCACAGAAGGTGGGGCCTGGCACTTACTGCGCTTACTTTTATTTCACAGAAGGTGGAGCCTGGCGTTTACTGCGCTCACAATTATTCCACACAATTTGGCTCCTGGTGCCAACCGAGGTCACTTTAGTTCACATTTATTTCTTGGAAGGTGGAGCCGGTGTGTTTGCCAGTGAGCCCGTTCTTGTCCTGCTACTCTCTGCGAGTCTCTCTGCGAGTCTACAAGGTTGGAACAAACTCAAGTGTCTGGAAAAGCAGCGATTTTGGTGAGCTAATGTAGTTATAATAGACTCTATTCGGTAATCATAACTAAATTGTTTAATATCAATTTTAGCTTGTTTTTATGTAAAGTACGATGAAACTGTATAACATGTTGATTGCTTATATGATTTTATCCAGTTCTAAAAATCGAATAAAGCTTTTTACCTACCTGGTGAGCTAATGCGCTTATGTGTTCAGCATTACCATGTGACTGGGAGTACTTTGCAAGCCGTTGCTGTGTTTTTTTCGAAACTTTAGACACATGCAGCACCTCCGGTCTGCTTAGGCGTGTCTTTGAGGATGTTCCACTGGCATACGCAGAGCGCCTCCGGTCTGCCGAGGCGTGTCTTTTGAGGAGGCTGGACAGGGTTACGTACAGCGCCTCCGGTGTGCCGAGGCGTGTCTTTGAGGAAGCTGGATTGTGTTTAGCCGGTGAGTGTGTGGGCAATTTTATGTACTATTTTCAGCACTCATGGGTCATTTGACTTCATGAGAGTTGAACCGACACACTTTAAACGAGTCACGAGCTCTGCCGCGCACACATTCTTGAGACATACAGTCTTACCTGTCTTGTGATGCCATCATCATCTTCTCCTCTGTGACGCTTTCTGTGACGCTTCCTTCTTTGCCTGCTATGCAACATTGGGTAGCAAGTCTTTTCCGCGAACCATCCGGCGTGGACGTCACAGCATGCCGCCATATTGATTTTGGCCCTGGTTTGTTTTATTTCCTTAGAAATGCTTCAGATTACCGGCCGTGTTCGGTGTGCTTTCCTCGCCCTAGCAATCGCAGTGAGCAAGTTGTTGCAAAACGTGGTGCTGTCTGCTTCCTGGAAAGCATGGTTGGTGCTACATTTGCTTAACGTTTTGGGCAATTTGAGTGTCTGGTTGAACACGACATCTATCGGTAAGGCAGAGAGCAACACAATTCAACTTTTGATTTTCCTAATTGACTCTCTGAGATATCTTTTCTGTGGCAATATTCAGCGACAACTGTGGAGAGCTGAGTACGAAGACCCCAGGTGAGAGACCGCTCACCGGAGCTCAAGTCTTGTGTTTATTTATTCATTTACTTTTGAAGTGCTTAGCTTCTAAATGCATGTTTTGGGTGGGCGTGTGTTTGACATGGTTTTTTCTTCTGGCAACTGCTTGGAGCGTTTTGTGTATATGTGACCTAGTGCTCTGAATCTGTCTTCAGACAAGGTGGTGTTTTAAGGGTCAGTACCCTTACGTCATACATATCCTCATTTTTGATTCCCTTTGCCAAGGAGTGGTGTGTGAGGGTAGTCCATTCCCCATTTTGGTTCCCAGGATTAATGTCCTGCGATGTACCCTTTCAGGGGAGGTTGGTGTTTGCGGGTAGTCCACGCCCCATTTTTATTCCCAGGTTTATTGTCCTTACCCTGAGGTGTACCCTTTTCGGGGGATGTTGAGTGTTTACGGGTAGTCCATGCCCTATGTAGTTTTGTTTGAGGGTAGTCCATGCCCCATGTAGTGGTGTGTGCGGGTAGTCCATGCCCCGTTTTTTTTGTTCCCAGGACCTCTGCCCTGCGGTGTACCCTTCTTTGGGGAGGTTTAGTCTTTGCGAGTAGTCCATGCCCATTTTTGGTTCCCAGGATTACTGTCCTGCGGTGTACCCTTTTCTGGGGAGGTTGGTGTTTGCGGGTAGTCCATTCCTCATACTTTGCGCTGTCCCCTGCTTTTGGTGGAGACTGTTTGTGCACTATGTTCTTTTCTAAGTCTATCTTCTTGTAACTCGTGGCCAGGGTTTCATGTTGGTCAGACTTTGAGCTGTTAATTCATCATATTTTTAGTGTCAGCATGTCTTTATCAGTGGAAGCTCTAGTTCTTTGAAAAGTTTGTTTTTCTTTGGTGAATTAAGGGGTTTGTTCTCTTTTGTCTTGAGTGAATTTTACCCCTATTGTGTCTCTCTCTAGTGTCTCCGTCTTCACTCACTTTTGTTCTAGGGTGTTTACCCTGTGGTGTACCCATGTGTGTGGGGAAGTTTTGAGTGTGACCACTTAGCTTAGCTGCTTCGGTTCGTTAAGGGAGGGGGATGAGGCATATAGTATTAAATTTACTTTTCTTTGTTCACATTTCTGCTAATGATACCTCATGCTAATATTATCTTTGAACTTCTTCTTGTACTTTTCTGCTGATGTTGCATTTGAGGTATTTTGCCTATTGTGCTCTCTGTTCTGTTCCTATTCCATAAGGGAAGAGGATGTGTAGTAAATGTCCTCTCTAATGTTCTTCACTAGATAGACTGTACTATGTCATCTGTGACATCATAGAAGGCCTGGGTGACTCTCTGGCTCACAGTGTCTCTCTCTACCTGACTGTGGCAGTTGGTTTTCTCAGGCTGAGATGCTAACAGCTAGCTCCTGGTGGGGTTTTACTTTTGCACTTATTATCTTGGAAGGAACTTACAATAAAGGATCTTACATACACAGTGGACTGTGCATTTTCCTTTACTACAATGGCGCTTACCGTGCTCACATTCATTGCACAGGACTTGCAGTTTGAGAAGTTGCAGCCCTGTGCCCACTACCTCACATTTCTTCCACAGAAGGAGGAGCCAGCATTTACTGTGCCCACATTTATGTCACAAAGGTTGAGGCCTGGCGCTTACTGCCTCACATTTATTGTACAGAAGGTGCAGCCTGGCACCTATGGAGTTCACGTTTATACCACAGATGTTGCTCCCGCAGTTCTGAATCATTTCTTTATTGTTGATCGTACTTCCTCGATCTCAGGACAGTTTTGTGATCAATGCATCAAATTGCACCACAGATCACAAGGGCAGGTCACACACTGTTGGAGCAGCGGAAGTGCATCCCCAACACCCCCTGCCAGTCAAGAAGGCTGTGTTTGTCATGAAGTACATGTATTTCACCCGTATTGTATTTTTTTCCTCCGGTGATAACGGTAGGCCCGTTTAGTCAAACTCCCCCTTTCTTCTGGCAGGCGCTCCGTGTTGGAGAGGGGCTTCGGATAGTTTTTGACACAGGTGTGTGTGTGTTTATGCTTTGTGCAAAGTGTACACAGTGCACGGCACGTGCACATGCACCTGAAAGTAGGCAATGTCCCAGTAGCATGTGGTGCACTTTGTGTTTTGTATGTGCTCATATTTGCCTACGGTGAACTTCGCGGACACACCAACGCATGCCGGTAAGTCTAAAAGTGGCGTGCCACATACGGGTTTTTACAACCAGTCAGGCCTAGTGGGTACTAGTAGGATCTTTCTACACTTACACATTTTATGCCGTCTGAAAGTATGTGAGTGTGCACGATATTCACCCTGAGCGTGCACATAGTGACTCTTATCTACATGTGTGTGCATATTCATGAATAAACGCACTCTGGCTTGTTGTGTACATATGTCTATATCCACTCATCAACGGAGTGTACCCTATGTTTGCATTTGTTTAAAAATGTGTGAAATCATCTCCCGATATGCGATGTGCACGTTGTGCTTGTCCTAAATGTGCATATCTGAGTTTTCAAACAGCACACATTTTCACGCATGTGCACATATCTGAATGAGTGTTCACTTCCTGTATGCAAATCCATGTACCATAGCCTACGGTGCGCACATATATGCAGTGCCCCTCCCTCCCGTAGGTTCATGTTTACCTCTGTTTTAAATACACTGCGCCTTGTTTAGGTATAATGGCATACATCCAGTACAACTTGTGTGCTTACGTTTACATACCTGGGTAATTTGGAAATACATCATGTTTGTACAAGTGTACATCTGTGACTATATTTCAAGGATGTAGTCTATTCTTAGCTGTAATTATTCCTACTTAAGAACAAATGTCATTTATAAATGGAGTTTCTTCAGACAGCATTTTCTCGGCGCTATAAACAGTAGTCTAGTTCCTGGTTCGAAATATATCGACTTGGAGACCACGAAGGATGACTGGCTGTGACGAGATTTGTGATTGTGACCTGTGTGTAGCCTGCAGGTCGCACCACTCGTGCAGGGTGAGCTCTCTTGCAACCTCTGTTTATATTGATGCATTTTAACAGAGGCCCACCTGCACACGTGCACACCATTGCCTAGTACAAAGGCCTTGTTTGCCTATCTCTGTGCAGCAAGGGTCTTGTGTGCTCGGGTCTCATTTGAACACATTGCGCCCCCCATTACATGAAAATATTGCCCCTGGCATTTGGCCCCCCCGGGGGCTGAATATTGAAAAAGCCTGCTTCATTAAAAACAAAAATTCTGCCATCATTTGTGCTGGGTGCGCAAATCTCGGTGATTTCTTTTTTTTAAATGCTTTTTTGGACCCTGGGGGTCCTTGTGGGACCCCTGAACAGGCCTAGGGGGTCAAGGTGCTTCTACCCTGCCCCCTTTTTGCATATTGTGCATTTACTTTTTTCTGTTTTCTTGTGCCCCGGTACTACCGAGGCTCAGGATGGCTGCCAACACTTCCTAGTTTGGAGTGTTGACAGACAATTAGCATACAGCTAGTGATCGTGAGGGTGCGTGGATCCGGCGCGCCCATAGATATATATGTGTTTTTACTTTTGATTTCTATCAGCAGCTACTGAATGGATTTACACCATTTAACAAAAAGGCAACTTTCTGAACCAAGGGCTACCTCTTTGCTAAATCTGGGGTAATTCCGTTTAGCAGTTTGGGCTGTAGCAACGTATAAAGTTTCCTATGGTAAATTGCATGGGGAACACACATATTGGGACCCCCCTGTTTTCTCAGCCCCTGCTTGATGAATCACCCTGAAACCTTTAAGATAGGAGCGGACCAGAGCTCCCTACAAATTTTGAAATTTTCAGAAAGATTCATCAACCGACGCCAAAGTTATTGCAAATGGAATGTTGCAGATTTCCTGTGGAAAATACATCCTAACTATAACTACCTACTGGCGGTGGCCAGTACGCAATGTGTATATATATATACACATACACACAACCATACATACATACATACATACATACATACATAAACACAAATATATATACATATAATATTACGTATTTAAAGAAACTTTGTTAATAAAAGCACCTTCATGCATTTACTACCACAGTGCAAAAGTCAAAATCAAGTTTACTACACTACAGTAACATTTAGATTAGAAATATAGTTCCTACTGTCTCACAGATTGAATGCAACAGATGTTACTTTACCATACCACACAAATGTAACTCCTTGCATCTTGGTTTCAGTTAAATACCTTTTGCTAAAACTAGTACCATGGTGTAAAACATATATGAAGAAGTGCAGAGTAAAATATACTATTTTTTACCATAATCGAGGGAGGGGAGAAGCATCATGACATAGATAGATAGATAGATAGATAGATAGATAGATAGATAGATAGATAGATAGATAGATAGATAGATAGATAGATAGATAGATAGATAGATTGACAGAAGGATATACTTTTCTATGTATTGCATGTATGGCAATGCATGGCTGAATTTCTACACAGTAGTTTCAAATTTACCGATTAGTACTCTGTGGTAAATTTAAATTACCTATACTTAATTTATGCGGTAAAGTTCAATAAGAATAACTCAGTCAAAAATAAGAGGCAGAGTCCGTGGCATCTGAGTTTTATGAAGGTTTTATTCCTTAAAAAGGAATTGGTTCGAACCAGGTATCATGTTCCATCACCACAAGGGTTCAGGAAGGGAATGGACATGGACATGTACAAGGCTTTATTAACATGACATCATATATATAGTCAATGCATTACAGTAGAGATAGATGCAGAAGGTGTAACAGCTGAGAGAAACGAGATAAGAACACATGTACGTAACAGAAGGCGTGCATGAGGGCGTGCACGGAGGTGTGTGCTAGACAACGTCACTTGAAACGTATCACAGGTGGGTGGATCCATAGAAGAATCCTGCAGTGTCAGCAGAAATATGTGGCAGAGATGCGCGCGCAGCAGCATGACGTGTGATTGACGTGGAACTGGAGGGTGAAGGGGACTTGACATTTAGCCCTACATGAGGAGACAGAAGTCTGGGATGTCAGAACAACCTAATCCCAAATCATATCTAATATCTTGTGTTTAGGGAACTGTACTATCTAGAAGGAAAGGTCTCTCGGGCAGAGGCTATTCTATACTGACTGCTAGTGCGTGCATATGTGACTACGTGTCTACGTGAGATGCGAGGGGGCCATGGGCCTACCATGGTAACAGGAGCTATGAATTACTTGCATGGAGACAGAAAGGCCGGGCCCTTTGCTCTGCAGCTGGGGAGATGTTTTCCTAAACTACTAAACAGGAATGTATTTTCGAGGAGCGGAGCAGATAACTTGAAGGCTGAATACAGTCTTGGCAGGCAAGCAGGCCGAGCCAGGCACCGGTCGCCGCACAGGGAGTAAGGCAGAGGTCAGGAAGCAGCAGACTGTAGTTTTCATAAACAGAAGGCAGAAAGGGCTCGATGGCAGGAATCAGGGCCTTACTCACCAGAGCGAGTAAAACATGAAAGTGCACCATGTAAAGACGTTGGCAAGGCTCATTTAGGAACCGAATATCCGACCCATTCATGGTGGATCTGAAAGAGGACATGTTAACGTTGGACGCAAATGTATTTGCGTCTTCATTAACCCTGGGCGAAGAACTACGCTCCGTTCGCGGAGTTTGCGGAGTTTCGGCAACTCCGCGCTCCGCGGAGAACGCGAAGTTGTCGAATACTCCGCAAACTGCTGCGTAGCGTAGTTCTCGCGCGCTCAATAGCATTTTCGCGTGCGCGAGGATGCTTGTCGGTAAGATCGAGTTGCCGAACATGCAGAAACTGCAATCTGGCACAGAATAACTCGCAAACACGTTAGTAGTGACCGGAAATAAGGGGACGCGAGCGGGCGGGACAAACCTCATGGGTAACTTCGGGCGCTACACATCCCGAGCATGCAGGCAATCAATCAATCAATCAATCAGGATATTTGTATAGCGCGCTACTCACCCAGAGGGTCTCAAGGCACTTGGGGGAGGGGGGTCCGCTACTGCTCGAACAGCCATGTCTTGAGTTGCTTCCTGAAGCAGAAGTGGTCTTGGGTCAGACGGAGGTGGATGGGGAGGGAGTTCCAAGTCTTGGCTGCCAGGTAGGAGAAGGATCTTCCTCCCATGGTGGATCTTCGGATGCGTGGCACGGCGGCGAGGGCGTGGCTGGTCAATCGTAGCTTGCGGGTGGGAGTGTAGAAGGTCATCGGTTGTTGAGGTACCTGGGGCCCAGGTCGTGGAGGGCCTTGTGTGCGTGGGTGAGGAGTTGGAACGTGATTCTCTTGCTGACGGGGAGCCAGTGAAGGTCTCTCAGGTGTCCGGAGATGTGGCTGTGTCGGGGGATGTCCAAGATGAGTCGTGCGGAGGCGTTCTGGATGTGTTAGAGTCTTTTCTGGAGCTGCGTCCACTTCAGTTTTGCAAGGACCACGATCCACCACCACCAGCAACAGGCTGCACGCAGGAACTGGAACAAGATCACAGCCGACCAGCTCGCATCCTCCCTGAGCATGAACCCTCCGACCAGCACAACGAACCCCAGCCAGGCGGCCACCAACCTCACGAAGTGGATCAGTGACTGCGCAGACGAGCTCGCCCCCCTGAGGACCCCGCCCAGCAAACCCGGCAGCAAGAAAGCCCCATGGTTCACCGACGAACTCAAGAGCTCCAAGAAGAACTGCTGAGCCCTCGAGAGAACCTGGCGCAGAGACCCAACACCGGACAACATGACTGCCCTCAAGCTCGCCACCCGAAAACACCACCAACTCATCCGCGCCACCAAGAAAACTGCATTCAAGGATCGACTGGACAACAACGCACACAACAGCAAATAACTCTTCAACATCGTCAAAGAGCTCTCCAACCCCAACGCCGGAAACAACGACATCACCCCTTCGCAAGACCTCTGCAACTCCCTCGCCTCCTACTTCCACAACAAGATCGCGGACATACACAACAGCTTCAGCACTCAACCGACGAACACCACGACC